>NC_090928.1:341014988-341614988 GCF_040938575.1 Ambystoma mexicanum | reverse complement strand
GCCCGGATTCTGTCACTTTGAAGATATTGCAGAGGCTGGTGTGGAGTCTCCACTATGATGTGTTCCCCCTGGATGAACGGGCGGTAATTCTTCAATGCCCACACCGTTGCCAGGAGTGCCTTCTCACAATCGTTGAATTTTTCCGCAACAGAGGATAAAGTTTTGCTCGCATAGGAGATTACTTTATTGACCTTGTCATGCTTTTGGTATAATACTGCCGTCAAGCACGTATTAGAGAACCCTGTCTCCAGGAAGAACTCCTTGTTTCTGACAGGGTAAGCTAGGCAAGGCGCTTGCGAGAGGCTTCTTTTGAGTTGTCTTACTGCCTCAGATTGTTCTGGAACCCATTCCCACTCGACCCCCCCCTTCAAGAGATGAATCAGGGGTCTGGTGATCTCTGCGTAGCCCTCAATGAACTTTCTGCTGTAATTAGTCAGTCCAAAGAGGCTCCTTAGTTCCCGCAGAGTTGTGGGGTCTTTCAGTTTTTGGAGTGCTTCCACTTTCTTTTCCTAGGGACAGAGACCCTGAGGAGTAATCTCATGCCCCAAGAAATGAACACGGGTTCTGCACCACTGTGCTTTTTGAAAGGAAAGTTTTGCTCCGGCGGCCCTCAACTGTGTCAGAACATAACGGATCTCTGCTATGTCTTCCTCAACAGTTGAGCTTTTAATGAGGACATCATCTACATAAGCCAGGTTACCCCTCTCACCCAGGTCGGGCATGGCCTTTGTAGGAAAATATTGAACTCATTTCCGGAGTTGAGGTATCCGAAGGGAGTCCGGGTCCACGTGTACTGCTGGCCCCCAAAGGTAAAAGCCAGTTTGTATTGGTCCTCCCTACTGACAGGCACGGTCCAGTATCCATTGGTCAGGTCTATTGCAGTGAATACCTGTAACGCCTGAATCTGGGCCAGCCCTTGGTCAATGTAGGGCAGAGGCCATCGGGAAGTATGGAACAGTTTGTTGAGCTCCCTAAGGTCGGCGCAGAGTCTCCACTGGCCGTTTGGCTTCAATATTCCTAGCACCGGATTATTGAAGGTGCTGTGGACTGGACGGATTATTCCCCTGGACTCAAGGTTCTTAATTATTTCAGTAAGGGATTCCATGGATGCGAGAGGCAAGCGATATTGCTTCACAAACACTGGAGTCATGCCAGGGTCCGTGGGGATTGTTGTTGTGTGGATGTCGGTGCGACCACAGTCATATGTGTCTACCGCAAAGAGATCTTGGAAATCCAAGAAAACTTGTTTCAACTTTTGCTTTTGTTCCAGAGTCACACAGGCATCAGCTAGGTTGACTCTCTCTTCCACCATCTGCCTGAAGCCTGGAAAGACTTCTGGTTTGGCTATCTCAGCGGTCTCCTCCAGCTGGGTGGAGAAGTCCCTGGTCAGAGCGCTGATTTGGACTGGAGGCCCCAGGTGGGAAAGGCAGCCTTCATGAACCTGGAAAATCACCTCATCCCTTCTGAAGTCACAAGTCACATCCTCCTTACCCTAAGGGCTGGAAGTGTACACCAGGAAGTTCCCCCCATGTCGGGTAAACATCCTGTCTAGTGTTGTATTGTTCTCACTGTCACTGTCAAAACAGTCCTTGGGGATTGGTCCTAACAGTTCATTTCCTAAATCAATGGAAAAATGTCGGTCATCAACCGCCATTCCAATAATGGTGCCTGCGGCTAGAGTAATACTCTTTAAGTCGCTGTTATCCACCTCTATTGGAATGGTGTCATGTTCTATGTTGACTAATGGAGTTGGGTTTACCCCCAACCCTTGCTGTTGGAGAGAAGCATTTAGATGTATATAAGCATCATGGTTTTGCAAATATTGTCCTCTTTTAACTTTCACTTCCAGGGAGAATTGTCGGGTCCTTTCTGGGATGGTGACTTCCTCTTTGATCTGAATTTCAACTGCATAAGGTAGCAATTGAGCTGACCTAAATGCTTTTTCTAGATCATCAAAGCCCATGGGATTATCCGCTAATCGGGACCAAGCTTTGAAGTTTATTAGGTCCAAACTAATGGCAAAGCGATTGAGAATGTCACTGCCTAAGTAAAAAGCGGCAGTGACGTCTCGCACGACCCAACAATTGTGGACTATGCTCTTGTTGCCAATGGAGATTTTGAGCATACACCTGCTTGGCAGGAGATGTTTGAAATTGGGTGCTTCCAGGTCCATTTCCCATTTGTCTATCAGTTTGAATGTGGGAATGGCTGGATCTTTTGGGAGTTGGCGGACCATGGCTTCGCTGATGAAGCTCTTACCGTTGTTCACACACACTCGAGCGAGAACAGAGTCTTTCCCATCATTTAACTGAACAGGGATGAACAACTGCTCTCCAATTTGCTGAATATCAGCCAGGCTCTGAGCTGATTTGACATCTTTCTGGACTAGAGGAGTGGGAGTTTCTGATTGTGGATTAGTAAAGAATTTCAGGGTGTTTCCTTCCAGTGCGGAATACCACCTTAAACTGGAAGGAAGGTTGATTTTCAGAAATAGAGAGGACCCCCCATCACCAGTCTGTTGTCCTACTGCTATTACTGTCACGTCTGGAATCTGGTTGTTCTGGAAGTGGAATTCTACTTGGTCAGATTTTTGTTCAACCATGTGGCAGGTGCCGTTTAAACTAACATGGTTGACACTCTGTTTTAATTTTATTGGTCGGCTAGTCTGGGTCCAGAGGACCTTGTTTACACAATCTATTAGGGGTGACAACCTTCTTAGGGGGTCATTCCCTAGTAAACAAGGGGTGCCCTCTGGAGTCACTACTATGACCGGGTGTTTCAACTTGTGTCGCCCAATTTTAATGTCCAAGTCTGCAGTCCCCTCAACGGAAATTTCCTTCCTGTCAAAGTTCTGCAGTTGTCCAGGAAGAGAGGTGAGAGGAATACGGTAATTCTCCCCCCTTCCGGTATTTAGTTCCTCAAAGGCCCTTTTGGACAGAAGGGTAGCTTGGGATCCAGTGTCCACCAGTGCCAAAATTGTACCCTGCCCCTGTACTTTTACCGGGGCATAGTATATTCCCTCCTTCTCCTCAAGGGGGCACAGATAATGCACATTTTTGGACAACTGGTGGGCTAACTTTCTGGTTTTGGACATTGCTAGAGAAGAGATTTGGGCAGAATTCTGTGGAGAGCCTTGGGAATCTGAAAGAAAAAGTTGGCAACTGGAGATCAGAGCCATTGTGGGTTCCCCTGGTTCCGGTTCTGGGCCGCCCCGCCCTTTTTGGAGGCAGTCATCAGGATGGGTTTGAACCAGGGGATTTCGGTATTGTGGGTTCTGGGATGAGATGATGGGCGGCGGTAGCTCAGTCTCCACATCTCCCCAGTCTGAATTGACATCCCTTGGGACCCATTTTTCTTTGGGAGGAGTTCCCCCATCTCTGAAGGAGAAGATCCTTTTCCCAGGATCTTCTGAGGATCCCTCTCCCTCAAATTGGAAGACCTGAACCTCCTCCACAAAGTGGGTCTGTTTGGGTCCTTTGTTTCTCCTACCCCCCCTCTGCTCCTTGGGAGGCGGGCTTTCAGGGGCAGGAGATTTTGTTTCCGGTTCCTGGTTTTCCAGGGGCTGTTTACAAGTTGGGAAGGAAGCTTCCTCCAAGGCTTTACACCCCCCTTCCCCTTGTGCCTCCTCCCTGGGAACCGGTGCGTTATCGGGGTGCTGCCCCCGTCATTGTTCTGGAGCACCAGGTCCAGAGTTTGGGGCATTCTGCGGTGGCATGCTCATCTGAGGGTTCTGTTGAGCCCTCAGTATGTGACCCAGATCCCGTGCCATATTTTGGACCTGGCGCTCAAGTTGTGAAACCCGCTCAGGCTGATACGGGGCTCTATTTTCTCCCCTGGGCTGATCCCGGGAAGGGTAGCTATCCCTTCTCTGGTAGTACCCCTGGTTGGGAAGATTTTGGTACCCCTCCACCCTTGGCCTCCCCTCTCCCGGATTAGGTTGTCTGGGCTCAGGGAATTGGGGAAAGAAGGATGGATGATTTTGGGGCTGGAAATTGGGTGGATACCTGGGGAAAAAGTTCTGCCCAGGATTTGGAGAATTTCTGCCCTCCTGGGGGAAGTTGGGAGGGAAGTTCCCTGGGTTAGGTGCTTGGCTGGATCCCCCCCCCTTGGGCTGGAGGAGTCCACACATAACCCAGGATTGGTCGGTTTCCCTTGTAGCGGGGACTTACATAGTCAGGGGAGCGGGGGACCCCATTTGTGGGACTACCTCCTCGACTCCCTGTCTGTGACTGGCCCGAGGGCCTTCTGGGCTGTGAGTTATTTGGTGCAGGCAGGTTTTTAGGCCCCCCCATCTCCAAATCTAAAACGGGGCAACCTTTACCTCTGCCACCTTGGCAGCAGCAGGGGTGCTGTTGGTTTTGGGGTTTTTCGGCGCGTTGTTTTTATTTTCGATAGGCTTCTGCACCTCATAGATCCGGGTAGCCTGTTCAATGACCCAGTCTAAAGATCTTTTCTCATGAAAATCTCTCACGAGCTGGGTCATTATATATTTAGGGAGAGCATGGAAAAATGTATTGACAAACTCTTTGCTGTATGTGCGCACCCTTCTGGTGGTCTGCGCAAAGGCATGTTTCAGTTCTTGCACAAATTCTTGTGGGGCCTGATCCTCCCCACATTGCAAATTGTAGGCTGCCTTGCGAGCCTCTTGGGGATTTTTGTGAACAGAAAAATGTTTTAATATGGCCGCCCTATAGGTGGACCACCTTGAATGATTTTGGTCCTCCAGCCCCGCAAAGAAACTGGAGTACTCTGGGGAGAATGTCCACTTTACATATTGGATACAGCTCTGGCTGTCCTTCAAATGAAAAGTCTCCATCATTTGCTCATAGAGCTCCAAGTGTTCCCAAACAGAGTACTTGGCGTTCTTATGGTAAGGCGTGATGACACTCTTGATTGCCTTAATCTGTTTCAATGGGTCCTTAAACAATGCCCTTTTTGCCTTATTGGCCTTTTTGGTTCGGGTAACCCTGGTCCATTCATCCTCTGACTCAGAGGCACTGCTCCCAGAGGTTCCTGTCTGATCTTCCAGGTTTTCCCGGATTCTGCGAGCCTGGGAATGGCTGACAGAATGTGGGGACATGGTCTCCTGTGTCCTGCGCCGTTCAGAGGAGTCTTCAGATTCCTCCTTGCTGCCAGGATTTGATGGGTACCCCCCCACTGACCTAACTGAGCAGAAGTTTTCAGGATGCCCTTAATGGGCCTATTCTCCTGGGGTTCCCACTAAATTGCACTGTGCTTGGGTGCCCATACCCGGATGCCCGCCCATCCATTCCTGGGAGGTACTGGCCTATGAGCCCCATGCTTCTGGCTGGATAGTAATCTGCCATCCCTGTGGCCCGGTGCTCATGTGCGCCAGGAGACAGGGGAGTGGCAGAGTCCAGGGACTGAGAGAGATAAAGGCCTCTGGTACTAGGGCTCCTGAGGTTATGCTCAGGAGTTTCCCTTTCCCAGCGAACCTGGTCTCTATCCGCCTCTGCTCCCTGTTGCAATGCAAGAGCCTGCGCCTTCAGTTCCTCAGTTAAGGCCTTACTAGACTCTATCAGTCTCTACTCATCGCTACCTGTTGTTGGAGCCTATCATTGTGCTGGCAGAGAGCCTCATTCTCTCTCTGCGTTTCCTGATTGGTCCTGGAGCACTGGGCCAGTCTTTGCTGCAGGAGGGTTACCTCCTGAGTTGTGTCCCTATTGGCCTGCTCCTTTCTTGCCAGAGCATCCTCCACCCTCCTGGTGTGCTCTAACAAGTTCTGGTGTTCTTTTTGGAGGTCACCCAGCCCCTGGAGGGACAGGTGATTTTCTTCCATTTTCCTTTTTAAGTGGCGGACTTCCTGGCCTAAGGTATCCCTTTCCTGACTAAGAGCCTGCATCTGTGCCGCCAGGTCGTCCCTTTGCCTTTGGAAGGCACCAGCTTTCTGGCGCTCCTGGTCAAACTCTGCCTGGGTATCCAGGTCTTTCAAAATCAATTTATTGCTCTCTGCCTTCTCCCTATCTAGGTGGCTTTGCAGGGTGACTACCTGCTCAGCACATACCCTATTGAAGTCTAACTGTTGCTCCAGCTTTTTCTGGCTCTGCAGTAGGGAGTCCAAACCTTTTTGGTACTCCTTCTGCAAGGCCAGAAATCTGGTATCCTTGTCCGCCTTTTCCTGTTGCAGCACATCCATATCCTCCTTTATTTTAGTGATGTACCGTCTGCTGTCATTTTCTGACTCCTGGCTCCTGAGCAGCCTCTGCTCAGAAGAGTCCAGATCAGATTGGGCCTTCTGTAGTGCCAGCAGTTGCCTACTCGCCAGATCTTGGCCTTCAGCACATTTGTCCTGCATGGCTCCCATATGTAAATATAAATATGCCACTACCCTGGCAATCTTGTGGTGCTCATCCTTGGCCTTAGGGGCCATATATAGTTCACTCAGGGCCACATGTAGGGGACCCTGATCTCCCCATATATCTGACCCTGTTTCAGTGACCTGTTGTGCGATTGCCTGCAACCAGACCGTTTGGTCCTGATGAGTCCACTCACCTCTCACAAATAGCTTATGTAAGAAGTGTTCTCTGGCTATTTTCATATCTACCAAGGTCGTCATTCTGGAATTTGAGTTCCTTCCTGACTTACAGAAGTTTGTATTTTATTTTTGCAAAACAGACCTTTTCCTTAGAGCGTTCCTTTGAGGAGTGCTTTACAGCGTAACACAGCGTGGTGATCCGACCGGATATGTGTATCTGGTCAGCTGGCACACTGTATTAATCTGCAAAAGCGATAGATCTAACCCAAACGTCCGGCTCGAGCCCCCAATTTGTAAGAGGATTCAATTCAACACTACAGCTAAGTCAATGCCTAGTCCGGGATACTGAATGGAAACCCTTATTGATATATCTTTACGTCCAGTTCATGAGTTCTGGATGACTACCCCTATATAACACCCCTCTCTTGGAATCCCCCTGACCCCACTGAGCCAAGAAGTAGTTCTGTTTTGCAAGTTTAAAAGGTTTATTTGATAATTTAAACAATATACATATATATATCACACTTTATAATACATTAATAATTGAATATCACACTTAATCTGAGCAGTAATCAATAATGGGTAGTCCGGCACTGGCACACTTCTTTATAATCAATGATGAGTGGTTATAGGATGGATAAGATAGCGACAATACTTTTATGGTTTCAAATGGATGCAATGTGGAATGCAATGCAGTACAGAAAATAACTTGATAGGATTTCAGCAAAAGACAATGTAATCACTTTCTGGGACAATTCACCCCCCCCTTAATGCAATGTAAGGAGATGAATAGAATGGGACTCAGTTCTTAGGAATGCAATCAAATAGAATTCAGTTCAATTCCCCCCCAGCAGCTTATACAACAGATAGGAGTTTTGAAACACAGACCCAAGTGCTTTGAATATGGTGACAATGCAGTGAGAAATATGCTGAAAATGCTTTTAATTCCCTTCAGGAGGTTCAGGGTGAGTGGTATCTAGTTAATATTAGTCCAGGCTTACTCTAGCAATGATTCAGGGATGGTTCTTAAGAGGCAAACGAAATTTAGTAGTTCAGGCAAAAGCAGCTATCTTTTTACAAGTAAAGAAATCGGGCCAAATCGCAAATCGCGGCAGTTCTGGTTAGATTAAAATAGTTTGGATTAGATGATTTTAACTAAGAGATTGGTTCTGCACAGTTCTGCTAGGTACTCACAATATATTTAGAAATAGGCCTCGCCACAGATCTGGTCAGGTTTTGGACTGGACTCTGGTTCTGGTCTCGGCACTTCACAGTGATCTGGGTCAGCTCTCTGGTTCTGTGAACAGCGGTCTGGGTCAGCTCTGCTCTGCTGGTCTAGCCTCTCTGGATTCTGGATACTGCTCTGCTTTCTCTGGGTACAGCACTGCTTCTGGATCTTTCTGCACAGCTTTCTCTGGACCCAGCGCTGATCTGCACGGCTCCTGGATGCTGCTACCGCTGTTAGGTTTGCTGGATGCTGAGGCCTACTGAGAAGAGTTCTCAGTTTGTGGGTTTAGGCCCTTGCTTTGAGTTCTGAATCAAGTTCTTTGGAGTTTTAAAGTCTAAGTGTTGAATCTGGTATCTTCTGAATGTTGTATGGTCTGGCAGAGCGCGTTGCAGCAACGGGATTTGAATGTCCTCTCTAGCTTCCAGTGGCTCTTTTTATGTCTTTTGAAAGTGGGTGTGTGTGCAGCATCACTAGCCAGCCCCTCTAATAAACCATCTGCCTGAGTCAAGGAAGGGCTTTGTTCAAAAGGAAGCCATTTACGACTACCCAAATAAACCATCTGCCTGGGCCCTTTCTTTAGTTTCTTGCAATCCCCTGGTAATTCAATCAGAGGGTGTGTGACCTCCTTTTGGCCAGAGCAACAGAATGCAGCCAGGCCTGGGAATGCATTTGTTTGGCAAGCCCCCACTCCTGTCGGGGGTAGCTGACTGGCAGAATTCCAGTTTCCTTAAGCCAGGTTTCAGGTAAAATGTCACTTTTTGTTCCCCAGTTTTCTGCATTCAAATAAAACTAACAATTTTTACACATGCAGCTAGAATGCTGATTCTAAGTTCAAAACTATGACATTTTAACAGTGACAAACTATGTGGCAGTCACAAGTCTGTCCCTCAGTTTATTTACACATTTCGATTTTTGGTAATTTTAAATCCAGTTTCAGTTTAAGCCGCTGCAGACCTGCAGAGCTCAGCCAGTCTTGTTATAAACCTACAAGTCACTTCAGAATATAACTTTACATTGTATCCACCTCTTAGTAAGTCTTTCTTTGGCCTGCTTTGGGTTCATTTATTCAGTTTTACACAAATGTCTGGTGTTGTTTTAAAACGCCGGCTTTCTGATAATGGTGAGTACTGGTAATGCAACCATTTTTGGGATTTAAGAAAATTGATTCCCCACAGTTCTAGGTTGCTTTTGGCAATCAGCATTGCCATTCCCTATGGTTTCAGGCTACTGTGTGGGTAGCCCATGGTGGTTTTAGGCAGTGCCCTTCTGTGCCCATAACATTGGCAAAAATGGGTGGCAGCCTATTCTTCATGCATTTCCCTGGGCATTTTCTGGGAAGCTCTGGCCATCATGATGTTTTCCATGCCAGTACTGCACAGTTTTTGTGGTAGGGCTCGGATGCATGGGTAAAAACATCCCACAACGCTTAGGACCCCGATTCCAGGCTGGTGTTTCTGCACTTTGGATCCGGCGCCCGTTCCACTGATGCATTCCTCTAGCTCTTGTTATTAAAAGCTGGTGGGGTGTATCATTGGGAAGGTCTGTTATTTAATACTAGCTACTATGCATTTCCGCCTGTGCCTCGTACTTCACCTAGGTTATCCAGTCGATCCTTCCCTCTGGTAAGCTCATTGCTCTGAGAGTGTGCCTAGTATTGTGACAGTGAGCTTGTGTTTGTGTGGAGTTTGCTGTTTGGCCTCATACAGGGAAACTCTATATGGTATTGGCTTGTTTTTATGGGGTCAGGTTTGTAGGTGCTCGCAGATTTCGGTTGGTGGCTGCATGCACCGACTGCAGGTTCATGCACAGGGTGGTGAAAACATTGTCGCACTGCATTTATCGTGCCCGTTTTACCCCTTTCGTTGGGCAGTTGGCCTGGTTGCAGACAGGGGTATGATGAGCAAATTTGATTTGGCAATCATGTTTAATTAGGTGTCACATATCGGTTATATTTGCAAGACCACCCGCTGTGCTATGTCAACAAAGTATTTTGTTATAATATGGAAGTTGATTGCTCAGAGGGGGAGATTTGAATCCGGATGTTAGTAGGGCCTCTGTTTTCGGATTTATAATAATAGACTTTAATAATAATCTCTATTGTGTTATAGCTCAATGAGCTTTACACAAATCAAACATAACAAATAAAATCAATACACTTAATCACCGAACACATATCAAAGTGTTATCAAAAGAACATTTCAGTAAAAACAAACACATTAAACTCCTTATTCCTTACTTACAGTGAAAGTCTTAAACATTCAATATCTTTGTCAAGATTTTGACAGTTAGTTCCCCAAACAGTTTAGGCAAAGCTTTTTAATGAGTGCCCAAACACGATACAAGGACAGCTGTGAAGAAATTGATTTCGTATTTAGGTAGGAGCCCCAAAAAGTGTTTGGGCCTCATTACACGGTAGGAGGTAACCATGGTGGTATTAGCGCCATGGCTACCGCCTTACCGCCTTCTTGGTCCGGGTAGGCGGTATGGGGACTTACCGGGTCATTCCGACCCTGGAGGACCTGGTAAGTCCCCATGCCAATTACCATTCCCCATTCCCATTCGAGCCTCCATAGGGCTCAATGGGAATGGGGAAGGAGCTACTAACGGTACCACTTTTAGCGGTACCGTTATTAGCTCTGAAGTCCCTCAGCGGGTCCCGTCCTTAACGTGTGGTCTGACCACGCGTTAAGGACGGGACCCGCTGGGGGACCTCGTAGTAGGACGGTAAGCGATTACCGGCACCGGTGCCCTTACCGGTGCCAGTAATCCCTTACCGCCTACTGTGTAATGAGGCCCTGTGTCTTGATTGACTCATGTGTGAACCAGTCCGCCCAAGTTACTTGGACCCAGTTTTACCAACTCCATAAGGTCGCGTTTTGCAGTTTTTATTTCATTTGGTAACTTACAAATACGGCAGTAATGCTCCTTAGCGTCCAGACGTAGCTGGGGGTCACGAACAGCAAGTAGGGGCAGTTCATTTATACGCAATATCAGTAAGAAACGTCTTACATCTGGCTCAGGGCACAGCAATAAGTAAGGTTGTGTCTTCCTGTATTGATGTATCACAGTAGCTACAGCTTCGTAGCACTTTAAATTCACTAGATGCACGTCGTTATTGTACCAATACCATCTGTTAATTTTATTCTCAAAAGACAGTTTCGTCTTGCACTACTGCCCCCCAGCATCTAAATTTGGATACCACTCAATTTTTGAGACTAGATCGTCATTCAAAGCTGCATAAGTCCTACCCCTAAGCAATGCCTCCCTTTCCCAGTCTACACAAAGACAAGTCAATAATCTACATGTAGGGTTCATTCGGGATGTGATGTAAAGTACGCCTCTGGATCTGAGTGCCATACCCTGCAAGGAAGTCAGACACAGTCCCAAAAGGACAAATTCAACCGGACATGATGGACGCAGGCCCAGCAAACTGCGCCAGAAAGAACCATCTGAAGTGTTGTCTAGCCATGTAAGATCTTGAATTGCTAAAGCGTCTAGTCAGTATAAGTTAGTCGGGCAGAAGCACTATTTGTAAAGGAGGATAATGCCAGCAAGTGAAAAGCCAGCTTATTATCGTGCCACTTTCCTTATTTGATCGGTAAGCTGTCTGGCCCTTCTAATCTTCTTCTCAACCATATTTCCATATCCTGATACTCCCAATTCGACACCCAAATACTGATAGGCTGCTGTATAGTTGATTACTCCCAATTTTGGTTTACAGTTTCACCCTATTGACCTTTTTATTAGATATCAACATAGTATGTGTTTTGTCGAAATGAATGGCCAAATAATGCTTCACAGCAAACCCTGACAGTTCTTTCAGCATGTTTTTCATGCCTGCAATAGACCAGGTCGTCAGCATATAGCATGGCAATTAAGGGAAAATTGCCAATCTTTGGTGGGTATGTGGATTTACCCTTTAAACGTTGCGGCAGATCTGTAATATATAGGTTAAAATACAGGTGAGCCAAGGCACAACCTTGCTTGACTCCCCTGTTGATCTGCACCAAGGATATCTCAGTGCCCTCATTGTCCAGACGTACACACGCCCAGTTTTGTGGTCCAGTTCCCTCAATATCTGCAGCAAACAAGTTGGGCATCCAAACTTCCTTAATTTAGCCTATAAGGTATTTCTTTGCACTTGGTCAAACACTGATCAAAAATCAACAAATGTTACATATAGAGCTGGGCCGTCTTTCTTACAGGCACCTTTTAACAAGAATCTAAGCGCTCTAATATTATGGACTGTGACTGAGTCAGGCCGAAATACTGTCTGGAAAGGAGGAAGAATGTCTTTTTCTCCACCCATTTCTGCATCTCCTTCAAAATCAGAGCTGAAAAAGCTTGCCTCTGACGTCCAACATGGACAGCAGTCAGTAGTTGTTATCATTCAGCCCATCTCCTTTTTTTTTATATATAGGCACAAAGACAGACTGCAGCCATGAGGAGGGCACCTTATGTTCCCTGCAAACCCAAGGAAATAATATCAGCAAAACCTGGTCCAAGTTATCAGGGTCATTATTTAGGACAACATTAGCGAGGCCATTAGGACCCGGTGATCTAGAATTCTTCAACTTAACTATTACCTCTTTAAATGCATTCCCCTTTCAACTGCAATGGCTAGGCGGGACCTATACCGATTTTCGGATTTATAATACATCAACAATCAGTTCCTCAGTGCTCTATGGGTACTGGTAAGAAATACAAGTTGTTTTGTGCGTTTGTAGTTGTAAAGCAGAGGCAGGCAGGGAAGCGGAGCCAGGTGGGGAAAAAGAAAGGGCTGAATCACCTGTTCCTAGGGAGGCAGGTGGAAGAGTAGGCTAACACTTTCATCCAGAGCAGGTAAGGACAGGGAACCGGACCTAGACCAAACAGCATTTCCCATCCGCAACTCACCTCGAGGCCACACCTTCATGTCTCTCTCTGATGCGATGCGGCCGAATGAGTGGGTGCCGTATGGCCAGCGTTGCAGCCAGTGGCGGCTGCTATGATAGGGCGGCCGGGCGCCGCCCCCCCCAAAAAAAGAGAGAAGCTAAAAGAGATTCAGTCAGAGAACTTCTCTGATTGAATCTCTTTTAGCTTTAGTGCTGCTGCATTTCCTTTGCCAACAGCGTGGGGGCGCTGTGGCAAGGAAATAGGCCTGCCCGGCATTCACAGTGGGACCGTGGGGCGCGTCCCAATTTAGTAATTTTTTTTCTATAGTAGAGGCGTGGAGCTCGTAGCTCCACGCACTCTACGTAGCCCCTTTAATTAGAAGCCTGGCGGGGCGCTTCAGGGGTGGCCCCGCCAGTATGAAATGTGCGCAAACAGCGCAGTTCCCCTCCCCTGCCATCGATACAGTAATGTCATTGGCTGACAAACAGCCAATGAGATTACTGTATCTATGCAGGGTGTGTGCGTGCGCGCGCCTGCGCGCCTTCACACCCTGTTTGTTGACTTCAGTTCTTTCTTTCCAGCCATCAACAACACAAGTGTGCTGCTGCCCCACCCAGTGACCAGGCGCCGCTGCGGACCGGTAAGTACCCTTTCTTCTCTGGGCCCGGGGACGGGAGTGTTACTTACATTATTACACTCCCCTCCCCGAGCCCAAACTATGTGGTCCACCACACGGCCAGGGCCAGGGCCCAACCCCACACTGAACGATGTGTAGGCCAGGGCCTACACGTTGTTCAGTGTTGCAGTGCCGAGCTGACTGCCGTCAGCTTGGGGCGAGACAGTACTAGAAGCGGGCCGCCCGCTACACAAGGCTCGCCCCAAGTTGACGGCAGTCAGCTCGGCGGGGGCCGCCTGCGGCCTGGGCCTAGCCTACTTTTGTTTACCCCTGGTCCGTGCGTGGCCCAAGGGCCTTGCCTTGGGCCACGCCGGATCGGGACGCAAGGCCCAGGGCAGGCAGGCGTGCACTGCTGCTGCACTGCAGTGCTGCAGCTGCCCATACAGCGGCCCGCGACCACTCCGCATCTGCTATTGTGCCGTTTTATATTTTCGGCATTTTTCAACAAAAAATGCCGAAAATATAAAACGGCACAAGTCACCCGGGAGAGCCCTGGCAGGGAGAGGCTCTGCCAGGGCTCTCCCTGCTGGTGACTTGTGCCGTTTTATATTTTCGGCATTTTTTGTTGAAAAATGCCGAAAATATAAAACGGCACAATAGCAGATGCGGAGTGGTCGCGGGCCGCTGTATGGGCAGCTGCAGCAGTGCAGCAGCAGTGCACGCCTGCCTGCCCTGGCCCTTGCGTCCCGATCCGGCGTGGCCCAAGGCAAGGCCCTTGGGCCACGCACGGACCAGGTAAACGAAATCGAAAAATGCCGAAAATAAAACGGCACAATTAGCAGATGCGCCGGGGCCCGGAGTGGTTGCGGCTGAGTTGCACTCATGTATTGCAAACGATGCATACACATTGTACAATCAGCCATGCGTAGCGTGCACACACCCAGCAGCCACACTGACTGCATAGCCTTGCTCGTACCTCAGTGTGGCTGGGTGTGTGCACGCTACGCATGGCTGATTGTACAATGTGTGTGTGCATCGTTTGCAATACATGAGTGCAACTCAGCCGCGACCACTCCGGGCCCCGGCGCATGGTCCATCAGACATGCCTATCTGGCTGATGGAGTGACGAGCGAGCGTGCGCACTCTGGAGGGTATACATAACCTATGTATACCCTCCAGAGTGCGCACGCTCGCTCGTCACTCCATCAGCCATGATCAGTCATGCTCTTCACACACGCAGCCTCGCTGATTGCACCCCTTCATAATCAGTACCATCAGCGGTGCTTATTTGAAAAATAAGGATGAAATTAACTTGGCAGTACTTTAAGCCTGCATACAGTTGCACTCATACCTGCCTAACCTCTGAGTTTAGCCCGCAGACTCAGGGTTTTCACGCTCTTCTCTGGGAAGAGTGTGGAGTCTCTGTTTTATCACACCAGTGACCAGGCTCAGAATTGCTGCGGCTAAGGGATTCAGATGGGCTGGCGCAGTCAACATTGAAGCGGCTATGGCGGCACTTGCCGCACCTGCACCCCTAAAAAAGGGTGTTTTTAAAATTGTCAATCATTTTCTAAAGGGTTACCTGTATTTGTTCCTGCCAGGGAAGCGCTGATCAAGGGCGTGATAAAATGTTAGATGTCTCAGCAGGACTATCCAGGCTGCGGGCATTTTCCCCTCATTCTGTTTCTTTTAAGTAACCCACTTGGCACTTCTTATTAAAGGCATTAGCAGAAAAGTGAATGGGAATGGTCAATTTCTCTGTGAAGCCACAGCTCATTGGGATGGGCTGCTTAGCATTTAAAAGCCCCATAATCTGCATCTATGCTAAAGTAAATACCAGACTAACAATCCATACTAGTTTGTGCCTTGTCTGCATGGTTGACATGAAAACAATGTTTTTACCCTTTATGAGGCATTGCATATTTTTTTTTCGTCCTGCATAACAAGATGCATGCCAGTGTGAAATGACAGAACTGCATTCTGGGACCCGTAGTAGTCTTGTAGTTATAACAGGGAAACTAGGGTATATTCCCAGAATCAACTTAAAGAGGCTGGAAGGCCGTCTCTGAATGGAATGGTGTCTGGGCGCAAATTTCAAAATGATGTTTGGAGGTCCCTTTCCCTTCAGCTGAGAAGACCTGCCTGCACATGTGAGCAAAAATGCCTCTATCTGGAATAGTGCAAGGTTTTCCAGGTGCAAAAGGTCCCTGTCGAAATGGTAAATGAGTTTTTTTGAGGGTGGTTTCATTTGATGCAGTTTTCTACGCAGTTTATCCTTTTGACACTTTGGCAGAGCCTCGTGTGACTGGGCGGAGTCTTGTGTGGATATGGGCATACAGCTCACTCAGGGATTTTTTTTCTAAAAGTAGGCAGGCCTGGCTGCACTGCACGTCGTCTGCTGTGGGACTCCTCTCCTAGGAGGTGTACCCTGGCTTAGCCACCAGTGCTATCCTAGGCAGCCACTGGACACCTGGCCTGGGTAGAAAGGGCTGAACTCAAGCCTCAGGAGACCCCAGCACCTCAGATCAGCCTGGTTTGCCCCTGGGATGTATTTTTGGGATGGGGAAGGGTCGTCGTGCTACCATCTCCCCTCATTCAGTCCTCTTTTACAAACGATAGTGAGACTCCACTTGGCTGGAGCCTCAACTTGTAGAGTGAGAAGTGCGCAATACAATTTAACGCATGGATGGTCTGGCAGTGGCTGGCACACTCATAAACTGGTAGACACAGTGACCGTATTACAGAATCGGGCACGCCGAGTCAGGCATGTATCTTTAAGTGCTTGAGAAATTGACCTGTTTCGGATATGATTTCATTTATATCAATTATTTAAAACATGTCACTTGTTTCTTTGTCAGTCATGTATATATTCCATTATCGCAACACTTGTTTTTACTCTTCTGAGTGCGTATAACTAACACCCAAAAAAAGTATATGGCAAGTAGTACTATTCAAAACAATACTGCCTACTGTTTGTTTGCTTTATTCATGAACAACACAGAACAGGGAAACCTGGTAAGCACTATGAGAACTGGGTAAATTAATTAGCACAATCAACACTCTTCCCTAAAGGAAAACAGGCGCGCTATAAATAAAATATCATATCATGCCTCTGTCCTTCCCTGGAATTGGCCATTACCATTTTAAAGTGCTAGCAAATAGCTTACATGACCTCGCATGGGGTATTCTGGTCGCAGCACCAGTCATTATCCGTGTGATGTCATCTGTGTGTTCATTCCATAATCACTAAAGATGTTATGTTTAAAAACGAAAGACCCCCGAAAAACGGTCTTACTAGAAGCTTGCTGGTGTCTTGTGCTCATTAGCTTGGCGCACGGCAGCCTGACTGTTGCAAGGCTTCCTCGTGCAGCCATTAGCTGCGCAGCGCATGGCAGTGAACTTGCACAGCCATTTCATTAAAAACAGCCCGCGGGTGTATGTTTAATAGATTTAGCCTGTTCGGAAACCATCTGAAGGGTTTATATCTCATGATGGCACGGCACACTATTAATCATTAAAGTTCTCAAGCCTTTTAAAATCCCAACAAGTCCTCAGGCGGAATCCCGGGTGGGAGCCGCAGTGAGGAGCTGCGGTAGCATCAAAAGCAGGGACGGCGTCAGGGCATTTCAAACCTTTCAAATGAAAGGGGCCTTGAGCCTCAGAGGGGCCCTGAGCAACTGCCCCCATGTTGGCAGTCTGCAGTCTTCACAAATAGCAACATATTCTTTTCATTCCTGGGTTTAAATGTGCATGTGTAATTAACTGTCAGCCTGTGCTTCTTCTTCTTGCTGTTTACCCACCTTCCCCTTTGACCTCGGCTCACTGCCTTGTGTTGTGCTTGCTTGATCTGTCTACCTTCATCCCTTCATTCCTTGTTGTGGCCAGGCACAGCTGTAGCACAGCTACACTTGCCAGGCACAGTGCCACTTGCCAGACACAGCTGTAGCAGAATTAACTACCCGTTGTTCTAGAAGCAGAAACATGGTGCAAGTTCCTGGACATCATGATCTAATAGCAGTGCCTGGCAGAAGCTTGCACCGTATGCACAAGGCCAAAATATTGGCTTTGTCAATGCTTGTGTTGAACAGGATCTCAGTGGCTTTGCCAATGCTGTTTTTAACAGGACTTCAGCGAAGGACACGCAGAGTGCTTATAAATCGGGTGCCTGAAGGGCTGCAGCAAATTAATTTTGTAATGTGAGCTCCGCAAAGCACACTTTTAAAGCCCCAGAACGAAAACATTACAAAAATGTATATATTGCAGCGTTATACAACTGATGACTGGCACATGGTGGTAGTTGCTGGTACTTTCTTTACGCATTGTACTAATGATTATTCTGGTGCAGTTTCAATGTTACAAGCAGTTAACTCTCTCTCCTTCATGTGTGAAAACCATTTTAATACTGCTCTAAGCCTATGTTGCCCTTTCTCAGATCAGTCTCTCGCTTTCTCTTTACAGACCATCAGCAACACCTTACATGAACAAATCCAACCAGTCCAGGGCAATTGTGCAACTAAAAACATCAGACTTCAACCTCCACAGTGCACCTTCCGGGATTTGGATTTCCCATAGCCTGCGAAGGAGTTCATTGCAGTGACCATTCTCCAGAACGAGGTGAGCTAGCATGAGTCTTTTGTAGGGTTTGGTGCTCAGGGCACTCTAACTCTGTTTGTGTTCATCTGTAGTAAAGAAGGCACACAGCTATCTTGGTTAAAAAAAATGTGAAAAGAAGCCCATGTTTGTGGGGATCAATGAGGTGGGGGAAAATCTGATGAACAGTACAGACTACAGAATGGCATCTATGACTAGCTGAGAGGGTGGCATGTGAAAATCGAAAGTCATACATATAATGCAAAAAGGCCTGCTTATGGTTCAACGGAAGCAAACCTGTCCATTTGGAAACTGTTTTTCGAAGGATAGGATGAGGTGGTGGTTCCCACTTACCTCATGATGTCCTGGTATCATCCAGTTGAATGGTATACAGTAATTTGTTTTACTGCTGTAAAATCCCACAGTCTTTCAAACATCAGAATACCTTCTTTCTAATCTTCACCGTTGCTCCCACAGTGCTTGGGAGGGGTTGGGGTTGTGTCATGCAGTCAGAAAAATCTCCCTACATTCTAAACAATGTTTTTTTTAGAACAGTATTAACAGAACAAACTTGCCTCATTTCTTCCATAAGTACTCATTTGCCAAACAAGCTGCAATATGTACTGTGTGGCTGGTGTCACATTTGCTAATGGGCATGTGTGTTAACGCATGCATAGATAACATCAGCAATTATACTCAACTGTACTGGTCGATGATAAGTACAGCAGAGTTGTGTATAATTGCAGACGCTATCTGTGTCTAGTACCGACTAATTATACTTATGTGTTATTGAAGAGCATACCTAACAATGACTACATGATCCCATCTACATATACATGTACATAATCATTTTGCTTATTAACAGGTGTCACTGTTGCTGAAAATGAATTCAGTGGACCAATTACTCTCAAAACCATTTTCCGGACTCGCACACAGTGAAAAACTGGAGGTGAAAAGACTAGGGCCTGATCGGCCAGATGTAAAAATTGAACAGTCCGCAAAAGATAGGGGAAAGGCTTACACACGCACATTTTCCATGGTGTGGTATGAAAAGAAGACATGGCTCACTGGTAGCATTGCTAAGCGGTCTTTGTTCTGCTTCCCTTGCCTGCTGTTTGGAGGTGAAACGGCCTGGACAAAAACCGGAGTCACTGACTTAAAGCATTTGTCAGAAAAAACCAAGAGACATGAATCGTGCAAATCTCATATTGAGAATATATTACAGCTGCGCATGTTGGGAAGTGTGAACATTGCAACACAGTTGGATGATGCCTATCGCCGGAGCGTGATGAGGCATAATGAGGATGTGGATAAAAACCGATACATCTTGTCAAAGTTAATAGACTGTGTGCGTTTTTGTGGTGCGTTTGAATTGGCTTTACGTGGCCATGATGAAACTGAAGACTCTTTAAATCCTGGTGTGTTTAGAGGCCTGGTGGATTTTGTATCCAGCATAGACAGTGCAATGGAACTACACTTAAAAAATGCAACAGTATTCAAGGGCACTTCAAAAACAATTCAGAATGAACTGCTGGACTGCATGCTCACGGTCACCAGAGAGATCATTGTAGAGCAGTTAAAATGCACTGATTATGTGGCTATTCAGGCAGACGATACAACTGATATTTCCACTAAGACTCAGTCTGTGCTAGTCTATCGCTACATTGATGAACGATACAGAATTGTTGAAAGGTTTTATGGATTCTCTGATCTGAAAGACTCTAGTGCGCAGACCATTGCTACTGCCATAATGGAAAAATTGGACAAAGTATTCCCTGAAGATTGCCACAAAAAAAAAGTAATTGCGCAAACATATGATGGTGCGAGTGTAATGAGGGGGGTGTCTGGTGGAGTCCAAAAGAAAGTAGCTGAAGTGTATCCAAATGCACATTATGTACATTGCTATGCACACCAGCTTAACCTCATCATTGAACAGGCTGTTTCAAATATCTCACAAGCTCGAGTTTTCTTTTTGGATATCTCTGGCTTCTGTACATTTTTTTCTCGTTCTCCAAAAAGAACCGCAGTTCTAGATGAGGTTTCAGATTCCAGACTTCCAAAACCATCTCGCACTCGCTGGAGCTACCATATTCGGGTAGTGGAAGCCATATATCGGCACAGGGAAGCACTCCGTACATGCTTTGAGAAAATTATTGAAAGACGGACTGATTTTGAGGGGGTTACTGTGCATGAGGCCCAGGGATTCATTCGAACTCTGAAAGAGAAGGAGTGCCTTTTCTTCCTTTTTTTGTTCAATGACATAATGCCCCATGTCGACATTTTATATAACCAGCTTCAGAAGCGAGACATTGACTCTGTGTATGTGCAGAAAGCTACTGAAACTTTTATCAAGTGCATTGGCAGAGTACGTGAAAGCACTGACAATCTGGAAGCTAAATTTCCATCAGAGGCAACTTTTTCAGGTCGCAATGCAAATATGAACACTTTGAATCGTTTGGCTAAAGAAGTATGTGATATTATAGTTACACAAGCCCAAGAACGCTTTGCATTTACTAACCACTTGGAGGGGGCCAAATTGTTGCAGAGTGACCTATTTCAAACACATGGACAGTCTTTTCCCAATGAAGCACTGAATGCAACTGTCCAAGCGTACCCCATGTTAAACAAGGAAAGACTGCGCACTGAGCTTTCAATTGTTTATGAGAGACCAGAATTCTGTAGTTCAAGTGGGGCAATTTCTTTATTAAAATTGTTCGTTGAAAACAATCTCGAAGAAGCATTTAGTGAGACAATGCAGTTATTAAAAATTCTGATTACTACACCCATGACAACAGCTGAGTCTGAGCGCTGTTTCTCCACCCTGAAGCGAATTAAAACATTCTTGAGAAACACAATGACTGAGGATCGTCTGAATGCTTTGGCCATGCTGTCCATGGAAAAACAACTAATTCAAGAGATCCCTGACTTCAATACACGGACTATTGATAAATTTGCCTCTCTGAAAAATAGACGTGCACAATTTGTGTACAAACTTTCAAAATGATTGACCAGTGAATGTTCTGTTACAAACGAGCTATTTGCAGTTATTTTGTGGGTTACCTTGAATTCTTTGTTTCAATGGCCTTATATATGTTAGGATTTTGTTTAAGGTTGCAGTGATCTATTTGACAGAACAGTGAGAAATGTGAAGTATGTTTTGATGTTATGGTTGTTGGTTGATAATAAAGCACTCAACATAGTAAACTATTTCTGTTGCATTTTTCTCCATGCAATATGTATGTGCCATTTCTGAGACCTGTGCATTCCACGTGTTGCAACTTTGAGCAACTGACGCAATGGCAACTCAGCGAGGCAGACAGCCATTAGAGGTAGGACAAATATGTCGCATTAATTAAGTGGTTAAAAACTAAAGTCATATTTTAGCTTAGTTTCCCCCTTTCAGAAAATGCCTCAAATCCCACCTTAGTAAGAGGATGAACGCATGTGAATGCCAGTAACAGCATGACAAACATGTTTCCATCATTACTGACTATATAATGAATTTATTTATGCATACACCATAGTACCAGCTATTCCCAGTACAAGCTGCTGTAAAATACACCATCACACTTGCACACGTAAGAATAGTGTACCACCATTAATATGTAAAACCGAATGCTTTTTTCATATTTCGGTGGGTTTTTTGGACAGTAAATTGCACATTTTGTAGGCCATTTTTCCAAAATTTTCGCGGGGGGAGAACCCCCCCGCACCCCCCTTGGGGGGGGTGGGCTCGCGCGCAGCGCGCGCTCGCGTCTATATTCGCCCTGGGAAATTTACGCCCCACCAGCTTTCAAACTCACCAGCCGCCACTGGTTGCAGCCATGTCTCCCGTGTGAGGGATAGACACCGCGCTGGGGCGGGGGGCGGAGGTCACCCATATGCAGCACTCGATTGGCCCAGATGGGCCCATGGACAACGGGAGGCGGGAATACTGGGAATAGACACAGTCAGTACCAACAGGAAGGGGCAGGTGAATTGTCCCGGATGGCAGCTCTTGTAGGAGGCGGGCCTCTGCTGATCCAGCCTTTGATGGTGGGCTTACCCAGCCACAAAGGAATAGGAGAAAGCTGATTGAAGGCCACTTTTACCCAACCAGAGAAATACTTTGACAGTGAAGAAACTGCCATGGGATATATATATTATTTTACTTGACTGATATAAGAACTCAGAATTAAAGATATCATCCATCACGGATCCTGTCTTTTTTTTTTTAATTTTACTTTTTTAAAGCGCTCACACAGCCCGCAGGCATCGAGGCGCTGTTACAGGAATTGTTTGTGCAATTGTTTTCTCTTGTCTATTTATAACGTGCTTAAGCGCAGACCCGGGGATCGAACCTGTGTTGCTTCTTGTCATCTTGCTTCCAAGGTGCGCACGTTGCCGCTGTGCTATCCTCCTCCTGGGACTACTTTCACAGTAGTATATGGCAAGGGCTATGCCTTTTTCTTCCCAGGTCTTTATCTTCCTTTTGATTCACTTCCTGGCATTTGCGGCCCCTGATTGGATGGATATCATTGTGGCTGACCAGGTGACTCCATGTGAGCATCTGCAGCCTCTTTGACCCCCACCCCCATCTTTTTGCTTTTTGTCAATGACTCCAATTAAATAGCCTTAGCATATTACCAAGAAGGCACAAAAACATAGGTTTTAGAAACATATGGGAAGAGAAAGTGGCTGCTTCTACATCCTTGTGCCCTTTTGTTAAGCAATTCCATACTTAATAGCCCACAATCTGCATTGTTTCCTTTTCTGATTAAAGGCCTGCACAAGACTCAGAAGCTAAATTGAGGCTGATAGATAATTCCACCTTTTACGGACTTACAGCATGAGTGGAATGAGCAAACATACTAATATCACTCATGTTGTGATATAGATTTAATTTCAATTTGTTATACATGAAACAGAGCATCGTCAATATTAGCCGTAATACTCCAAACTGGCATAGGACTTAGAGGCCATTAAAATGGCTGTTTAAAGCAAACGCTGGGATAGGTTCACTTTCCATGTCCCACACATTCCACCCACTCTCTGCTGAGACTGTTCACACTGGTGATGCTGAAAATTGTATCTTGTTCATATCTATGGCAGGGCCTAATTGGCAACAGTTATAGATGACTATTGAGGGACATGCATTTTTGAAATCGTGGTTAGTGCACCATACTGGAAGGCCTAACCATTGGATTCTGCGTCCTCGCTTAATTTCCTTGAAGATTCAGAAACCTTTGTTTCCTAAACGAAATATGGATCTGTGGGCTATTCGATTTAGGAGCTCATTTATTAGCTCACTCTACTAGAGTGGGTACCCAATGCTTTCTATACCACGGGTGTGGGTATGCTCTGGGTTCCCCCATCACAGAATACTTTCTAGAGTATTTTCCGGGCCCCAGTGGCTCGGGCTGACCACCTGCAGGGTGGCACATGCTGGTTCCCTTGGTGCAACCAATCACTTAGTTAATCATGTATACTTGCAGAAGTTCCTTCTGTAATGTGGTAGCCGGCGTGAATATGTGACAAAATGTAGGTAATCAAGTTCGGTTAGCTGAGTGAATCGCTTTATATTCGTGTAAAGCGGAGGCCAGCTGGGGAAGGGGCTCAGTCACCTGTTCCGAGCGAGGCACGGTGTGAGCGAAAGCAAACCCTTTATCCCGTTCCGATGACAGAACCTGTGTCTGGGCTAAAGAAAACAGGAAGGGACAAGGAACCCGACCTGGGCCAGACAACCTTCCCCCTCCCGGACTCACCTGGTCTAAATGCCTTTGCAGCTCTCCCCGCTATGGTACAACAGAATGGCGGGCTGCATTCTGACCGGCGCTGGAGTCGCATCTCCTGCATGAATGCCAACACAGTGCTGCAGCTGAATACTCAGGGGGCGGGGCTCACACATACGCTGCCCACCATCGGCCCTGACAGGGACCCCACAGACAACAGGAGGCTGAAAAGTAGGGGGAGGACCCAATCAATGGCAACAGGGCAGGGGAAAGACGAAGGTCACGGACGGCAGCTCCTGTAGGGGGCTGGCCTCTGCAAATCCAACCAATTGGAAGCGATCTGAAAATGGGCAACCCTGATTGGTGGGGAAACAAGGAGGAAGTGCAGTATAAGCATCTGGGGAATGACCAAGAATGTGTTGTTCTTAATTGTTACAGAACATCAACAGCAGAGAGGAACTGACTGGTGGGCCTACCCAGCCACAAAGGAATAGGAGAAGGCTGAATGAAAGCTACCTTCCGTCCAGGGTCATCTTAAGCACTTTGGGGGCCTGGGGCACGGACAACTCTGGGGGCCCCCCTCCAACAGACCAAAGGAATTAAGCGATATAGAATATCTAGTGTGCCGCACACCGTGTCACGATAACAACCCATAGCTTCATATGCTGACTCGCAGAGATCAAAATAAGCACAGTAAACTCCCTTTCAGATACCTTAAACTCTTCATTCTTGTTGTAATCAGACTGATAAACAAGTAGCATTTCAAGGGCAACATTAGCATTCTACGACGAGGGTACTTATGTTAGCATAGATACAGCAAACATGTCATCAATAGCAGCCACGTGGAAGATATACTGGGCATAGAATAACTGCATGACACAGATTTTATGACACAGGTACACATAATTTAGAATAGTCAACCAACTCAGATTAGCTGCCTCAGAGACAGCAAAAGTGCTCAAACATGGATACAGGCGACAAATGGGAAGCAAGGATAAAACTACACATATCATAGCATAGAGAATGGATTAACAATTTGAATGAAGATACCAGGAAGGTGGCTGTATCCAGAGAGAGGGAGATTAGAAGTGGGACATGGTTTCCAAGCAGTGTTGCCATTCGAGAGCAAAGAAACAGGTGGCTGTGGTGTACAATATATCAATTCTCTCTACTATAGTGAAAGCAACACTATAGCCAGTGAAACCATGAGTGAGTCTTTTTTAAAGATCGTACCCTGAGAACGAAATCACTCTGATGGGATGACAATTTTGAAAGGTTTGGGGACTTTCAATTCTGACAGGTGAGGAAATACAATATTAAATGAGATACCCAGGATCACATATTGATTAAGAGGTGAATCTGGGTTTCGTACACACTCTGCAATTTCTGCTCTTTACCAGTTTCTTTTCTAGTTTTTACACTGAACCAAAATGATCCCATTTTACAGAACTGACTTGGAAAATATGAAAATCACATAATCCAATATATAAGCATTTTAAAAAACAAAACGTTATAGAAACATACTAAGCAAAATGGGAATGATTCTAGCTGCATTGTCTCCATCATCAAGGAAAGTATATAAAAGCCAGCATACTAATGGATGTGATCTTAAAAGATTTCAGATGGGTTTCTCTTTTGTATTTTAAAGCTTTAAATACACCCCAAACACAGGCTTGCACAATGGTATTTAAAACGTGCAGAAAAACCTTTGAATTGTACAAAAAAGCTAACAGTTTTGTTGTCACATAAGCAGACCTCAGAATATGCTTGTAAGAAGCCTCCAATATCTGGTCTGCTCTCTTCTGTCTAGAACTCCTTCCACTGAAATGGCCTACATGATAGGAACGATCAGGAAATTCGCCAAACAATGCCACCAGTATGTGAGAAGCAAACCTTTTCATAGAGGATAGTACAGTACTGGTAGTGATATAAGATTTGTCCAGGATCACTGTATCTTCTGCTGCCAAAGCCAGGATCCAAGCATGAACGCTTTGGTTCCACAGTCTGGAATTTGGATACATACACACCTCTAACACTTTATTGTCATAATTGGAGGTGCCTGCCTAGGTTTTACAACTCCCCATCTAAACAAACCAGTTTCTAGACCTTCACTATACTGTTGCTATGTTATTTTTCTATGGCAACCACTATCTGGTGCAGGTACATTGGTGATGATAACACCTGGAGTGCTATAAAACAAAGTACATATACATGCAGGCTTAACAACTTCATACATTTGAAACGCTGAGTCGGCCTTGCTGGAATGTGGTATTGTAAACTTGCATATGGATGCAAGTCTCTGCAATGAGTGCTTAACACACTGAGCTATCATCTGAACCAGTTGGGCACTCAAATGTATCAATATGCATTTCAGCTTTGGCTATTGCACATGATCAATATAATCCCCACAGAAAGGTGAGCATTCTAACTATGTATACCACAGTGAAAATAGCATTACAGGATGAAATGATCAGAACAAAAATGTACTTAACAGACAGAAAATAGGTTTAGCCTTAGCAGCACACCATAGAAAATCCTGATATGTGATACTTGATTTTGTTGACTTAGGGAAAATGACTTTTTTTAAATAAGGCTCAGTCTTGGGGCCCCTCCAAGGTAGGGGCCCGGGGCAAGTGCCCCGATTGCCCTCCCATAAAGACGTATCTGCTTCTGTCAACCCGAGGAATACATTGACAATGGAGGAACTGTCAAAAGACAGATATTATTTTAGTTGATTGTTTGAAGAAACTCAGAATTAAACATTATGGGCCTCATTAGGACTCCGGCGCTAAACCATGGTGCTATTAGCACCATGGTCCATGCCGGAGTCCGCCATGGCGGAATGGGGGAATTACCACCCCATTCCGAGGTTGGTGGGGCGGTAATTCCCCATGCCGCCATGGGTCTTCCCCATTCCCATTTTTGCCCCATAGGGCTCAATGGGAATGGGGAAGGCGCTAATTACGGTACCGCAAATTGCGGTACCGTAATTAGCCCCAAGGTCCCTTTGCGGGTCCCTACTTTAACGGCTGGTAAAACCAGCCGTTAAGGTCGGGTCCCGCAAAGGGACCTCGTAATTAGGCGCTAGGTGTTTAACGGCGCCGCAGCCTTTTACGGCACCGTTAAACACTTAGCGCCTGGGTCATAATGAGGCCCTATGTCTGCATCCACCTATCTCTCCCGTCTATACTTTCACAGTTCACCAGGTTTCGGATACCCCACTAATTGTATGTCGGCTACAAGATTACCTTTTTGGTCCATGTGCAAGATCAACCGTGTGTTCAGATCCTCTCCTGTTATTATGATCTATCACTCAGACATTCCATGTCCACGGGAAAAAGAATGCACCGCAGGTGGAGGTGGACAAATGGACACTGAGGTGGCCTTCCCGGGGGACCCAGGGCCAGAAAGGTTTTGTGGGAAGGACAGGATGCCTCCCACTAGAAGATTTTAATATATTTATTTATTCGAATTTATAAAGCGCACACACGGCCCTAAGACATCAAGGTGATGTTACAGTACATTCACTTGGATACAGCTTAAAAACAGATTCTTGTAAACACGATTGCAGCGTTTCAAGACAGTGTTGTGGAAGCACCTTTCTGAATGCCGAGAGAGAGTTTTCCTTTCTTAGGCTGAGTGGGAGGGCGTTCCAAGCTTTTGGGGCTAACACTTCGAAGCTGGTGCCACCGGCTTTGGCACTATTGAGCACCGGGAACTGAGAGTAGGTGGGAGTATTGGTTTCATTTTGGTCTATGGGTGGGCACCTGATGTATCTGTTCAGCAAGGTAGGACGGGGCGGACTGGGAGAGGCATCTGTGTGTGATAGTGAGGGCCTTGAACATTATACTCTCTTTGATCGGGAGCCAGTGGGCATTTGTCTGGCCTGAGAGTTGTGCTCTCTCCTAGGGATGCTTAGAGCCGCTCTGAGCGTGTTGTTTTGCGTGGTGTGAAATTTGTTGATGTTATTGGCGGATGTGCCTAGGAATAAGATGTTACAATAATCTAACTTTGTGCCAATGGCAGCTCTTGCAATGTTGAGGCAGTTTTTTGGCGAGAGGTGAGGTTTCACTGCGTTGATGATTTTTGTCGTGTGGGCAGCAGAAGATGAAATGGCACTGACTTGTCTTTCCATTGATAATGTGGAGTCCAAGTATAGACCCAGGGGTTTTACTGCAGCAGAGACTGTAATAACAGTATTCTCAATGCTGAAAGAGCTGTATTAGTTGTCTAATTTTTTTAGGGACTATTTAGGGCCTACCAGAAGAATTTCAGTTTTTTCCCCGTTTAGACATAGGCCATTTGCTGCTATCCTGGCCTGGATGCAGGCATATGTCTGCTGGAGGGTGTTAAGGTCTTGCTCATAGTCGCTTGATAGCGGGAGAAGAATTGTGTGTTATCAGCATAGTTGGTGAAAGCTATGCCAAACTGTTCTAGGTCACTGAACAGGGGTAGAGTTAAGAGATTGTAGAGAGTGGGGGATGTGCAGGATTCTTGTGGGACCCCACACCCAATGGGGGATGAATTGGCTGATGCGTGATCAGAAATACCCTCATGGCTCGGCCCTCCAGGAAGCAAGTAATCCAGGTGGTTGCTTCCTGGGAAAAATGTGCAGTATCTGAGAGGCGTTTGCACAGAATCTTGTGGTCCACCAATTCAAAGGCAGCCGAGATATGAAGGAGTAGGAGGAGTGAGGACCTGCCTTTGTCCATGGATTCAAGTAGCTGATTCTTAAGATCAAGCAAGCCTGACTCTGTGCCGTGAAGGACGGAAACCAGATTTTCTTTTCCCGTGGATGTTGTGTGCTTCCAAGTATGACTTGATCTGCAGATATGCCGCCTTGTCCAGAATTTTCAGCAAAAACAGGACAGTGGTGATTGGACAGTAGTTGTTGGGCAAGTCAGGGTCAAGGGTAGGATTTTTTAGCAGCGGCCAAACACAGGCTTCCTTAAGGGAGGGTGGGACGGTACTCGAGGTGAAGGAAGCCTTAATAAAGGTAGTGACAAAGGGGGCAAGAGCTATAGCACAGTCTTTAACTAGACTAGCTGGGCAGATGTCACCTTTGCAGAGCGATGGTTTAATATGCTCCATGATCAGAAGGACTTCAGCTATTATTACTTCCCTAAAGGCAAAGGGTTTAGGTGGGTTTGTGCCATATGAGCCACTAGAGGCGGGCATAGTGGCAGAGGGCTTGGATTTAGGTGTTGCGACCTTAGGCAGGTTGTCGAGTTGTGTCTTGATTTTTTTCTGGAGTGTTTTAATTTTGTCTAACATGGCCTGTTGAATGTTATTACACCATGTTTAATTTTTCTCTGTGGGTTGAGTAAAGGTGGGGGGAAGGGTTGGCTCATTATAAATGGCGAACAACTCTTTAGATTGGGAGTTAGCTTTCTCAAATCTAGTGCTGTAAGCAGACACTTTGGCTGTAGAAATAGCCTTTTTGTATTGTTTTGCAACTGCCATGTAGGTATCTCGTGTGAACACGGAGGGGCTTCTTTGTCATGTGGTCAGTGCTGCACGTTTGGCGGTGCGTATGTCTAGGATTTCCTGAGTGAACAATGAGCTAGCAGGTAGTATGTGTTTAGCTCTCTTTTCTTCCAGTGGGGCTACCTCCTTAAGAGTGGCATTGTAGAGCTCTACTAGTTCTGTAGGGTTGTTTGATATAAGATGCACTAGCATTGAGGTTTCAAGGAGAGGGAGAATTCTCTCCTTGGTGAGTAGTTTTTTAGACCTTGCCATAGTGGCAGGTCCAGGTTGGCTAGGTTTACCTCTAATTTTAGAGGGTATGAGAAAATTCAGTAGATGGTGGCCGGTCCAGGGACGTGGAGTGTTGGAGCTGATGTCAGTATCACAATTGTGATCCGCTATCCAGTCCAATATGCAACCTTTGATGTGGGTCGGGTTGTTGACAAGTTGAGTAAAGCCTAGTTCCAGGAGGGCTTTGGCAAGAGCTTTGCCTTTCTTGTCTTTATGGTCTTTGAAGCCCAGATTTAGGTCTCCTAGGAGAATGGATCTTGTGTTAGTTTTGAGATTGTCACCTAGGAGGTGTGTGATGTTGGCTTGGAAGTCGAGAGGAGGGCCGGGAGGGTGGTAGACTACATGTAATGTTATAGTGTCATTTGGTGAGAAAGATATTTTTACTGGTAGCACGTCAAAGTTGTCTGACTTAGCAGTTTTTATTTGTCTGCATTTGAGGGTTTCCTTGAGAATTAGGGCAACACCTCCTCCTTTACTGCAAGTTCTATCTTGGCGGAAGATTATGTAGCCTGGGGGTAGGGTTTGGCAGATGGCTGCTCCGGAGGCTTCATGTAACCAGGTCTCTGTAATGGCTAATGCATCTAGATCTAGGCCCGTGATAAGGTCATGAATCTCTGTGGCATGAGCTGGCAGGGACCATGCATTGATGAGTACTCATTGGATTGGGTGGTAGGGTTGTTCCCTAATTTTGTTTTCATGGAGATGTTGTTATTATTGGCGCTAGTCCTAGGGGTTTTTGGCGGGGGGTGGGGGAAGATGGAGGCAAGTAGTGAGGTTGCTTTCCTAGGTGCTTTTTGGGAGTAGCTGCGATGTGGGTAGTACATGTACTTAGCCTTAGATTTCTCAGATGGAGGGCTTGTGCTTCCGAGAGTGACTTAGGCATTGTGCTGGTGTGGCTAGGTGCGGGGATGCAGGCTGATGTGGCAATCGTTGACCGTGGGTTAGGTGTGCCTGTGAAGAGTGCAGGGAGGAAAAGTATGGGTGGTATATCATGGGAACAGGGCAGTATGGATGACATGTTATAGGGGACAGTGCTACTAAAATGCTGATGCAGTAGTAATCTAGTCAGTTTCAGTGAACTAATGCTAGTATGAGCTGTGGTTGTGTAAGTCAGTTACAGTGGCCTAGTAGTGACGAGAATTGAAGTATTGCAGTCAGTTATGCGTAGTTACAACTGAACAGAACAGGGGAACGGAGGCAGTCAAATACTTTGGGCTGGTGCTGGGCACGACTTAGAGGGGATGCATTTGGGTAGCATTGGCTAATGCTAGGCCGGAGCTACGGTAGTGCAGTCTTTACAATGGGCTGATGCTAGACAAGAGTAGAGGTAGTCAAGTACATTGGGCTGGTGTCCAACAGGACTTGGGGTAATGCAGTCACAAAACAGTGGGATGCTGTAACCTTTAATCCTGGCAGGGTGGGCTAAATGCAACAATCACAGGTCTGGGCTAAAAATTCAGTAGCTAATGAGCAAGGTAGGGTAGGCTAAATGCAACAATCACAGTTCTCGGCACAATGGCCTAAAAATGAGTAGCTGATGAGCAAGGCACTAGTTACAAGTCAAGGCACTTAGGCACGGTAGGCTAAATGCATTGTTTATGAGTAAGCTATCGAGCTACGGTATGCCGTAAGTTGCCAGATTTAGCATTATGCAGTGGGGATCAGTGGGGGGGGTCAGTGTTTGTACATCTTAGCTTATAATGTTGCGTGGGTGGTCGGGCAGTGCAGCGTTGCTGCAGAAGTGGATCAACAGGCAGCAGAGAGTGTGGTAGACAGTAGGAGTTTCGAGCGGAGGGTGTAGTTTCAACGGGTCGTATGGGTGAATGTGTGGGCCTAGGAATGGTTGTTGAGCTCAGGGGGCTAGAATGTTACTGTGTGGTATAGTACTTACAGATAGTGGTAGGGTGGAGCGGGGCACAGCCTGTGGCTCGACTGGCCTAGACAGGCACAGACAGGCATGTGCCTTAATAGGAGGGCCTTTTAGAGGGGAGAGCCGGCTCATGCCTTATCAAGCTGGGAGAGGGGTGCCACAAGGGTTGCCTTCTAGTCTCACCCCTTGAAGAGGACAGGGCAAGGAGGCCAGGGCCTAAACACCATGCACCACCATGGGAGCGAAGTTGTTGTCCACCTGGATGACTTGTCGATAGGAAAAAACATGCCTTATGGTTGATGGGGATTGTTGATGCATTTTAGAATGTTGTGTCTTCTAATGTTACTGTGTAGGTCACATTTTGGGGGTGGAGCAGTTTTTGTGCTTTTAAGTAGATAATAAAATATGGCCAGTCTGGTGTCTGGAGCGATCAGTGTGTGAAGACCAACTGGGAGTGGGGCTGGGGTCTTTGGGCAGGTAGGGTCTGTAGAAGTTGGGAGATTGGGATCTGGGGGATGCTGGATGCAGGCGAGGGTCTGGGGGACTCCTCCACAGGGATGGTTTCTCAAGGGGTGTAGTGGTTGAGGGGCCACACCCTTCTGCTGGGTATTCACCCATACTAAGTGACAGGATTTCAGTTTTGGTTTTTTGGGGGCACGTGTGATAGATGCTTGCCCCCTGGTGGCAGTCTTGATGGCTGGAGCCATTTGTATGAGAGGTTGCACTTGGATTGGGGCTAGGAGTCTCCCGGGCAGGTAGGGCCTGCAGGGCGCTATGAGATCGGGACAACAGTCAAGGGTCTGTTGGAGGGGTGTTGCAGATGAGGTGCCACACCCTTTTGCTGGGCAGTGCCCATACTGCAAGACAGGTTTTTTTCAGTTTTGGTTTCCTGTGGGATAGATGTTTTCCCCTCTGTGGCATCCCTGCTTCCAGGAGCCATTGCTATGTAAGGTCGTACTTGGAGTGGGTCTCTGGGGCTTCGGGGTGGTTAGGGTCTGCGGGGGCCTGGAGATCAGGATCCGGGGGTGCTGGATGCAGGCCTGGGTATCATTTCTCAAGAGGTGTGGCAGTTGAGGGGCCGCACACTTCTGTGGTGCAGTGCCCATAGTAGGGAAGAAGTTTTCAGTGGCAGTTTTTTGGTGGCTTGTGATTGATGTTTGCCCACTGCCGCCAGTCCTGGTGTTGGTAGCCATTTGTTTGTGAAGTCCCAGTTGGAATGGAGATGGGGCCATCGGGAAGTTAGGGGTGTGGGGGCTGGGAGATTGGGATCTAGGGATACGGGATCCAGGCTGAGGGCCTGGGGGGATTCCATGGGTATTGTTTCGCAAGTGGTGTGGTGGGTGTGGAGCCACACTCTCTGCTTGGTGTTCTGTTGACGAATGGGAGCGGGATTGTACGGCGTTGGACATACGTATGGTGTCCCATGATTGTTTGCTGGGGCACTGTGTGGGGCTAGCCTCAGGTGTGTGTGCCAGCAGTGGGCCAACAGTGTGTCAAGATGGGGCATGGCTCCATGTGAGGACACCTATTCTTCAGTTTTGGTTGCCTTGGAGTCGTGAGTGATGGATACTTGCCCCTTGGCAGCAGTCCCGGTGTCTTTTGCCAGCCGAGTGTGAGGTCTCAGTGGGGGCTGCAGAAAGGGGCTCCGGGCATGTCAGGTCTGCAAGGAGTCCTGGAGAGCAGAATTAGGATGTGTGTTACCTTACCTTGTTGTTTACCACTAGATGACACCCCTGACAGGGGGAATGAACCCCAGGCATGTCGGCATGTGCATTTTCCATCAGTGCAGGCAAGGATGCAATGTTAACGGGGGCTGAAGGGGTAATTGGGTGATAGTAATATCTGTGGGCTGCACAAAGACTGAAGAGGACTACAGTGGCCAGCCTAATGGGCAGGTTACAAAATCACGGGTGACTTCTGCCTCAGGCACCTGTTTTAGTCATGCTATAGTTTTGTATATGTATGTTCCATGGAAGGGCCACCCATCGACGGGAGACCACAGCAGGGGGTTTCCCCCGGTGTGGTGTTCAAAAGTCCCCAATGGCTGAAGTTGTGGGCTGTAGGTGGTCAAGGTGATGTCATATGGCCTTAGTCAGTCTCGGGGGAAGAGCATACATACTTTTCAGAAAGGAGAGAGTGCCCCTGACCAGAAGGTCAATGGCCTTGTGGCAGCAGTTTGGGGCACATTGCATTGAAGTGAGTTATTTGGCTCAAGCATTTGAGTCACTAGTTGCTGATTTAAGTTATTGTCCAAGATTCAGCACGAATGGTGAGATGTCTTGCCAGGGGGTCATTGAGCGGTCCTCACTGGGCCATGCAAGGGGGAGTGGGACTGGGGGTATGTACAGTTTAAGGAGTCACATATTTCCCTCAGGCCTGTTCCCCGAGCATGGTGGGGCGATGGGCAAGGCCACCCCCCATGCTCAAGTGAGTGATAATGCAATAGATGATATAATGAGGATGTAATTGATGACTTCATAGATTTTGATGATGCTATTCATGTATGGTTTTTGTCGCATTTTGGTGATGTAAGTTATGTTATAAATGCGGCCTATGGCCTTCCAAAGTATACTTGTTTCTGGTATCAGTCCCTGCCCCTGCCGCCTGGGTCGCCCATAACTTTGCCCAGGACCGTTACCACCCAATCCGGGGGGCTGGATTGGGTGGTAATGGCCAAATATTGTCAAAGTCACTTATAATAACAAAGAAAAGTATTTAGAAAGTAATTGCCCAGGCTTTCCAAATCAATCTCTTCTCCATATTAAAATTCTCAAGGGACCCCATAGGTAAAAGGCATGGCCCAATTAGCGAAATGGTGTTCCGCGCCGGGTGTGGTGACCGCTCTGGTGCTGCATGTTTGGCTCTTTTTATTTTACTGGGCGGGACATGAAGCAGACATTATGGACACTGCAGGTGGGAGAGAGCAGAGGATAGAGGAAGCACAGCTTTCATCTTCAAAGGCTGCAATCTTTTATTGGCGATCCAGTTTAATGAAATGCTTTACTTTTGATCTTGCTACGTAGTTCAGTACCGGTACTATCTTTTTGGCTTTGAGAAGTGCAGGAACTAATTTTCTCAAAAATAAGAAGTGCAGGTACTGAGGAGCCCTCCTTTTTAAAGCACTTCTACAGGGGGAACTCATTAGGGTTTGGGGTTTCAACCTTTCATAGCACCTGTGTGTGCATGTGTAGGTGGTACTTAGCTTAGGCTCCAAATAATACATCATGAGAACCTGAAATCTTATTTAGGGTCATTCAATATGTTTGCAGGTGGTCTAGTTTGCATCCAGTCTGCTTCTTGTAAATTATTCTCATGATGTATTGTTTGGAGCCTAAGCCACCTGCCAAACCTTGTCTCACCCAGGACTCCATGCCAAGGCCATCACTTAGACCATACACCCTTGTTACAGCCCTCCTCGATTTCTCATTGCCTTTAAATCACTGGGGGAAGGTGAAGACAAGTAGTACAGCCCCCCATTCCAGAAAGATAGTGGACTAATGCATCATCTGCAGTGATCTGTGTGTTACCAGCAGTTCACAGGACGGATGAATTATTAAAGCTCATCCCAAATGTCCTCACTTCAGGGAGACATTGCCGCCATATTTGAGTTTCCGGGTCTTCGAGCAGAACATAGGTTGGTGCATTGAGTTATTTGGAACGTGACTTTTGACAAGGTTGCTACTGTTTTGTTGTGCGTATAAAGGAATTGCCGTGTGGTTTTTTTTAATGTTTTTACACTGTTTTAAAATTGCATTTGTTTACCCATTATTAACAACCCTGGTGCACTTCTTTCGAGACCTAAAAAAAATACGCTAAATAATAAACACCAAATTGCTCAAAATGTGCCAGATGGCCAATGAAAATGAAGAATGCAGTTTAACAAGAAATCCTAGGAGTACCAATCAGATTTCCATTGATTCAGTTGTCATTTGTTTAAGTGCGCCACCTTCAGGCTTTCTGGGGATTTGCAGTAGCTCTGTGTAAGTGGGCTTTCAGAGTAAATACGTGGAATGGGTTTGTTGGCCCCCCACGGAAGTGATTTGCCTGCAAATAAATAATACACGTTGTTTCCCACCTAGACAATCCACACGCTTTTTGAAGAGATTTGGACTACAATTGGTCTGCTCTCTAAGCAGGGGTGTCAATTTCACCAAATTGCCAGGGGTAGCGGAAGTGACACATCACATGACCTGTGACCTCTGATGACATCACATGTCATTTGAACCCACCCCAAAGTGACATCGCGAGAAGCAATGGAACACGGCCGTTTACTCCTTGACAATCACATAGCATTGTTTCTAAGTGCACTATGACAAATATGGTCACAATATCACTATAACGATATTCATTTCATAAAAGAATGTATCACCATATGTGTGGGTAGAAAAACATGCTATAAGTGCAGCTTGTGAAAAGCAAAATCATAGTCCAAAATGGTCCAAAATGGTACTCTAAATGCTTTTTTGGAGGATTTTGCCTGCATTATGAATTTGAGGTGTTTAAGAACAGACTAAATCAGTGACTCGCCCCCTGATGTGTGCCTGAAATAAACCTTTAATGAGTCTAGCAATTATTGTATAGAATTCCAGAAAGACAAACTATTTGTTATTCCTATTCTTCCTTATTTAGGGTCACTGCTTAAAGTGTTACACTTGTGGAACCCTTGTTTTTTTAAGATGCCTGAACAAGAAAGCCAGCCACTCTAGAAACAAAGAGGAGCCTGAATTTGTTAAAAACATTTTTTTTTCTTTTTCTTTTTTTTTTTAGGGGTAGCAAAGGAGACCACAGGGGTAACACGGGAGACCTCTAGCGACCCCTAAATGACGTCCCTGTCTCTAAGGAAGCAACTAAGCAATAGTAACGTGGTTTAACCACAGCAGCGTAGTGCAGCACCACAATTACAGCGTTTGCAAAAACTGAGGCCTCCGTGTTCTCTGCAATTTGTATGGCGTGCAGTGTGCGCACCCCACCAAGTTTTAGGCAGTAAGCGGCCCAGGCATGAAAATCATCCCCTCAGTCAGGGGAGTTGCTAAGTATGGAAAAGACCCGGGGCTACGCTGATGTCGGAACTGTTGGGACTCAGGGCTAGCTAGTCTTTTGGCTGTAGCTCCTGAGATTCTAACCGGGGCTACAACCAAAAGATCAGGGGCTATAGCCCCCTTAGCCCCCCCCCCCCTAGCAACGCCCCTGCCCTCAGTTGTAAAAAGATTGTTCATTCATATTTTTCAGAAGGAACAAAATACAGCAGTTGAGCAGCGATTAGATTGAGGAAATACTTGTAGCCACCTGTGCCTGGGGTTGGGGATGTGGAGAGGACTTGGTTTCAGGTACTCGCAAACTGGTTCCTCTCAAGGATGAACATATCAAAACACAAACACAAGGAGAAATAATAAGAGATTTGGAAATAATGGGCATACATGTAAATACCCAAACATCTCTTTTGCACGCTTAAGAAAATTGCACTCGGCTCCTTTTCTTTAAGTGCTGCTGTCGCCTCAATACAATCTGCATTGTTTCCGTTACAAAATGGATAGTATTGACGTAAATACGTGCCTCCTTTGCACGTGCCTCCTTTGCACTTCGTAGTGCAAACAAGGGTGCATGAGTGCTTCCTCAATCACATGCTGGCAGAGATGCATTTGTTTTTGGAATTACCCCGCCAATATTGTAAGTATATGAACAATGGATTGTGGAGTTGTCCCTGTGAGAACGAGAAAGGGCTCATCAGCTTTGTAACTCTGTCCAGTTCTTACTTTTTAATGAATAAGTGGACTAAGAGCAGTGTCATAGAAAAGTTGCACCGTGCACGTGCAATTTGAACTAGGTCAAACATTGGCTTATTACATAAAACATCTTCTTTCAATGTATGTTTGCTCCAGGAAAATATTTGCCCTGGTGCAAAAATGAATGGGAGCAAAGGGGCTCATTTTCCAAGTGCCTAGTGCCTAGAGCATAAATAACGGTGCGGAGGTGTTACGCCTGTCGTAGCCCTTTATTGTTCGTGGGTATGTTTGTGGTTTTAGAAGGCAAAGGGGGCAATTCTGCCTTCAGATACCACTCGGTTTTACGCCACCATGATATTTGCATGCTGACGTAAAACCAATGGATCACTATGTAATTCGCCTGTTTTTCACAGCAGAAAAATGCAGGTAGGTTCCATAGGAATCCATCACGTTGCGTGATCTGAATGACACAAGGCCTATTACGATCGTTATTTTGTCTTCCCTTTGTTTCTCCTTCCTTGTCTTGCCGCGTCTAGAAACACGTGTGTACAGGCATGTTATAAATGCCACATCATATCATATCATATCATATCATATCATATCATATCATATCATATCATATCATAAATGCTGCCTGCCAATGCATAAATGTTACGTTGATTTATACCGTGCACCGCTACCACCCAAGGGCAGTCTCCAGGCACATGGTAGGAAGCGTTTACTCATTTTGCACTGTGACGGCCAAAAGGGGGGCGTAAAGACACTTCCGCGCTCTGCAGTCCAAGGGCCTCATCATGAGTTGGGCAGTATTAGCGTTACCGCAAAACCCCCCATCGCTATTAGCGCCGGATCATGGGTTTGGCATAACAGTAATTCCCCATTGGGCCCATTCGGGAATTCCCCATTCCCCATTGGGCCCAATGGGGAATTTCAGTGATTCTACCGTCGGCGGTATTAGCACGCAGAAATAGTGCTGAAAATCGGCAAATTTGCGGCATGATTTAGCAGACCCTTAAATACGGAGGTCATAGCATTACCGCCACATTTTAGGGTTACCACCAAACTCGTGATCAGGCAGTAAATGATGAAAATTGCCCAGAGGTGACCTGTTTGCAGAAAAACAGAGAAGTAGCATTAGGGATAATTGCACTTGCACTGGTGTAAAGTTTATGTAATATGGTCCGAAATAATCTAAAGGTGCAAGGGGAATGAACAATGGGCCAATGGAAACCACAAGACACAGAACTGGTGCCTGTCCCAAAATGTACACTCAATATGTTGGAATGTAATGTTTAGTGACTACAAAGGCGTCATTAAATTAAAAAAAAAAATGGACACTGGTTCAAGTGCAATTTGCGAGGCATTAGTAGTAAGTCAAACATTGCCAGAGTGAAAAAAATGTACTGTTTCAATGCAGGTTTGCACAAGAGCAATGACTGTGTGCTGATAGGGAACAGTATAAGCATTAGGGCAAACATTGTGGTGGTGCAAAAACGCATTAAGAGAATACACACATGTACTAGCGAGAGTTTTGTCCTAGTGCTAACATTGTGCAAAATTGCACTTGCACGATTGTCCAAGTTGTAATGATGGAGTATTACTGCAGGAGCAAAATACATTAGACCAATGGAGACTGCGGAACAGGCTTTGAAATCATAAACCCAAGGGGAGCAGTTCATGCAACTTCTGGTGTATTCAATTGTTGTATTAAGGTTTAAATGTTTTCAAGCTCCACACCCTATCTTATTGTTTATGTTTAATGCGAATGTGATTCATCAGTTTAAATAATAGATTATTCTGCAGTTAGTGAATAGCAAGTGTGTATATACTTTGCACGTTGAATCACGCGATGTGTTCAAATGGCATCTTCGCGTAGAAAGAAAATAACCACTTGAGCATAAACTGCTGCTTTCCTGCAATTTGTGTAAAAAGGTTTTTGTTGTCGCTGTTTTGCACATTGCAACTTCACTCATCAATGCATTTGCAAAAGTGTTGCGAATCGGCTGCATTTCCCAGACTCTACTTGCACTGAGTGCTGAGATGCATATGCATGGCGGTCAATGAGGAGTCTTTGGTGTGCTCTTATTTAATGTCCCAACTAGATGAATTAATCTTCAGAAGAAAGGAATCAATATATATGTTAATCAAGAGTCATCTAAAAAATGATGGAACGACTGACAGACACAGCCCGAGTAGGCCAGCAATGACTTATCAGTCATGGCACTTTCAAGGAACCGGATTATACAGGCACCAACCTGTGCAAGGTGCAGTTAGGATCTAGGAGTGTGCACGATTTGACTTCCTCCTACCTTTTTTTATTTCTCACTTTATTGAAGTTCAAATCTGAAATCAATAGTGCCATGGTGTGTTTTTTGTGTGTGTGTGTGTGTGTGTGTGTGCTGGGATGACTTGCATTTTATTTCTCTAATGCGTATGCCAGGAATTTTGTTTTTATAACCGGGCACGATTGTTTTATTAGTTGAATGCAGCACCCTCCTGCATTGCCGAAATCTCAGCTCTACATGACAGGTGGATGCATCGATGGATCTAGAGCGCATGAGTCTGCAGATGAAAATGTGTGATCAAATCATGAACGCACATTCGTATAGGTATCCTGGACCTCTCTTTTCCTCGTTTGTTTTTGCTGACAGATTTTCTTTTTGTTTGAATCAATGTATTGAACATTAAGGATGTACTTTCAACAGAGATAATCTGCATAGGAATCCGTACAGATGACAGAGACAGTCTCTATGTAGAGTCCCTTCATAACAGGGGTGGGAGATTGAGTGAAAGTGTACCAGCTGAGGAGATTTTATAATGTGAGATTAGGGAACAGACGTAAGAGGAGCAATGCGTGCAATGCCTAGTTATATAACTTTGAATTCCATGCTCCACATGAATGGGATGGCCTGCCCCCCTCTATTAAATCGTCTCAAACTTTGACAATGTTTAAGAGAAGTATTAAAACTCTACTCTTTAATTTGGCTGATTAATTGTTCTCTTCCCGCTCGGCTCCCTGATTCCACCTTGCGTCTTGTTTTCCCCGCTGTTCTGTCGCTTTGGTGCGCTCTGAGGCCCACGAGCATGCAAGTTAACACCTTTTTCAGAATTAAAATAAATAAATAAAAGAATATACATATTTACAATTGTACGTATATCTGTCCTAATCTGTAGGAGTCAAATAGAGTCATTTGAAAAACGGTATTCAGGTGGTAGGAGACACCCCTTTGCTGGCTAGAAGGTAGTGGTTGAGTCTGCGGTTAAATAATTCCACTGATGGGATGGCTTTCGTTTCCATGGGAGGAGATTCCAGTGGTCGGGATATGAGTAGAGAGAATGACTGGAAAAGACTGAAAACACGGGTGAGAAGGATACGTTTGGCCTCAGTCGAAGCTGTTTTAATGAACAGCTGGCGTTGTATGTCTATATCAAAGAGGACACCAAGGTTGCAGGATAGCGGCAGAGAGATAGTTGACTACTGTCTTTGATAAGTTTGACAGACAGTGTATGTTCACCCAGCGGGTGATACATTCTGACATTGCCAGAGTGAAGGAGGGAAAGGGAAAAATATATTGGGATTCTCGACAAAGTGATGATAGTGAATGCTGAAGGCCGATATGGGTGCACCCATGGAGGAGATGTAGCAGTTAAAGAGGACAAGGCCAAGCACAAGGCTAAGGACGAAGCAGCAGGGGACACCCAGGGGCAGGGGTGTGGGTTTAACATGATAGAATGTTACTATTTCTGGGGCAATCATCAAGAACGGTGATAATAAGGAGACTATGCACGATGGCAGTAACAATGCTGTATTGTCATGTTATTTTATGTTATACAGAATGCAACGCCCTGTGTCTACCATTTACACGTTCTTGCACGCAAATGTTGTGCTGTTTCTGAGAGTTGCCTATTTTATGCACAATATTAATGTTGTAGGCCACATAACCTACATCCAGATGCTCCCACCATATGCCACACACCCCAGAAAACGTCTGAGATGGCTCTGTCTCACCCATATGGCTGTCATGGCAGGGTGCTTTTGATGCGTGATGCTCTGCAATCACTATCTTTGTCCGAATTACCATATTTCCTGAAGCAATCACCAGAGTGGAATTGCACTTTTCAGCAGTATCCTCAGTAACATGCATGTGCCTATTCAGAATGTGCACATGGCTTCCTAAACTCAGACGTTGAGGGTCCCAGTGCTCCTTAATATGTTCCATCGAGAAGCTGTTTGATTGTGCCTTCCTAGTTTTTCTGGCTATTGTCCTTGGATTGTCCTACTGGCCTTGCACCTGTACAACTCTTTCAGCTAAGATCCTCTGCTGATTTTCACATTTTGCCTGTTCTTGTTCGGAATCGGTGTGTGCAGGACCTAGGCCTCCCTTTGATATGTGTATTGGGTAGTGCCCTTTGGTAGTATCTTTTCTAGTGGCCTGTCTGTGTCCTCTTCTCTTCTACATTCACATAAGGATTCACTGTTCCAGTTCCCCTGTGTCTTTGCTTGGATGCTCTCCTGTTGCCAACTCCTCTGCCTCAAGATCTTCCTGCTACTTCCTGTTGTACATTCACCCTGCAGCCTGTTACTGCATTACTGTATAAACTGCCAAGCCCAATTCTGGCACAATCCTGTTGTATAGCTCTCTGCTGCTCTTGAGCTAGGTTTGAACTATACACAATAAAATAAAATAAAACTCAAATATAGTTTCACCTGGTTCCTCTCTGATTCCTTGGACACAGGCTCTCCTTTTGAATTCTGTTATCCATGTGCCATCAGTATTTCGGACTGGGACACATTTCTGTCCTCATACCACTGGCCTTTAAAATTGGTTGGACCTCTGACTTCCCCACACCTGGATCATCTCATTTAGATCTTAACTACCACCTAGGTTCATTGCTCTCAACCTTTCCAACCAGGTAGACCTGATTTCAATCAATCTATTGCTTAGTACCACTAGTTCTATGTTTTATTTAAATTTTCAATTCTGGATGATGTATAATGTTTGATAATGTAGATATGCAAAATAGCAGTGATTCTGTTGTGTTGCTTTGAATAACATTGATGTGTATGATTCATTGTGCCTTTGTGCTGACTACAAGTTGAGCTGGGTTTCAATTCAGAGCAACATCCCTCCCAACTTTCAAAATCTTTCAGTGCAAAGTATAAGAAAAATTCTTTAACATTCCAGAAAAATAGGATTTGCAATCTGTGTAAAGATTAATTTGTAGAATGAACATATGGTAGGATATACAAGCCAGCATCAACAAATGGCATTGCACTTAACATGAACGCATCCATCATAATAGAATTCCACATGTGAATTGCCTTAAGGTGAGCCGAACAAAACATTCATATCAACTCACTCACATTAATCATTAAGTAAGGCCTCACAAAGGGCTGTCTATTCAACTCATGTCCTGACCACGAGACTGAAATTTGAATCAAAGGCAAGTATAGGCATATTTGTTTACCTTGGTTTTATAACAGCACACATTTACCATTTACCCTATTTGCAAAAGGGAATATCACTTATAACCTTTGAACAATAAGAATTATATATGCATATGGGGCTGCCCCCATTGTGAAGCTAAGAATCTCCTCTTTGCATTGACACCAAATTCACATTGTCTATGATTTTCAATAATAATAAAATTAGACACATCTATAAATATATGAATCAATATCCAAAATAGGAGGGTCAGATATCCATATATGTGTCTTCAAACATGGATTTGAATAATCTTGATGTCATTGAATTAGCATATTACTCTCATTAAGTATGGAAGGAAAACAACATTGCTGTCAAAAGTATTTGAAGTAATTTTGGCCCTCACCTTTTCTGATCACAACTATAGAAATGATAATCATCCAATGAAGATTGTGGGTGTATTGAATAGGAGTGTATAACTGAGAATGGCCAAAGGAGGAACTTGGCCAGAAAGTGTGACATAAGGTATGCATTTTTGACTTTTTCAACATAGTGTCATGACAGAGGAAAGTATTCTCACTCTGGAAATGTTGCAGGGAAGAACACCAGCCCTCATTAGATGAGTGCTGAATCTGGATACCATCAGGAAAATGGGGCCTTGCCTATGAGGGATCTTGAACCAACTTAAACTGGAGCAGACTCTCTTTCCATGAGGCATACAATTCTGGCTAGCAGTTCTTAAGGAAATTCAGAACGGTCCATTTTGACTCTGTGCCTTAAAAGAAAGATTTCAAAGTAAGTTTAAAAAAACACCGGATATAATTGACAAGTACCCTAGAAATATGACCCTAACTCCATGGGGTGCAAGGGAAATGGGTTGGTTAATGTCACTAGATGGCACTCATTTCAAATAGAAAAATCCTGATATTTTGCATGAAATTCAACAGTGCTTCCCATCCCATTTAAAGCCAAGTGAGATTTGATTGCATGTAGAAAACATTTGGCTGACAGAGCAGAGAGAACATGTGAATGGAACGCCTGAAAGTGGGTTATTGCCACTGTGGCTGGAGGTTAGTGGAGCACCAAGCATTGAAGATGGGCCATAGATCAGGTTGCATTGGCTGCAAGCAGCCAACCTCTTGAGAGGAGCAGGCCCCGGAGCTGGCTGTTCCTGCACTTCCCGGAGTTCAGTGATCAGGCATAGCTGTTTGTTTTCACCTCCATGCCTTTTTGATGTCAGAATATGAACACGTGAAGCTCCATACCCTTCTATCCTGATGTGCTGTCTGTGCCTCTGAGTCTCCCTCCTCTCGATGTCCCAATGATTTGCTTTGTCTTCGGCCGCACTCCCGTAGCACCTTTTCAATGCAGCTCAAGGCAGCGCCCGTGGAGCCTTGTACCAGAAGAGTTGAAGTGCTTGGATGTTTTGGGGATGGAGCTTGTAGCTGCTTTTTGGTTTGACAGCTGGACTCTCAAGGTCGTTTACAGTGCAATGTGCCTGGTGTACTGAAGATCTGCAGAATCTGCTTTGCTTTGTTAGTGACCATGCTGCATCACTGTAGACTCTGTATGGGGCACTTTTCAGAGACCTCTGGGGCACAAGTATGAGATTTTGTTGTCTACTTGCCCCTTTTCTGACTATGTAACTGCACAATTGTCATTACATGTATTGCCGGAGTAATCACTGGTGCAGCAAATGGTACAACAATTGGTATGGCCAAAAGGGGTGACTGCAGGCTGTTGCCTTTGAGCCCCCCGTGACACACTTCGGGTTAATGATTTTTGATCATTGACAACCATTTGCTCCAGCACTCTCGGAGAGAGAGAGACAGCATTGTGGGTTTTATACTAATAACATCAGACCCTTAACACCTATCTAAAAGAGTTAGGTGGAAAGCTGGGAGAAAAGATTGTTACAGTGGTACATGCTTGTAGTGCTATAAAGGAAGCACTGATGCCTTCTGATCACATTACGTTGCACTCAGGGAGCATTGCAAGAAGATCCATTGGAGAGTACACTAGAACCATTTACTCCTGAGGAGTCCTAAGAGGTTCCAATTATATTAAAAGACAATATTCCTACTGCTGAACGTGATGCTTGTGCTTTGGCAGACACATAATAAGTGGCAGTAATGGTCTCATGCACCCCAGTCATTTCCTTAACCCCAAGCGAGTCACTAATTGCCTAAACTCAGAGAGACAAATTTGCTACAGGCACAGAGGCTTTGCTTGGTAGTAATCAAAACTTGTTACCTTTACAAATGAGTGGGTGGGAACATTCACCAAGATTATTTGCACCTCCTTGGCAGACCGAAACAAATGCAACAAATTAATGATTTTACATTTAATTTTAAACACAGTCTTTTTACTTGCTAGTGATTATGGATGACCTAATCCGATCCCTTAAAAACAAAGTCTTAAACATTGTATGCTTGAATCATTTTCTAACCGAAATCCCTTCTGAACATGCAGATCCAATGCTCACAAAGGGGGTGCATGTACAAGCTAAAGAAGGAACGCTGGAACGCCAAAAGTAACATGAATGGTGACATCAGAAGACATGACGCACGTTATCACAACTACATTACACCTATTGAGACACACATTAGGGTGTGGGGTGATGTGAAGGGAAGTATACAGAACTCACATGGATTTTTAACTAGTAGGTAACTAGGGATAGGTAAGCACAGCTGCCATGATGAAAAGTGCACATGCAGCAATAGTAATGTTTTTATATTGCTTTTAAATGTAACTTAGAAGTATAATGAGTTGGCTATTAGTGAATAATGGTTTGGCCATAATTTAGTAGTCGCAGTGCAGACTAGACAGAAGCAATATTTTTGTTGTTTTGAAAGGTGTTAAGATGGATTTCTGAACTCTGTCCTGGAGGGGCAGAGGTTCAGAAGGCCAGCCTAGTTTCTTGGAACAGGGTAACCTCTGGACAAGCCAGACCAATCAAGGTAGCGATCGCGGGGGTCAAGACTAGGTCTCAAGAGGGGTGAGGGTGACTGAAAGCCCGCAATGAGCACACAAAGCAAGGACACTTACAAATTACTCCAAGCAGGTGTTATATTAAAAATATAGACACAACAAGGCCTTTGTAACATTGACCGTAGCGAGAAATCACAATACAACTCAAGTAAACACACACATCACAATCAAATAGAATATATATACAATTACCAACGAGTCTAACGAGTTAGACACACAAAATGTGCAGACCACCTAGATGGGGAGGAAAACAGGCAGTGTGAATAATATTTAGACCCAGTCCCCCTTTAGAGGAACCTAACTAGAAGGAAGTCTGAGCCCTACGAAGAGTGGAGCCTTGTGCTCAAAAGTACCTCCACACGCGGGTGCCAACGGGCAAAGGGGAGTCTCCTCTAGGGAATCCGTCAGTTCAGTTGGGTGAACAAATGAAGATGAACAGAGCTCCGCGACTCAAGTGCAGCCTCCACTGTGGGCAGAAGCAGAGCGCGAGTACGGAAAGGCGTGCTGTTTGACACAGCGGGGAAAAGCTATGGGTTAATGCAGGAGGGCGACCAGTTCCTAGCGATGCTACTCACCGGTCCCCGACCAGGCTTCTCCGCGTCAGTTTCAGTGCTGGCAGGTTCAGCTACGAACAAGGGACGTCTCTGCGTCATGTAGATTCCGCAGCAGCAGAAGTTAGAGTTGAGGATGTCCCAAACGCAGTGAACCTGCACAGTTTGTTACCACAGCAGGGCAACGGAGCGGCCGTGTGTATTTCAGCCCAATGTACACTGCTCACTTCAGATCTAGGAATGCCAAGTGTATGAATCGTGTGAGAGTGGCAAGGACTCGTAATACAGCAGCAACCTGACGGAGGTTACAGAGCAAGACTCCTGGGTAGGCCGGTCAGTCCACTGGATGGCCCAGAGACACTTCCGAAGGCTTACGTGCAGGAGATGGTGAAGATGTCGAGAATAGTTGTTCCCCCTATTCCAAAGGGTCGAAGTACCAGTACAGGCCTTCTCGTTCGATCAGAGGTAGAAAAGGTTTCACAAAACGACAGCAGTGGAGAGGAGCTGTCCTTCAGCGGGTCACCAGCGATTCCTCGGTTCAGCCTCGTAGTTGCAGGATAGTTGGCTCCTGTATCCCTTTGTTTGTGAGAACTCAGGAGATCGACCTGGTCGTGGGGTTTCCCGCCTCCTCTTATCAACGGTTCCCTTCGTGCCAAAACGGAGGGGACCTAATGGGAGATCTGCTCACAAAACACTCAGACCATACGTGGACCTATCACAGACCACGGTCGTCCCAGGCATTCACGACACACTAGACTCTCTGGCACCCAGGATGTGTATTGGGACCAGACATCCCAGCCCACATCCTGGAGGCACACACAAGGCCTGTAGAAGATCGCAAAAGCATCTGTGTTTCGCGGGAAAGTACATGCCCAAATAAGGAAGACCCCGGGTAGGCTCGACCTGGGGAGGTGAAGGGGGCAAGACGGTCAGCGGGCAGGACAAAGAGCCTCGTGGTCTGGCCATTTTGGAAGCCAGGCCACCATTTTGGGCTAAGCGCGAGAAACGCGCTTAAACAGCCCAAAGGAGCTCAAAACACAAAGAAACGATCGCTGCCGCCAGTCCCCTTCCGTGATTCACTTGCACCGTTCGTTAACAATCCCAAGAGAGTGTTTAGGGCCTGTAGAAGACTAGATACCCAAGAAAGCAGTAACTTAGCTTTCCTAACACTCGCCCCTCCCAGACTATGGACAGGGAGAACTAATCTACCCCTGGATGAGTTTCTTGTTCAGGTCGGTTAAACATTCTGGACAACCCATCAGCATTGCTATGTTGGACACCTGGCCTATGCTCAATAGTGAAGTCAAAGCCTTGTAGACTTATGGACCACCTAAGCAACTTTGGATTCTCTCCCTTCTTGTTCATTAGCCACTTTAAGGGCTTATGGTCAGTTTGCACAGTGAAGTGGGTCCCATAGAGGTAGGGCCTCAGCTTCCGTAGGGCCCACACAACAGAGAAACATTCTTTCTCCACTGTGGACCATCTGAGCTCTCTGTCCTTAAGATGGCGACTAATAAAACCAATAGGGTGTTCCTTACCCTTCTCATCTACTTGCGATAGTACAGCTCCTATCCCAGTGTCAGAGGCGTCCGTCTGCACAATAAAAGGTCTTTGATAATCAGGGGCCCTGAGGACAGGGGCCTGACACAAGGAGTCTTTTAAGCCATTGAAGGCCTTCTCACACTCGTCGGTCCAAGTTACCTTCTTGGGTTTCTTCGGAGTCGTGAGGGCAGTCAGAGGGGCAGCTATGGTGCCATAGTCTGCCATGAAGTTGCGGTAATACCCCGTGAGTCCTAAAAAGGCTCTCACTTGGGTCTGTGTAGTGGGGGTAGGCCAGTCTTGTACTGCTTGTACTTTACTGGGAAGAGGCTGTATCCTCCCTCCACCTACTTCATGTCCAAGGTAAACCACTGAGCCTTGTCCAATCTGGCATTTGCTAGCCTTTATGGTCAAGTGTGCTTTCTGAAGAGCCTGGAGCACAATCCCGAGGTGTTTCACATGGTCTTCCCAGGTGGCACTGAAAACTGCTATATCATCCAGATATGCAAGACAGAATTCGTCCAACCCATTCAACACATGATTCACAAGCCTCTGGAAAGTGGCAGGTGCATTCTTCAACCCGAACGGCATTACCCTGAATTGGTAAAGACCGTCTGGAGTAGAAAACGCTGTCTTCTCCTTGGCATGTTATGCTAAAGCTATTTGCCAATAGCCAGCAGTGAGGTCAAACGTGCTGAGGTACTTGGAGGCACCCAAGGTATCCACCAGCTCATCTGCTCGAGGCAAGGGGTGTGCATCTGTCTTGGTGACAGCATTCAGAGCCATGTAATCCACGCAGAACCTCAGTTCAGAAGTGCCTGCCTTTGGAACCAAAACCACAGGGCTGGACCAAGGACTACTAGAGGGTTCAATCACCCCGAGGTCTAACATCTTGTTGACCTCGGTCTTAGTGTAAGACCGTACTTTGTCTGACATCCTGTATCCCCTACTTTTGGTAGGTACACTGTCTCCTGTGTCTATGTTATGTTTGCACCAAGGTGTCAAACCAGTCGACTGTGAAAACAGGGGGGAAAACTGCCTAAGCAAACTTTTCACCTCATCCTGCTGATCAGAAGTCAGGTGAGGGACACTCGGACACCCTCAAAGGAGCTATCTGAAGGACCGCTTTGGAACAGGTCGGGGAGAGGTTCAGACTCCTCTTCCTCAACATCTGAAGCCAGTAGCTGTGCTGCGAATTTGACTCTTGGGACGAAAGCCTTCAGCCTATTTATGTGGAACACTTTTGGAGCCTGTCCAGGCCTTCCAAGGTCCACTAAATAGTTAACCTCACCCAGGGGCTTCACCACTGTGTAAGGGCCTGACCATTTGTCCTGTAAAGCTCGAGGCCTTATGGGATTCATGGTCAGGACTCACTGACCAGGTGTAAAGTTGATGAGGGAAGCTTTCTGGTTGTACCAATGTTTCACCAGCGCTTGTCCTGCCTTCAATTTATCACTAGCCAAGCCCATCAGAAGTACCATCCGTTTTCTGAGCCCCAGCACATAATCTACTACGTTGGTAGTAACAGGGGGAGTGGGCATCTCCCATCCCTCTTTGACTATGGCTAAGGGTCCCCGCACAGGATGACTGAACAGAAGTTCGAAGGGGCTGAAGCCAGCACCCTCCTGTGGTACCTCTCGGTAGGCAAACAGTAAGCATGGTAAAAGAAGATACCATTTTCTTCTCTGAGGTTCTTCCAGAGCCCCAATCATGCTTTTTAACATTCTGTTGAAACGTTCCACCAGACCATTGGTCTGGGGGTGGTATGCAGAAGAGAACTTGTAGGTGACCCCACATTCTTTCCACATAGCCTGCATATACTTTGACATAAAGTTGCTGCCTCTGTCAGACACAACTTTTTAGGGAAGCCAACCCTAGTAAAGATGCCAAGTAACGCTTTTGCAACTGACTTGGCAGTTACAGTTTTCAATGGGATAGCCTCAAGATATCTGGTAGCATAGTCGACTAGCACCAAGATAAACCCATTGCCTGAGGATGTCTGCGGGTCAAGGGGACCAACAATGTCGATCCCTACCCTTTCGAATTGTATTCCCACAACTGGGAGTGGTACCAATGGAGCTTGGATTGTTGAGCCACTCTTACCAGATAACTGGCAGGAGGCACAACTCCTGCAGTGACTTTCTACTTGCACCCCCATCTTGGGCCAGTAGAAGTGCATGGATAACCTTTGCTTGGTCCTCTTAATACCAAGGTGACTAGCAAGGGGCACTTCATGTGCCAGATGCAGGAGGAATGGTCTTACAGCAAGGGGAACCACCAACCTCCTATGGTCTCCTTCTGTAGACTCTGTGGGCTCACTATACACAAGTCCACCTTCCCAATAAATCTGATGCGTCCCAGGAGGTTCACCCTCAAGCTGGGAGCAGACCTGTCTCCTTAGGCCTTCCAGAGATGGGCACTCACATTGGCCTTTACTGAATTCTTCCCTGTCAGGACCACCTTCTACTAACAATTCTTTTAGTTCAGGATGGTCGTTGGGGTCAAATACTTCAGGCATCGCCACCTCCTCGTCAGGCCCGGGCGATTGACCAACTTCCTCCACCGCAGTGGTAGGTGAGTTTGGGGGAATATTTTCTATCCCTCATTTTGGTTTTCTTACTCCTTTCGCCTTGGGTTTCCCCTTTGGCTGTGGCATCGTATTGGTCTTGGCCAATGCTGCCCGTGTTTGGGACCGTGTACAGGGTCTGTCAGCAGTGTCTCCTACGAGCCCTAAAGCTCTGAGATTGTTGCCTCCAAGACCTTTCCTGGGACATTTCTCTGAATGCTCACTGGAATCCTGACTGCTGTACCATTTAAAGTAAGATTTACAGGTATTACTGGAAACATGCGAGGTGGGCCGTCAGCCAACTTAGTGGGCATCAGAGTAGCGCTGGCAACTTCCTCTGAGTCTACCAAGGTAGAATCCACTACAGTTCGACTGCACCCACTATCCCTAAGAGCTGGAGTATCTACTCCATTGATCAGCACACTGTCTTTAAAGTAGTGCTTGGTATTATCTGGAATCCTAGCATAAGCTTCTGCAACTTTAGGCTCCCAGGAACCCAGGGAAACTAAAATTACCTCAGCTTCTATCCCGCTGGGGAAGGAGTCTGAGGAGAAGGATGCTCCTGTAATCTCTTCTTCCTCGTAGGAGGAGAAGGCCAGATTAGCGGAGTGGACCCCCAAAAGGTTTAACCTTACACCGGGGATCCCCCTTCACGTGGTCAGTTGCTCCACAAGCAAAACAAGATCCATTGGGTCTGTTTACATAGGGAGGCTTATTGTAACCAGAGTTCTGTTTTGGAGGCTGAACTCCACTACCATGTGAGTTCTCTTGTGTCTTACCCTTATTTTTCTTTTTGTGGCCCTTTTGAGAAGAAGATTTATCAGATACTCCACCCTCCTTATCTTTGGACTTTTTTGCTTCCTCCTGCTTACCAGGATGAGTTTTGTCCTTATGGGGCACTCAATGTGACACCGATAAATCTGTGGCAATGGCAAGCTTCTTCGGATCAATCTCCTTCAAATCGGCCAAATGCTGCATAAGCTCCAGGGAAAAAGATGCAAAAATATGTTCCAGCATGACAAGATTTATCATGCCTTCAAAGGTAGAAACCTTATAACCTTCGACCCAGCCAGTCAAGTTTTTTAAGGATTTGGTTACAAAAGATACCCAAGTACCACCTTCTTTTTTCTTATACTCTCGGAATCGTTTTAAATATTGGCCAGGGGTCTTTCCAAACTTTAAAATGAGAGTTTGCTTTAACATTGCAAAATCCGCTCGCTCAGCCTTTGACATTTCCATAATGGCACTACAGCCAGAATGGGGCAGTCTGCTGAGTAACCAGGCAATCTTATCAGCATTGTCATCTTGTTGAACTTCACATGCATACTCAAACGTATTCAGACAGTCCATAATGTCATTCTTTTCCTCATACACACTGAGCAGATTTTTTGGAAACCGTGGATGAGAGGAGGCCCCAGACCCATGTCCAGGACCCTTGGATCCATTTGCAACCTGAAGCTTGGCCAGTTCCAACTGGTGATCCCTGTCTTTCTGTTTTTCTGCCTGTTCGATTTTTAGCTTGGCCATACTGAAATCAAGCTCCTTCTGCCTAAACAGCAGCTCTTGCTTCTTGAATTCAAGCATGGCCTCCCCATCAACACTGGCAGAGGAAACATTAGACATCTCATCCTCCCTGTCCTCGTGGTCGCGGTGGACCAGTGCAGCGGCAGAACCGTTGGTTCTATCAGTGAGAGCAACCCCACCTCCTTCCGCACTGTCCTCAGAAGTTATAGCATCAAGCTGCGCTTCTTGCCACGCCACGATTCTTTGGATCATAACCAATTTGGTGCCTTGAGAGGAGACACCTACCTCCGCACACATCTTTTTCAATGTTTCGGATTTAGAAGCATTTAAAGTTAACAAGATATTTGTTTCCATACTGTTAGATAGGACTATGGCCTTTTAGAAGTCATACTACGACAATTCACTACGTGTCCTGGTAGGAATAACTTGAAATGCCTTCACTCGTGCGCAACACTGGATACCTTCAGTCGTATCCCACCGCTGTACACCAATTTGTTAAAATGGATTTCTGAACTCTGTCCTGGAGGGGCAGAGGTTCAGAAGGCCAGCCTAGTTACTTGGAACAGGGTAACCTCTGGACAAGCCAGACCAATCTAGGTAGCGATTGCGGCGGTCAAGACTAGGTCTCGAGGGGTGAGGGTGACTGAAAGCCCGCAATGAGCACACAAAGCAAGGACACTTACAAGTTACTCCAAGCAGGTGTTATATTAAAAATATAGAGACATTTATTACAAGGCCTTTGTAACATTGACCGTAGCGAGAAATCACAATAAAACTCAAGTAAACCAACACATCACAATCAAATACAATATATATACAATTACCAACGAGTCTAACGAGTTAGACGCACAAAATTTGCAGACCACCTAGATGGGGAGGAAAACAGGCAGTGCGAATAAAAGTTAGACCCAGTCCGCCGTCAGAGGCACCTAACTAGAAGAAAGTCCGAGCCCTACGAAGAGTGGAGCCTTGAGCTGAAAAGTACCTGCACACGTGGGTGCCAACGGGCAAAGGGGATTCTCCTCGAGGGAATCAGGCAGTTCAGTTCGGTGAACAAATGAAGATGAACAGAGCTCCGTGACTCAAGCGCAGCCTCCACTGTAGGCAGAAGCAGAGCGTGAGTACGGAAAGGCGTGCTGTTTGACACAGCAGGGAAAAGCTATGGGCTACTGCAGGAGGGCGACCAGTTCCTAGCGATGCTTCTCACCGGTCCCCGATGCAGGCAGACCCAGGCTTCTCCGCGTCAGTTTCAGTGCTGGTAGGTTCAGCTACGAGCAGGGGACGTCTCGGCGTCGTGTAGATTCCGCGGCAGCAGAAGTTAGAGTTCAGGATGTCCCAAATGCAGTGAACCCGCACAGTTTGTTACCACAGCAGGGCAACGGAGCGGCTGTGTGTACTTCAGCCCAATGTACACTGCTCACTTCAGACCTGGGAATGCCAAGTGTACGAATCGTGTGAGAGTGGCAATGACTCGTAATACAGCAGCAATCTAACGGCGGTTACAGAGCAAGACTCCTGGGTAGGCTGGTCAGTCCACTGGATGGCCCAGAGACACTTCCGAAGGCTTACGTGCAGGAGATGGTGAAGATGCCGAGTATAGTTGTTCCCCCTATTCCAAAGGGTCGAAGTACCAGTACAGGCCTTCTCGTTCGATCAGAGGTAGAAAAGGTTTCACAAAACGACAGCAGTGGAGAGGAGCAGTCCTTCAGCGGGTCACCAGCGATTCCTCGGTTCAGCCTCGTAGTTGCAGGATAGTTGGCTCCTGTATCCCTTTGTTTGTGAGAACTCAGGAGATCGACCTGGTCGTGGGGTTTCCCGCCTCCTCTTATCAACGGTTCCCTTCGTGCCAAAACGGAGGGGACCTAATGGGAGATCTGCTCACAAAACACTCAGACCATACGTGGACCTATCACAGACCACGGTCGTCCCAGGCTTTCACGACACACTAGACTCTCTGGCACCCAGGATGTGTATTGGGACCAGACATCCCAGCCCACATCCTGGAGGCACACACAAGGCCTGTAGAAGATCGCAAAAGCATCTGTGTTTCGCGGGAAAGTACATGCCCAAATAAGGAAGACCCCGGGTAGGCTCGACCTGGGGAGGTGAAGGGGGCAAGACGATCAGCGGGCAGGACAAAGAGCCTCGTGGTCTGGCCATTTTGGAAGCCAGGCCACCATTTTGGGCTAAGCGCGAGAAACGCGCTTAAACAGCCCAAAGGAGCTCAATACACAAAGAAACGATCGCTGCCGCCAGTCCCGTCCGTGATTCACTTGCACCGTTCGTTAACAATCCCAAGAGAGTGTTTAGGGCCTGTAGAAGACTAGATACCCAAGAAAGCAGTAACTTAGCTTTCCTAACACTCGCCCCTCCCAGACTATGGACAGGGAGAACTAATCTACCCCTGGATGAGTTTCTTGTTCAGGTCGGTTAAACATTCTGGACAACCCATCAGCATTGCTATGTTGGACACCTGGCCTATGCTCAATAGTGAAGTCAAAGCCTTGTAGACTTATGGACCACCTAAGCAACTTTGGATTCTCTCCCTTCTTGTTCATTAGCCACTTTAAGGGCTTATGGTCAGTTTGCACAGTGAAGTGGGTCCCATAGAGGTAGGGCCTCAGCTTCCGTAGGGCCCACACAACAGAGAAACATTCTTTCTCCACTGTGGACCATCTGAGCTCTCTGTCCTTAAGATGGCGACTAATAAAACCAATAGGGTGTTCCTTACCCTTCTCATCTACTTGCGATAGTACAGCTCCTATCCCAGTGTCAGAGGCGTCCGTCTGCACAATAAAAGGTCTTTGATAATCAGGGGCCCTGAGGACAGGGGCCTGACACAAGGAGTCTTTTAAGCCATTGAAGGCCTTCTCACACTCGTCGGTCCAAGTTACCTTCTTGGGTTTCTTCGGAGTGGTGAGGGCAGTCAGAGGGGCAGCTATGGTGCCATAGTCTGCCATGAAGTTGCGGTAATACCCCGTGAGTCCTAAAAAGGCTCTCACTTGGGTCTGTGTAGTGGGGGTAGGCCAGTCTTGTACTGCTTGTACTTTACTGGGAAGAGGCTGTATCCTCCCTCCACCTACTTCATGTCCAAGGTAAACCACTGAGCCTTGTCCAATCTGGCATTTGCTAGCCTTTATGGTCAAGTGTGCTTTCTGAAGAGCCTGGAGCACAATCCCGAGGTGTTTCACATGGTCTTCCCAGGTGGCACTGAAAACTGCTATATCATCCAGATATGCAAGACAGAATTCGTCCAACCCATTCAACACATGATTCACAAGCCTCTGGAAAGTGGCAGGTGCATTCTTCAACCCGAACGGCATTACCCTGAATTGGTAAAGACCGTCTGGAGTAGAAAACGCTGTCTTCTCCTTGGCATGTTATGCTAAAGCTATTTGCCAATAGCCAGCAGTGAGGTCAAACGTGCTGAGGTACTTGGAGGCACCCAAGGTATCCACCAGCTCATCTGCTCGAGGCAAGGGGTGTGCATCTGTCTTGGTGACAGCATTCAGAGCCATGTAATCCACGCAGAACCTCAGTTCAGAAGTGCCTGCCTTTGGAACCAAAACCACAGGGCTGGACCAAGGACTACTAGAGGGTTCAATCACCCCGAGGTCTAACATCTTGTTGACCTCGGTCTTAGTGTAAGACCGTACTTTGTCTGACATCCTGTATCCCCTACTTTTGGTAGGTACACTGTCTCCTGTGTCTATGTTATGTTTGCACCAAGGTGTCAAACCAGGCGACTGTGAAAACAGGGGGGAAAACTGCCTAAGCAAACTTTTCACCTCATCCTGCTGATCAGAAGTCAGGTGAGGGACACTCGGACACCCTCAAAGGAGCTATCTGAAGGACCGCTTTGGAACAGGTCGGGGAGAGGTTCAGACTCCTCTTCCTCAACATCTGAAGCCAGTAGCTGTGCTGCGATTTTGACTCTTGGGACGAAAGCCTTCAGCCTATTTATGTGGAACACTTTTGGAGCCTGTCCAGGCCTTCCAAGGTCCACTAAATAGTTAACCTCACCCAGGGGCTCCACCACTGTGTAAGGGCCTGACCATTTGTCCTGTAAAGCTCGAGGCCTTATGGGATTCATGGTCAGGACTCACTGACCAGGTGTAAAGTTGATGAGGGAAGCTTTCTGGTTGTACCAATGTTTCACCAGCGCTTGTCCTGCCTTCAATTTATCACTAGCCAAGCCCATCAGAAGTACCATCCGTTTTCTGAGCCCCAGCACATAATCTACTACGTTGGTAGTAACAGGGGGAGTGGGCATCTCCCATCCCTCTTTGACTATGACTAAGGGTCCCCGCACAGGATGACTGAACAGAAGTTCGAAGGGGCTGAAGCCAGCACCCTCCTGTGGTACCTCTCGGTAGGCAAACAGTAAGCATGGTAAAAGAAGATCCCATTTTCTTCTCTGAGGTTCTTCCAGAGCCCCAATCATGCTTTTTAACATTCTGTTGAAACGTTCCACCAGACCATTGGTCTGGGGGTGGTATGCAGAAGAGAACTTGTAGGTGACCCCACATTCTTTCCACATAGCCTGCATATACGTTGACATAAAGTTGCTGCCTCTGTCAGACACAACTTTTTAGGGAAGCCAACCCTAGTAAAGATGCCAAGTAACGCTTTTGCAACTGACTTGGCAGTTACAGTTTTCAATGGGATAGCCTCAAGATATCTGGTAGCATAGTCGACTAGCACCAAGATAAACCCATTGCCTGAGGATGTCTGCGGGTCAAGGGGACCAACAATGTCGATCCCTACCCTTTCGAATTGTATTCCCACAACTGGGAGTGGTACCAATGGAGCTTGGATTGTTGAGCCACTCTTACCAGATAACTGGCAGGAGGCACAACTCCTGCAGTGACTTTCTACTTGCACCCCCATCTTGGGCCAGTAGAAGTGCATGGATAACCTTTGCTTGGTCCTCTTAATACCAAGGTGACTAGCAAGGGGCACTTCATGTGCCAGATGCAGGAGGAATGGTCTTACAGCAAGGGGAACCACCAACCTCCTATGGTCTCCTTCTGTAGACTCTGTGGGCTCACTATACACAAGTCCACCTTCCCAATAAATCTGATGCGTCCCAGGAGGTTCACCCTCAAGCTGGGAGCAGACCTGTCTCCTTAGGCCTTCCAGAGATGGGCACTCACATTGGCCTTTACTGAATTCTTCCCTGTCAGGACCACCTTCTACTAACAATTCTTTTAGTTCAGGATGGTCGTTGGGGTCAAATACTTCAGGCATCGCCACCTCCTCGTCAGGCCCGGGCGATTGACCAACTTCCTCCACCGCAGTGGTAGGTGAGTTTGGGGGAATATTTTCTATCCCTCATTTTGGTTTTCTTACTCCTTTCGCCTTGGGTTTCCCCTTTGGCTGTGGCATCGTATTGGTCTTGGCCAATGCTGCCCGTGTTTGGGACCGTGTACAGGGTCTGTCAGCAGTGTCTCCTACGAGCCCTAAAGCTCTGTGATTGTTGCCTCCAAGACCTTTCCTGGGACATTTCTCTGAATGCTCACTGGAATCCTGACTGCTGTACCATTTAAAGTAAGATTTACAGGTATTACTGGAAACATGCGAGGTGGGCCGTCAGCCAACTTAGTGGGCATCAGAGTAGCGCTGGCAACTTCCTCTGAGTCTACCAAGGTAGAATCCACTACAGTTCGACTGCACCCACTATCCCTAAGAGCTGGAGTATCTACTCCATTGATCAGCACACTGTCTTTAAAGTAGTGCTTGGTATTATCTGGAATCCTAGCATAAGCTTCTGCAACTTTAGGCTCCCAGGAACCCAGGGAAACTAAAATTACCTCAGCTTCTATCACGCTGGGGAAGGAGTCTGAGGAGAAGGATGCTCCCGTAATCTCTTCTTCCTCGTAGGAGGAGAAGGCCAGATTAGCGGAGTGGACCCCCAAAAGGTTTAACCTTACACCGGGGATCCCCCTTCACGTGGTCAGTTGCTCCACAAGCAAAACAAGATCCATTGGGTCTGTTTACATAGGGAGGCTTATTGTAACCAGAGTTCTGTTTCGGAGGCTGAACTCCACTACCATGTGAGTTCTCTTGTGTCTTACCCTTATTTTTCTTTTTGTTGCCCTTTTGAGAAGAAGATTTATCAGATTCTCCACCCTCCTTATCTTTGGACTTTTTTGCTTCCTCCTGCTTACCAGGATGAGTTTTGTCCTTATGGGACACTCAATGTGACACCGATAAATCTGTGGCAATGGCAAGCTTCTTCGGATCAATCTCCTTCAAATCGGCCAAATGCTGCATAAGCTCCAGGGAAAAAGATGCAAAAATATGTTCCAGCATGACAAGACTTATCATGCCTTCAAAGGTAGAAACCTTATAACCTTCGACCCAGCCAGTCAAGTTTTTTAAGGATTTGGTTACAAAAGATACCCAAGTACCACCTTCTTTTTTCTTATACTCTCGGAATCGTTTTAAATATTGGCCAGGGGTCTTTCCAAACTTTAAAATGAGAGTTTGCTTTAACATTGCAAAATCCGCTCGCTCAGCCTTTGACATTTCCATAATGGCACTACAGCCAGAATGGGGCAGTCTGCTGAGTAACCAGGCAATCTTATCAGCATTGTCATCTTGTTGAACTTCACATGCATACTCAAACGTATTCAGACAGTCCATAATGTCATTCTTTTCCTCATACACACTGAGCAGATTTTTTGGAAACCGTGGATGAGAGGAGGCCCCAGACCCATGTCCAGGACCCTTGGATCCATTTGCAACCTGAAGCTTGGCCAGTTCCAACTGGTGATCCCTGTCTTTCTGTTTTTCTGCCTGTTCGATTTTTAGCTTGGCCATACTGAAATCAAGCTCCTTCTGCCTAAACAGCAGCTCTTGCTTCTTGAATTCAAGCATGGCCTCCCCATCAACACTGGCAGAGGAAACATTAGACATCTCATCCTCCCTGTCCTCGTGGTCGCGGTGGACCAGTGCAGCGGCAGAACCGTTGGTTCTATCAGTGAGAGCAACCCCACCTCCTTCCGCACTGTCCTCAGAAGTTATAGCATCAAGCTGCGCTTCTTGCCACGCCACGATTCTTTGGATCATAACCAATTTGGTGCCTTGAGAGGAGACACCTACCTCCGCACACATCTTTTTCAATGTTTCGGATTTAGAAGCATTTAAAGTTAACAAGATATTTGTTTCCATACTGTTAGATAGGACTATGGCCTTTTAGAAGTCATACTACGACAATTCACTACGTGTCCTGGTAGGAATAACTTGAAATGCCTTCACTCGTGCGCAACACTGGATACCTTCAGTCGTATCCCACCGCTGTACACCAATTTGTTAAAATGGATTTCTGAACTCTGTCCTGGAGGGGCAGAGGTTCAGAAGGCCAGCCTAGTTACTTGGAACAGGGTAACCTCTGGACAAGCCAGACCAATCTAGGTAGCGATTGCGGCGGTCAAGACTAGGTCTCGAGGGGTGAGGGTGACTGAAAGCCCGCAATGAGCACACAAAGCAAGGACACTTACAAGTTACTCCAAGCAGGTGTTATATTAAAAATATAGAGACATTTATTACAAGGCCTTTGTAACATTGACCGTAGCGAGAAATCACAATAAAACTCAAGTAAACCAACACATCACAATCAAATACAATATATATACAATTACCAACGAGTCTAACGAGTTAGACGCACAAAATTTGCAGACCACCTAGATGGGGAGGAAAACAGGCAGTGCGAATAAAAGTTAGACCCAGTCCGCCGTCAGAGGCACCTAACTAGAAGAAAGTCCGAGCCCTACGAAGAGTGGAGCCTTGAGCTGAAAAGTACCTGCACACGTGGGTGCCAACGGGCAAAGGGGATTCTCCTTGAGGGAATCAGGCAGTTCAGTTCGGTGAACAAATGAAGATGAACAGAGCTCCGTGACTCAAGCGCAGCCTCCACTGTAGGCAGAAGCAGAGCGTGAGTACGGAAAGGCGTGCTGTTTGACACAGCAGGGAAAAGCTATGGGCTACTGCAGGAGGGCGACCAGTTCCTAGCGATGCTTCTCACCGGTCCCCAATGCAGGCAGACCCAGGCTTCTCCGCGTCAGTTTCAGTGCTGGTAGGTTCAGCTACGAGCAGGGGACGTCTCGGCGTCGTGTAGATTCCGCGGCAGCAGAAGTTAGAGTTCAGGATGTCCCAAATGCAGTGAACCCGCACAGTTTGTTACCACAGCAGGGCAACGGAGCGGCTGTGTGTACTTCAGCCCAATGTACACTGCTCACTTCAGACCTGGGAATGCCAAGTGTACGAATCGCGTGAGAGTGGCAATGACTCGTAATACAGCAGCAACCTAACGGCGGTTACAGAGCAAGACTCCTGGGTAGGCTGGTCAGTCCACTGGATGGCCCAGAGACACTTCCGAAGGCTTACGTGCAGGAGATGGTGAAGATGCCGAGTATAGTTGTTCCCACTATTCCAAAGGGTCGAAGTACCAGTACAGGCCTTCTCGTTCGATCAGAGGTAGAAAGGATTTCACAAAGCGACAGGGGTGCAGAGGAGCAGTCCTTCAGCGGGTCACCAGCGATTCCTCAGTTCAGCCTCGTAGTTGCAGGATACTTGGCTCCTGTATCCCTTTGTTCGTGAGAACTCAGGAGATCGACCTGGTAGTGGGGTTTCCAGCCTCTTCTTATCCACGGTTCCCTTCTCGCCAAAACGGAGGGGACCCAATGGGAGATCTGCTCACAAAACACTCAGACCATACGTGGACCTATCACGGACCACGGTGGTCCCAGGCATTCACGACACACTAGACTCTCTGGCACCCAGGATGTGTATTGGGACCAGACATCCCAGCCCACATCCTGGAGGCACACACAAGGTCTGTAGAAGCCCGCGAAAGCATCTGTGTTTCGCGGGAAAGTACATGCCCAAATAAGGAAGACCCCGGGTCGGCTCGACCTGGGGAGGTGAAGGGGGCAAGATGGTCAGCGGGCAAGACAAAGAGCCTTGTGGTCTGGCCATTTTGGAAGCCAGGCCACCATTTTGGGCTAAGCGCGAGAAACGCGCTTAAAAGCCAAAAGGAGCTCAAAACACAAAGAAACGATCGCTGCCACCAGTCCCATCCGTGATTCACTTGCACCGTTCGTTAACAATCCCAAGAGAGTGTCTAGGGCCTGTAGAAGACTAGAGACCCAAGAGAGCAGTAACTTAGCTTACAGGGCCCTCTTGTGCCATGTTGCACGAAAGCTGCAACATGATAAAAGAACTACGGAAAACAATGTTTCCCGGTACTGACTGTCTTAAGTGCATGTCAGTTTCCCCGTAAGAATGGAGCGAAAGCCCAGAGGAGTGCGGCCGAAGGCTGCACTTCGCTGGCAAAGTCTAGATCACGGTGAAAACCACAGCAAAAAGTTTAGGGGTTGCCACATGGAAGGAAAATTACCCACAATTAAGAAATCTTTCCTAACAAAAGGCCACAGCTCACTGCAGAATTGAAGCTCTGCTGACACTTGCAGAAATGCTACATGAGCTCACCATGGATGAGACACCAAGAAGACCACAGTATATAACTAATTGTTGCAGAAGTAAATGTTTCTCATGAGAAAAAAATTGCAGCTGAATGCAGCAGACTGCTAAGTGCAGTGCCACATGATAACTTGAAGCACATCGGACTGGGTACCAGGGGCCCAGGCAACGAGTACAGTAGCAAAAATGTATTAAATGGGAGAAATTCAGTTTTACCAATGGTGTCCTTCATCGTTTTTTCAACCTACAGCTGGCACGATGCAAAAGAGGAGACGGGGACCGAACAGGTGCAAGGGAGTGAGGGATGAGGGATCCAATTAGGGTACTGGGATATGGTGTTTCAGAGGTTGTAACAATTCCCCTGACCTTGTTGCCTTTCCCTCATAATTCTATTGGATATATTTGGTGGGATGTAGTGGCTAGTGCTGTCTCCAAAGAAGGGGTCCAATCTACATTGAGCGGTTGAGGGATTTATCAACTTGCACATTAGTGGATGCCAACCAATGTGTCATGATATCTGCTTCCAAAAGGTCAGGGTTTTCCCAACTCCCTTGGAAGCAGATCCATAACCCAGGTTCCGAGTGCCAACCAGTCCCAATTGGGACCTTTTGGACCCAGTCCTGGCGCCAGTGGCACCAGGCTCATAAATATGCCCAGTCCCAGCGCTGGAAGCGCCGGGCTCATAATGCTTGGGTGGACTTACCTGCAGCAGACCATGCTGCTTACTTGCCTGCCAGTTGAGTCTCTGATCCTCTTCTGTTTGGAACTACTTTTCCTGTTGGGTGGGGCAGGAGCCACTCCCTAGATTCAGAACACTGGAACTCTTCTGGAAAGCAGGAACTCTTTTCTTACCTAGGCGTGGCTGTGGAGGGAGACACCTAAGCACTACAGGAGGCTATTTAAACCACACCCGATGGATGAATCTTGCTTTGCGTTATTCTGCATCCTCAGCAGCAGAACGCTCCTCGTGTCTTCTGCATCTGATCCTGGGCCTAAGGAAAAAGGCTTACCATTCTGAATCCAGTCTTCAGCAACACCTATAAAGACAAGAAAGAACAGGTTCGCATTACGGTCTTCAGTGACAGCTCTTCACTTACCTGGTCCATCGGCTGTCACCAACGCCTCGCGCTGCATTCCGGCATCTGAAAGACAAAGGCTTACCTACTCTTCGTGCGCTCTGGAAGTCTTCACACTGCATTCCGGCATCTGAAAGACAAAAGCTTACCAACTCTACGCACGCTCCGGAGGCCTTCGGCGCTGCATCCCGCATCTGAAAAACAAAACAAGGTGCGTTTAAAGACATTGGGGAACTTTAATACTCACGTGCCATTACTCCTTTCCACTAACCCAGTGGGTATTCCGGCACCCTGCAGCCGCCCCGAACTTGTACCTGCAAAATAAAAAGACAGTTAGAGCGCATCGTGAAGCAGGCAACAAACGCTTACTTACGTGCTTCCAGGCGCTTCTATTCATCACACGGGCTCCATCTTCAACTCACTTCAGCCCGCCATCCGCCATCGCCGGAACCCTGTAAAACAAGAGACATCATTACTAAAGACTTTAAAGACATTAGAATTCTCGAAACTTACCGTTCGTGCAGTAAACGACGGACAGCAGTCCTCTGAAGTCAAGAGGCCTGCTCCCCTTATCCAGTGAAGAAACTGGTTACAGCACCCTGCCTCGAGGCAGATGGAGAGCACGGCGTTCACTTACCTAAGACATCTTACCCTTTGAGCCAGACATACAGTGCACAGAGGTCCAGCCCAAAGAGCCAGCCGTGTGTTACACATCACCTTTGAAGATACGGTATATGCCCAGTCAAGACCGGCGCCTCTACGGGAATCAGGTGAGCGTTACAGAACGCAAAGACTACCACAAAACTCCCGTCCAGGCGCTATGGAAACCTCGGATACCGACCAGCTAGCCCAGTTACTTGGGGAACTAAGGGCAGAAGTGCATGCAGCCCGTCAGGAAACAAACGCTCTAAGAAGGGAACTGATTATTTCCAAGGAGCGAACAGATGATCTCGCTAGACAATTGCTACAGTCACAAGCCGGACAGACCCTGTTACCCGCATCTGGGGGAAATCTTCCTTCTACATCCTCTATGAATCCAGCGCAGATCAACCTACCTGGGAATGTACCTCTGGCTCCGCCCGAACGATTTTCTGGTGACCCAAAGAGGTTTGCAGTATTTATCAATCAGTGCAGGTTGCATTTCTTATGCCGGCCAGCAGCCTTTCCAACTGATCAAGCTAAAGTAGCTTTCATGCTTTCGTACCTTAGTGGCAATGCGGCAGACTGGTCGATCCCTCTAGTAAATCAAGATGATCCGGTCCTCCATGATTTTCAAGCTTTTCAGCTCAGTATGGAAAAACTGTTCGCAAGACATTCACAGGGGCAGGCCTTGGACAATGAGCTTCTTTCGTTGCGACAAGGTAATCAAGACCTTTTGGCTTATATTGCGTCTTTCAACAGACTGATAGTGGAAACTCACTGGCCTGAGGACAAAAGGATTACGCTGTTTTATAGAGGTCTACGCGGAGAGCTCAAAGATGTGTTAGCCCAAGTAGTGAATCCCCCACAAGATTGTTCGGACTATATAGACTTAGTCGTTCAAATAGATCACAGACTGCAGAACAGGAAGGCCGATCGTTCCAAGTTTGATGCTCGAGTATTTTCCAAACCGCCAACTCCTTCCAAAGGAGTAGACTCCGGGGAACCCATGCAAATGGGGGTCTGAAAGGTCCTCTAACACAAAAGGAGCGGGAAAGGAGAAAACAGTTGGATTTATGCCTCTATTGCGGAAACTCAGGGCACTTTCTTCGAGACTGTCCGGTGAAACCTGCCAAGAAGGCAGTAGGAGCTGCAGTTACCAAAGTTACAAACTCTGAGCAGGGAAACGACCTCGCCCGACAAGAATAGAGGTCCTCTTGCCGAGCGTGAAAACCAGTTCTGCGACCTCGCATTTCGTGATACCTATGGTCCTCATTAGCCCTGATAATCCGGATCGATTACATGCAATTGAAGCTTACGTCGACAGCGGTGCCATCGGCAATTATGTGGATCATGAAATGGTTTTGAGGATGAATCTAAATCTTTGTCCCAAGGCTGTAAAGGACGTCATTACTACGGTGGATGGTACGGAGATAGCCTCCGGGCCAGTAACGCATACCACTCAAGAAGTGACGCTAGTAAGTCAAGATGGACACCATGAGAAGATCGTGTTCGATGTGATCAAGGCCCCTCAGTTTCAGATTATTCTAGGAATACCTTGGTTAGAGAAACACAATCCTCTGATCGATTGGCGAGCAAGAATGGTCCAGTTTCCAGAATGTGTCTCTACTTGTTACCCTCCACCTGGTGTTGCACTGGCAGCAATTTCTTCAGAGACTCCCCAGTTACCTCCCGAATACCTAGAATACCAAGATGTTTTCCGGAAGGATCAGGCTAACTCTCTACCTCCTCATAGGTCTTATGACTGCCAGATCGACCTGATACCTGGATCTACTCCTCCTTGTAGTAGAATTTATGGCCTCACCGAGCCTGAGAACCTTCACCTTCGACAATACCTGGATCAATACCTGGCAAACGGGTTTATTCGTCCTTCCAAGTCCCCTGCTTCTTCAGCTTTGTTCTTCATTCCAAAAAAGGAAGGAGACCTTAGAACTTGTATAGATTATCGCTCCCTGAACCAGATCACCGTTAAGAATAGATATCCGTTACCTTTGATCCCTGAACTCCTGGACCAAGTCAGAAAAGCATGCATATATACAAAGCTGGATCTTAGAGGAGCTTACCACTTGGTACGAGTAAAAGAGGGCGATGAATGGAAGACGGCCTTCTGCACCAAGTATGGGCTATTTGAATATCAGGTCATGCCCTTCGGACTTTGTAATGCCCCGGCCGCCTTTCAATATTTTATGAACGATGTCCTCAGAGAGCTCATAGATGTGTGTGTTGTTGTTTACATTGACGACATCCTCGTTTATTCTTCATCGGAATCTGAACATCGGAAACATGTGAAAATGGTCCTCGAAAGATTGCGTCAACACAAACTTTTCGCTAAATTGGAAAAATGTGTTTTCAACGTGACTGAAGTTGAATTCTTGGGATTCATATTATCACCTGGCGGAGTGCGTATGGATTCAAAGAAGGTCGATGCAGTTCTCAAATGGCCATCACCATCCTCCGTAAAAGGTGTGCAAAGCATGTTAGGCTTCGCTAACTTTTACCGCAGGTTTATCCCCGAATTCTCTCGAATAGTTCAGCCAATCACTGCCTTGTTAAAGAAAAACAAACGTTTTGAATGGTCTACCGAGGCGGAACAAGCTTTCCAGGATTTGAAGACTAAATTTATCTCTGCACCAATCTTAAAACACCCTCGCCCCGAACTCCCCTACATCGTGGAAACTGATGCTTCAAGCCTTGCCATGGGGGCAGTTCTATCACAAAAGGACCCGCTAACCAATCAGTTGCATCCCGTGGCATTTTGGTCCCGCAAATTCTCGCCTCCTGAAATCAATTACACGATTACTGACAAGGAACTTCTGGCTATCAAGTCTGCCTTTAAGGCTTGGCGGCATTATCTGCTGGGGGCCCGACACACCGTTACTGTGATTACGGATCACCGAAACCTGCAATATTTGAAAACCGCAAAAGCCCAATCCTCTAGACAACTCCGTTGGGCATTATTCTTTGCCGAGTTTGACTTCATAATTACCTATCGACCTGGTACAAAAAACGGTAAAGCTGATGCCCTTTCTCGGATGGGAGTAGAAGAGCACTTGATCAACCCTAAACCTGTACCAATCATTCCCGAACAAAGAATTCTGGGTGTAATCGCCACAGAATCCATAGAGGAAGTTAAGGATAAAGCCAGGCAACTTGTAACTCCAGCAGACATACAGAATTGGCATCTGCAGGGAAAGGACTTTGCAGTAAAGGACAACTTATTGTATTTCCAAGAACGATTATACCTACCCAGCACAGATTTGCAGAAAAAAGTAATCTCTTGTTATCACGATTCTTTAATGGAAGGACATCCCGGTATGGCCAAGACCTCAGAAAAGATAAAACGCTACTTCTGGTGGCCGTCTTGGAAAAAAGATATCAGAGACTTTATAATGTCCTGTGGAGTATGCGCCCAAAACAAGAGTCAAAAGGAAAGACCAGCAGGCCTCTTACGCCCTATTGACATCCCACCTCGCCCTTGGCATACGCTTTCTATGGCCTTCATCACCGATCTACCTCCATGCTCCGGATACAATACGATTCTAGTAATCGTGGACTTATTCTCCAAGATGGCGCATTTCATTCCGCTCGAAGGCTTGCCAACAGCAGCAACTCTGGCCCGAGAATTTCTCGAAAACATCGTCCGACTGCACGGTTTTCCTTCGGTTCTAATTTCGGATCGAGGTAGTCAATTTATTTCTCATTTTTGGCGAAGTTGCTGTCGGTCGGCTCAAATTGATTTGAGACTATCGACCAGTCACCACCCTCAGACCGACGGACAAACCGAGAGGACCAATCAAACTCTGGAACAGTATTTACGCTGCATGCTGCAACAAACTGAAAAAACTTGGAAAGACATCCTTTGGATAGCCGAATATGCCTACAATAACTCTGTCCATTCGGGAACTGGGAAAACCCCGTTTTTTCTTTTGTACGGCAGTCACCCTCGAACCTCGGAGTTGGATCCCCTCCAAGATCTTGAAACACCAGCAGTAGACTACCTGCATTCTACAATCACCCAAGCCTTTAAGGAAGCTGTTTCTCACCTTCAAAGGGCTAAAGAACAATACAAGAAAGGAGCAGATCAACATCGGAAGGAAGCCCCTCAATATCAAGTAGGGGATCAAGTCTGGTTATCCACCAAATATCTACCTCTAAAAGGGCCACGCACATTCAACCCAAAATACCTTGGTCCCTATTCCATCACTACCATAGTAAACCCAGTAGCGGTCAAGTTGGACTTGCCCCCGCACATGAAGATACATCCGGTCTTCCACGTCTCTCTATTAAAACCCGTGCAACCTCAAACCCGACTAACCAAATCTCCAAAACCTATCCTAGTTGATGGAGAACTCGAGTTTGATGTCAAAAGCTTTCTGGACTCCAAGATCTCCAAATCTAAACTATTCTACCTAATTGACTGGAAAGGCTACGGCCCCCAAGAGAGATCCTGGGAACCTGCTGAATATGTCCACGCTCCTCGCCTAATCAAAAGATTTCACCGAACATTTCCTGACAAGCCAAAACCCCCGGAGAAGCCCGGTTTGGGAGGGGCCTTGAGGGGGGTACTGTCATGATCTCTGCTTCCAAAAGGTCAGGGTTTTCCCAACTCCCTTGGAAGCAGATCCATAACCCAGGTTCCGAGTGCCAACCAGTCCCAATTGGGACCTTTTGGACCCAGTCCTGGCGCCAGTGGCACCAGGCTCATAAAAATGCCCAGTCCCAGCGCTGGAAGCGCCGGGCTCATAATGCTTGGGTGGACTTACCTGCAGCAGACCATGCTGCTTACTTGCCTGCCAGTTGAGTCTCTGATCCTCTTCTGTTTGGAACTACTTTTCCTGTTGGGTGGGGCAGGAGCCACTCCCTAGATTCAGAACACTGGAACTCTTCTGGAAAGCAGGAACTCTTTTCTTACCTAGGCGTGGCTGTGGAAGGAGACACCTAAGCACTACAGGAGGCTATTTAAACCACACCCGATGGATGAATCTTGCTTTGCGTTATTCTGCATCCTCAGCAGCAGAACGCTCATTGTGTCTTCTGCATCTGATCCTGGGCCTAAGGAAAAAGGCTTACCATTCTGAATCCAGTCTTCAGCAACACCTATAAAGACAAGAAAGAACAGGTTAGCATTACGGTCTTCAGTGACAGCTCTTCACTTACCTGGTCCATCGGCTGTCACCAACGCCTCGCGCTGCATTCCGGCATCTGAAAGACAAAGGCTTACCTACTCTTCGTGCACTCCGGAAGTCTTCACACTGCATTCCGGCATCTGAAAGACAAAAGCTTACCAACTCTTTGCACGCTCCGGAGGCTTTCGGCGCTGCATCCCGCATCTGAAAAACAAAACAAGGTGCGTTTAAAGACATTGGGGAACTTTAATACTCACGTGCCATTACTCCTTTCCACTAACCCAGTGGGTATTCCGGCACCCTGCAGCCGCCCCGAACTTGTACCTGCAAAATAAAAAGACAGTTAGAGCGCATCGTGAAGCAGGCAACAAGCGCTTACTTACGTGCTTCCAGGCGCTTCTATTCATCACACGGGCTCCATCTTCAACTCACTTCAGCCCGCCATCCGCCATCGCCGGAACCCTGCAAAACAAGAGACATCATTACTAAAGACTTTAAAGACATTAGAATTACTCGAAACTTACCGTTCGTGCAGTAAACGACGGACAGCAGTCCTCTGAAGTCAAGAGGCCTGCTCCCCTTATCCAGTGAAGAAACTGGTTACAGCACCCTGCCTCGAGGCAGATGGAGAGCACGGCGTTCACTTACCTAAGACATCTTACCCTTCGAGCCAGACATACAGTGCACAGAGGTCCAGCCCAAAGAGCCAGCCGTGTGTTACACATCACCTTTGAAGATACGGCATATGCCCAGTCAAGACCGGCGCCTCTACAGGAATCAGGTGAGCGTTACACAATGGCTGGCCAGAGTTTCTGCAGGTCAGCAGATAATGATGTAATAGAGATGAGGGACGTTTGAGGGTCAGATAAGAATGTTGAAGCTGCTAAAGTGGATTGTTTGTCCTACACTGAGAAACCTTGGAGTTAAACAAACGCTGTACTAATCATAAATTTAGATACCATCTGTTCCAATAGTGCCTTCACCGTTCAAACAGCAAAGTAGAATGATGAATAGCTGAACATGTGCTCTTGCAGAAATCTTTGTTTTCTCTCCTTGAAACTAAGCTGACTTTAAACTCAAGAACAAATGATAAACAAATATAAGCGAGCAAAATATGAATGTTACCTTTGTGTATTATTTTTGGGAAAACATGTGAAATGTCTAAAGGAAAAGAACAAACTATTCAAAGATGTTTAAGCATGACTTAGTTATCTGGATAGGCCATGAACCCTAGGTAAATGTATGACATGAAGAGGGGCTGAACGATGTGTCCGGGATTGTGGAAAACATGTACAGATACTTGTGTTTTTGAAATGTCCAACCCTCTCATCACAGGGTGTCAGCTTGCACACATTGCAGGGTGTTGAGAGCCAGACAGCTGCCTGTTAATAAATGTACATGGTACCTTTGGACTCGTGACTGGCATATTTCTATTATGTGGTATTAAGCCTTGATATTTTTAATCTTTCAGATGGCACCCAAATAGGGACCCTCAAGATTGATTTCACATTGCTAAACGAAGATGAGGCTGCCGGACCGGGATCGGGGAGTGACGGTGCACCCTGCAAAGTGAGACACAATTCCTCCGCAGTACTGCACAGTGACCAGTGTTTAGTAGGGCATCACACGAGGGTCCTCATATCAAACGCCAGCCAAGACGATTTGATGTCTGATCGGACCCTTTGATTTGAAATCAGGTGAGTCGTACCAAGATTCTTAGAATACTGACTTTTGTTGCAAGTGTTGTCTCTGCAGAAACAAACAGGCGCCACCGGAAGGATCGCCGGCTTATTTAACATATTGTAAGTATGGCCTGGAAGATATCGTATTTAATGAAATTTGGCGCAGACAGACCAGGCAGGTTTCCGAACTTCAGTGGCCAGTTTATGGTAGTTTTCAAATTGCCTGCTTAGATCATTTAGAATCTTTATTGTTGAGAAAAAGGCAAGGCCTGCAGCATTTGATACAGTTAGAGATTGGAGGAAGGAAGCTATGCAGCAACTGACAAGTAGAGAAAAGCATGTGCGTAGATACATGACGAATGCTGAGAAAGCATTATTGCATGATCAGCAGAATCAGTCGGAATCCATTAGAGGTATGGACAGGGCTTTTCAACTAGATGTACAAAAGATAAATCCCTCTCAGGATTTTCATACATCAGACAAGTTAATTAATAAATTATTAAATGAACATAGAACTGTTTCAGCTGCACCACCTCCTTATGTGCCTCCTCCCGTTGTTGTTCCTCTACCTCCCTTTGTTGTTTCTCTCTTCCTGCACCTCCACCCGAGCCAACAGTTGCCGTCCCCATAATTATGTTTGCACCGCCAACGGTATTACCTCTGCTACCTTTTGAACAAGAATTGTATGAACCCTCTTTGTTAGGTGGTTCTGCTCCACCTGTAGTGGTTGAAGGGGCGGAAGCTGATCCAAGAGTAGTGACTCGTGGCACAGTACCTAAAGACAGAAAAAGGGAATTGTATAGATGGGCTGAGCAGTACATAAAAGAGGGTGATGAATTGTGTGTTTTAGTTGCGATTTCTGATCAAGGGGGTATTCCTGAACAGAATATTTTTATAGAAAGGATGGAAACGTGTTTAGATGATATATGGAGTGATTTGACGGACATGAATGTCCCACTGGGGTTGCGGGATTTGAATGTTCTTGCCCACTCAAGGGACACTGCAGTGAAAGTATATAAGCATGTAGAGAAGATATTTGAGTTTAAAAGGGAGCTAGATCGATTACAGGAAGTTGAGATTGATTTAAATGGACCGCAGGCTTCATATGTGAAGAAGTGATTTCTTCCTCCATAGAACTCAATGAGTGAAGAAATGTGCATTTGCGCAAGAGACACTCTTAGATGGATTTCAGATGTTTCAATTTCTCCCATTGAAGTGCATGACACTTTTAGTCAATATGCTACTGCAATGCAAAGGAAAGTGTTAAAGGTGATGTTTGAGTATTTATAGGATGAATTTATGAAGAAAAAGGTATGTTGTCCCGTAGATTTGATGGTTATTCATAAATGAGAATTTTTGCCCAATAGTTCATTGACTTCTTTGTCACTTGATTTAACCTTGTTGCATAATAGCTTTTCAGATTTGCCTACTTAACAATTGCCAATGAAGGAGGTTCCTCCGACATTTGTTCTGAAAGTAGAGATTCCTGCAAATGATGCAGCAGGAACACCTGCCACCACTATTGAAGCACATTATGTCTCACAGTTTGTCCATGTCCCGTTTTCTAGACAGGAAGTGAACACCATTAGGCAATCAATTCCAGATATTAGGAAGAATCCAACAGGATTTTATAAAGAAATTGAATCTGTCATGCATTCATCAGTTTTCACGTTGAGTGATATAGTTGTTGTTTCACGTGATCCTTCTGCTGATTTATGAAAACAGATTAGAACTGTAGATGCTCAGGCAGGGATGGGTGATACATGGGATGCCTTAGTACGAGCAGATGGGGAAAGGAATGCCGGTGAAACACCACCACAGGTGAAATTGATGTTGCCAGCCAGAATAGTCAGTAAATTAAAAACTCTGGTTCCTGAAAAAAAATTATATGGGATAAGCTTACGGCTTGCATGCAAGGGAAGTCTGAAGGTCCAACAGAGTATTTTAACAGATTTGAGCAAGTATTTTCAGATGTTAGTGGTCAAGATTTAAGTACAGGGCCAGGAAAGATGCTATTTGTTGATACGTTTGTGCGTGGATTGTTGCCTGAAATCCAGTCACAGATCATGACTTCTGAGAGTGTGTGGCAAGCAAAATCACAATCTGAAGTGTTGCACATGGCTAAGTAATATGAAAATAGGGTTAATACAGAGAAGGAGCATGTGGACAAGAAGAAAGGGGACCTGAAGACTAGAGTGTTATTGCAGCAGATCGCTAGAGGAGCCAGATATGGGAATACACAGTTCAGAGGCCAATTTACACCACACAGTGGTGCACAACTGGTTCCCGTACACATAAACCAGTGTGCATATTGTAGACAGGAGGGTAATTGGCGAACACAATGCCGATCCTACTGCAGAGATCAAATAGTACATATGGAGCCATTAGTAGATGATCCAGAGGCTGTCCTGGGATAGGGGGTCCTGGTAGAAATCAGTTCACACAGAACCAACAGACACCATCACAAGATAATCAGCAACAGAGTGTTAGCAGTGGGAATATTTTTGATAATCCTTTGAATGTCTATTTTTCTGAGGATTTTTCATCTGATGATATACTATTCCCTTAGGACAGCCTGAAGCAGGGTCTGGAACCGATACCTATTCCCGTCGATTGATACGTTGAAATGAATATGGGGAATAGGGAGCATCTCTTTTTGATAGATACAGGAGCACAGAAGTGTTCTATGGATCATTCACGGGTTCCAAACATTCCACTGTCAGGGCAGAACAATATTTCTGTAGGGTTCTCTGGTACGCCAGTGGTTAGTCCAGGCTCTCGGCCGGTACCAATTTCACTTGGACCATTTACTGATTCTTGTCCATTTCTATTGATAACAAATTGTGGTGAAAATTTGTTGGGATTTAATTTATTAAAGAAATTGAATGCTGTGATTTACTGTTCTCCAGGTGGAGTGTACTTAATGATTTCGCTCCAACAAACTTTCGTCCCACAATTTTTTTCTATGCCTTTACCAACTTAATTGAATAAGGTTCCAACATGTTTATGGGCAGTTAATGATAATGACGTTGGAAAGTTACAAATTGAGCCAGTTAAAATTGTGTTGAAACCAGGTGTTAAATTGCCACATATTCCGTAGTATAAGATTTCGGTCAAAGGTGAACAGGCTTTGAAAAGTATTATTTCTGATTTTGTACACTGAGGTGTAATTGAGGAAATTGCAGGGAGTGTGTGTAATAGTCTGATTTTACAAGTCTATAAGAAAGGGGATAATGCGATTCCTTTTAGTTTTATTATTGATTTGCACGCCATTAATGAGATTGTTGCTCCACAGTTTCCAATTGTACCTGATGTCACCACAATTCTAACTATGAATCCAGCCACGGCTACACATTTTAGTGTAGTGGATTTCAAAAAATGCTTTCTTTAGTATTCCTGTGCATGTTGAAAGCAGACATTTGTTCACGTTCACCCTAGGGGGGACGCTCGTTCACATTCACTCGAGTGCCACAAGGGTACACTGACAGTCCAAGTATATATAGTAGAGCATTGAAGGAACAGCTTGATACGCTTGTGTTACCTTGCACTTGCACGCTGTTGCAATATGTTGATGATCTACTTCTAGCTGCTGATTCTGAAGATGCTTGCAAAGAGGGCACCGTGTTGCTGCTTATTGATTTAACAGTGCATGGGCATAAGGCTTTGTTGAAAAGATTTCTGTATTGTCAACAGGAGGTTGCCTATTTGGTACATCTTCTGTCGAAGGAGGTAAGAAGACTGACACCGGAATGGATACAAAGCATCTCTGATAAGTCTGTTCCAAATACACAAAAAGAGGTCAGAGATTTAATAGGCATGGCCTCATATTGTAGAAAGTGGATCCCAAATTGTTCATTGTTGATAAAACCTATGTTGGCACTGACAAAGAAGGACATTTTTTTGCCTTTACCGTGGAACATGGATTGCCAGAACGCTTTTGATTTGCTTAAGGCTGTGTTGTTTTCAGCACCAGTTTTGGGCACACTAAATTACGGAAAAGGCTTTGTTTTGTATGTGCATCAACGTGATGGATGTGCTTTGGCTGTTTTGACACTGGAACATGGGGGCAAGAATAGGCCATGCAGCTATTTTTCCCTCACACTAGATTCTGTTGCATGCGCTTTGCCGAGATGTTTGAGAGCAGTAGCTGCTGCTGCTGCATCTGTGAAACAAAGTGAGGGTATGGTTTTAGGTCACTCTTTAACCGCGATGGTACCCCACTCCGTAGATGTTCTATTTAACAGAACGCAGATGCAACATCTCACATCAGCTCAATTAACAAGGTACAAGCTGATTCTATTTGCACTGCATATCCAAATTAAGAGATGCTGTTCATTGAATCCGGCTGAACTATTGCCTTCTCCACAAGAGAAGGATTGAACTGACGAAATATCACATGATTGCCTCTTTAATACAGAACAAGAAACAATGGGCAGAATTGATTTAATTGATACACCCTTAAAGAATCGGCAAGGGAAACTATTTTGTGATGGCTCTTGTTTTAAACTACCCGATGCTACATCCACCACTGCTTATGCAATCACCACATTAAACACTGTTGTGAAGAGCAAACAAATTTCCGCTTAATTCTGCACAGGCCGCAGAGATTACTGCATTAACCAGAGCTTGTGAAATTTCTGAAGGATTTAGTGTAAACATAAATACAGATAGCCAATACGCATTTGGGGTAGTTCATAATTTTGGTCAACTATGGGCTGAAAGAGGATTCTTGACCTTACATGGAACAAAAATTCAACATGGCACTCTGATATTCCGGTTGCTATGAGCACTTGTGCTTTCTACACAGCTAGCAATAATGAAGTGCGCCACACATCAGAAAGTGACGGAAGATGTAGGAAAAGGAAACACTTTTGCTGACAGCATAGCCAATCAGACTGCTATTCATTTGCACTAAAAAATGTACATGCTCGATTCAGCAAGATGGGTTACTGATACTTGTATGATGGACGAAGGGGTTAGCAATGTAAAAGAAATTCAGGCTAAAGCTACTCCACAATAAATCAAACAGTGGGCTCAGGGTCCAGCGGGTCTAGACTATGAGGGTTGTTGGGTAGATAATGAGAAGCAAAGATGGATGCTACTCAATGCCTATGTCACTGCTATGGTCACCATGGCTCATGGCCCAACACACATATGTGTTTAAAAGATTTGTCAACAATTAAAGAATATAATCGCTAAAGTCTGTGCACAGAGCAATGAGAAATGGCTGGATGCTTTGCCAATAGCCTTACTATCCTTTTGGCTATGCAAACTGCAATACGAGCCAACTTCGATCAACACAGAGGGTGCCACAGAAATACTTCCTGAGCCCGTGGGGCCTGGGGAGACTGCTGCTTCTTCTTCACCGTCGATCGATTTTGTTTCTGCTTCTTCATCTTCTTCAGGAAACGACAACGCTTTGTTCACTGACCATTCCGTACCTGGTGTCTCAAGGTACAATCTGTGACCACGAAACAGGATTTATATTTAGAGGTTGCTGACAGTACATTAACGTAAATAGAATAGGAAAGTGCAGCTAGGATTCTGTACCCACAAGAAACCCACAAGAAAACAACATTGAGCCAGTCCCTCATCATTCCTCTGCTGCATACGTTAAGAGGCAGGGACCGGCAAAGTTACCTTCAATCAAGATAGGCCGCCTGGTCAAGTGCCACCCACAGATGAACTAAAAGAGCCTAACAGTGAGGCTTCTTAACGTACACTGCGAAACTATGTCTGTGTTTGGGTCCACTCGTACTAATAAGGATACTGATCGTTTTTCTAATAATGAGTCCACCCATCCAGGGCCATGGTCCCTTAGGACCAAATGGATACTGATCACAATAACAGATTGTAATGTAATGACATTTACACTCGTATTTTGGTTTCTGGAGAGTGTACATCCGCTTGATATTTTATTGCAAACTGCAAGTGTCTCCACTATGTCTCACCATATGTGCATTCATACACAATTCATCCTCGAGACCTCCAACATAGAGGGGGTTATCACAACAACACCCTCTTAATGATCATGAATGCCACACCTGCCATTCTGAATAAGACCAATTTTTGGATATGTTCACATCTACCACAACATGGGGAAAAGGGATTGGGCAGGCATATACATCCACTCCCTCTAACTACTGCTTGTTATGCTTTGCTTAGGGCATTATTCTTTGGCGATGGAACAATAGTGTCACTGGGAATTTTGAAGGCATTAATCTTAATGAGTTTGAAAAACAAGTTTTAGCACCTTTAGGATGTTCTCTTTTTGCAAATAGGAGCAAGCTAGAAGTTGCTTCTATTAGGCATTCTGGTAGACTCTTCAGACCTTTCCAATCTATGACTACCCCTAAAATGGCTCCCGTAGGTAATAGGGATGCCGTGCCTCCTTCCTATACCATTAACGATAGTACAAACTCTGTTCCATTTTGCATACGAAGAGAGGGTTCCCAACCAATGGGTACATTTGAGGGATGTACGAATCCTGCTGTGCTAACCAGTGAGGATAGACCTTTGTATGTAGGAGATCCTGTTTATTTTGTTTGCGGTAATGTGGCATATCCATGGTTGCCAAGAGACTTGGAGGGTGCTTGTTATTTAGGAATACTGTTATCAGGTGTATATGTTGCCACCACTGGTGTTGTTTCTAGAACTCATCCCAGGCAGGATGAGGATGGTGACACACCCTCACAGATTCTGGGTGATGTTGCTAAATCCTTTGTGCCATTTTGGGGGCAGATAATAAACTCTCAAGATATTAGAAAATTGGCAAGAGTTTTAGAAAAAAATATAATTGAAACTACTGACATCCTATATAACATGACACTAGCGCAAAAGGCTATTAGATTAGTGGCTCTCCAAAATAGAATGGTGCTAGACATCATTCTAGCTGAGCGTGGTGGGGTGTGCAAAATGGTGGGATCCGCGTGTTGTGTTTTTGTACTCGATTCCTCCCCCACCATATTTAAGGCAATTAAGAAATTGCACACCTTAAGTACAGAAGTGCACATTCCAGAGGAAAACTGGGACTTGTTACAACCTTGTGGCTGGAAAATCTTTGCAGTCCTTATGGTGATCCTTGGCATTGTACTGTTTTGCTGTTGTTGCATAGAGTGTCTTCCTATCATCTATTCCATGATAGGGGGAAGTTGTGCACAAGCCACTGGTAAACTAGAACCTAAGACACATAAACCGGGAAAAATTACTAATGATTTAGTAATGCAGGATATCACCATAAAGGAATTGTTGGCGATCAATGTTTTTGAAGATAGCGATTAAGGATGCTCTTATGATGATACGTGGTTTTCGGATGATGCTAATGTTTGAGTAATGCTCTTGGCTTAGGCCAAAAGGAGCGTTTGTAAAAGTATATTTTGCATGAATACCACCTGATAGTAAACAATTGGCCTGAACACATTCGCATCGCACTATAAATTGCATTGAATGAACCTGAAACAGGCTGACTACGCTGCCATTTTGAGTTTTCTGCCATTTTGAGCTCCTCTTACTTTCTGCCCCATGTTTAGAATTGTGTTATTGGCTCCAGCAGAGCAAAATGAACGTTGTACTGTTTCCATGATGTCAACGTAGATAACAATGTTTAAGCTGCTAAAGTGAATGTTTTGTCCTACACTGAGAAACCTTGGAGTTAAACAAAAGCCTTACTAGTTAGATAACATCTGTTCCAATAATTCCTTCCCCGTTCAAACAGCAAAGTAGAATGATGAATAGCTGAACTTGTACTCTTGCAGAAATCTTTGTTTTCTCTCCTTGAAACTATTTGACTTTAAACTCAAGACAAATGATAAACAAATATAAGCGAGCAAAATAAGGAATGTTACCTTTGTGTTTTGTATTTGAGAAAACATGTGAGATGTTTAAAGGAAAACAACAAATCATTAAAACATGAACTCTAAGTAAAAGTATGACACATAGAAGGGCTGGACGATGTGTCCGAAATTGTGGAAAACTTGTATTGATACTTGTATTGTTGAAATGTCCAGCACGCTCTCATCTCACAATGTGTACTTGCACACATTGCGGGGTGTTGAGAGCCAGACAGCTGCCTGTTTATAAATGTACATGGTACCTCTGGACTTGTGACTGGCGTATTTCTATTATGTGGTATTAAACCTCAATATTTTTTATCTTTCAGTTCAGGTCCACAAAGCTGTTTGTTCTCCCTCCCAGTCGACAGTTTGATAAAGCTGTTTTTTTTCTTGCATGGTGTACTGTTCTTTTGGCTTACTTTTGTATTTTTTTGGATTACCCCTGGAGTCCCCTAGTCTACATTTGGAGGCTACAGTGAGATATCCAGTCTTCTCAGAGTGCTGAGTTATCTCTGCCACACTCCGAGGAGGAGTGGTGCAGCCTGCCAAGACCAGATAAAGTGCAGTCACAAGGAGGTTCGGCAGACGACTGAGTTCCTGAATTTCTCCTGGATACCCTTGGTCTACATTTGGAGGCCCCAGTGAGATATCCTGTCTTTGTGAAGGGCTGAGTACTCTCTGCTGCACTTTGAAGAGGAGCAGTGTAGTCCGTTGAGACCAGATAAAGGTCACTCACGAGGAGTTCTGGCAGACGACTAAGTTCAAAAATTGTCTCCCTGATCCAGGGGGCCCAACTGAGACTGGATGAAGTGCACATCGGTGAGGAGAGACTCCGCACCGAGAGGATTCGGATGTCCTAGAGCATTAGAGCATGTGAGTGTACCTGTGCTTGAAAAGCATGGCAGCACATATGTGTTTTGTTTTTTTGAAATAATATGTTGTTGTATTAAGTATTGAGGTTGAGTTTGATGGAATGTTTGATTTAATAGAAGTCCCAACACCATAGTATTGTTTTGAGGGATCTTCTGGTACAGGAAAGGTGGCGTTGTTACATTATTATTTTTGATTTGTATTAGTAATATGAACGCCGTAGTAGTGTGCAAGGGAGCTAATCATTTTTGCTGTCCTTAATCAAGGAAATGTGACATCATTTGCAGTAGAGGTGTTGCAGAATCTTCTTCTCGAGAGAGAAAAGACTGTACACTGTGAAGAGGTTTCAAATCCTGCACACCATGTCAGTGAAGTACTCCTAGGAGAAACCCATCAGACAAACATTCATGTCCTTCAAGAAATCCAAGGTGGAAGTCCTCACAGAAGACCTTTCCAACCTCCACCTTACATGGACCAAACACCCCCAATCGAACTGTAACTCTCTACTGAAAGTACTCAAAACCAGCCTCCATCGACCGACGCATGTCTCTGAAACAATGCACCTGCGAACCGAAACCATTAGCACTCTGGTACATGCAAGATCTCAACCTCAACAAAAGAGTCACCAGAAAAGAATAGAACACCTGGTGCCGCTCCAGGACTGCATCCAACCTGGCGCTCCTCAAGGAACTCCAAGCAGCTTGTGGAGAACTCATGAACACAGCCAAGGCGTCCTTTTATCAGTACACCATAAAGGTGCTGATTCAGCACCAGCCAGGGGGCACACCTACCAACGGCGGGAACAAGGGGGATGGACTGGGACACTCTCTAGAGGGAATATATATATATAGAGCTATAGCTGACCCCACAGGCTAGGCGTGGAGTGGAACAAGTTGCAACACTGTTCATCACATACCATGGACACAGGAGAAATAGCTGTGCAAATGCGAGAAAGGCAAAGTCGCAGGTAAGCGCTCTCAAGAGGGGCACCACAAGTGGGCTACGCCTCATAGGCCCACTTTAAACACATGGCCCATGCACCGCCACTGAGGGACGGGGGGGTTAATTCAGACTGTATCGTTCCAGGTGACTGCAATCACTGGGAACAGCATCCGGTGATGTAATCAAGGTTGACGAGCCAGGCCCACAACTATTCGTGCGATCTGGAAAATTCAACCTGACTCATAGAGGGACTCGCATGACACCAAGCCGGTTTCAAATCATCCCTTGACCAGCATGTCTGGGAACAAGGATGTGGAATGGTGGGGTGCTCCAAGAAGAGCCAATCAGATGATAAGTTCTGGTGTCCCTTGAAGTAACAATCCCTCAGGACCAGGAAGCAATGTGGTAGCACACAGGGAGGAGATGGCCTGAAAAGGGCTAAATCTGTTTGCTCCAGTCATGTCTAACTAATGTGTGCCTAGCTATAGGGGTATGATGTAGCTTAACTGGTAATCTTCTTAGGAACTGAGAAGACGCAAAGTATGACGCACTACTGTTTGTAATTGTACAAACATTGTATTAGCGGTATAAAACTACTGTCCATTGTGAGCCAGATTGTCAGCTCTCATCAATCAGGCCTGTTCATCTGTGCCGTTTGATTTGTCCTCACCCATCTGTAATAAACAGCATTACTTCTTGCCTGGTGCATGCTCCTTTTTGGACTCCTGGTGGTAATTTACTTATTGCGAGCACTGGCAGACCCCTAATTCAATACCATAGCAGAAGCTTACAAATAAAGCAGAGCCCTCTTCAAAGAGGTGAAGCACTGCATCAACCCACTACCTGCCCCTGCCATACCACACTCCATCGAAAAATCCACCGCCATCAACACCTTCTTCATTGACAAAATCAGCAATATTCGCCAGCACATAGATACCAGCTCTGCACCCACAGTCCCACCTCACGTCCCTCAAGACGTCCCTCAAGACTCTCTCAACACAGGACCTGTCAGAAACCATGGCTGCCCTCAAAACCACACCATATATAGACAACATCCTCCCAGCATCCATCCTCAAGACCCTCCCAGCAAAATGTCACCTTCCCTACCTGGAGATCATCAACAGCTCCGTCACTCAAGGCACCTTCCCATCAATCCTAACAGGCAAAATCCTCCCTCTACAAAGAAACCCACTCTGGATCCCAACAACCTAGGTAATATTCACTCCATTACCCATCTCCTTTCTTAGGTAAGATCATCGAGAAATCGGTAGACCACACCTGCAGCAACACATTGACACCAACAATCTCCTCCAAACCTGCCAATCCAGATTCAGACCCAGATGCAGCATGTAGACAGTAACCATACAGGTGGTTTATGACTCCCTACACATCCTTGATGATGGCTACCCCTACCTCCTGGTTCTTCTTGTCCTCTCGGCCTCTTTTGACACAGTAGAGCACAGTAGACCACTGGTGCTTACGGACACCCAACATTGGCACATGGGGATCAGCAAGTTTGTTCTACCTTGCCAACGGCCAGTTTGTTCAGATGGACTCCACTAGATTGCCAATGCTACCCATCACTTGTGGAGTCTGGCAGGGTTCCATACTCTCAGCAGTGCTCTTCAATCTGTACACAGAGCTGATGGGAGCCATCCTAGCAAAACACAACATCCACATCCACTGATAACGTCAATGACACATAGCAATACCTCAAGATCGACTCCATCAAGGGCATCCATAGTCTCAACACCTGCCTCTTGCTGATCCAGTGTTGGATGTCCAGTGCATAGTTGAATCTCAACTCCACCATGATTGAATTTCAACTACACACCAACAGCACCGAACACCCAGACACACACACCTGGCTATCAACCATGAACTCTGAGGGATTCACACTTAGGATCACCTCCTGCGCCAAGTCTCTCAGGTTCAACATCGACAAACACCTCTCCTTCAAGACACACACAGCTAAGAAAACTCAGACAGCTTGGAATCAGCTCCTCCTCATGTGAAAATTCAAAGTCCTCCTCCCCCAGACAGATTTAGATCCACTGTTCAAGAACTGGTCCTATCCCACCTGGATATGGGGATTGCTCTCCTTGAAGGCCTCCAGTTGTCCTCCATTGTGCCCCTTTGAAGTGTACTACATGAAGCCGCATGCCTCATCAAGGATCTAAGCAGACATCGACCTTCACAGGCTCCCACACAAATCACCTTCCAGTCTTGCTGCATCATCTATAAGGCAGTCACCCTCAAGCCACCCTGCTACCTTACAGAGAAACTCAGCATCTCTGGCAGACAGCACACCACCAGAAGCCAGGCTAGATGCAGACTTGAAATCCGTTGTTGCATAAAGGAAAGGACCAGAAAACAAGCCTTGTCTGCTGATGCTCCAAGACTTTGGAACCTCCTCCCTATCAGCATCAGACTTGCTCCCACGCTCCTACAATTCAGAAAAGAACTCAAAACCCACCACTTCACGGAATCTCTCTAAATCAACAGCTAGGCCATCGCATCACCCCTTGCGCCACTTGATTCACTAGACGCCACCCCCCTCTACTCCCTGCAACCCGGTACAGGTACAAACCTCCTCTGTGCACCTCTGTATCCCACCCCCTGCTGTTTATCTGTTCTGTTTTGACATCTGTAAAGCACTCTCTAATACACCTGTACTGTTATATGCCTCTGTAAAGCGCTCTATTATTTTTCTGTATTGTTTTACACCTCTGTAAAGCACACTGTTACTTCTCGAATACAGGTCCATGCTCAATAAACACAATAATAATAATAATAGGGTATTTCCTCGGTAGAGGAAGAGCAGCGCATCATTGATTTAGAAATATTGGGCCTCATACAAGTTTGGCAGTAGCCTTGCCGGTAAAACCAGCAGCCTGCAGCCAAACTTGCAATTTTTTCCAGCACCCGCGAATGCACAATTACCAGGTCATTATGGCCCCGCCGGTCCCAGTAATTGCCCATTCGCAGGTGCACTAGCAGCATTCGTGAATGGTGCCGGTGCATCTGACATGCTCTGCTCGCGGGTGCCGCTACGCCCGCCAGGTCAGACCTGGTGGGGGGGAAGGCACGCGCGAACAGGACCTGTAGTTTGCTGGTCCGTTTACATAGGTACCAGCAACCTTACCAGACCGGCAAAATTATAATGAGGCCCATTGTGTTGGCCCAATGAGTGTGGGTCAAAACCTGTATAGTGTTAAAGTATTATTTGTGGAAAGAGTGTATTGTGGTTAGGAGTGTGGAGGTAAAGTTGTGTATGAGAGGATGACATGGTTGAGAAAAGTGGAGTTGGGAGAGTAGGAAGTGAGTGGTGTTATGTGTTGAGGTGATGGTGTGTTTTGTATTAGTGTTATATTAGAAATATTTTTGAGGCTTCTACAAATGAAAAGAATTGTGATTGACATGTTTGCTAAAAGTGGGACCAAAACTGACAAGGGGGAGTACACAGCTCTGTTAGGGAAGCATCAGAGGACAAGCAAAAGGGGGGGGGGGGGGATGATTCTGATTGAAATAATGGAGACTCCCTTGGCGCACCTTTGTACTAAACTGCCACAATACTGAGATAACTTTATTAAATATCATTTTGAATGGGTGCAGGACATGACAGGGAAATGCTTTAAAATGTGGCCCAGGAAAGACGCAATTGATAGTGGCATAGCTGAACACATGCATTGATATATATTATCCAAATACAAGAAGAAATGAAATAGTAAATAGAGCATTTTGGACCTGTAGAACATGTTTGAGGAAGAAAATAAGCAACCTCCCACAGAAACTATTGCATATGTAGACTCAAGTATGGTCCCATTTGCTGCACGCCCATACAGACTCTATGATATGATATGACAGTCCGGAGTTCAGCAGGGGAGAGGAGAGAAATCATAATCAAAAAGGAAGGTCTTGAGGTGCTTCCGGAACCGGAGATGGTTCTCCTGAATTTTTAAGGAGGCAGGGAGGCTGTTCCAGAGGGAGGGCCCAGCCGAAGAAAGAGCTATAGAACTAACTTGTTGCTTGGAAAAGCAACTGACTCTGAGGGTGTTGGATGCGGATGAGCGAAGAGCTCGAAAAGGAACATATTTAGGAAGAGAGAGTTGGAGGTATTGAGGCCCAAGGCCCCAGAAGGCCTTGTGGACAACGCAGAGGGTTTTGAGCTTAATCCTCGCAGCCACTGGGAGCCAGTGCAGAGATTTCAGTCCTGGAGAGATACGATCCCTGGGCTTGAGGCCAAGGACAAGTCTTGCAGTCCTGTTCTGGATGAGTTGCAGAGGGCGGAGAGGAGAAGCAGGCAGATTTAGAAATTGGCTGTTGCAGTAGTGTAACCTAGAGAGAACCAGAGCTCTGGAGACAGTAAGCCTCTGGGGGAAGGAGAGGAAATGAAGAATACCTCTGAGGAGGTGCAGCTGGTAGTGTGACTTCTTAGAGATATCAGAGATGTGAGGCGAGAAGGAGAGAGTGGAGTCGAAGATGACCCTGAGGTTTTTAGCCTCGCAGGTGGGAGAAGGAAGAGGGCCAAGAGAGACCGGTCACAGAGCGACAGGAAAGGAGCAGCAGGTGTGCCGATGAGGAGAATCTCAGTCTTACTGGCATTAAGGCAGAGATCATTGGCGACACACCACTCCTGGATAGCGTACAGTCAGCGATGAGAGAAGAACAGGTTGCAGAAGGGAGCCTGAATGTCATCCGCATAGTACTGAAAGTTGGGGCAGAGAGCAGCAATGCGGAGGGCAAGAAGTGCCAGGTATTGGTTGAACAGCCAGAGAGAGAGGTTCGACCCCTGGGGAACACCACAAGTAGAGATAGAGATAGAGCAGAGGAAGGACCCAAGTTGGACTTGGGAGGTTCGATCAGAGAGGTGCTTGATCATGTCAAAGGCAGAAAAGAGATCAAGTAAGATGAGGACACTTTTCAACCAGCGGCAGGATATACTAGCCTGCAAGGAGTTCCTCCAGCAGAGGGCACAGAGGGGGGGAGTAAGGAAAAGGAGAGGTAGTAACATGGGCGCCACATGTTTAAGACACACAGTCCAGCAGACCTAGGCAAAACCACGCGGCTAAGTAAAACAGAAGGCGCCTGCCGACATATTGAGGACATGTTAAAAGAAGCGGAGAAGAGACATCCAGAAGGCTATGCTTGACAAAATAGACCTACTCCAACAGAAAATCAAAGCCAACTTTGACAATCTAGCCAAGTCCCCTCACAAAATGCGGACCGCCCCGAACCACCCAACCCAACACAACAGTAATCCTCCACCGCCATTTACCTTTAGAAAGATAACCGCTCCTGAGGTCTTACTCATTATGAAACAAATAAAACCCTCACTCTGTAAAGGGGACATCTGTCCAGCAAACATAATCAAAGACTATGCTGAGTCCCTAGCGCCGTTCATTGCAACCTTTATCAACCCATCATTTGCCAGTGGCTCAGTACCCTCCTCTCTCAAGGAAGTCCTGTATCTCCCCCACACTATACAACTTATTCACACTCCCTCTATTCAACGACCTAGAAGAATTCGGCATAACGTTCACCAATTATGCCGACGATACACAAATTCTTCTCCCATTATCTGGTGATTACGAGCAAGATCTAAAAACCCTACAAAACACATATGCCATCATCCAGGCCTTGATGGCAGCCAACAGCCTCTGTCTCAATGGAGACAAGACTGAGATTTTACTGGTAGGCCCTAAAGAATTCCTCAGCAAGCTAGACAACAAATACAACACCTTCCTAATTGAGAACACAGCAATCTCAGTCTCCTCTGCTGTAAAAACGCTGGAAGTATACCTAAATTCTACCTTGTCCATGGATAGACATGTTAATTACATCTCCTCTTCAGCAGTCCTAACAACAAAAATAATCAACGCAGTAAAGCCTCACCTATCCACCATAAACTGCCTCAACATCGCCAGGGCCACCATAGGTGCCAAACTGGATTACTGCAATGTCCTCCTACTAGGCACTACTGCCAAAAACATGAATAGACTGCAAATCGCTCAGAACAACGCCTTGAGAGCAGCACTCAACATTCCTAGGAGGGAACACATCTCCCTGGCAAGACAAAATGCTCACTGGCTCCCAGTCAAAGAGCGCATCCAGTTCAAGACTCTCACCATTACCCACAGATACATATCCCAATCCGCCCCTAGCTACCTAACTGAACGTATACAACCAGTTCAGACACTCAGACCCAAAAGGTATATGTACACTAACCAACTCTCAGTCCCCAACTTCAATCGAGCGAAAGCTGGCGGTTCGAGTTTCGAAGTCCTAGCGCCAAAAGCCTGGAACTCCCTACCGCCCAAACTAAGAGCTGAATCATCCCTCATGGCATTCAGAAATGCACTGAAAACCACTTTATTTAAGTGACTCCTACCTAAAATACTACTGCAATGTGAACAATGTTTGTAATATACAACTGTACCGATGCTCACTGTTCCCTTGTAACTCCGGAACTTTAGCTATGTATGTAATTATGTCTCCATCGACTTTGTGATACTCACCCATGCCAATTAAACTTTCTTGTAACAGCGCCACGATGCCCGAGGGCAGCAGTGCGCTTAAAAAATGCAAATAAATAAATAAATAAGGGGGTAGAAAAGGCAGCACGTAAAGGGGGGAGGAGCAATGCGCTACAATAACCCCTGATTCATCAATGTCAGGAAAAACTCTGTTTAAATTGGACAGTAAAACATTTACAGAGGCCTACCTCCCAGGACGAGGGGTGGCAGACAGTGATTCAACAGATGATGATGATAGGGCAACATGGAGTGAGGAGGACGAGGAGGGACTCCAGAGAAGCTGGTGGCTCTGAGATGAGAAGGATAGGAAGGAATGGGAGAGAGAATGGGAGAAATAAAAGGAAAGAAGAAGGAGAGAAAACCAAAGAGAGAGGAGAGGGAATGAGATAGCAGACTGGATTGGTCCCAGATGCTCCGAAGTAGGATCGGGAAGATGGTGTTCATGAGTGCTACAGAGCCGGCAAAGGTGTGGCAGCCATGGGCACATTTGCCCCTGTTGCAAAAGGGTCGAGGAGGACCCCAATATGTACCTTGGGCCAGCATGGACAGGGATAACTTGATGTATAGCTTGCCATCTCTCACGGCAGGGGTAAGCAAGTGGATCTACACATTAGAAAAGAAAATACCAAGGATTACCTTGGTGGTAGATGATATGAAGAGTTTATTTGGTGGCTTAATGGACGAACACGTAGACACAATTTAGAAGCGGGCAGGATATGTTGGGTGACCCTAAGTAGTAATGCACACGATGGTGTGCCCTTTCTTAATTGCAAAGCAAACATGAGGAAGGTATTGTGAACAATATACGCAGACACCTCAGGCATGCAGGCTATCTTGACATGCACAATGAAGCAAGACAAACATCCTGCAGAATACATCTAACAGATTTAAAAAATGTGCAACTAGAAACATGACACACATGGGATGCAAATGTTCCTGCTTTTTAAAATATATTGATAAGGGACTTTCCACAGATGTAGGGAAAGCATTAGGGAAGGTGGTAGGGATAGAATCAAAAGGGTGGGCCGATATACAAGTGCACATACTTTTGTAAAGGACAGCAAGATAAAGGGACTCCATAGATAATGCTGTAAAATCTGAAGCAAAATAAGTACAGAAAAAACTAGCCAAACCCAGCATGGAAGGAGCAGTATTAACAAACGTCACACCAGGACAGCCAGAGCTCACCCAACAGATAGCGTTAGCATCCATGGGGGTGGTCTAGCCACAAGCATCTATAGGGATTGGCCAGCTAGAAGCACCTGTTGGATGTGGCCAGCCACAAGGTTATTATCCACAAGGGGGAGGATATGCTCAACCAGGATGGGTCCCCCAACAGGGAGGGTATAATTTGCAGGGGTATATGGTCTAGCAGGGTGGGTACTATGAACAAGGTAGAGGGTATTCACAGAGAGGAAGAGGATGGGCTACGGATATGGAGGGCCAAGACCAAGGAGTATGAGTATGGGGCCATGTTTTATTTTTTGTCAGATGGGACACTGTGCACAGGAATGTAGGAGCATGCCACAGACACTGCATGGCTAGGGTGGACCCTCAATGTATCAGATCCATGTGCAGACCCCACATGTTCTGATGCACATACCACAGCAACAGGTACAGCCCACACTTATACAAGCAACTATGTTTGGGAATGTTGTAGCAAACTGTGATTTCCCAGGTACCACAGACAGTTACACAACCACAGCAGGTGCCCCAACAAGCACAACTAAATGCCCTACAGGTCCAGGCACAATCACACACATCAACAAAGCAGTGGAACAGCAGCTTGCTAGCACATAATGTAGTACCCCACTACACGATAAGGCAGTGTTTAGAGGGAACGCCTTTCTATTCCCAGGGTCAACCATGAATAACCGATAGGCCAGTCCACAGGAAGCCCTGTCGATCTCATTCCTTTCGGTAAATGCAGACCCCAAGAAGAAACCTGAGGTGGCAATGAGGATAGGCCATACATATTTCTCGTTTTTGGTAGACATGGAAGCCACCAAGTCCTGTATTAATGAGGGTACCTTTCCCCTGTCGGACAAAGGAATGGGCATGCAGGGATTCTCTGGGGCTATGGTAATGGTTTCTATAACTGAAGAGTTGTGTCTTACCATTGGGAAACAACACATTGTAGAACCCTTTTTATATTCAAAGAACATGCCTAACAAAATATTAGGTAGAGACATCATGAGCAAATTGAACAAGACTATTTCATTTACTGAGAAAGTCATTGTGTGCTCCACACCAGGTATATATTACAAATAGTTTGCAGAACTCATACAAGCATTTTGTGCACATAGCACCCAGTGAGGTGTACCAGTGCACCCACCTCTTTTTGTATGGGGTACAAATGTTGATTGGTGCCTCAGATCAAGGATCCCACGTTACGACTGCCCGCAGAATGTTTATTTTGGCCAGCAGTGCAGATGGAAATCATGTCAGGTACCGCCATCACCATATACTTAGAAAAAGTACTCATCAGGAAGTACATGGTACTTTACCAGGGTACAGATGAAGAGGAAACTTAGTGGCACAAAGTTTTGTGCATTGACCCAACTCAAGGTTTGACGGACCAGAACAATGACCAACACTTTTGCAGACTCTGAGGAGGAAAGAGAGCTTATATTTCAAACAGGCAAACCATGCTAGGTGACAGTAGAATACAGAAAGGTCCCCCACAAGACACAAATTATAGGCATTACATCGACACACACAAGGTGTGCCCGATATAAGGGGCAAGGGTGGTCCGCATAAAGTAAAAATAAGGAGCAATGTTACTACCCCCTGTCTGGAGAGGCAGACGAGGGAACATATTAAATCAATTTGGCACTGTGGCCACAGGGAATCATCAAGACTTCAGAAACCTGAACTAACTGACAATTTACCCTGTCAAGAATGCGAAGGGGGGGTTGTAGAGTATGATTCAGGATCTCCACCCATTGAATATCATAGTTGAGGCAGAGTTTCCAGTGGCACTGAATCCGGCCACCATCTTGTGTAATTTCCCCATTGGAGCAAGACATTTTACAGTGACTGACTTTAAAAAATGCATTATTTTTGATTCCATTACATCCAGATACACAGTATCTCACTGCGTTTACCTACCACGACACCCGGATCCAACACATATGTTTACAACAAAGGCATTGTGAATCACCAGGCATTTTTAACAGGGTGCTATGAATCAAGTTGAGTAATTTACAGATGCATAGCACAATGATACAATGCATTGATGATCTTCTGGTGTGCAGTCCAACAGAGGAGCAATGTAGGGAGAAAATGGTTGCACTACTCTCATTATTGGCACACAACTGAACAAGGTGAATAAGAACAAACTGCAATATTGTCAAAAGGAAGTAATGTATTTAGGACAGATAATATCAGCAGAGAGTAGGAGGGTCACCCCAGAAAGGACAGCAGCAATACAGTGCACCCCACAACATAACACAGTAAGGAAATGCTGCAATTTCTGTTATTGTACAACTATTGTAGTTCATAAATATTTGACTATTCCACATATACTAAACCCCTTCTTCAAGTATTGAAGGAAGTACAGAAAGCAAAAGTCTCTTTGTCTCGACCAAGTAGATGATTGATTGATTCAGGTAATTAAAAGAGGCACTTAGCAATGCTCCCGTTCTGGCAACACCAGATTATAAAAATGGTATACTGTGTTTGCACACTCTAATGGCTAAGGGCCTCATTACAAGGATGGCGGTGGACGAAGGTGCTATTAGCACGTTGGTCCATGCCGGTAAAATACCGGCACCGCCTTGGTGGAAAGGGGAATTACCGCCCTATTCCAAGGTTGGTGGGGCGGTAATTCCCCCTTCCCCCATTGCCCTTCACCATTCCCATTTTTGCCCCATAGGGCATAATGGGAATGGGTAAGGTGCTAATTACGGCACCGCAAATTGAGGTACCGTAATTAGCTCCCTGGTCCTTTTGCGGGTTGGTTTTTAACACCTGCAAAAAGCAGGCGTTAAATTCCCCAACCCGCAAAGGGACCTCGTAGTAAGGCGGTAAGGGTTTACCGGTACCGGTAAAATACCGGTACCGGTAAACCCTTACCGCCTACTGTGTAATGAGGCCCTAAGTGTTGATGGCTGTCCTCACTTAGAAGAACTTGAAAGGCCACAGAACCTTGCCCTACTACATCAGTCCCCTATAATTAGTAATGTAGAACACTGTCCATGCGGACACTTGCAATATAGAAATCATCCATGATTCCAATGGGATGCAGAGCATGCAGTGTTCACCATATTGGACAAATACAAATCTACTCTGAACACCCAAAGAGCTTCAGGGTGACACGATTTGAATCCCCCTATCTCCAGAACCTTGCCTTCACCCTAAGGGGAGTGCCACCACCACCCGAGCAGGGGCTGTGGTAGGTGTATTGGTAGAGAAAAGCCTGTACCTATCACTGCGCAACATGGATGAGAGCAGGCAACAACCTCTGCAGTAGGTGGCTACTCTCAATTTCCAACACGGGAGGTTTAACAATGTCACATATATTTATATTCATAGTCAATTGCTCACACCATCCATTAACCCTTGATGTGTATTAAAATACATGTACCTTGTATAACACATCAATACACAGTAGTTTAAATAGATGCCCACACTTAATAATCATGTTCAAAGTCATCTGATATCACTCAGTAATGAACACTCAATGAATGTGCCTTACACTCAAATATAAAAAATAAATCACTTAAATTATGAGAAATAAGTTATAATTAAAGAAACATCATCATTATCATCATCACTACACACAACGCAGATAAAATGCTATAAAACATTAATGCAAAAGTTGAACCCTTGCAATTTGCCTCTACCTCAATGTAAGACTAACAATGATTAGCCATCTCCAAGAAATCAAAGTCACCTTCAAAACCAACTACCTGCCTCACCAGGTCATAATACACACCCTCACAGAACATGCTAGGCAATCTAGAACCTGATTCACAAGATCATGATGGGCAATATCGCTGAGGCATCAACCTCAATCAATAATCAATACCTTTCTCACTGTGATATAAAATGCAAGGGAAAAAGAGCCTCCTTATACACACTAAGATTAGAAGGTAGGGAGTTGAAAAGGGCTGGAAGATAAGACTGGATGCCTGTAAAAATCCCACAATTAAAAAAAAATCAAAAAATTAAAAAAATGAAATAATTGGAAACAATCCCAAAAGACTCCTATTGCTACAATATGGCCTTTTCATCAAAATGCATAATGCTAAGATTGAATGCTTCAAAAACAATTAAATATCACTTGGACTTAATGGTGCTCAGCATATAACCAATCCAGAATAATGTGTCTGCTCTTAGGCCCTTAGGCTGTGAGCTGAATTGCCATTTGGAAAAGAAGCAAGAGATCATTCCTTAAGCAGCTCAGAATTCAGCTCAAAATGAAACCAGTCCTGCTAAAAAGAAATTCAGAATAGCCAGGTCCCAGCATAAGGCTTAAAATCTCTAGAAAGAAATTGAGGAGTGGGCTGACCTCCCCCATCTGGGAAGCCTTTTCTGCTCTTCAATTCCGTCCAGCCATCTGCATCTGCCCCCATCTTCCTGCCAGCTCCATTGCCTTGAACAGCAATGCCCAGGGGCTGAGCTCACTCTGTTATATACCCTCTGTGCCTCCGTATTTACCAGCCCTCAACACCTACGGTCTGTTCTTCAGTGGCCAGTACAGAATGTGTCAACAATTGCATTCCTGCTGACATGATCTTCCTCTTGCAAAGACTAGCCAAGGTCATGGTCCTGTACTTCAGAGGCCACTAGGGATTTTGCCAACAATTGTATTTTTAACTGATATCATCTTTCACATGAATAGCATGGACAACGACATAGCGCTGTTCTTCAGAGGCCAATAGGAATTCTGTCAACAACTGTAGTTCTAGCTGAAAACACCTTTCTTCTGCACAGCATGGCTAGAAAAATGGCTCTGTCGTTCATAACAGAACTACAGAGGGCCTGCATTTTGTAGTTTGCGGTGTTCGCTATCTATATTTTTTGTTTTGCAAGTACATTGGCTTCCTTCCCAGAAAGGGGCTCCATAGAAGTTAACAGACATTGGTTACACAATCAGAAGGTGCTGTTCCAAGCTCAATGTCATTGGCTTACAGCCCAGACTTTTAGAAAAAAATCTAATTTACTTCATGACACCATGGAAAAACAAATCTTGAGGCTTGCATTTCACTAAATATAAGTGTGTTTAAATCACACCGTGAATTATAGCAAGGAGGCCTGCATTTCACTCAATATTCAACTGGTTTCATTGCATCAGTGTAGAAGGCCTGCTCTGCGACTTAGATCACAGGCCATATTAAGCATGGCTAATATGGTCAGACATAGAAAATACATGTCAAGGGTATGGGGTAACATTGACAAGTCCTGCTATCAAATTGTGAAATATCATCTTGTGAATCCAGCTACATTCTCTTACTGCATTCTGGGTCCGGGTTCCCGAAATAGGGACTTACTGGGTCATTCCAACCTTGGAGGACCCGGTAAGTCCCCATTCCGGGAACCATTCCCCATTCCCATTCGAGCCCCCATAGGGCTCAATGGGAATGGGGATGGAGCTAATAACGGTACCGCAATTTGTGGTACCGTTATTAGCTCTGAAGCCCCTTAACGGGTCCCATCCATAACGCATGGTAAAATCAAGCATTAAGGAAGGGACCCGCTAAGGGACCTCAGAATAGGGTGCTAAGGGATTACCGGCACCGGTGTCCTTACTGGTGCCGGTAATCCCTTACCACCTACCTCGTAATGAGTCCCATTGTCTCTCCCGTAGCATTAGCAGTGGTAAAATGCACCGCCCATAACAATGTAAGAGACATAATTTCCAAAGGGAACAACAGAGTAGACACAGCAGCCAAAGAAGTGGTGTATATGCCAGTGAACAAAAGAGAATATTTGCCAAACTGCACAAAGTACTGAAGCTCGCATACACAACACCCCTGCTCATGCCACACATGGAGCACTACAACTCTTTGTCAGAGACATAACTAATAGAGGCGCATGGTGGTGCTCCTCCAGAGGAGCAGGAGCTGCGGACCAGAAGCCGTTGCTCCCCATCACCCACTGATCTGATATGGTGACAGAATAGCACAGGGAAACCAGTAATGCCCCAGAAACTGCTCCACATTACACTGGACCAATTCAATTACCAAGCGCACACCTCTAAAACATATGTTGCTGCAGAGATACAGAAGCAATGGTTCATACACAACTAACAGCAGCATGGGACTCAATTTGTGAGAAATTGTCTGAAGTGTCAGCATTATAATGTGGGTAACAGTGTCAAGACACTAAAAACTACGTTGCCTCACCAGGATTGTTTCAACATTTGTACACAGGCTATACAGAAATGACACGCAGCTGTAATTCCTATCATGCTGCCACCATTTTTGCATGTCCATTTTCACGCTGGCTTGAGGTGGGGAGTGTGTGAAGATCTACGGCTCTGACCACCACTTCACTCTGCATGAAATAGTTACAGGCAAGAGAATGCAGGTGCCTGTCACTCCTGCATGTACTATTTCTGATGCGCACATCGCTGCACAGGTTCTGTGGGATGAGTTTCAAGGTTATCTTTAACAGCTTACTAACTTCATAAAATATAGTTCACAACAGCTACAGTCTCATCAAAACGGGCAAGCCACCTCCACATGAGAGGTGCCATCCCCACAGGAAGAAGAGTACTTATTATCACAACCACCCCTATATCCACATGGCCACGTTTTCATTAAGAACTTCATGAGGAAATTGTCTAACCCCAGGTTTAAGGGCACCTACATGGTTACATACTGTACCCCATCAGCTGTGAAGGTTGAGGGCAGACGATCATACACCCATTTATCTGACGTCCACAATGACAAGATCAGCAGCCACCTCCAGGGAGAAGGGAGAAGAAGGGAGGGGCTTGTGAAGGGGAATATTGCTGTAATGTAATTGACGTTTTCATCCTCTTGCCATCCTCTTGTCGCCTTTTTCAGACACCTAACACTTTTACAGCAACATAGAATGGAGGATTAGCATCAGCACTGAATATATATTTCAATGTATGTCGGTTGGGATGTGTAGCAGTTTTTCTGTTTTATGTTCTTCTTTTCCTTTGGTTTAAGAGAGTAACAGTAAAGTAACTGGAAATAAAAAGTATTATGAACAAATAGGGAAGCATTTAATCCAGGCCTGTTTGTAAACGGTGTTGGGGAGCAGCGTTTAACTGATTCTGATAACGTTTGGTATAACCATATGAAGACGATGGGCCGAGAGAGGGCAAAATACACATGTTATGTGTGCTCTCTCTCATCCCACACACTATAGGGATACCAAAGTTCTCCCTCCCCCAAGAAGTGCCAGTGGAGATGGCACATTGTCTTATCCAACTGGCATTTTGCAAGGTTCATGGGTTGTTTCAGGGACACAGGGTACAAGCAATATGGATAGAGGAGGTAGACCCGATCTATGAGCACAATTATATAAATATTAAAAAGATGGTGGAGGTAGAAGAAACAACACATATTGTCCTAGAATACCAAACGGAAGGCCAGAGAAGGGGGGAATAACATTTTACCACACTCTCATGTATGAATGATACAGGACACCCATTACCATAGTGCAGGATTCGTCCCAAGCTGCACATAGAGGGCTCAGTGTTCCACAATGAGCAGTGGATGGATGGACTAATATGGTGCAGGGCAGAGGGATTGGTGGGATTTTTATTTTTTATTTTATTATGACTTAAAATCGTTTACAACATTGAAAAGTCAATATGCACATTGTACAAGACTAAACATTTGACTTATTAAAACTAAACGGAAATCTAAGTAAAAATGTCCTAAATCATATAACAACATTGACATGCACATGCAGGTTCTATTGTTCTGAAAAATTAGATCTGGTTTCTTCAGAGCACTTCTTCTGATCTCCTATTATTTAACGGCATATGCTCCCGACGGTCTTATTCCTAGATTTTTAGAATATGTATGGCCTATTCTTCTTCCTGCTCCCTCGCTCCAGATGCTTCCAATTTCGCAGCAATTGCTAACAGGAATTTTGCCAATGCCAATATAATGTGGGTTTTATCTGCTTCAGTTAGAATCAACCACCATGCATTTGCTGACCGTGATCCGTACTTTACTATAATGGGTCCCATTTCTTGAATTCTCTCCTTGTTCAACACAGGGCAGTTGATTACTGGATGTTTTAATGAGTCTGCCTTATTAGGTTGTTGACACAGTCTGCATGTGTGGGCATTTTGGTTATCCTTTCCTCTTTCTAACCATATAGCTGGAGATATAATATTTAGCCGGAATCTCATTTATTGCATTCTCAGAAACCAGTTCGGGAAGATTTGTATGTACTTGGGTATTTCATTAAATTTGCGTGCTCCGAACCAGAAATCCTCCTGATGTTTATATTTATAAATCTCTTCCCGCATATTTATGCAGTTATTAATGTATAATTTTTTCTTGATCTTCCCTGGCTCGCGGACCAATGTTTCTTCAGATTAATTTAAATCTGTCACTGTTAGCTGGCATATTGTTTGCCTTTCCTTGAGGTTTTTCTTTTGGATCCTTCATTGACTTTTTCAACATCTGCGAGGCTCCTTTCGGACTTTCCTCTATACATTTCCTATAGAAGGATATTGATTTCCATCTGGCAATTGCTTTTAGTGATGTTAACGCCAGATCTCTTCTCAATATGGCAACTGGTGTACTTTTTGGCAGGCTCAGCACAGTGCGCCAAAGGATACCTTCCAGTTTTGGCCAAATGTTCTCCTCCAACATAAAATATGTTTCTGCCCCATAGGTTGAAATTGGGGCCACTTTCAATTGATGAAAAGAGATTAAAGGTATCAGCGAGAACTGTCAGTATTTTTTTAGTATGTGTTTTCCTAACACCGCCAGATTTTTTGCTTTGCTTCGCAAGATTGCAATCAGCCGAGCTTCAACGCAACTTGTGTTGATGTTAACTCCCAGGCATATGCAAGATTTAACTGCTTATGGGCCTCATTACATGGATGGCGGTGAACCATGGCGCTATTAGCGCCATGGTTCATGCCGGTAAAATACCGGCACCGCCTTGGTGGAAATGGGAATTACCGCCCTATTCCATGGTTGGCGGGGCGGTAATTCCCCCTTCCACCATTGCCCTTCCCCATTCCCATTTTTGCCCCATAGGGCTCTATGGGAATGGGGAAGGCGCTAATTACGGTACCGCAAATTGCAGTACCGTAATTAGCTCCCTGGTCCCTTTGCGGGTTGGATTTTACCGCCTGCAAAAAGCAGGCGTTAAATTCCCCAAACCGCAAAGGGACCTCGTAGTAAGGCGGTAAGGATTTACCGGTACCGGTAAAATACTGGTACCGGTAAACCCTTACCGCCATCCGTGTAATGAGGCCCAAATCTTTTGGCCTTTCAAATACCATGTTGGCTCTCTCTTTGCTCTTCGCCTCTCCTGTTCACCAAAAACCATAATCTGCGATTTCTCTGGATTGATTATTAGATGGTTTGAATCAAGGTAAATTTCCAGGGCATCAAGCTGTCTCTGTAACCCTGTTGGGGTCTGGTCCAAAATGAACATATCATCGGCACAGAGGAGTCTTCCGATATCACTGTCAGCCAACTTTGGAGGAAATCAACAAATGTGTAGGAAGGCAATATCCATATCTGATGTAAACAGGTTGTAACGCACTGAAGCCAACAGGCATCCTTGTTTAACCCTGATGTTTATTGGGAGAGATTCAGACAAATGCCATATATTATCCAATTTAACTTTGATTGATGGGTCTTTGTGCAGGCCTTTGATATTGTTCAGGATGATCTTCGGACACCTCCATACCTCAAATTTTTCCCATAGCAGCGATCTTTTGATTGAGTCAAACGCTTTCGACAAGTCTATAAATGCTATATACACTTTTTTTCCTTTCCTCTGTACTGCTTTTGCTTTTAAGAGGTTTAATATAAAGATGGTAGCAGAGGTGCCAATACCCTATACAAACCCCGCCTGCCATTTATCTTGATGACCTGTTCTCTCATTCCATTGTGACAAAGCTTTTAATAGAATTGATCCAAAGATTTTTCCAGCCACATCGAGCAATGAAATTGGGCGGTAGTTGCCCGGGTCCGTTCGAAGTCCGGAGAACTTCCATGTCAAAGGAATATGTGCCATTATCAGTAACCCTCTATATAGATGGTGTAGAAAAATGGTCCATAGTTCCAGGTTTTGTTTCAGCTGCACATTGGTCAGCCCATCTGGGCCTGGGGCCCTAGAGTTCTTCAGCCTTGTTATTAGCTCTTAAATTGGTGATATTTCCAAGTCCAACAGCTTGGTTTCCATGTTGAGGTAAACCGGCTGTACCAAATCTGCATGTTCACTTTGGGGTATCTCCTCCTCCTCTTCTTGGGCATTTGTTTAATATGTGACCCAATACGTAGCCCTGGTGGGATTTGCTGAGGAAGTAACAGTGATGATGAATGATACATGTCACACTGTTTGGAATGATCAAATCCAGGCCCTCACATGGATATATGATGGATAGCAGCCATTACACATTAAAGCACTCAAACAATATTCTTTATGTTTCATATCTATGGGAAGCAAGGGTTTGGTCAAATTGCCGACCAATGTTGCATGTCAGAGGACACTTGACCTGCCGAATATACGGGTTTGAACTGTGGCCTTTATGGACAATTTCTTAGCCTGTGAGTCCCAAGCATATACCCAATTACCACCAAATTGGAGTGGCTGGCATTCCTTGGTCACCCCTACACTCCCCAGACCATGTATTGACCACATCCAACATTGTGCAGTTGAGTGATCTTTCAGCCGGCACCAAAAGGGGACTTCACCCATCCAAAGAGATATATGAACACTGCAAAATTGAGGTCCATCGACACTGCAAATCTTGAAGAAGATACAAATCCATACATCACTGCAAATATTTAAAAAAAGAGGCATCCACGAATCTGATGGTCGACAAATTTGCAGAGGAGGAAAAGGAACAATTACTGGTCCCAATAGGGTGCGGACCAACTGGACCTTATCCCGATGGAATCTAGGCTATTTAGTAAGACAGTCATATATTTCACATTGTTGGGTACCCCTAGTGTTCAGACTGTAGCCATTTAAAACCTGTTACAATTGGCAAATGACACGGAGAAAGGGATAAATGCAGTAAGAAAGGAACTACGGGCATTAAGATTGTTTGCTCTATAGGACCTGTACATACTAGATTTGTTATCTGACATGGGGGGTGGCTTTTGCACCAGGATAGGGAGCAGTTGCTGCACATATGAGCCTGGAAATGATGTCACAGCCAACACATTGTCAGAAGCAATCAATGTTTTGCATGTCGTCCATGAGACTATGTTTCACGAAACGAACAAAGTGACCAAACAACAATGGTTTCAGAGAATGTTTTCTTGGGTACCCACCTGGTTATCAGTGCTTATGAAAATGGTGGTTCCAATTCTCAGATTGGATCTCAGTGTCTTTTGTGCATGTCAGTTGGTATTGAGGTGTTGCTGAGTGGATGGGAGCATGAGCAATGTACGATGACAATGGAGACAGGCAAAGTTAAAGAAGCAAAACCCCTGACCAGACACTCAAACGCAAACCATTCCCAAAAGTAATATGTTTCAAGGGGGTGGAGCTTTGTGGCCCCAGGGGACACTTTCTATGCCACCTTCTGATTTGGAAAAGTTACCGCTCACTGGGTCGATTGTTATGGAGATGGAAGGTTTTGCTTTTTAGGATGCCCTCCGGAGGAATATGTTGCTGCAGGTTGGAGCTTGCAGGGGGGTGTCTACAATTTGGATACCAAAAGAGAAGTTAGACAGGAAGGACAAAGAACTGTTGATTAATAAATTGATTGAAGGGAGAATTAAAATATGCAGATCCAACTCTCACAAGGGGGGCGCACACACAAGCTAAAGAAGTAACACATTCATGCCAAAAGTAACATGAAGGGTGGCATCACGACGCATGGCACTCATATATCATAAGTACATTACACCTACTACGCCAGACGTTAGGGCACAGTGCAGGGAAGTACACGCACAAAAACACAGAACTCACATGCATTTTTAACTATTAGATAACTAGGAAAGCATGACTGCCTTTATAAAAAAACACACGCAGCAATAGTAATATATTGTTATTTTATTTTAAACATATCTTAGAAATGTAATGAGTTTAAGGGTTAGGTATGTTAATGAATAACAGTTTGGCCATAATTTACTAGGCCCAGGGAAGACTAAACAGAAGACTTTTTGTAGTTGTTTCTAAAGGCCACCGCTCACTGCAGAATTGAAGTTCTGCTGACACTTGCAGAAATGCTACATCAGGTCACCAAGGGTGAGACACCAAGAAGTCCATAGTATCTAATTATTTGTTGTAGAAGGAAAAGAGTCTCATGGGAAGTGAACTGCAGCCGAATGCAAGGTGCAGTACCACACAATAACTTGAAGGACATTGGGCTGGGTATCAAGGGACCAGGTAGCAAGTGCAGTAGCCAAAAATAATTAAATGGGAGAAATGTAATTTCACCAACAGTGTCCTGTAGAGTTTTCTCTACTTAAAGCTGGCACAAAGCAAGATAGGAGATGGTGAGCAAAAATGTGCAGCGGGAAGAGGGGAATCAATAAAGTGAATGGGATATGGTGTTTCAGAGGCTCTAACAATGCTCCTGACCTTGTTGCTGTTCCCTCATAATTCTATTGGATAGATTCAGTGCGATGTTGTGGCTCACTATGTCTGCAAAGAAAGGGTCCAATCTGTATTGAAGGATTTATTAACTTGTACATTTGTCAATGCCAACCAATGGCAGGCCAGAGTTTCTGCAGGCCATCATATCATGATATAATTGAGGGGAGGGACGCTTGAGGGTTATGGCGTCATGAAGGGGTGTTGAGGGTGATGTTCCAGGAAATGTATTTATCCAATCAAGTCATATAATATATACAAACATATAGAGGTCCTGTGACGACCCACCAATTATGCATTAGCACACCCCCAAAATTGTACTGATTGGCAAACTATGCTAATGGGTGATTTTCTTGTATAAATTCTGTAGTCAGTTCAGGTCCACAGAGCTGTTTCTTCTCCCAGTCGACTGTTTAAAAAAGCAGGGTTTTTTCTTGTGCAGTGTGCTCTTCCTTTGGATTAATTTTGTATTTTTTGTGGGACCATACCTGGTCTACACCCTCCACGCCCATGGTAAGCAATGAATCTGGCACGCAGGGAATTGAGAATGAACACCAACCCAATCTAAACATCGTTAACATAACAGAAGGGAACCAATACACTAAATGTTTAGTGGGTACAACGGCAGTGATTCATCAGCAACTTGAAGCCTCTAAATGAGTATTACCACTACCAACTCCTTTTAGGAGCACCTGTAACACGCACCCTTTCAAGAGGCAAATACGGTCAGTTCTACCTGCTGCACTGCCTATGGTTGGTGGTATTGTAGAGGTTCCCCCTACCAAATGAGCATCAGAAATCTACTATCTCCCTTATAAAGTAATCAACCCACTGTATAAACACTAAAATAATGTATCCTGCCATCTACCCATAACAGATAAAGATGTCTAGAAGAGTTCCTTTGATGGGGCCTACCAACAAGTCTTTTAAGGGGCACTGTATTGTGGTCACTTTCCCTAACCCTATTATTGCACAATGCAAATATCCACTTTAACTTGGGGGTCACCCCTCAACAAAGCTGGCCTAAGGTTCTTCCATTATCTTTGTTCAACCCACCATTACCTTTTCATCCTCAGCCCCCAATGTATGAGTATTGGCCCACTTCATCGGGCACGATAGCCCAAAAAGAGAAAATCCTTATGGTTAAAAGCTCAATTCTAGATCAACATGGAATAAGTGCATCATCTGGAGCTGTTATTAATTCAACATCTTTTGATTGATGGTCTCTTCTGGATGTTCTCACGATTCCCATGATTCCCATTAGAAATCACTTTGACTGTTTAACCGCTCTGGAGGAAAATGTCCCTAATGCCCCAGTCATTACCCAATTGGTACCCTCACTTTTTTTATCTACTTAACTTGCTACGCTCCCCTCCCCCACAAACTGAATAGACAATCTTGGTGGAAACACCAATGATCCTTTCATACGGTCACAGAAAGGTAACTGTCATGATTTGCTGTTTCCGACCCTTTTGTACTTCATGGTCCATCAGGCACCGCAACAACGTACCTGCTATCCTACCAACATGGCCGACACCAGACAAACACTGCTGTCTAGTGTTTATGCAAGACTTGTTGCTTCCTAGAAAACAGGCACGCCCCTGTGGCTCTGCGTGACTCAATGCTAACCTTCCGAGTACCCGGCAAGTGGGTTCATAACTTCCCTTCATCTTCGGTGCTACTCCGCCGATAGTTATCGGTCCCAAATTCCTTCCTGGTGTGCTTATCTTGCTCCTGGCGCTCCCACCTGAAGGTCTTCCCATTCCTCTCTCTCCCCGGGCCTTCGATCCTGTCCTTCAATGCTCGCACACTGCTTGCTGCACTCCGCGAGCATTACTACTCCTCCCTGCTTACTAGATCCATCCCGGGCATTGACCGTTACTCACCTTACCTTCCTGGAATACTGAACGTTTGCCTTCTCCCCAGGCTGGTGTCTGATCTACACACTGGAGGCAGAGGATACCCGACCATATCTGTATAAGTCCTGAATGTCCAGGAACAAAGAAAGACCTCCAAGAAAGAAGTCAACACAGGACAAACAGGTGAGACAAGGGCCAGAGTGTGACAGTAACTTGACTTCATGGAACATTGCAGGGGCAATGTGCACGTTTTAACACTGAGATATTTTTGATTATCTGAACCAGTTTGACATTATTCTTCTGCCAGAGACATGGTTAGCCGACAACCTTTTATACATGGTTATCAATCTTTTTTTATTTCCAGCTTAAAAAAAGACTATATGGATTTTTTGGGGAGGAATGGTGATGTCCTTAAATGACACTTGATTCCCACTTAATTGTAACAGACCAATCCTTGATGTTTCTCCAAAATGAAAAGATTAATGTGGCTAATTCAGAGGACTTCATTATTGTCAATTTCTGGAATTGCCTGCACAAAGGTAATAAAAACAGCTGTCTATCTCTCTTAAACAATTGTTCAAGGACTTACTACTAACTTCACTAAGAGGGATCACTAGTCTAATTTTAGTGGGGGATTTTAATTTTAAGAAAATGCCCCAATTTGCAGGCGCAGGTATGATGCCCTGGAGACCACTAAACCGGATGACATTCATGGGCCACGTTCTAAGGAATCAACACCGGCTTCGTCACAAGGAAGCTCTGATGTGGACTCAGAGGATTCAGACTCAGAGGGAGATTTGACAAACAGAGATACAAAAACACAGAGAGCTTTTAACCAAAAAAAGGATTCTTTGGAGGAAATAGTTACAGGAGAGGGAATCAAAGAACAGTTACAAAACATGTAAGATTCCAGTTACCAACAGTAACTCATACATTAACGCAAAGACTGCAAACAGGGGGAAGAGGGGTACCAGAAGACGACTCAGACGAAGAACAAGATAAGACCAAATGGTTAACAGGAGCGGGAACCAAGATACAGCAGGCCAAGCTGCAGGGGCAAACCTTGTAATAAACCTATCCAACAGAGTCCTCAAAGAAAGAATCGGAGTTATCAGTCCTCAACAAAGGCTTTTCATGTGTACCCATGGTGAATACTAACTTCATCGATTTTCCAAATTGGTTTATTTATATTTATAAGGAAACTCAAACTGAAACAAAATGTTGTTAACAAAGTAAGGACCTATTGTCCACAGGAAGCACTAATGCTGATTAGTGCGCTTACAATTACTGACATTGAAAATACTCAGTTATCGATCACAATGGAAACCAACACACACCAGTCTGGAAGCTATGTCTAAGGAATTAGGGATACACCCAAGGAACCTAGCAATGAGAGAGCTTAAAATTAAATCCAAATTCACTCCACATTTAACTCCAGACAATGTCCTAGAAACATTTCATAAAGTAGTTCACAGAGAAATCCATCAGCATATGGATCGAATATGTACTTCTAGGATTTGTCACAATTTGAACAAAGATGAAAAAGTAGCATTGGACATACTTTCACAGGCTACTACCATTTTGATCAAGGAAGTAGACAAAGGGGGTTATGTGGTCATCCTAAATAGAGCGAACTACATTTTCATGGCACAGACACATCTGGGAACTCCTGGGTACTGTGAGAAAATCCTGGGAGACCCCACTCAGGGTGTAGTAAAGTAACAATCAGACCTTATTGATAAATGATAAATGGCACATCAAGAGGACACTAACTGATGAAGATAAATGTTACTTGCTTGTGACCAACCCTGTCATACTGACATTATACATTCTTCCAAAAGTAGGTAAAGCTTTTGAGAGGCTACCTGAAGTATGCCCTATAGTAAGTCGAATAGGATGGGCTCCTGAGGGCCTATCTCAGTATATTGTCTATGCAATTAGACAAGAGGTGATGATTGTTCCCTCATATATCAGGGACACTACACAGGTATTACAAATATTAAGTGTGGCAATCTAATTATTTATTAGGCACATGTTATGTCAAAGCATTCTACACCTCCATAGACCATCATTTAGCTGTCAACTCTATAGAATACATTTTTGGAAATCACTCAGCATCGAACTATAATGATCAAGGGGTTTCTCAAATTCACACTGGATCATAACAATATTATCTTTATTGAGGAATACTATTTGCAAAAAAAGGTGTTGCCATGGTGGCAAAATATGCACCCTCTCTGGCTAACCTATTTATGGGACAATATGAAACAATGAATGTCTTGCAGAATAATGATTTTACTAATTATATGAATGTCTGGAGGAGATTTATTGATGATGTTTTTGTTTATGGTCTGGTAGTGAGGAGGAGTTTAATCAGTTTGTTAGACATCTTAATAATAATTAATTTGGAATAGAATTGACTGTCCATGTTGACCAATATGCCATTGACGTCCTGGATCTGCATATATACATTGAACATATGGTATCTACATTGGCTAAAGATGAAATCAAGGATAATTTGTCAGTTAATGTTATCACCAAACACTCCCGGGACACCAACAGTCTGTATAGTATTGTTTGTTAGCACTGGCATCTGCTATTAAGGGATACAGACCTACATAAGTATATTGATACTAAGCCCAGATGTATTTACACCATGGCTCCCCCTATTAGGACTAAATTGAGTCCATCATATTTAAAACCAGCAGAAACCAAAGAAGAAATTGACAACAAATGGTTGAGGGCCAAGGGCTTTCATAAATGTGGCAATTGTACAATGTCCAAGTATGCACACCTAGACTTTGAATCTTTCTCTAGTCAGGGCAGGCCACTAGTGTGACTTCATGTCTTCATTAATTTCAAGATGAAAATTGTAGTGTATGCTGTAATCTGTATTTGTAGAAAACTGCATATAGGAAGTACCATTACAGAATTAAGAATACGGATAAGAGAACACGTGTACAGTTTGAGAAACCAAGATCAACAAGTACCGTTGGTAAACCATTGGCAAATTTACCATCAGCTGGACGATCATGCACAAATACAATTCATTGGATTTATTAAAGCTATCTTTGGAAAGAGAGGAGGGGATCACAAATGTTTACTATGTTAGCTTGAATCAAGAATGATTTGCAAACTATGATGTACTGTCATGGCTTTAAACTCAGATCAGTATTTTAACTGCCAGGGCAGGGAAATATCTAAGAGACATTCAAAATCAGTCAGTCAAAATGGCAGGTTAAATTTCAATTACAGAAAGGACAATACAACAGTTGTTTCTAACTTCATCACTGTTCATTGGCTTGTGTAATCAACAATATAGGTACTTATTTACATGTTGTTCATTAATTGGCCTATTCTAACCATGTTGTAAGGTGACGTGCTTGCTTGCTAGTTAGCTCATTTACAGCGCGCGCACAAGCCTAAGTACCAGTAAGTACCGCTTGCCGCCTGCAAGCTCTCAGCTGTGCTCTGCATCATTTCACTGAAAATCTTATTATTTGCAATGTTTGCATTAGATCGCTAAGCTCTGGTGCTTGTCACCCAGAATCCTTCTTTAACACCAGTGCGTGTGCACCAGAGTTCACGCACCAGCTGAATTACCAGAAAGTACTGCTTGCCGCTAGGAAGTTCTCAGCTGTGTTCTGCATCATTTCAGTGAAGTACACTCATCTTCTTCTGACTCCACCTGGAAGGCTCCTAAGATTATCTATTGAGCTAATTGGACTTTATACTTGCCCAATTTATTGTTTTTCTGTATTATGGAACCTTATTATTTATTATTTGCATTTTGAATTTTTTGCATTCGAGAGCTAAGCTCTCTACCTTGCCACCCAGAATCCTTCTTTAACACCAGTGCGCGTGTACCAGCCGAAGTACCAGGAAGTACTGCTTGCCGCTTGGCAGCGAGGCATGCGAGAGGTGAGCGAGAAACTTTCTGCTTCACATACAAAATCACGGTACCATAACAGATAAAGATGTCTAGAAGAGTTCCTTTGATGGGGCCTACCAACAAGCCTTTTAAGGGGCACTGTATTGTGGTCACTTTCCCTAACCCTATTATTGCACAATGCAAATATCCACTTTAACTTGGGGGTCACCCCTCAACAAAGCTGGCCTAAGGTTCTTCCATTATCTTTGTTCAACCCACCATTACCTTTTCATCCTCAGCCCCCAATGTATGAGTATTGGCCCACTTCATCGGGCACGATAGCCCAAAAAGAGAAAATCCTTATGGTCAAAAGCTCAATTCTAGATCAACATGGAATAAGTGCATCATCTGGAGCTGTTATTAATTCAACATCTTTTGATTGATGGTCTCTTCTGGATGTTCTCACGATTCCCATGATTCCCATTAGAAATCACTTTGACTGTTTAACCGCTCTGGAGGAAAATGTCCCTAATGCCCCAGTCATTACCCAATTGGCACCCTCACTTTTTTTATCTACTTAACTTGCTACGCTCCCCTCACCCACAAACTGAATAGACAATCTTGGTGGAAACACCAATGATCCTTTCATACGGTTACAGAAAGGTAACTGTCATGATTTGCTGTTTCCGCCCCTTTTGTACTTCATGGTCCATCAGGCACCGCAACAACGTACCTGCTATCCTACCAACATGGCCGACACCAGACAAACACTGCTGTCTAGTGTTTATGCAAGACTTGTTGCTTCCTAGAAAACAGGTACGCCCCTGTGGCTCTGCGTGACTCAATGCTAACCTTCCGAGTACCCGGCAAGTGGGTTCATAACTTCCCTTCATCTTCGGTGCTACTCCGCCGATAGTTATCGGTCCCAAATTCCTTCCTGGTGTGCTTATCTTGCTCCTGGCGCTCCCACCTGAAGGTCTGCCCATTCCTCTCTCTCCCCGGGCCTTCGATCCTGTCCTTCCATGCTCGCACACTGCTTGCTGCACTCCGCGAGCATTACTACTCCTCCCTGCTTACTAGATCCATCCCGGGCATTGACCGTTACTCACCTTACCTTCCTGGAATACTGAACGTTTGCCTTCTCCCCAGGCTGGTGTCTGATCTACACACTGGAGGCAGAGGATACCCGACCATACCTGTATAAATCCTGAATGTCCAGGAACAAAGAAAGACCTCCAAGAAAGAAGTCAACACAGGACAAACAGGTGAGACAAGGGCCAGAGTGTGACAGTAACTTGACTTCATGGAACATTGCAGGGGCAATGTGCACGTTTTAACACTGAGATATTTTTGATTATCTGAACCAGTTTGACATTATTCTTCTGCCAGAGACATGGTTAGCCGACAACCTTTTATACATGGTTATCAATCTTTTTTTATTTCCAGCTTAAAAAAAGACTATATGGATTTTTTGGGGAGGAATGGTGATGTCCTTAAAATGACACTTGATTCCCACTTAATTGTAACAGACCAATCCTTGATGTTTCTCCAAAATGAAAAGATTAATGTGGCTAATTCAGAGGACTTCATTATTGTCAATTTCTGGAATTGCCTGCACAAAGGTAATAAAAACAGCTGTCTATCTCTCTTAAACAATTGTTCAAGGACTTACTACTAACTTCACTAAGAGGGATCACTAGTCTAATTTTAGTGGGGGATTTTAATTTTAAGAAAATGCCCCAATTTGCAGGCGCAGGTATGATGCCCTGGAGACCACTAAACCGGATGACATTCATGGGCCACGTTCTAAGGAATCAACACCGGCTTCGTCACAAGGAAGCTCTGATGTGGACTCAGAGGATTCAGACTCAGAGGGAGATTTGACAAACAGAGATACAAAAACACAGAGAGCTTTTAACCAAAAAAAGGATTCTTTGGAGGAAATAGTTACAGGAGAGGGAATCAAAGAACAGTTACAAAACATGTAAGATTCCAGTTACCAACAGTAACTCATACATTAACGCAAAGACTGCAAACAGGGGGAAGAGGGGTACCAGAAGACGACTCAGACGAAGAACAAGATAAGACCAAATGGTTAACAGGAGCGGGAACCAAGATACAGCAGGCCAAGCTACAGGGGCAAACCTTGTAATAAACCTATCCAACAGAGTCCTCAAAGAAAGAATCGGAGTTATCAGTCCTCAACAAAGGCTTTTCATGTGTACCCATGGTGAATACTAACTTCATCGATTTTCCAAATTGGTTTATTTATATTTATAAGGAAACTCAAACTGAAACAAAATGTTGTTAACAAAGTAAGGACCTATTGTCCACAGGAAGCACTAATGCTGATTAGTGCGCTTACAATTACTGACATTGAAAATACTCAGTTATCGATCACAATGGAAACCAACACACACCAGTCTGGAAGCTATGTCTAAGGAATTAGGGATACACCCAAGGAACCTAGCAATGAGAGAGCTTAAAATTAAATCCAAATTCACTCCACATTTAACTCCAGACAATGTCCTAGAAACATTTCATAAAGTAGTTCACAGAGAAATCCATCAGCATATGGATCGAATATGTACTTCTAGGATTTGTCACAATTTGAACAAAGATGAAAAAGTAGCATTGGACATACTTTCACAGGCTACTACCATTTTGATCAAGGAAGTAGACAAAGGGGGTTATGTGGTCATCCTAAATAGAGCGAACTACATTTTCATGGCACAGACACATCTGGGAACTCCTGGGTACTGTGAGAAAATCCTGGGAGACCCCACTCAGGGTGTAGTAAAGTAACAATCAGACCTTATTGATAAATGATAAATGGTACATCAAGAGGACACTAACTGATGAAGATAAATGTTACTTGCTTGTGACCAACCCTGTCATACTGACATTATACATTCTTCCAAAAGTAGGTAAAGCTTTTGAGAGGCTACCTGAAGTATGCCCTATAGTAAGTCGAATAGGATGGGCTCCTGAGGGCCTATCTCAGTATATTGTCTATGCAATTAGACAAGAGGTGATGATTGTTCCCTCATATATCAGGGACACTACACAGGTATTACAAATATTAAGTGTGGCAATCTAATTATTTATTAGGCACATGTTATGTCAAAACATTCTACACCGCCATAGACCATCATTTAGCTGTCAACTCTATAGAATACATTTTTGGAAATCACTCAGCATTGAACTATAATGATCAAGGGGTTTCTCAAATTCACACTGAATCATAACAATATTATCTTTATTGAGGAATACTATTTGCAAAAAAAGGTGTTGCCATGGTGGCAAAATATGCACCCTCTCTGGCTAACCTATTTATGGGACAATATGAAACAATGCATGTCTTGCAGAATAATGATTTTACTAATTATATGAATGTCTGGAGGAGATTTATTGATGATGTTTTTGTTTATGGTCTGGTAGTGAGGAGGAGTTTAATCAGTTTGTTAGACATCTTAATAATAATTAATTTGGAATAGAATTGACTGTCCATGTTGACCAATATGCCATTGACGTCCTGGATCTGCATATATACATTGAGCATATGGTATCTACATTGGCTAAAGATGAAATCAAGGATAATTTGTCAGTTAATGTTATCACCGAACACTCCCGGGACACCAACAGTCTGCATAGTATTGTTTGTTAGCACTGGCATCTGCTATTAAGGGATACAGACCTACATAAGTATATTGATACTAAGCCCAGATGTATTTACACCATGGCTCCCCCTATTAGGACTAAATTGAGTCCATCATATTTAAAACCAGCAGAAACCAAAGAAGTAATTGACAACAAATGGTTGAGGGCCAAGGGCTTTCATAAATGTGGCAATTGTACAATGTCCAAGTATGCACACCTAGACTTTGAATCTTTCTCTAGTCAGGGCAGGCCACTAGTGTGACTTCATGTCTTCATTCATTTCAAGATGAAAATTGTAGTGTATGCTGTAATCTGTATTTGTAGAAAACTGCATATAGGAAGTACCATTACAGAATTAAGAATACGGATAAGAGAACACGTGTACAGTTTGAGAAACCAAGATCAACAAGTACCGTTGGTAAACCATTGGCAAATTTACCATCAGCTGGACGATCATGCACAAATACAATTCATTGGATTTATTAAAGCTATCTTTGGAAAGAGTGGAGGGGATCACAAATGTTTACTATGTTAGCTTGAATCAAGAATGATTTGCAAACTATGATGTACTGTCATGGCTTTAAACTCAGATCAGTATTTTAACTGCCAGGGCAGGGAAATATCTAAGAGACATTCAAAATCAGTCAGTCAAAATGGCAGGTTAAATTTCAATTACAGAAAGGAAAATACAACAGTTGTTTCTAACTTCATCACTGTTCATTGGCTTGTGTAATCAACAATATAGGTACTTATTTACATGTTGTTCATTAATTGGCCTCTTCTAACCATGTTGTAAGGTGACGTGCTTGCTTGCTAGTTAGCTCATTTACAGCGCGCGCACAAGCCTAAGTACCAGTAAGTACCGCTTGCCGCCTGCAAGCTCTCAGCTGTGCTCTGCATCATTTCACTGAAAACCTTATTATTTGCAATGTTTGCATTAGATCGCTAAGCTCTGGTGCTTGCCACCCAGAATCCTTCTTTAACACCAGTGCGTGTGCACCAGAGTTCACGCACCAGCTGAATTACCAGAAAGTACTGCTTGCCGCTAGGAAGTTCTCAGCTGTGTTCTGCATCATTTCAGTGAAGTACACTCATCTTCTTCTGACTCCACCTGGAAGGCTCCTAAGATTATCTATTGAGCTAATTGGACTTTATACTTGCCCAATTTATTGTTTTTCTGTATTATGGAACCTTATTATTTGCATTTTGAATTTTTTGCATTCGAGAGCTAAGCTCTCTACCTTGCCACCCAGAATCCTTCTTTAACACCAGTGCGCGTGTACCAGCCGAAGTACCAGGAAGTACTGCTTGCCGCTTGGCAGCGAGGCATGCGAGAGGTGAGCGAGAAACTTTCTGCTTCACATACAAAATCACGGTAAATGTTTCACACTTGTAGTTCATTTTCCCCATTACTTGTTAATCATCACGGAATTGCCTTTGGCAATATTGTCATGTGGAGAACTGCTTATACCCTAAAAACAGGCATGTCATTCATGGCTGATAACGCCAAAATTCTTGTACAAGTGAAACATCCCTTGTGTGCCAAAACTCTTGCTGCTACATCCGCAAGCAAATCAACACTGCCCTGCTCGCCTTAGTGGATAAAAAGAATGCATGCTCAGTCCCCTGACATCAGGCAATTCTGCCGCTGCCTCCTTTAAAAACTTCTGCAATGCATCCATCCACCTCGCAGTGCCCAATTGTTTGTCCTCCGTTTTTAGAAGAGACAAATGTGATTGAGATCCCCGACTCACTGGTAGTGGCCGGTTTTACAGGTACTCTGTTTGAGCCCTCTGTTATTGACACACTGACGGCTCCAAGTGTTTTCGCCAATCTAATAACGATGGTGGACAAATTGCATTCTACAACTGTTGTTCCAAATGCATCATTACCTCTACTATTCCGCTTGAATCTGCTATACATGTTGACACTCCTCCTTCCCAATGTCCCCGCCATTTCACTGTAACCTGAACATACATATTTTAAGCTCTTGTTCCACTCCTTTGGCCCCGAAATTGCTTTCTGTTTTAAAAACTCTCAATACTCACTCAGAATCGGGTGAATTTCAGGCCCCTTCTCTGGACTTCAATATCCCAGTCGCCAGTGTGTTTGGTCATTCTGCACCAAACTCCTCAGTTCTTTCTCTATCCTTCTGACGTCCTACTCTGTGTCAGCCCTCTATTCTTCCATACTCTGGTCAGCCTGTTCAAACTTTTCCATCATCCAACTCTTTATCTGAAATTACCTTGAGTGCCATGAACACCGTATATGTCTCTTGTTAAACTATTTGAATCCATGGACTCTAAAATAAATAAGCAATCAGCCCTAATCTCCAGACTCCTAGAGCATGATTCTACCATTACTTCAACCTTAGCTGAAAGATGTCCTATCTCCTTGCCCCCTACAGTCACTTTTTCTAAAAGTTCAACACATCCCTTGCTGCCTACGTGTGACTTGTAGAAATAGCTGTTTTTGAAAAATCTTAATTTGGTACCCCCTGTTTTACCCTTATTTGATTATGTGATTCGCCCTAGAGAAGACCTTGAAATTACTTTCAATTCAATGGAAGACCCAATGGTGGCCTCATTAGCACAGAATCTGGGAACCTAGCCTAAATCATGTGATGAGGCAAAGAAGTGCTCTTCCATGATTTGTGCTCCCTCAAAAAAAGTAAAAACAACAAAAATATAGACTAGTCCCAAATGCAAGAAAGGAAAACAAAAAATAAGAGCATGCCTCTGCAGTGCCCACAATCCAAGACTAAGCAATTTATCAAGAATATCACACTGCCTCAAAAAACCATCTACTAATGCCTCATCAGCGGTCATTAAGAAATACCTCAACATTTCTCAGACACACATTTTTTTTTTACAGATGTAGGCAATTTTGCCATGGAACCTTATGCGCCCTTGGATGATCTGATTGCTGCTGTCGATGAGCACAAAGGAGAATCTGCTGTTAAGTTTGCCGCAAATATCACTACTTATAAAACAAATTCTGAAGCTTCACTTGCCCCAACTTTGGTGCTCTCTAATATTGCCCTGTCAACTACTGAAGACCAGCGAGTGGAAATACATAAAGAAGTTGTTCGATACATATCCTCTCAGCATCTCCCGATGCCTTGTGTACATAATGCAAACCAAATTATGAAAATCTATAACAATGACAAATCTCAGTACACAGAATGTACTCATACTACTATTCCCGCTTCACAATCTGATAAACATATTAATTCCAGACCCAATTCACATCATCATCTGATCATGAGGTGTCATCCGGCCCCATTTCCGCTTTATGACCTCAATAGAGCTTCCATTTTAGCGATATTTGCAGATATACCGAGCATAGAAGACCTTGAATCCTCTGATCTTGATCAAATTGAATGTATTGACAATATGGATTTGTTCATAATTAGGCTGTGGATCCATTCAGGATTAGTCCATACTACAATCTGGAGAACCAAATTAGAGCTCTTGGCTCTAGGCTTTACCATCTCCCAGGACTTGCCTTGCTCCTTACTAACATCTCCCAGGGCTTGCCTTGCTCCTTACTAACATCTCAGTTGTCAAATTCTAAAAAAATCTCTTTGGATGTCAAACATCCCCTATTTGTGCAATCATCTGTTCAAGCCTCCAACTCTTCCAGGCTTAGAACCAATGACGAATATTCATCTGCTGCCATAAATTGTAATTGCAACAACCGTCCTCTATAACATCCCACTGAAATAGCTCTGCCTAATACATCATTGGCAAGCTGGAACACTCAAGGGTTTACTCATCTTTTAACATCTAGTGACAATCAACTAGACTCTTTAGATATTGTGGCACTACAAGAAACCTGGCTATCGGAGTTTACCTCCTGGGATGGTCATGACATCATCCTACTTCCAGCAAACCGTGCCCTCTATGGTAGACCCACTTCTGGACTAATAGCAGCAGTGAAAACCAGCTCAGACCTAACAATATCCCCTTGGGCATCCCTGAATGATCACATGCAGTTAGTTAGAAATCAATGACCTGTGTATATATATATATACTGGAATCCAGTGAGCTTCTCTATGGACACCATTTTTGATGATTTAGCAAAACTTTACGAGCTATTTTATCAGTCATCAATCACTAATCTGATTCTTACAGGCGATCTTAACTTACATTATTTTTATAACAATCAGCCGTCATCATTTGGACGTAAACAGAGATAGACTTCATTCACGGAAGAAAGAAATATGTTCATGGCCTACGGCTCCTTCCTGAGTGACATCCCTCATGCCACCTGGGGAAGAGGCTCCCTTGAGGCCATCATCAACTATATTTACCTTGATAGCAAACTTTTTGCTCAGGCTGTTAGTTTTGAAATGATCAAACAGAGTAATAGCGATCATGAAATGTTAACCTTGAGTTGGTCTAATTCTAACATTAAAAGCAATGGACCCAAGGCTAAATATGTAGGTAGTCTTGCTATCAAGAATGGCCGCAATCATTTTCGATGGACAGACCCTGCACTTTGCAACTTAAATAATTGTCTATTCCAAGAATATTTCTTCCTGCCTGCTGACAACACTTGCAAAAAAAGCAATATTCTGCTATTCTACAGCTATTTAAAACTCACTCCATCAGTTCACAGAGAAATATCTGCAAAAATGCCCATGTCTCAGATCTACAAGTGAGAGAAAGAAAAAAACAGTATTGGAAGGCAAAGAGAGCTGTACGATTCATTCTGACTGAACTACAACGTGATGCTTTGAGAAACATTAAATGTAGATGAAAGAACTGGCTACTTGGGAGAAAAGCCTTTCAATTCCAGAAGGATGGTGAATCTATGTTGTAGGCAATTGTCCAGAAAACTTCAGCTCAGATTTGGTCACTTTTTAATCAAGCAACCTCCTCATCCCAAGACTCCCTTCAAATAGATGGAGTGTCGGAACACCAATGGATAGACCATTTTAAAACACTGTATGCCAGTCCCTTGTCTACCTCTCCTTCCACAATTCAGCTTCTTTCCGATACTTTTTCTCTTACTTTTTCTGAGGAGGACATCTTACATTTCATACATAAATCAAGTCAATCAAAAGCCAGATGGTCTTTCTGATGCAATGTTCAAAGAACACCCTAACTTGCCCTAGCTTGGGCTAAAATCCTATTAAACAGCTTTACACACATTATTCAGACCAAGACTTTACCAGCATCTTGGAGACACTTTCTAATAATACCCGTTTTTAAAAAAGGTGATAGTCAATCCCCATCAAACTATAGACCGATAGCCCTCCTCGACGCCCTGGGCAAGATCTTTGCCAGGTTTATTTTGAGAGAGTTTAATGAGTGGACTTTAAAAACCCAGCATCGAGACCCTTTTCAGACGGGATTTATTGCCGGACTAGGCACAGGCATCTCTTTACATTGGCCTCCATAAAGGCTCTTTGCATAAACACAAAATAAGCATTATATCTCACTTTTATAGACTTCCGGTTGGCTTTTGACTCCATTTCATGACAGATGCTGATAGAAAAAACAGATTCAGGCTAAATGCCCACCGACCATTATAAACGTAATCTACTATTGCATTTGTCCACAAACATACAGGTCCGCCTTACTCTTGATGGCCTTCTCTCAGATAACATTCCTATTTTTAGAGGCCTCAAGCAAGGCTGCATTGTGGCCACAGATCTTTTTAACTTTTTTCATTTTAGATTTGAAAGATACATTTACTGGTGTAATCTCAGATGCATCCAAATTGGGACTCAAAGGGATTGCATGGTTACCCTATGCAGATTACCTTGTTCTTCTTTCCCAAACACCTAAAGGTCTCCAAAGACTACTTGATGAACTAGGTGCTTATGCCCAGAAAAAAACAACTGCAAATTAATCTGTCTAAATACAAAGTTATGCAATGTGTGAAGTCACTATCTGTTGTCAAAACCTCGAAGTGGACTCTACAAGCTGAATAGTTACAAATGGTCCATCAATATACCTATCTCGGTGTTAATATAAATGATTGCACTAATGATGACGGATATATTGACATTAATTTAAAACTGTAGTAAGGCATAGAGCAAATCACAAGTTTGAGGTTGTAGCAAGTGCACAAATACAGGCTCACTTTTAAGTACAAGTGACAGAATTGGTAGTGCTGATTGTCGTGCTTGAAAATCATGCAGGGCAGGAACTGATGGTGTACAGTGACTCCACCTATGAGACATCAATTGTACACGCAGGGCTAGCATGATTGAAAAGGAGGGGCTACCTATGTGCGGATGGCCCTCCAGTGCAGCACGCATCCTTATTGGACAGGCTATTAAGGCACTACAACTCCCAGTAGCCATAGCAGTAGTTAAATGCGCAGCGCATACTAAGCAAACTGACTTTATTTGTTGTGGGAATGAAGTCTGAGATGCAGATGCCAAAAGGGTTGCATATTCAACAGATTTTTCAAGTTTTGATACTCCAGATGGCAAATAGAAAGTAGTGATGATTATGGTAGTTAAATAAGGATTGAATCATTTACTGAGAATGCAATTAATGGAGATTCAAGGTAGTGCATCACAGGAAGAGCAGGAATTCTGGAAACAAAGGGGGTGTTCTTTATCCCCCACTGAAGCATTATGGTGACAGGGCAGCACTGGAAAGCCGGTGATGCCGGTAGCCTTGTTAAGGGTAGCACTCGAACAGCTGCACTACCCTGCACATGTAACTAGGGAAAGTCTTGCTGCAACAATTGCAGAAGACTGGTTTGTTCCAAAACTGTTAGAACACGTTGCATTTTATGTAGTAAACTGCTTTGTATGTCAAAAGTATGCCGCTGGGCATACACTGCGAACAATTAGAGGATTATTCCTTGATTAAATGGTCCATATCAGCATTTAAATATCGATTATGCTGATATGCTGCAATTATATAGTGGATAAAGGTATCTGATGGTGGTGTGAGTCCCTTCTCCAGGTGTATCGAACAGGTCCATGTACACACCCTGATCCCACATACGCAGCAAAGTTTTTAGTACGTGAAGTCTTTCCAAGATGGGGCGTGTGTGAGGGCTGAGATCCGATAATAGGCCACATTTCTTTAATGAAGTATTTTAACATATAGGCTTATTGTTGAACATTAAACACAAGTTTTCTTCTACTTATCACCCGCAAGCGAACAGAATATGTGAGAGACTCAACAGCCTTGTTATGCTAATGCTGAAAAAGGAATGGCTATGTTGCCTGCCCTAAGATTTATATGCCCTAACAAATCAGCCTGGTTCGGACCACCACCTCACACCCCATGAATTAGTGACAGGAAGGTGAATGAGAATGCCTCTGACTCCTCCATCGTAATGCACAGAATACAGCAAAAATGTTGACATGTATGACCGCTAATATCTCTGTCATTTTAGATCAACTGTAGCGTCAGTGGGGTCAGTCTCAGAACACAGATGAAAGCCATTCAGCAAACAGATCTTCAGAATTATTATCAGTGCTGTGTATCTTTCCTGGCAATACCATGTTGATTAAAAACTTCACAAGGAAGTATCATGAGACAAAGTTTAATGGCCCCTTTTGTAGTAGATGACATTACTCCCTCAGCAGTGAAAGTTCAAGGAGCGTGCTTGGGCAAGTAGCTTGAGAAGTAGCTGTTGGCTGAAATGGCTGGAATGTGCTGCCGGCTTCTGTGGAACCTTTAAAGTTCCTGGATAACTGAAATGCTGTTGCGGTTAAGCCCCCCCTCTTTTTCAGGAAGACTACTTTACCCAGAGCACACGCGCCAATAGCACACACTCTTTGGCAAGTAGCTTGAGAAGTAGCTGTTGGCTGTAACGGCTGGATAGTGCTGCTGGCTACTGTGGAACCTCTAAAGTCCCTGGATAACTGAAATGCTGTTGCGGTACGGATAGCATCTGCATTCCATCACGGATACTGAATTGGACTTATATTGAACTTATCATGGACTTGCTATTGTGTTAAAAGTAATATAACTACATTTTGTCTCCTTAACAGGTTATACCCCACCTCTTTTTCAGGAAGACTACTTTACCCAGAGTGCACACGCCATTGGCACGCGTGCTTTGGCAAGTAGCTTGAGAAGTAGCTGTTGGCTGTTTGCTGTGTGCTTGGTGAGTGGTGCCGTGTGAGAAAGACTGTGATTTTGACTGATTTTATGAACTCTCCCCTTTAGGATTCTAAAGGTTTTATATGCCTTTACATGCTAATTTGAGGAATATATGCAAAAGATTGTGAAAGACACATGTGTATGTGAACTTTCAGTATTTAACATTTAATTAGGCTAATTTTTGCCAAGTCTTAGTTGAGCCTGTGGAAACAGGTACTGCAGTAAACACTGCCATCTAGTGCCTTGTAATACTAAGTTGTATAGCGGAATGCAAAGTTTCTTAACATTGTGTTCATAGCACGCTTGTACTGATAGTTTGCAAGAAACGTTTAAGATGTGTTAAGAGGTGATAATTCTTACAGTGCTCGTCCATTAATACACCATGTTATGAAGGATGCAATAAGACCCGAGCCATCGTGTGATATTTTTAAAACACTGCAGGGGCGGCGCATTTGCATGCCCAAAGTAATATTGAATCTGAAAATAATGAGCAAACAAATAACTGAATTTTACCCGAAATCAGGTATATCAACCAGTAAGAATGTTGAAGCAGCAAAAGAGCTAGCCCTCGAGTTGACTAGTGACTTGGGCTGTCTCAGTACTATATTGTTAGATGACATAATATGCAGAGATGCACTGAATTCAAATTTTAAGACTGCTGATCCAGTTGTCGGTAGTATTGTTGAGGGTCAACTGGATTCATTGGGTGTAAATACCTTAATTGTTTTTTTCCTGTGTTGAAGGTATAGTTAATCAATTGGGGTCACCTGTGGAAAAGGTGTGCAGTGTGTCCAATGTTGCACAAATGACAGCAGGAAAGGTAATATGTACTCAAGCGCAGATATGCTGCAATACAGATGATGGGAAGTGTTTGGATCTACCATATAACAAATTTGAAGATGATGAAGTGGCCTATTTGGGGCAAGATATGGCAGTTTCTTTTAGTGAATATTCCACTCCTCTTGGTGACAAGAAGTGTTCACCATCAGGATTGGAACACAAGCCTCTAGGCCTGTCAATCGGGTTGGGGTTGGATGTGGGAGGGAATGGTGAAGAGAAAGATGGGTTTTTCTTTGGTGATATCAAAAAGGTGGTGACATTTCCTGACACTGCTAAAAATCCTCTAACAATGATCGCCTCTGTCCCCAGTGAAATTGGAAATGAAAGTATGGCTGACACTAGTATGACCTCGTCAATGATATTTAAGGCATTTGAGAATTTATTAACGGATTTGCTGGCAAAGTGTGTGCGCTTAAAGGTGAAAATGGATATCCAGGCGCTTATCATACATAAATGTATGATGGCTCGGGAGAAAGTACAATGTGAATGTAGTACGAGTGTATCTGGTATGGAGAATATAGTTGATAAGCCTTTGGAAAAGGCCAAAATTCAATATGTAAGATCCCGTAAGTCTAAGTTGAAAAACAAAATACATCATGCGTTAATGTATGGTAACAAACTCACACTAAGGAAGAACAAAAAAGATTTAAAAATATAATGAATAATGTTAAGCCTGGTATCGGCTCAGTAACGTGTGATTCTAATATTGATGTACTATTGTGTGCAGTGGATCTTCGGGATCCTTCCGCCCGTAGTCATGAAGGGAATGTGCAACCAAAAGCATTTCCACAATTAGAATCACACTTGACCCTTACAAAATTAGCTTTGTCCGAATCACTAAAGCATAAACAAGGTACTCTCACTGAGATCTGGAAAGCCAAATTCAATATTGTCACATCTGTGTCATCCAATAATCATGTTTGTGAGAATTCAGACAACAATAAGAACAATAATAGTGATGTTATGGTAAAGGCATTGCAACTACAGAATATTTTTCACGACAATAACCAAGTGCCTTTAAATAGAGCGGCAATACTAAAAGTATTTTCTCTGCATATTACCATTGAGGTCAATTAAGGCCTGTGATATCAAACTGGTATATCAAATTGAAGAGGCCAATGTATATTTATCTAACATATGGTTTAATAGTGACTCCATTTTACCATATGTCCTGCAATTTGAAGAGGAGTTTTTGCTTATAGGGAATAATTGCTGCACTACTACTATATCTACAAAAGTGAAAAAAAGCGTGAGTGTTCCAACTATGAATGGTGCAACAGATAATTGTGTAAGAGCTGGTCCTAATCCAGAACCAAACACTAGTAAAGCTGCAAATCCTATACTACCAGTAGATAAAGGTGCAAAGGTAGCTTTAGTTGTGAAGGCGCCCTCATTGAAACTCTCTAACAAGAAATCGGATGGGGCACAGCCAGTCTACTCTGAAAAAGGTTATTATCAATGGCTACCTGTAACATTTAAACAATATTTTGGTCAGGAATCGAGTTGATCAGATATTCCTCTGTCCTGGAATACTAGGGGGCATTACCGTCTATTTGCAAAGGAAGGTCTTGTATCTGACCTTGAAAACATAACTTTTTTAGCCTTACAAGAAACCTGGCTAATGCATAAAGTGTTGTTTGATGGCCAGAGCACAGTTCACCAGATTGCCACCAAAGGGAAGTTAGGAAGGCCCAAAGGTGGGTTCTTGATTACTGTAAAACATCCATGGGTTGCGGCTATGTTAGATGAATCAACGGTGAATGTTTTAGCTGCAAAAAAAGCCCATTTAAATGATATAGTAATCGTAATTAATATCTATGATGCCCCCAATATGGTAGAATCAAAAAGAAATATAACTGTGGCCAGCAATATTTTGACGAAATATAGCCATACATAAAAAACATGTGTGGCACCTTAACAACCTTCAGCTCGAGATGGTAAGTAGCTAAAAGTACCTGAGCCTTTTGCTGAGTAGCAAACTTGAATGGGAAGACCAATGGTCGTCTGTGAAGGCATGTTGCCTAACGGCTACTAATGCTAATAGTGCTTTCATAGGCTCTAATGTAGGATTCTCAACTGAGGCTGTTTTATTAATGTATACTGCAAAGGTACGCTCAATGCTTTTGTATGCAATTGAGGATATGGGGACATAGATTCTTGTCTCATCTAATTAATTTGGAAGCTTTTATATTGAGTAAATGAATGTGTCTGTCGAGTAATACCTCAGTTGAATACCTTTACCTCGAATTCAACATGAAGTGTATTAAGGCAGAATATTTGAATTGCTTTGCAATGAGTTATGTAAATCTTTTGCAACTTGATAATTAAACCATTGTGGTAGCCCATATGTGTGCCTTCTTGAAATTACATAAGTGTAATCGTTTGGGAGTCTTGGGAACTGTTATGTCTACGTATGAGAATTGGAAGACAGGCTTTCAATTGACATCTATGATCTTTGCTGTGAATTCATTTAAGAGGTGGCTCAAGAGAAAAATAGCAATCCACTGTAATGAGTCTCAGTCTCCTAGGCTTCTAAAGTACAAAGTGGTAAATGTTATCAGTACTATATGAATCGTGCACAACTCCCAGAATATATCAAGGCATATCCAAGCCCTTATGTGTTTAGAACCTATGTCATAATGAAGTTTAATTTGTTCATAACCCTTGAGATAAAGGCTGCATGGTTTGGGATAGAGCGAAGTAGACGTTTTTGCAGACTGGGTGGTTGTTTAGAGATTGAACCATTACACCACCTTTTGATGTGCTGTGAAAGTCTTCAAGTGTTGACAACTTCAACTTTTAAATCGATTGATATTAATAGGACAGAGTGTTTGTGGTCATCACTTATGCAAGGAGATGATCTTAATTTAATATATTTTTTTAGTTACATTTTATCTGAAAATAGTAGCAATTTTAAAATGTATTGAGTTGTGAAATGTAATGCATAAATGATATGTGTATACTCTAGTTTTTATGGATTGCATATGTTTTGTGATTGTGTTGTTTTTAACTGTTGTATATACAAAGCTTGATAGCTGTATGTATATTAAATAAATGAAATGAAATGAAAGTTCAAGGCAGATGAGCGTGGATCCACCTGAACGACATCAAACTATACACCAGTGAGACCACAGCACCCCCAACCATCAGAAGCAAGCCAAGAAGAATTTCAGCATGTGCAAACTCGATCAGTGACAAAGAAGAAGAATGATAAACCACTGTTTAATAAATGCAGATTTGCATTTGTACTGTGGCTTCCCTTGGACACTCCTTATAAATATTATAGCAGGCATGCAACTCTTTGCTTGATCCACGGGAATCTTTGAAAATGAACTTTAGAGAAATGTTGAGGCATCATGATTATGCCTAAATGGCAGCACTTAGTTAAGAATTGGAAAAGTGAACAGTGCCCCGATTCATTTCTTACTGAATATTTGTTTGACTGATTTTATAGTTCTTACAGAAAGTAATGTGCATCGTATTGTGCTTACTGTTTTTGTGTTTATTCTTTGAGCTTATCTGGCCCTTGTTAGAAGACATGTGGACAGCCACACTTTTTTACAGGATCCTAAGAATGGCCCTGTAATCTGAAGGAATGTTGAAATTGGTACGTTTTCAGAGAATGAGCGAGCCCAAGAGACACCAGAATGGCACAAGTGGTGGGGATTAATGTGTTGGTTTCCGATATACATATGCACCATTATGCTTTGTGCCTCTTTGTTTCTTCTGATTTATTATTGTATTTATCCAAAGAAGGCAGAAGTACCTTTGATTCTCCCCACTTCAGTAACTTGTGTAGATGTGTCTATTACTAAGAAGTTTAAACCCCTATTGTTGTCTGCCTAGCATAAGGCTGCTTTGGGATTGTTTCCATGGGTGGCAGACATCCTGTTAGGAAGACACAGGAGGAGAACAAAGGAAGACTATAATGGTATAAACACATGTCTAGATAGTACAGCACACTTGGGTAATAACATGTGGTATCAGCACATAAAAAATGTGGGAAAGAGAACGTCTGAGGAAAGTTGCTATGTCTGCGCTCTCATACCGTATGCTATGGGAACCTAGTACCAGAGCAAAGAGCTCATTGCCTGACACATCTCGCACTCTGTCAGACAAGAGGACAGTTCCAGGGTCTAACAGCATCCTTGATCTGGTTAACTGAAACCACATCTCAAAGAGAAGATAACTATGTACAAGATTTGAAGACGAAAGAGAAGCCAGAAACAAGGAATCTAGTAATAAGATATGAACAGCCTGGAATGAGCGGAGCAGGAAATGGGAAGGGAAGAAAACAAAATGTTACTTGTTCAAGGCAAGAATAAAGAAGAGATACAGAGATGTAGGGAAAGAGACCAATTGCAAATCAAAGGAACAGTGTTGACTCCAGAAGAATGGGCTGAAGGCCTAATTCTGTGTAAAGCAGAAACGTTAACTGGGTATTTCAAGCCAGTTATAGATACTGCAGAGAATGAATGCAAACTTCACTGGCCGAAGATTGCAAAGTTGTTGACATGGGTCGACGATAAAGAAGACTGGTGCAGATAGTACCTCTAGTTAGTGCAGCCTTGTGTATCAGAGATAATGGCGCAAGAAAAGTTGGAGAAAATCACCAGTGTGGCTGAATTTTCCATGTACCAGGTATGAAAGATGAAACAGTTGTCTTAATGTACCACTATTGGGCTTGTGGGTCCAGAGTCTACACGAAGCTGCACAAGAACTGGGGAGGATGTGGTCTTTAGTGCTTATTCATGTTGCAGCATTAGTCATTCTGAAGAGTGACCTGAGCATTGGAGAGTTTCCAAAAGCACATGCCCATTTGAGGAGGAGAAGATGATTCAAATTTCTCAACCTAACAAAGAGGGAGAATTACTTTTCAGCTAAGTCAATAGAACCCTTTGATTATATTCCAGATGAGCACAGGTTGTTTAGCCAGACTTCAGCAATATTTGCAACTATCTTTATGCCAGGGATCCAGACAATGGCGAATGCGAAGTGGTTGCAGATCACTCGCTGGGAGCTGCTACAGACGATCAACATTACCATAATGGGATTCAGTGCGATCAAAGACGAATTAAGGGTCATAAGACCGATGACCTTCCAGAATAAATATGTCCTGGATATGAACACAGCAATTGATGGAGGATTTTGCACCAAAATCGGAGAATCATGTTGCGCGTTCATACATTGACAGAGGGCATAACTTTGCTGAGAAATCTGAACGATCAGATGTACAATGAGATGAAAGACATTGCAGATGACAGTTATTTTGCATCTATCTTCTCATGTGTTCCACAAAGGATGGTGAACATCTTCAAGTTCCTGGTAGCAATATTAGGGATGGTGATGTTTGGATTCTGTGTGATCAGGATAATAATCACATAGTGCAAGAAGACAGCAAAAAAGGCAGTAGGAATGTAAATTATGATTGTTGTCAAATCAGGCTTTGGACCCAAGGAGCTGACAGATGAAGAAATAAGAAAATATGTAGAGTCCAGTATCTTAGCACAACAAAGTATCCAAGAAATCACAGGAAGTACGTGGGACGATGGATTAACTGTAATCCGAAGGGACAGTGCAGTCACATGACCTGGAGTATTGATGAACATGCAAAATCAGTACCGAGATGGGAAGACTGATGGAAGAGTGGTCAATGAATCAACCAGAGGGGGTGTGTAGAGGAGCAACTGAATGCTTATGCAGGAAGTCCTGCCCCCATTCTGCCTATGTGTTGGAAGCCAGAAATTGCGACATGCACAACGCCAATGATGGTGCATATTCCAAGAAGAGCCTTTGAGAAAAGGTAGTCATTGAGAAAACCCTACATGATGTATCCCCGTAGAGATGACAGTCTCTTGTTGGAGATCCGTGAATGAATATGAAGATGAGAGAAAGAGGCTGGTGACGTCACAAGAAGTAAGTGTGATGCACTGAGAAGAGTGGCTGAAGGAGAGAATGCATAGACCTTATAGGATCTGATAACGAAGTAAAGAATCAAAAAGACTTTCATATACGGAAAGAAGATTGCACGTATGAAGAGAATTGCAGAAAATACAAGCCGTTTTTATAACTGTACAGATGCTGTAACACAGTAGACTAACTAATTATGAAGGCTGCATATTCATAGTGAATAGACTGCAGGTGGTGCTGCCATTATTTAGAATTCTGGGCATCAGTGTCACATATTTAGTAAACAGTTAATTTGCCCATCTGCTTGATAGCAAGATTTAATGTCCAATTGTCTCCATCGTTGGGAGGGACGTCGGTTTCAGCAGGAGCTTCCAACTTTCCTGCAGGTCCTGCCCTCCATTGCTTTAATCAGGTTGAGCACCATACTATTTTGGAGTTCCACAAGCCTGAGTGCGTGAAGCTCCTCGTGAATTGTATTTAGAGCATGCTCAGTTACATTCAAAAGTTCAAGCAAGTTCCAAGTTCCAATGTGTTAGTTGTAGCCATTTTGAGTTGGTGGCTACTTGTATTCCGGATGCTAATAATGAGGTGGAGAAGAAATCAGTCTTGGTTAAAAGGTGATACTGCGACAGCATCTTTTCAGTGCTTCATCAGCTTCCTTTGAGAGGTATCTACTCTTTTTTTGCAACCTAGGTGAGTCCAAGTGTTCTACATTCATTGGGGGCCGTTTAGGGGACTAGGATTCCTTACGGGGCATTTTCATGTTTTTTGCAGGTATAATTACCAATGCATGTAGGGTAACAAGGGAGCAGAGGTGATGTCACGATGGTGGCAAATAATGGTATGCCTTAGACCTGTATTGGCAGAGTGTGTCCATTACTGTAGATGTGCGTTCTCTCTGTGCTGGCATCTGGTAAGTCTAGTTGCAGTTCTGATTGCTGCCAATTGGCATGCCTTCTTGGCCTCTGAAACAAAATAAAGATCGAGTGAGTTTCTCTACTGTTACAGGTTGTTCATGTTGATGAAGACTTGTCAACTTATTAACATGTAATGCCCACACATTTCTACACAGTTCGTCAATTTTTTTTGTTCCTTCTGTAAATACCATTTATCCCTCAGTATTGAATACTGCTTGCCCCTTCATCCCTTCATCCACTTCATGTTCCAAAATGTTGCACCTTCTATGACTACTAATGGTTTTCCCTGACATTGGGTGTCCTCTTGCTACATTGGGTGTCCTCTTGCTTCCCCATCACTTAGCATTCATCTCTTGATCTCTTTTCAATTTTGATGTACACTGTGTGTCACTGAAACTGGCCCTGAACCAAGGTTACTAAATGAGCTAAGCACTGTGCCTCTAAGGTTTTCAATTCCTGCAATAAGAACAGTCTGGGAGTGCCAACCACATGTGAGATTGGCCCACATATATAACAAAACTAATTTACTTGGGCCCTACTGAATTCTTTCATGAGGTTATACCATGTATTTGTTCCTTCTGAGTGATGTTCGTCTAACATGCTACTTGCTTCATTATTCACTTGTTTTCTATGTCTAATCATAACGTTATTTCTAAATGTGAATACATTATCTACCTTTGTATCATTGGTTTCTAGCACTTCTAAGTACTAATATTAGCAACTCTGTCAAAAGGATAGAAAGAAGGAGAGAGAAAAATAAACAATGTATCCCTACAAGCACATTCTTCACTTTTCTATGACTATGCTCTTGCGATTTCTCCATATCGACTGTAGCACTTGTTCTGCTGTGCGCGGAGAGCTTCAGTTTCATCTTGTACTTGTTTTTATAGTCACTGGATATACTGAACTTTCATTGCTTCTTCTGATGTTGGAGGTGGTTGCTCATCAGAGTTGAGGTGCTGTGATTGTGACCTTGTGCAAGACGGTCAAATGCACCCAGGCAATATGATTCTTGAATTTCACCAATGTTGGGGTCGAGTGCTCCACCTCGTAATGATCTGTAAACTTTGGGTCACTCCATTTTTGAACTTGCTGCCTTCTGTAGACCTTGTCACTGCAGCTTTATCTGTGAAGATATTAACTTTGTGTAGGTTGACATATTCTTAAGAAAGACATTGAATTCCTCTACTAACAATTCTGCACTGCAATGTGTGTCTGACACTGTTTGTGAGGGTACTGCTGGGGCAAAATTTCTCCTCCCTGTTACCATCTCATGGGGTGTGTGGTGGTGGTCTTTGCTAGGTTGATTTCTTAAGCTGAATAGGGACAGGGGCAGGCAGTGCAGGCAGCTCTTTTTAAGGGTGTCACACAACTAGTATTAGTTTCAGGAGGCAATTCAGTCTCTATACCACTTCATTTGCCTGTGGGTGGTATGCAGTGCAAAGCTTATGCCTAATTCCTAACAGTTGAGTGACCTCTCCCAGAAATTCATTCACAAAGTGGGGACCATTATCTGACATCAAAGTCTCGGAGATCCCCCATCTAGGGAACACTTTCCTCACTAAGAACCTGGCAGCAGATTGTGAATCAACACTGACATAAGTGCCTGCATTGATCAAACAGGAGCATAAGCACACTTTAACTAGTAGATACCTGTATGTGTTCCAACAGTTAATCATATCTACATAATCTATATGGAGTGCTTTGAATGGCACTGTGGGGTGGGGCAATGTTCCCGTCATTGTCATGATTGTGTGTCCTGTATGGAATTTATGACATGTAATGCAGTTGGCCACAAATTTGTCAACTTTTTCGGCCAGGTTTGGCACAAACCAATCCTCACTTATGTTAGCCGCAATGTGCTACTTAGGTGCATGCATAGACAAATGGAGCTGTTCTAGTGCAATGTCCAATAGCTTTATGGGCATCACTACTTTACCTGTGCTGTTTTGTCTCAATACAATATCAGTTGGGGATAAGGTACATCCCCTTTTAACCTATACATATTTGTTCCTTTGCTAGGGCTCGTTCCTGAAATTCAATTATATGTTGCTTGATAATGCACTATGTGGTTCTGGTAACCCCTTTGTTGGGCTGCAGTAACAGGTATTTTGCTTTCTTCAAGAAAGGTCATATACGCTGCCTGTTTTGCAGCTCTGCCTGCAGCAGTATTTCTGTGTGAAATCAAGTCTGTTGCTTTAGAGTGTGCTGTGCACTTTGCTATGGTAACATTTAAAAGACCCCTCAATGCTTCAATTATTCTTGCTAATACAATTCCATGCTGGACTTTTCTATTGTGATGAACCTAAGTGTACTCTAGGGGGCCGATTCATGGAATAAACGTGCGCTGAAATCCCAGCGCAAGCAGGCACAAGGAGGCGCAAGCGTGAGAAAGCAAGCGCACATGCACGCGTGCGATTCAAGGAAGGCGCTGCGCTACTTTCCCACTGGTTGTGTGCCAAATCCGTGCATGGCGCACACAGGCGCACACGTCTCCAAACAGCATGCGCTAAGTGCACAACGAAAGTGCACATAGCGCAGCGCACACAACAAAAGTAAGCGGAAAAGGGGGCGTAACACGCGGAATGGGGATTAACGTGAAAAAGAAGGCGTAACTGGGGAAGTGATGCTGGGAAGTACACGGAACGCCTACACGCATGCGACCCACACGTATTCATGGAAATGAATCGGGCAAACCCGCGCACAGGCAAAGACACGCACAGGCCTAAACACGTCCGCCACACGAAGGCAGGCGGTAGCGTCTCTGCGCATTACAAAAGTGTGCACAAATAAAAAGCATGTATATACTGAGTGGGGTACGTGTATTACTGGGGTTCACGGGAAGTTGTACATGCAAAAGGGCCCTGTGTGAGTGGGGTACGTGTATTACTGGGGTTCGCGGGTAGTTTCACACGCGAAAGGGCCCTGTGCGAGTGGGGTACGTGTATTACTTGGGTTCGCAGGAAGTTTTACATGCGAAAGGGCCCTGTGCCAGTGGGGATGGCTTATTACTGGGCTTTGCGGGTAGTTTCACACGCGATTGGCCCTGTGCGAGTGGGGTCCGTGTATTCCTGGGGTTTGCGGGAAGTTTTACACGCGAAAGGGCCCTGTGCGAGTGGGGTACCACTCACCTTCTGCCTTGTGAGTAGAAGAACATGTAGCCAACACCCACCCGCTGTGAAGTAGTAGCGTGTGAACCCCAACGGCTGGAAAACACACACCCACACCCCACGAAAAGCACGTACAGAGCAATGGAAAGCCACGTGGGATCTTCAACCCGTGCCAGGGCAATGCCCGTGCGTGATACGTCACAGACACGCTTACGCGCTAAGGGCCTTTGGTCCAATGAAATCGCATACATGTGCTGACACGCTTACGAGCTAAGGGCCTTTCCTCCGATTTCACATTGACGTACACTTTTTTCACGTGCCAATTCACTCCATATCAAGCTGGCCATGCGTACACACACGGAAGACCACGCTCCTGCCCTGAAGGCCATTTTCCTGCCACCCAAAGCCCCGAGCACGCTCCCACCTGCCATCTGCTGCTGCCTGACTGCCTGCTGCCCACGTGCCCTGCTATTTGGTGCCTGCACATCAACCAGGGTTCTAGTTGCTGAGTCCACCCCTGCTGGAACAGATGACTCTTGACTGGGATACCATCGCTCCACAGCCCAGCCCCGGGACCCAGTTGCCACCCACGCCTGCCTCGAGAGGCAGAGGGCCACCAGCTTCAGTGTGAAGGAAGTTGGTGTCGTGGTGGAGCATGTCCTGGGGCATTATGATGCCCTCTTCAGAACATCACGTGCCAACAAGGAAGGACGGGAGAGGATCTGGGACGACGTAGTGGTTGCCATCAACGCGGAGGGGGGTGTGTGTGTCTGAGAAGTGTGTCTGTGACTTCTATACGCCATGGATTCATGACACATGTCCGTGATGATGTGGAGATTCACTCATGCAGTGCGGTCACCATTGTATGCACTGTGTCTATCCACTGTGTCTGTGGTGTACAAGGCATGATGCATGACCCTCCTGTGATGTGTGTGCATGGGATCAGTGTGAGCCAGGATGCATGTGAGTTTGAAGGTAAGATTTTGATTAATAGAGGCCCTTGTACATGGATGCTTGTTGATTGCAAGTGCCATGCCTGTTCATGCATGTGTGTTGCGTGCATTCACCCATGTGTTGTGGAGGGACAGGATGGAAGTGACGTTAGAGACTGCCACTCATGTGTTATTGCTTCCTGTCTAGGAGAATATTGTACTGTACCCTGATGCTTGTGTTTTATGTCTCCCTCTACGCAGCGTCAAGTGAAGAAGAGGGCGGAGACGGCACTGTGGAGCCAAGCGGCGGGGATGCCTCCACTGGTCACCGACACAAGGTCCAGCCACCCTCCCAGGACTTGCCATCATCTGGGAGTGACGGGGCTGGTGTCGCATCTGCCACTACAGCTGTGGCAGAAGGGCTGGGTGAGCCTCCACAGGCGCTTGCAATGGCGGAAGACAGTACGGAGACATCCAGGTTGGTGGTCTCCACAGAGGAGGAGGAGCCCGGTACTGAGCCGCACATGGGGCCTGGTGGGGGTAGTACCACTGGTGCAAGTTGTGCAGTCCAGGGCCAGGGTCAGGAGGCAGCACAGGTCACCGCAGAGGGGCCTCTGCATGTCCCTGTCCTTGACCCTGTGACTGCACCACCATGCACCAGCAGGGAGGCTGCGTCCCAGGCCCGTTTGCAGGTAGGGGAGAGTGCCATGTCATCTGCCTCTCCACTACCTGCAGACGAGGGGTCCCAAGAACGTATGGGCTCCGTCCTGATTGGTGTCGCGTTGTGCACGCGTGACATTCGTGATGATGTGGATTCTTCCTGGGCAGAGAACGCACGCCATCACGAAGAGCAGCGTTGCGATGTGCCACTGTTGGGAGGGGCCCTGGTTGGTGGGTTCCTACATGTGACACGCACTCTGGCAGACCTCTCCTCTTCTTTGGAGACTATGCACCAGTCGTTCTCCCTGCCGTCTTCTGGCCTAGATTCCACCAGGGCCCCCTGTGGACCTGGCCTGACCAACACAGCCAGCTTGGTGGAGATCCCATCCCTGCCACAGTCGGGAGTCGGCGGTCCAGCAGGGGTGGACACCACAACTGGAGACCAGCTGATGGAGGATGTGCAGGCATCATCGGACAGGGCACATGGACAGCAGCAGCAGCAGCAGGAGCAGGCTCTAGGTGGGAGCAATGATGGCTCTGGGCCATCGACATCAGGGGGGCAGGCATCGGCCAGAGGGCAGGAGGACCCTGGAATGGATGTGTCTTCCATGTGGCGGCAGTTGGGCCAGCGCATAGATGCGGAGCAGTGGCGGGCGGAAGAGGCGCGGCTCACCATGGTCAGGGCGGAGTTCTCCATGCGTCAGGCATTGAGGCGGGCAGAGTGCCTCGAGGCGACTCGCAGGGAGTTGGAACAGGCCATGAGTGCCTCCCTGCAAGACCTCGGGGCCAGAGCAGAGGCCCGCCTCCGGGACATCGACATGGAGTTCGATGATGCCCTGGCCCGGGACACCAGAGAGTGAGCCGCAGGACTTGCCCGCCGCCATTGTATATAGTTAGATAGTGTTAGGTTTCCTTTCCTTTTCTTTTTTATTTTGGTTGCGCTTCGACAATGCACCACGTTTTTGTATATAGTTTTTTATTAGGTAGTATTTTTGGTAGGTTTAATTTCATCAGTTGGGCTCATGGACCCTGGATTGTTCATTTGTACATAGTTCACCATTGGATTATTCTCATTTTTTTTATTTTCACTATGGAGCAATGGATTTCACTTTCTTTTTTCCCTTGGATTTGCTTTGTTAGACTGTGACTTTGGACACCATTTCTTTTGGATTTCTTTGGATTATGACTTCTTGTTTTTTATTCTTTTACGGACATGCAGCATTTCTTTAATTATTCCCATTGTTGTGTATTTTCTTTTAATTACATTCATGTTGTGTTTAATACATTATTTTCTTCATACTTCGATGTGTGATATTATCTCATTGGTTTCATGCATGTCATGATATGGGTTTTCACATTCACTTGCACCCATTGTGTGTGTGTGACGGACATGTGTTCATTTACATACTTGCCTTTGGGGTTGTATCATGTAATTGCCTTTTCTATGTGGGTGGATTCAATACTTGGTTGGGTCTTTGGGCTGGGGAAGCTGGCCATAAGGGCCATGATTGAGGATCGTCATGATGTGGGGGCAGGGGGACATGAGTGGGACATGAGTGGGGGCCTGCTGGCAGGTGCCCTTCACTGCTGGGGGGTGGGGGTGCAGGCGGACATGAGTGGGACATGAGTGTGGGCCTGCTGGCAGGTGCCCTGCACTGTTGGGGGGTGGGGGTGCAGGGGGACATGAGTGGGACATGAGTGGGGGCCTGCTGGCAGGTGCCCCACACTGCTGGGGGGTGAGGGTGCAGGGGGACATGAGTGGGACATGAGTGGGGGCCTGCTGGCAGGTGCCCTGCACTGCTGGGGGTGGGGGTGCAGGGGGACATGAGTTGGTGATCAGTAGTGCAAGCTGACATGTGGCATGGCTGGGTGGCATGCCCATGGTGGATGGGCTGCCTGCGGGACATGACCAGGGGTCAGGGTAGTCCCCTGTGGTGTGAGCTGCCTGCAGGGGCCGTGGAGGGTGTAGAGGGAACACCTGGGAGGACCCACACTGCCAATTCACGTGTAGGACTCCCCGCGCACCCCTGAAATACACGTACTCTGCTCATATTGCGTGTGAGACTTCACGCGAACCCCAGTTACACATGTACCACACTCGCACAGGGCCAATCGCTTGTGAAACTTCCTGCGAACCCCAGTAATACACGTACCCCACTCGCACAGGGCCAATCGCGTGTGAAACTTCCCGCAAACCCCAGTAATACACGTTCCCCGCTTGCCGTGCTGGTACAGGGTTAGAGCAGCCCTTTGCGCTGGATTGGGGATTTTGATGGCTTTCCCCTGCACAAGGGGCGTTCTTGGGGGCGTAACTGGTGCTGCTGCAGGGTCGCTTCGCCACTGTGCGCCACGGCTGGTTTTGGTAGCTAAAATCCATGAATACGCTGTGCGCGGAAATGGATTTTAGCGCACGCGGCTGGCGCAGAGATTCATACGCGCACACTGTGCGCCAGCCGCGTGTGCCACTTGTGCGCTAAATTCTATGAATTACCCCCCAGATGTCATGTATGCTGAATCAGTGTATTTAGTGACATCTTCGTATGCTGAGATCTCTAGTACCTCAATGAGTGCTATGAGTTCTGCTGTTTGTGCTGAGTAATATGAAGGTCATCTCTGCTGTATCACTATCTGAAATTCCTCTTCTTGCTCTTTCACTGTGCCACTGACCACTCTCCTGCTCTATACTCGATGACCCATCTGCATACAGCATTTCTTCCATGTCAAGGGGGTCTTCACTGCTTCTGCTAAATTCCTCTCATTCTCACTTGTATACTGCACAATCATGGACTTTTCTTTGTGGCTCAACAGGCATGAAAACATAAACTGATGGGTTCCTCTGTGGCACCTCACTATGGTGATAGCTGGATTTGTCAGAATGACCTCATACCCACTTGCCCTCTGTGTGGTGACTGTGGACTTGTTTCTCTCTAGAATAGAAAATACTGCATGCTCAACATACAAAGTGAAAGGACGCCCCATGACTATGGTGGCAGACCTCTGTACTGCAAAGCTGTTGCACCAATGCTTGCTCACATGAAAGGTATCCTTGTATCACTGGGTCTAGGATGCCACTATAGAATGCCAAGAGTTTGTGTTCCTGTGGTGATCATTGTGTGAGGACTGCTGTCATTATTTTGCCATTTGAATGTGAGAATGGAAAGAAAGGCTTTTTGTAAATTGCAGTTGTTAATACAGGTGTACTTCTGATTGCAATTTTGACATCTTCAAAACAGTATGTAATTTACTATGTCCATACAATTGTACCCTTGATACGTTGGGCTTCCTTGAGTGTCTGTAATAGTGGTCTAACATGTGTTGAGTAATCAAACACCCATGTGTGGCAATAATTGCACAACCTTAGTAATTGCTGCATCTGTCTGATTGTATTGGGCTGTGGTGTGTTTCTCACTGCTGTGGCTCTGTCTGGGCTTATATTTCTTCCTGTCATGCTACACACTAGCAAGTCATCTACGCACTGTAAAATAGTACTGTCCATGTTGAGGGACCCTGTGTCCATCTGAAGGACCCTGTTAAAGACACTTTCGGATTCACAGTACCCATGGGGCAACCTAGTGTGTTTTGAACCTCTTTCCCCGATATGAAAAAAGCTGTCAAGTATTGCAAGTCTGAATGTAATGATATGGTAAAGAATGCATTTTTGAAGATACTTCAGAGAAGTAGACTGCATTCACAGGTATTTTGCATAATATTGATGCAGGGTTTGGCACTAGCGGGTATTCTGCATCCACTATGTCGTTTAGGGGCAGATATCCTGAATGAATCTGCATGATCCCCCCCTTTGCTTCCTTCAATGCGGTATATAGCTATGTTTCATGGTGAGTCTGAAGGCACTATGATACCCTGGTCCAGCAATGCTTTGATTGGGTCATATATTCCCACATCTGCTTCTTTTGACAGTGGGAATTGCTTCACTCTAGGGAGTGTGGCACCTGGTTTGAGTTTGATTTTAACTGCCCCTATACTGGTCAGTCGCCCTACGCAATGATATGATATGATATGGTATTAATAATGCACCTGTACACAAGTGTTTCTAGGTGCCACAAGACAAGGGAAGGGAAGACATAGGGAGGACAAGACAAATGATCCTACTAGCCCCTGAGTCATTCGGATTCTTGCAAGTGTGACAAAAGAAGTGCATGGGGAAGGAGAGAGGGAAGTGAGAGGGAGAGGAAAGGGGAAGTGCGAAGAAGGCAGCATGGTTCTGAGTAAGTGCAGCCAGGCAGTGTGGGTCTATGTAAGTGCAGGAGGCAGGGGGTCTATAGGGGTTGCAGTTACAGCCCCTAAGTGCCTGGCAGGCCAGGAGGCAGTGCAAGGAAAACTGGTCATGGAGGAGCCTGGTACCCAGTGAGACTCTGAGGGAACCAAGCAACCAGTCGGCGCAGCAGACAGGTAAGTTGGTAAGCGAGGGAGAGAAGGCAGAGGAGTAAAGGAGGGTCTTGAGCTGCTTCCAGAACTTTACGTGGTCTGGCTCATGTCTGAGAGGGGCAGGGAGGTAATTCCATAGGGAGGCACCTGCGGAGGAGATAAATCTACCTTCCTACTCTCTGCTTGATGAAGCATCTGACCGTCAGAGTAGGAAGTAGCTGCGCGAAAGGCTCTAAAAGGAAGGTATTTCAGAAGAGAGAGAGATAGATGTAGTGCAGGCCCCGGTCCCAGAAAGACTTGAGGATGATGCATAGTGTCTTGAACTTGATCATAGCAGCCACCGGGAGCCAGTGGACAGATTTCAGGGCTGGAGTGATACAGTCCCTGGGCTTGAGGCCAAACATAAATCTCGCAGCCCTTTTTCAGGATTAGAGTAGAAGTAGGCAGATTGAGAAAAAGGCGGTTGCAGTAGTCCAGCCTGGAGAGAACCAGGGCTCTGGAGACAGTGAGCCTCTGGGGGAATGTGAGGAAAGGTAGAATACCTCTGAGGAGGTGCACCTGAAAGTGGGCCTTTTTGGTAGGGTCCCCGATGTGAGGAGAGAAGGAGTGGGTGAAGTCGAAGATGACACCAAGGTTTTATGCCTCACAGGAAGGTGAGGGTAGAGGGCCCAAGGAGGGCTGCCAGAGTTAGAGATGGAAAGAGGGCTACACATGATAAGGATCTCCAGCTTACTGGCATTAAGGTAAAGATTGTTGGAGACACACCAATCCTGAATTGTGGAAAGACAATCAGGAATGAGCGAGGGAGGAGAGGAGATTGAGGGAAACCTCAAAGAGAACTGATCGTCATCCGCATACCACTGAACATTAGAAGAGAAGTTGGATTTCAGGTGGGCCAAAGGGGCCAGATAGACATTGAAGAGCCAGGGTGAGAGGATAGAGACCTGGGGATTCCACATGTGGAGAGAGAGAGGTGGTGGAGAGAGATGACCCAAATTGGACCTGGGAGAGAAGATCCAGGAGGATGGAGGTCAGCCACACCATGTCTTGATCCATGATGCCCAGGTTCACACAGAGTCTGTTGATCAGGGTGGTGCGATTGACCATGTCGAAAGCAGAGGAAATGTAAAGGAGGATGAGGACAGATGGTTGCTTGTCCACAGTCGACTTGGCACCTGTGCTAAGTCTAAATGTAGATGAGCAGGTGGTGTTGTTGCAGTCAGTATTGTCTGGGGAACCTCCCTATGTTGTATTACCAAATGGCAGAGTATGCTAATTTCAAAAACTACTTCTCCATCTGTGTTCAAATTTGCAAAAAGCTCTTTCTAACTTCTCTCAATAGCAGTGTGGGAGTCTATGCATAGCACACTTTTCCCCTCCATCCCTTCCTCAACTGTGACTGTTACAATGATTGTGTCTTTCCTCATGATAACCACATGAATGTAGAGTGTGCAAATGGTTCCTGATGCTTCCTCGTGTGGTACCGCTGGCCTGAATAGGAATTCTGTTGGCAGGTAAAATATCACATTCTGCATTCCTGGTTACCAACCTAACAGAATGGTGCCTACATATGCGAATAGTGACTCGTGCAGTCGTAATGCTTGAATTGTGTCAGTGCTGCAAAGTGTTTCAATGACTGAGGATATTCTGTTGTAATGCATGCCAAGTGTTGAACACATCTATGAATGAGATGGTCATGTTGAGCTTCCTAAGGAGATCCCTCCTTAATATGTTCACTGGTGTGGAGGTACTGTACAGTAATGGTGCAACTATGTTTTGTGTCCCTATAGTACGCGGTAAATCCTCTTTGAAAGGAACTCTTCCAATTGCCCCAGAAAAACCTTGAGTATCCATGCTGTTGTCTGTTAATGGAAACCGTCTTTCTCTTATGCACGATCGGATGGCTCCTGTGTGTACCATGAAAGTAAACATGTTCACCCTACTTTGGGTTCCCTGTCTTCATTTCGAGTGATATAGAGAACTGGGCACATCAAGGCTTGCTGAAGGCTGTCCTATTGTGTATAAATGTTGGATACTGGCAGAGGGAAAGTATTGTTGTTGATAACACTGGCTCCAGTGTAATGTGTGAGTTTTCCCAGTGGTACTGAAGTTGCCTGGGTTTGAGCATGCTGTTTAATGTTCTGCATTGTATTTATTGTGGGATACTGTATGTGTTGTCCCAGCCTGGGGGCGATAATTTGTATTTGGCCTGATTTCTGGGGTTGTGCAGAGCCATAAAATCCTTGTGGTGTCCCTTGTGCATAATATAGGGTTAGGAGTGCTCCTGGGTTATGGGGGGGTTCTAGTGTGACAATCCTTAAACACGAGTCCCATCTTTCCACATGGATCAACATGATCCAACAAATCATGACCTCAATTTCCAAATCCACCCCCTTGTCCCTTTTGTGAGTTCCCTCTTGCTCCTTGGACCCCTCCTCTGTTTCGTGAGTTGTTGTCATGTGAATTTACCCAGTCGTGTGACAGTCCTGACTACTGTTGTGTTTCCATGGGGCGTGTTACTACTGCTACACCCATACTAACTTTCGCTAGTTTCTTGTACACTGGTTTAGCTTCTGCACACAGTGCTTTCTCCTCAGCCACTCTCTCGCCTTTACACTTGCAAAAATGTACTATATGTGCATGTATTTCTCCCCATCCCTTTACTTCCATGCCCACAATTCTATCTAGCTATGTTTGTACTTCAGTGGGTAGGTCCTTCCTTAATGCATGGTAGAAGAATGGAATGTTCTGTTCCAACGTTTCCCCCTGTTTCCTCTCTATACATAGCCCGAATAGACTGAATATACAATGAAGGGCCTTCATCATGTTTCAGTGTGTGTTGTATTTATGCACCTACATGAGGCCTATCGGGGTATGACCTTCTCAATGCATCCCATACACTGGCTCAGCAGTTATTAAATGGAGCACCGTTGTGTGCATCACTCTCTAATCAGACACGTGGGTAACCTGCTTGCTCCCATATTGTGATTGTCTGATCTCCTATTATACAGACTAATAAGCTTTTCATGTCCCCAATCGCTAGAATGGGCACTGACGTGTGCTTTTCTATTGTGCTAATCCATGTACCCACTCCTTCTTTAAGTGGTGGTAACATCCTAGTCAAATTATTCTTATCCATATGTGAACATGGTACATATTGTGATCTATCCACTTCTTTCTGAATCAATGGGAACTGTCTTCCCCATATTACGGTATGTTGTATCCTAGCCTTCTTCTTCGCTCTGACCACTGCCATTGTACTGGGGCAACGTCTTGATTAAATTCCCATGGAGTTCTCTCTTCCCAGTCCTCCTCTGCTTCCCAATTTTCCTCATCTTCCTCTTGCTCAATCTCAGTTTCCATTTCATTTGACTCATAATCTACATCCTGTGGTTCTAGCTCTTCTGTTTCTACTTTCACATCCTTTATTAGTGGCTTGTACAATTTCTGTAATATTTCTCCTTCTGGCCACGTTTCTGCATCTACCATGGGACATGGCCCCGTCCTTTTCCTGGTCGTCCTGCACAATTCTTCCTCTGTCATACGTATTGCTGCTCCCAGGTTTTGCTCGCTTTATTCTCTAGCTTTACTATCGCTAGATCTCGCTGTCACATACTGCACATGCTCCGCTATGGGGCTTGTTTCTGAATAAGCAGATGGTTTGCATTTGGGGTTTGTGTAACCTGCAGCTGGCTTTAAAGGATAGTTGCCTACTATGTATGGGGCTGTCGGCTGTGCAGGTGTTGAAGCAATTGCTGACTGGATGCCTTTCTCTACATTCATCTGGGACATCGACTGCATAAGCCTGTGTGAATTGTGTGCTTCCTAATAGGGACGGGGCAGATATGCCCTCGGCATTCCATTTTTCTTTTTGGCTACTTGAATATTCCTCATAGAGCTTCCAAGGGTCCAATAAGCTCCAATATACTCTGTCTCTTGTTTATGTTTTTTCCTTTCTGTGTGGATAGTAAATGGGTATACATGTGTGCAATACTGTTTTTATCATAGCTAGCCTCAGCTGGCCAGGCTATGAACATGGTTCCTTCTGTTCCTACTGCCCAGTCTTCATTATACTTCCTAATGTTCTCCCTATAGGTGGGTAATTCCCTACACATATATTGTAAAGGAGTGCTCATTTTTCGTCTGTGCTATGGTATGCAAACACAGTACAGTGAAACCTGTTGCTCAAAATCGAAATGCAGAATGACAATGCCTTCAACAATATCTCAAAGTGCCGCCCCTCTTTGGCGCACTCCTAAAACTGCTTTGAAAAGGCACAAAACGTTAACTTTGAAACAAACAAATATGAAAGTACAAAGTCACAATGTGATCATGCGCAAAACCACAAGGTTTCCAAAACCATACCCCTCTCTCAGCATGATCTCCACCCAAATCTTTTCCAGCACTCAATGTTTCACTGCAAATTGTTTCCAATTGTTCACCACAATGTATAATATGTATAACACAAATGACAATACAAAATCACTGTTCTAGAATGTTCTACAGGTGGGGACTATGATCCTCCCTCGCTACAGCAGGACCTCACAACTTTTCAAAAGCAGCGCTACCCCTTTACTAAGGGATATGCACACTCCACTTACAAATTTTTCATATGACATCACAGCTACAGGAGCCCTCTTTACTTTCTATTATAAACAACAACAAAAAACTTCACCAAAACAAATCACGTGACTCACACCAGCATTCACACTACTTCTGCTTTAATACTCACTTTCCACATAGTTCTCGTATCAGGTGCACCAGATTGGCACAGTCATCTAAGACCTCCCGAACAGCCTCTCCCCTCAATGGCCTGGACTTAAGTGGGAAGACCGCAAGCCTGGAGCGGCAAGGCATGCCTGTCTGGGATACAACTGGTGCCTGCTACCTTGCTTGTGGAATTTGCACAGTCTTCTGTTCCCTCCAGGCAGACCTCACTGTCCCCAAAGTGTGTCGGAGGAGCCCAGAGTTTTCCAGAAGAACCTTGGTTCCCTGTACATGGGCCACCAAAATGTACGGCAGATCCCTTTGTGCCAATAAAAGTAATTCAAAGAGCCAATGTGATGCACAAGATATGAGAAAAACAAACATTATTGTATCTGCCAGGGCAGGGAAATGTCTAAAAGACATTCAGAATTATTCAGCCAAAATGGCAGGTTAAATAGTAATTACAGAAAGGACAAGACAACAGTTGTTGCAAACTTCATCTCTGTTCATTGGCTGGTGTAATCAACAATATAGGTACTTCTATACATTTTTTGTAGTCATTGGCCTATTCTAACCACGTTGGTGGCATGCTTGCTAGTTAGCTCATTTACGGTGAAGTCTCTTTTCTTCCAATCCACTGCGATTGGACAGACGCATTTGACTCATGTATCAGTCAAAACTACTTTTACCATTGGTTACTCTAGGAGTAGAAGTGGAGTGAATGATTACAGACATTTTGAGATGTGACAGTGTGACACATAAAATAAAACTCTTTTAACAACTTCCTATCTACCTCACTGGCTGGCACCATCAAACTGCTTCCACCATTGCAAATTGTTTAATATCAGATCACTTTGCAACTCCATTGTTGGAAAGAAATATTTGCATGTCCTTCCTGTTCTCAGGAGATCTTCTGATCTGTCTTTGACCTTGCGCACTGGGGCTTATCTGCTTGCAGACTTTGCTTTTCACAGTGGCACAGATGTGTATCATATGTATATAAAAGTGCTTGCGAATTATACATTTTCATGGCTGTTCCTGTCTTTGATATTACCTTCATGTGATGTGGCCTAGGTGTGTACTATTTTACTGATTACTGGATCACATGTGGTTCTTGTGCAGGGGCAATGGTGCTCATGTGAATTATGGCTTCATGATGGGTCCCTATCACGTTTGCAATCACACAATGTGAATTAGATGTAAGCTTCTGTATTGGTGGCTAATTGGAATCAGGGGCACTTTGTGGATTATGGTGCTTTGTATAATTGATTTATTGACACAAAGAACTCTGCAAGTGCAATTTGCCATACAGGGGGCAGTGTTGTGCTTTATTGTTCTACCTCTGCGACCATGCTTCTTCATATTTTGCTGCCTGACTCCTGCCAGTTCATGACCTCCATTAAGTTGCATTTTGGCTATTCCGCATAGGGACATACATTGCTGTTATTCTCCAGAACATGGCTGAAGGAACTCGGTGAACCAGAGGCATCCTGGCCAATCAGTGTACAATGTCTTGTATTTTAACTCAGGGCCTAGTATCTTTACTTGTTGCTCTTTTCTGACCTACCAACCACGGACTAAACCCTGGGAAATCTTTCTACCCCCTTGCATCGACCAATCATTGCACAGCATTCAACCGTTGACTATGTGAATTCTTGCAACTTAGAATATGTGTGTACCTTCTGTGACAGACAGTCTGATGTTCTGTGCTGAGGGGTGATGAGGAAATGTTTGTGCTTTGAGAGAAGCTAACTAGATCATGTGGCTGACATGTATTGTATTCCGCTAATGTAAAATGATGGCAATCATTTATTCATCATTATAAACACTTCTACTATATTTCTCTACTGCAATTAGATGCTGCTGGGTTAGGTTAAGAGTATATAGTTGCTTGTCTATAAGATGTGTGTTATAGCACAACTAAAGTGTAGTTACTGGGGCATTGTTGTGCCTATGCTAGACACCCTTCATTACACAGGGCTGCTCTTTGCTTTGCTATGTGCTGTTTCATAGGGTCTTTAGCAGCTTGTATCTGTATGCATATTAAGAACGCTGAATTTGTTCCCCCATATTTTCATATTCCCCTTCATGTATCTTATCGAAAATCCAGCTGGGTTTTCGTTCAGGTGTGGTAACCGGCAAGCACGCTTTGAACTTTTACCTGCTATTAGCCAACTCAGTTTATTTGAAACAAGAGACAGTTTATCTGGCTTTTATGGATTTGAGCACAGCCTTTGAAAAGGTTAACCGGTACAAGATGTGACTGGTGCTCAGTTCCTTAGATTGCACACCTGGCCTGATTACCTATTGGCTTCACCATGAAACGTAAGCATACACAACAAGTGGGTTAGATAGACAATGCACTGAGAACCTTTGGGTAAATACAGGGGTATGACAGGGCGGTGACCTTGCCCCTTGTTGTTTTCTTTATACATTAATAGTTTTATTCATATGGGAGCCTATGTTCCAAAATTGGTGAACACTGCTCTTCCCGTTTTGGCTTACGCCAAGGACACAGTGCAAATTGTCTATACGTCTCGTGAGCTCCAACAATTAATTATGGTCTATACTATTTTTATGAATCACCTCGATCTTCATTTAAATGTTGGTGAATCGGCAGTGATGATATATCAGGCGGTTAGGCACCAAATTAAAATTCCAACTTTGTTCAGTAATAAAAGTGTAATTCCACTAGTCAAGCAGTTTGAGTAATTATACTTAGGCCTATGATTTGATTCAAATCTGTCCGACCGGGGAACAACACATCTACAAGCAAACAACAAGACCTTAGCAAGCCCTTGGTGAAGGGGGTCACCTGATTCATGAATATGTCAAAATCTCAACCACTTGACTTGATCAAAAAGGTGTTCTACAGCAAAGCGTTGGGGCCTCACTATGGGGACATGTGAACCCAAAAGGCATCCAGGTTGTAGATAGCAACTTTTGTAAAGCATTGCTAGCACTGTCATGTTGAGCCTCAATTTCGGCATTCACATGGAATTAGGCACTTAATTTCTAGAAGATGTCAAAATGGCCCAACCAATTTTCCATAGGCTCCGTACCCGGACCAACCTAAAGGCTGGGCTATTGAAAGTAATTATAACAGAACTATTATCAATATCCTAACTCCTTCATATACCATGGCTACGATATGTAAATGTTTGCCTTGAGAAGGCAGTTTATGAATCCCTCCATTCTGACTCCACTCGTGGTAAGACAACTGAAAACTCAGCTAGTTTGCTTTATTAAGGAGCAACGGAAATCAGTGGAAATAGTCAAACTGACCAACCAAAAACTTACGATAATATCAAAACCCCTTTATGTAAAAGTATTTGGTATGGGCTAACATTCCTAATGAAAGGAATATTATTTCTAGAGCAAGATTCTATTGCCTCCCTCTCAGAGCCAATGCTTGTTATGTTAAGCCCCTGAAGACCACCTTTTCCATGTTATTCTTATTTTCCCCCACATATACTTTGATTAGTGTTAGAACATTAACCCCAATATTACATGAGCTTAGATTTACTCAGTGCTGCCCCATCCTGACATATCTGTTATGGGCCAATTCACCTAGAACACCTTGGGGGAACCTGTCATATTTGAAACAGGATCTGAACAGAAGGAAATCGTTATTGGCATTTTAGGAATTTGTAACAATTTATGATGATTGTTTATTGGAATGAATGAAAGGAATTGTATACCCTGCACTTTAGAGTTCTTTTAGTCTCACTACATTAGTGACTTATATGTATCCATGAGGTGGAACCCACATGTAAAAGATTTATAGCATGATTTTTTGTTCTATCTTAGCCTATGTATTTATGTATTTCTTAACTGGTGACCGCTGTAGTTCTTTTTGCAGGAATATAAACTTATCCATATTTCTGTGAATTTTTAATGATTTTATAGTTTTTATTACATGTTTGACGAATGTGTTTTAGTTATGATGTTTTTGCCATGCCTCCTTGCTTTTATAGAATGCCCCTTCCGAAATAAACGTGAATTGAATTGAACAGATTTTGAGATAAATACTGATTTTTCATTGTATTTGAAGTGAAAGAGAGTTAATGTAAATAAATGCTAAAAATGTTTTTCAGTGCTGTGTGCACTGTCTAAAATAGGCACTGCTTACCAAAACTGACATGGTAAGATTATAAAAGGAATATTGTGAAGTACTAATATGTTTTCACTTATGTAATCGAAGTTGGACTATGGTTTGAAATCGGATCAGTTTGATAATATATTTTCTGTGAAGGCCAATTTAAAATGAATTGTTTCTATTTCCATAAAAAAATAGTGCACATGCAAATGCCATTTAACCCCTGATTCTGAAATTGCACAATTATATTCATATGAGATTTGAAAGGGGAGCATATTCATATTTGTTCAAGACAATCTGAAAAGCATTTTCTCGGGTTGGGTGGGTGAGTCAAAATAATCTGTGCATACTAAATTGTAAATGTTAATCCCCTAACCCAAAACCAGTAGAAATCAAATTCAACTTATTTTAAGCAAAGTATAAACTTCACATATGTTATTAGACCACAGCGTCACATTTATGGAACACTTAGGAAACCTGAAATGGTTCTATGATTCTAGTATGTATTTTTGTCAATGGAGAAAGTAAAGATCTTTGATCTGTGTGGAAATGTGGCTTTTGGTGTAAATTGGAGACGTTTTTATGATGTCAAAGGTTTTGATACATTGACCGCCCGGTACAAGTACAACTGGAATGCCTATTGCTATTCAGAACTCATAATTGATCATGCAAATGAATGCACGATTGTGAGAAATAGAGAGATTCATGCAGGCAGGTTCATTTCATTTTCTATATGCAAGCTGCCTTCTAATGTGTAACAATGTTATATATTTATTTATTTATATACATGGAGGAACAATGCTCTTATGATCACAAATTAATGAACAATCGATAAGAAATAAGATTTGACGGGGAGCAGTGAGCTTCTTACAATGCAGTGAGTTTGAATGACCTTCTGACCAGGTTGTGGAAGGGAGTAAATTGGACAGTCACACCAGGGATAATACATGGGACACATATAGATTAAGGACAACTAACATGTTTAAGTGCAGGGAGCTGGTGGGGCCAGCTGCATTAGGGATTTGATCATAATGGATGAAGTGATAGATTGGAGGTAGAGAAAGGGACAGAGGCAAGTTAGAGATGGAAGAAGAATGTTAGCTAGAATTAAGTAGAAAGGGGATCTACAAGGGTAGCTCGGAGGCGATGAGTTATGTTTTTAGTTTGGTTTGAACTTATCATCTAGCCTGTTTTCTTGGATAACCAGGGTGAGAGAATTCCATGGAAGTGAAGCAAGAAGAGAGAAAGAGTGAAAGCGAGAGGAAGCACAGGGAGGACAAGGTGCCACAGGGGTAGTCGAAGAGGCAGAGCAGATATTACGAGAAGGCTTGTAGAGTTGGATAGGGGAGGATAGACACAGTGGTGCCTTGTCATGAAATGATTTGTGAATGAAGACATTTAAATCTGGCCCTCTTTTACAACGTCTGTCATCCAGCCTGGTGATGGCATGAAATAGGTTTGAAGCGAGGGAGTTCAAAGAGAGTCCTGGTAGCAAAGTTAATGATCTTGTCAAGAGGACAGAAAGCATAGTTTGGGAGACCAGAGGATGCTGGCACAGTAGTCCAGTTTAGAGAAGACAAGAGTGGTTAAGAAATGATTGGTGGTGTTGAAAAGAAGGAGCAGCATGGTTTTACTAAACGTTAGGAGATGTCAGAAGGGTCATCGATTATGCTGAGGTTTCCAGCTGAAGAAATGTTGGTAGGGTGTCAAGTCGGAACATTGCAGTGGCTTCCCCTACACAAAGTTGGGGAGCACCTTTAATTCTTCCATTTAAAGAAATTTGACTTTTGAACACAACACATGTTTCTTGCTCAGAATTGTGGGGTAGAACTGTATATTGAGGCATGAGATTGGGGTGATGGCAGCAAATATTTGGGACACTGATGCCTGAAAGACCCCTGCACTGCTGTGGTCTCACTGGCAGTTGCCTTGGGGAGACTCCATCACAGGACCTCATTTCCCAGGCACCCAGCATGCGGGAACGCAGGGACAATGTATGTGCTGTTACATGATGTACAGATGCGAATGGCATGCCAGAAACAGTGGTAACAGAATCCTGAAGGGACAAAAGGAGATGTGATCTGTGCTCAACAACACTCTGGTGAATCCTATTTTGTGGTGCTGCTTGTTTTCCTTTTGCCTGTTTGCTTTAGATCCATCCTTTGGTTGGTCTGCTAACTGCCTAACAAGTCTGTTTCTGTTTTGCCTGCATCCCATTGACCCTGCCTGTTCTTGGTCTAATACATGCCTAGCGATTCTGTCTCTGTTTTCGTACTTCCTATTAACCCTAACTATACGTGAATTGTAGGCAATCTGGATTCCTGGCCATTGTGTTTGTGACTGTGTGCCATTACTTCGGTGGTGGAACAACTTACCTTTGAATTGTACTGCATTGCCTTTTTCCCTGGAACACTACCCCTTCTATGGATTCTGTACTTCTGCTTCCTCATAGCACTACCCTCCTTCCATTTATGTTCCTTTTTCATGCTGGTGTCTGGCACAGTATCTTTTTTCTCTTCATCTGCATCCAAGGAGAAACCTCCATACATGTACAGGCTTTTACTTACACCTGCTGGATTGTTCTATTGTCACTTTCTAACTCGCTCTCCCTCTCTTTCTGACTAGAGCTTGTGCCCACCCACTATCTGGCGTCCCTTTCAGGAACCTCTGCCTTCTCCATTTCTAAGGCTGTTGGAGGGTACTGGGAAGGCCAGTAGGATTCATCAATTGACACAGCATTGCTGAGACTTGTGTGGTCACTCTAAAGCCTGGAGGGGGTTATCTGTACTACCACCAACTACATGGTTGGGGTAGAGGCGCAGAGACTCCTGCCAAGGCTCTCAAAGGGTAGCAATGGACAAGCAACCAAGGCTGACTCAAGGAGAAGGGTGCAGGCTGGTTCTTAGGTACAGTGAATCCCCAAGCCCCTGCAAAGGAATGTCTGCAAACCATGTTATGTGTTAAAACAGTTATTTTCTTAAATGATATAAAAGTTAGGTAGATCTATACAAACAAATAAGACTCACGTTGTACTCTGAAATGATAATACCCCGTATATTTACAATTCATTGAGGTACAACAGTTACTCTTAGTTCAGCAGGAATTCACCAACTGATAACAGTTATTAAGAAACAGCAACATTTATAAACACTGTTTAACCCCAAAGACATGAATTCAGAAATGCAGGTAATACAGTTGAACATTAGCAGAATTTTTCTTCAGAGTAAAAATGCTATTCTGTGTGGAGATCCCCCCACCTGGGCATCCTGTAAGGAAAGGTAAATTATGCTTTGCTTTTATATAAATGCCCTGTCCTTATGTGTTCATTAATTGTCTGCTTTTGCTTCTATGGATCTCACCACCCCAAAGTACCTGGGAAGCAACAGGGGAGCATGACCCCAGACAAATCTGAGACCATTGGATGGACCCTGAGGGCGGAAGTCCCTTTTCCCTGTCACAGTACCTTGCGTGCATTGGGAGGTGAAGTGGAGGAGTTTCTCAGCTTTACTTGATGATGCTCCATGAGGATGGACCTTGCTGGAAGAAGAAGCCACAGGATTAATGCAGCCAAGCAGGAGAAGGGAACCAAGCAGTGCCAAAAGCAGAAGTTCTGGTCTTTCGCAATGTTCTCCTTGGTCGAGTTGCTACGCCAGCTTGGATGTCCATCAACGATGAAACTCACTGTGGACCTTGACAAGGCTTGGATGATGCAGATGAGTCCTTTGGTTTTCATTGATGACCTTCGGTGGTCACAGGTGCAGTGGCAGAAGTCAGTGTCAGGTCTCTGTGATTCACAGTTTAACGCTTTGGGGGTCTTCAATTCTGTAGCTGTAGCATGGAGAACGGGAATGCTTCTGGTGACCTGGACTTTGGTACTGGAATGCGCTGTGGGCCACCACCAATTTTGAACCCTCTGAACTCATTTTATGGTCCAGAATGGTAGGAAACCCACAAGCAGGCACTTCACTGCAGGAATAAACTTTGGTCTTCCTCAGCTTTGCAAAAGTGGACAGATGTCATAGCTGCAGTGCCCATGGAAGATTTCTTTGGTTGGTTGCAACTTTGCAAGCCCCAGGCATCGGGCAGCACTATGCCAGTGGACCCCCTCTTCTGGATGATAATGCAGTCTGGTTTTCCAGTAGTCATGATAAACAGCTTGGGCTCAAGATGTCCAGACACGCTTCTTCTGGAGCCACGACGATACCTCTGCAAGATGGCAGGCACTCAGTACTACCATCCAGGACACTTCGGGTGCAGAACAGCAGTTTCATGATCTGCGCAAATGTAGGATTCTGATTGTGGAGGCCAAAGCTGCTTACTACTCCTCCAGCATTGAGGCAACCTCTCACAGGAGCAAATCTCTCTTTGAAGTAGTAAAGCATTGTACCCAACCTGCACCTAACTGTGAGGTACTAGCAAATCAGGAAAAATATGACGGAATCAACACATTTTTTATTGAAAAAATAGACAGAATCTGAGAGACCACCAAATCAACCTCTCACAGAATTGTCATCCTCTGCAATCCGGCACAAACACTGCCCCTCTGGGCTGAATGCTCTCCTCTCTTTCTCACGGATCTCCTAAAATTGATTTCCTTTTCAAACCTGCTTCTTACTCTGACGATATAATCCCAGTCCCCATCAGTGAATAATTGACAGGCCGGGCACTCAATACACTCCTCATCATCATCAATGCTTCCCTTACAGGAGGATCATTCCCAGACAACCTCAAGACTGGTCTCATATGATCTCTTCTGAATAAATTAACCCCAGATCCAGACGGCTTGGCCAACTACCAGCCCATTACGAACCTCCCATTTATTGGCAACATCTTGGAAAATGTAGTTGCTACACAACCATTCTCCAGAATCAAACAACTCCACCTCCTAAATGACTATCAGTCAGAGTTCTGCCCCAAGTGTAGCATGAAGAGTGATATCATCGAGGTGGTCGATGATGCCTTCCAAATCATGTATACGGGACCCTCATGCCTCCTCATCCTCCTTGACCTTGCAGTTGCATTCGACACCGTCGACCACCGCATCCTTCTGTCCCTCCATTCTGACAGGATGGGATCCTCTGGCAGTCCTGAATTGGTTTACCTCTTACCTCTCATGCAGACACCAGGCTGCCCAGATGAATTCATTGCATTCCTACTGACTCTAAGGCTTCTGTGGAGTCACCCAAGTCTCCATCATCTCACCAATCCAGTGTAACCTTTAAACGGAGCCTGTGGGCACTATCTTCAAAGATTCCAATATAGTAAACCACCAATATGCAGATCATACTCAGTTGTACATCAGAGTAAATAGCATGCAGGACATCTTTCGTCTCCATGATTACCGAGCCATCTCCAAATCCTGGATGTTGACTGCCTACCTCAAACAAGCCCATCCAAGGCTGAGTTTGCCCTCATTGGTCCACCAACTAAAAACCCTAAAAAACAACTTATCCACAATGGCTGAATCATATGCACCTAGAAGGATTTGATCTGCAACTCTCACACCGAGCAACATCCTTAGGCTTCACCATTGACAGCAGCTTGTCCTTCCAGAAACACATAGCAAGAAGGCCCAAATAGCCTGGCTCAGAAGCTATAACCTTTGAAAGATCAAACGGTTCATCGGGGGCAGGACTTCCGGACTGTAATGCAGGCCCTTGTGGTCATGCACATCGGTGGGGGAAATGTTCTCCTGACATGGCTCCATGCTGCGCACTTGGCTCCCCAAAAAGCAATCCACCACGCTGTAGCACATCTTATTAAGGGAGCACAGTCATTTGACTTAATTACCCCCATCCTACGGAAACTACATTGGCTCCCACTCCAAGCCAGGATACTATTCAAGACTGCATGTATCATCTACAAAGCAGTCACAAGTAGCACACCAGTGTACCTGGTGGCTAAGCATCAGATATCTGGTGGCACACGCTTCTCGTGCACCGAATCGACCAACTGGCTTGAATCACAACTCATCTGCAAATAGAATACACACTAACAATCCTTCTCTTGTCATACACACGCTCTCAGCAACTCGATCCCGGTGTCAGCTCGGAATGCCCCCACAATCCAATTTCCGTAATGTCCCAAAATATGGCTCTTTCAACAACACACGACCAATGACTAATTCCAATGGATGCACATACCGATACACAGACCTCAGAGTACTGTCCTACTCTTAAAAGATGCCAGCCCAAATGCTGTCTACCCACACACTGTACAGGGCTCTGCTGCTCTCGAGCTAGGTCTGTGTTTTAAAAAATATTTAAAAAAAAAAAGAAATTACCACAAAGGCAGGAGTTACACCCTGTGGCCTTATTCTCTCATAAGTTAGGCCCTACAGAACAAAACGATTCCATCATGGATAAGGAGTTGCTGGCTAGCAATGGCACATTTGAAGAAGGGTTGCACTACCGCTTGGGTACATGTCATAAGGTGACATTGTACTCGGACTACCATAACCTTACAGCCCATAGCACTGTGAAATGCACTACTGCACAACAAGCATGGTGGCATTTGTTATTTTTCGCTTTTGACTTTGTGATAAGTTACTGACGAGGCAGTTTGAACACCAAAGCAGATGCCCTCTCCCATACGCATGGTTCCCAGACTGAGACATGCATCTTGAATTGCCCGACGTGTATCATTCCCGTAAACCATGTCATATTTGTGTGCCATGTACCAACCACACTGCTCAAAGACTTATGCCAATTTGTCCAGAACAATCCACAGGAAGTTGCCAAACACCGGCTCTCCCGGAGAGACAGGTTACCCTATAAAAATAAGGGAATGTATCATCGGAACCTGGCCACCCATAAGGTGGCCTAGAGATTATGCCTCCATTCTGTCTGCATACTAATGACCCTGCCTGTTCTTGGATTGCTGCCTTTCTAGTGATTATGGCTCTGTTTACCTACTCCTTATTACCCCTTCCCATATAACAGTGTGCTCCTGGCCATTGTGTTTGGAACTCTGTGCCCTTGCTTAAGTGGAACTACCTATCTTTGGATTCTACTACACAGTTTTTTTACCTGCAACACTGCACCTTCAGGGGATATTGGTTTAGACTTCCTCTTCTCTTCATCTCTGCCCTCATGCTATTCAGGAGACCCCTTGCTGTTGTTCTTCTTTCTCCCTGGCATCGGGCACGGTATCTGATTTCCCTCCATCTGCATAAAGGAGAAACCTCCATATCAATACAGGTATTCACTTACTCCTGGTGAGGGATTAGGTAGGTTTTTTTTTCTATTATCATTTCTAACTGTCTCTCCCTCTATTTCTCTCTAGATCTTGTGGCCAGCCGCTACCTGTTGCACCTGTGGGGAACCTCTCCCTTTATGAGCCTGTCGGAGGATGGTCGGAGGGCCTCCAGGATTTTCCAATGGACAGTCTTGCTGAGACTCGGGTGGCCACACTCGTACCAGGTGCCCACTGAATGAGCAACCCAAATATAGAAAAATTTACCAGAATATATCTTAAATTATGCCACTTCAAGATCTTAATACTTTGAACAAAGACCATTTCCAAAGTTCTGTATTCAAACTGCTACAGTATTTAAGTGACATAGGGCCTCACTCCGAGTCCAGCAGTAACCCTGCCAGTGCTACCGGCGGGTTACCGCCAGACTCGGAATAATTTACCGGTGCCTGACTGCCCGGTGCCACCGGCTCATTCCGAGTCCGGCATCCGGGAAGTAATGCGCCATTTTATTTATAAATTCCCAGTCCCATAGAGTGCTATAGGACTCTATGGAAGTGGGGACACGGGAGCATCAGCACTGTTGCTAACGGTGATGCTGCTCCCCTCAAAAGTCTGCCTACCGTGACTGCTGCACCCGACAGGGTCAGACATGTCATGTACAGCGGCCCGGCAGGCAGACTTGTAGTAGTTTGCCGGTCCGGAAACAAGGCTGCCGGTGAGCCTACTGGCACCCTTGTTTCCGGACTGGCAAACTTATAATGAGGCCCATAGTAGTTTAAAACAAGAGGCTCCATCACACAGTAGAAACTCTGCTAATATAATATGCCAACTGGCTTGAGCAATTGGTCATGGTAAGCAGAATTAGAGACAAATAAAAGAGAGAACACTGAGAACACTGATCCCGCTACTGCTGGGTTTCAGTGGTCTGAGTGGTGTGTCAATTTAAGGAGACACAAACTCTGTCGAGGTTGGGAGAAAAGGGTTCTTGGTAGCACTGAGAGGGTAAAGAATTACATCAAGCCTAGCACTGATCCTGCTGGGATTGGGTGATGAGGGCCCTTTTGAAGGCCAGGCTGGAATAGGACAATATAGGGCTGCTATGATCATCACCTGGTCACAATAGTAAACTCACCCCACTCCTGCTAGACCTGAGCAACAGAGGCCACAAATGTGGGTGAAAGATGAGGCCATGCGTAAGTAGCTGCTCCCATTTCCTACCTGCATGTTAGCTTCAGAAGAGCATTCAAGTACTGAGTTAAACACAACATCACTACCTTAGTTCTCTGGTTAATGATGCAGGTTCTCTGATTTTCCCTGTTTGGTTTAGGGGGTCCTTGCATATTCTCTCCAAGTTCCCAACAACTAGCAATCCAGAGTTCCTACTGCCCAGCTGTGAACCTGCAGTGAACCAGCTTAAATATCTCCAGCTGCCTTAGCTCAAACAAACTGGTTGTAGCTCATATCTGACATAGATTCTGGGTGTAGAGGTGGCTCTAGCAGTCTATGTACTCCTCTTTGAGACTTTTCCTGGACTTACTGGAGGTTCTAGGAAGACCTGATGCATTTTTGTTTTGTAACACCATGATGTTTCATGGACCGGCTTCCATGTACTGTCCTGTCCTGGCGCTGCAAGATCATGCAGGGCTCGTTCTTAGCTGCCTCTGTTGTCTTGTGAGTTGCAGTATGATTTCCTAACCTTCTAGTCATTATAATTCATGGTTGGTGGTTGTGAGCCCTTCGGGCAAACTTTTCCTATCTTAAACAGAGCACCCACTGATATCTTAGTTGTTTCAGGACATGCTTATCTGTTCAGGGTGAAAGGATATGTAGGAGTTTACTCTCTCTAGTCACCAGAGTGCTTGTTTCTTTTCTCTTGCCTTCTCTCTGAGTTTATTTGAAGAGCTGCCAATGGCTCCTCATGAAGGGTTGGGTTTCTGAACTCTGGCTGGTACCCTGCAACTCTTCTGCATGACTACCCGCCCCTGCAGAGTTCAGCCTGTCTGGAAAGCTACATGCAACCCAGCCGCATACTGGGGATTCTTCCCACATAAGAGGATGCATTCCTCTACACCATATTTTTTTGTTTGTGTTGGAGAGCACAGTTTATTTTCACTGGCCAGATTCTGCTATCATTTCAAATTGATAGTGGGAACTGCAGGGTGTCATTTGCATTTCAGATGGCATAACAGAATGATGATCAAGGATATGTGCAAGAGATACAGACAGTAGGCAAATGGCAGATCTTTGCCCTACAGTTGCTAGCGCTGTAGCTTCTTGGACTATGTAATGGTAGTTTAGTTCTAGGTTACCTTTGCGTTTCTACAATGTTTTCCTGAATGATTTTTCAGTTGCGGTGCCCTGATCCTGAATCTGAGGCATCAGAGACAGTCCTTACTTTCTGCTAACCAGGGGAAAGTGTATACTTTGTACAATGTGGTTACTAGACTTTCATTCAGCAGTGTTCTATGTGGTATGCTTTGTAGAAGTACTATAGGATACGTCCTTTAATGGCAAAGAGCGGATGGAATTGGTGTATTTCTCCTAAGTGTTATCAGGAAGTGTCTCAGCTGACCTCACTTTTTGCTCAAACTATTGGTACCTTAACCTTGCTCATGAAGCACAATGTTGGAGACTGATTTGGCTGGGCTCTAGGATAGATGTTGCCCTGATATATTTTGCCTGGTTTTCCTGAACTGCGTTGTGGTGGTCGCAGACATCAGGTAGGATATATCTATCCGTGGGCGAATATGACGTGGTGGGCACCTAAGGTATGGTGTAATTTGGATTTGGGAGGCTCCCTTTGCCTTGGGCATAATTCTTGCTGTTATAGGGTGATCATCTTGATAGCTTCTCAGGTATCTGCCTTCTCTTAAGTCAAGCTTTTTTTGGTATTGGATGAATTCCATTCATTGCGATCCGCTGACAGTAGATCCCTTGATTTTCTTCTGGATGTTTCCTGCCACATGGATTGTGTGCCAGTGCAGATCATGATTTTTCCGATCTGATTTTTGGTGTTTTCATGAGTAAATACGGCAACGAGCAAGAGGGACAATGAAGTAATTCTCTGATTATTTAACCAGTAATCTTCATTACTAGTAGTCATACTCTTCTTTGTCACAATACTGACATCCTTCCCTTCCTCCCCAGAGATGTGATTATCCCATTGATAAATGCCACATTGTACTTTCAAAGAAAGAGAATTATGTGGAAAGACATAAAGGCTACAAGACTACAATCAACGTCATTAGAATGGGAGCAGGGACAGCCGTGCTGATGGATCGATATTGGGCTTGTGGATCCAGAGCTTACATGAAGCTGTCCAAAGAATGGGGAGGGACGTATTCCGTGGCACTGATACATGTTCTAGCGTTCCAAAAAGTGACCTGAACATTGAAGAGTTTCCAAAAGCAGATGTCCATTTGAGGAAGAGAAGATCACTAGAATTCCTCAACCGGGTAAGGAGGGAGAATTACTTTTCATCAAAATTAATATAAGCCTCCTATGTCATTCTATATGAGCAGTCAGCGATATTCACAACTATCTTTATGCCTGGGATCCTGATGATGGCCAATGTCAAATGGATTCAGATTACCAGATGGGAACTCCTGCGGATGATCAACACTACCATAAAGGTATTTAATGCGATCAAGGAAGGATTGAGGGCCATAAGGCTGATGACCCTCCAGAACAGATATTTCCTAGATATGATATGATATGATCACAGCAATGGATGGAGGTGTTTGTGCAAAAATAGGGCAATCATGTTGCACGTTCATACTTTCTCATGATGACGAGAATTGGACCTTGACAGAGGCCAAAACGTTGTTGATGAACCTGCACAACAAGATGGAAGATGAGACAGAAGATATTGTAGATGATAGCTGGTTTGCATCCATCTTCTCGTGGGTCCCGCAATGGATGGCAAACATCTTCAGATTTCTTGGAGCAGTTTGGTGATGATAATGTTTGGATTCTGTGTGATCAGGATAATGATTACACAGTGTAAGAAGACAGCAAAGAATGCTGTAGGAATGAAGATTATGTTCAATGTCGAATCAGGGTTTGGGCCCAAGGATCTGGCGGATGAAGAACTCAGAAAATAGACGCCAGCATCTTAGAACCAGAAAGAACGAGGTTCCTGCATCCAAGAAATCACAGGAAGTACATGGGACAATGGATCTACTTTAATCTGAATGGACAATGCAGCCATATGACCTGCAGCGTTGATGAACATGTAAAATCAGCAGGATCTCTAAAGGGAGTGGTGAGAGTCTGGACACCAAAGAGGCACATTTTGAAGAACGAATACCAAGATGTGGAGACTGGTGAAGGAGTGGTAGATACATTAACCAGATGGGGGAATGTAGAAGAGCAGCTGAATGCCTCTGCAGAAAGTCCTGCCCCTATTTTGCCTATATTTGTGACATGTACAACGCCAGTAATGGTACCTATACAACAAAGATCCTTTGAGACGAGGTATCCACTGAGAAAATCCTATATGATGTTTCCCGAACAGATGACGGTCTCCTAAGAGAGAGCCCCAAAGAAGTGTGAAGATGTGAAAAGGAGAGGCTGCTGACGTCACAAGAAATGAGCATGATGCAGTGAGAAGGATGATCAAAGTAGAGAAGGCATAGACTTTATAGAATCTGATGGCGAAATGAAGAATTGAGAAGACTTTCATGTGCAGAATGAAGATTGCACGTGTGAAGAAGCACTGTAGAAAATGCAAGTAATTTTATAACTCTACAGATGCCGTAACGCAAGTAGACTAAGTAATCGTAAAGGCTGGCTATACATATATATAGAATCTGGACATTCGATGTCAACATTTTCTTAAGATTAACCCGTGGAGAAAGGAGGATTGATAGCTGTGTGTGTGTGTGTCGCAGCAAAGAAATAAACTGAGGCCCGAAGATGGACCAAAGGAAGACTGCTTGGTTTGGTGCCAAAGGCTAAAACAGCCAAAACTGGTTATCAGTCCTTGAAGAACGGTGAACGTGAGACCCCAAGGCATCCCTTGTTAAGTTGCAAAGAGAGAACACCATGAGTGCCAAGTTTCTTTATTCAGGACAATGAAATGCTATAATGGGCCAATTCTTGGTCTCCTGTCACGTGAGTCCAAGATGGAAATAGATGTGGGCATGCAAGCCTGAACCTTGATAAGAACGTGCTCACACTCCCTTATATTTCCAGAGAAGAAAAGCTACTACAAGGCCACGTTCAAAGACAATCTGAATGGCAAAAGGCATGAGTGATGAGAGATGATGGGCTAATTGGGTGGGGAGTCACGATTAAGTCCACCCACCACTACCTGGGGTACCAGTTTACAGGCTGCTAGAGAATTGAATGTTCCAGAAGGGGACTAGTGTGCCAACCAATTGAAGTGGGGCATATAATGAAGGACCTTATAGTTTGAGAGACAAAAGTATATTGTGTTTCTAATCACTGTAAAAGATGACTTGCACAAAGGGAGGGCATGAATTGCCCACCTGACTTTAGAAACCCAATCACAATCCCATCCCTTATAGAAAGTATACTTAGATACTCCACTTAGTCCAATCACAATCCCATGTAGGTTTTTGTAGTTTTTGTAGTTTGCCACAAAGTATCACATCACGTATGTCTTCTCCCTGCCTCACCTACTGGAAGGATGTCCCCATCTCCACCATGAGACTGTGCCTGCTACTCAACCCTCCGGCAGTAGCAGGCACCGAGGACACGCCAAGATGTCCGCCACCTTCTTCGACCCCACGGGTCCTTGCCACGCTGCCTGGTTTGCCTGGAGGCACTTCCCAGGTTCACTATGCCTGATTGGGTCCACACATTTAAGGGCCGCGTTTTCAAGGGCCTACCCTGTCTTCTCCATCTTACCTGGTTGCCTATGCCTGACCAGGCCACGACCGCTGCTTCCCTGCCAGAGGTACTCTATCTAAAGCCCAAGCACCCTAAACTCTATCAACTCTACCAGTCAGCCGCTTGCTACTATGGCCACGACACAAACTTTCGCGACAACATCATTATGGACCTTTACTTTCCTGTTACACCGAATATCTGCGATGCTATTACTGTGATTCATAGCACTGTGAGTACTCATTGTTATGTGTTGTAAACGCTTTACCTACTGTCCATGCCTGCTATTATCTCCCACCGCCTGGTTGCCCGCTGCATGTGTGCTCCCCCTGCCCCCTGGTCTCCCGCAGTATATATGTGCTCCTCCACCCCCCCTTTCTAGTTGCCCGTCGTATGTATGTGCTCCCCCTTGCCTCCCTGGTCGTCCACTGCATGTGTGCTCCCCCTGCCCTCCTGGTCACCCGCTGTATGCATGTGCTCCTCCAGCCCCCCCTCCTGGTTGCCTGTCGTATGTATCTGCTCCCCCCTGGGTGCCTGCTGCATGCATGTGTTCCCCCTGCTGTTGCCTGCTGTATGCATGTGCTTCACCCCTCACCCCCATGATCGCCCGGCACCCCACCCTGCTCGCAAAAGGGTTTGATGCCCTTTTGCCCATGCCACCTACCTCTGACAAAACAGTATCATATGCTACTTCCGCCCGTACCCAGGGGCTGACACGCATATCTCACCACTCACTCCGTCATTTGCATTACCTGTTGTCTACATTGCTCAAGAAGGGGCAGGTCCTCATGTCCTATGCCTCCGACTTTTACCTTATGCTAGACCTGTTGTTAACACCCCTCTAGATGGGGCTGGTTCTCATGTCCTATGCCACCAACCTTGTCCTATGCATTACCTGCTGGTGCCACCCATCAAGATGGGGTTGGCTCTCCTGTTTTATGCCACTGACTCTGACCAAATGCTTTCTTCCGATTTTGACCTTTTTGTATTACCTGTTGTTGCCTCCCTTCTAGATGGGGTTGGCTCTCATGATATACTCCACCTATTTTGACCTTATGCATTACCTGTTGTTGCCACCCTTCAAGATGGGGTTGGCTCTCCTGTTTTATGCCACCGACTTTTGACCAAATGCTTTCTTCTGATTTTGCCCTTTTGTATTACCTGTTGTTGCCTCCCTCAAGATGGGTTGGCTCTCTTGTTTTATGTCACTGACTTTGACCAAATGCATTACCTGTGGTCGCTGCCCTTTAAGATGGGGTTGGCGCTCTTGTTTTATGCCACAGATTTTGACCTTATGCGTTGCCTGTTGCTGCCACCCCTCAAGATTGGGTTGGCACTCTTGTTTTATGCCACTGACTTTGACCAAACGCATTACCTGTTGTCGCCGCCCTTCAAGATGGGGTTGGCGCTCTTGTTTTATGCCACCGATTTTGACCATATGCACTTATGTAACCAAGCAAGTATTCTTAACAGCGCCACGATGCCTGAGGGCAGTTTGTGCGCTCTACAAATGCAAACAAATGCAAATAAATAAGTATGATGATTCTTTGCTATAAAAGTAATGTTTTTTATTAAATCCATTGAGACCATGCTGTGAGACGTCCGTTGATATCCATTGTACTCCATGTTTAAGAAAACTGAGAATAAAACAGACAGTCGGTCTTCTTATTTGGTGTGAGAGTTATTCTCCATCCCATCCATCGTACAATGTGTTACCTTAATTAAAAGGACCATAAGGGTTCACTATCCTTTGGAAAACAAACAATACAATTCCTTCACTGTACTGTACTGCAGAAGTGCTGATTTGTTTGTCATACCAAAGGAGTGTGCTGCTGTGCTCTTCCCACTGCACCCCACATAGCTCCTGTGCTAGCCTCCAATAATAGTTTCACAGGCCTCTATAAAAAGTGAGGGGTTGCAGCAGTAACACTCTCACTGGGATATCTGCATACTCACCACATTTTGCAAGCAAAACATATTTAAAGTCTCACCATGACATTATGGGCAGATTAAGAACACTTTATGAATCTGTATGCACACACATATTTAGCAGTGCATACAAGATTGTTCGCAACAGACCACACCCTAATACTATTGGTAGGACTACACAAGTGCTCAGTGTTTTTGTCGAGAAAAGAGTTTTCATATAATTTGTTAATGTCTATGCCCAAAGGAACTCTGAAAAAGTGCAAGGTATACAAATTGCATAAAACACATTCTAGCTATCTGCATAACCGTTGCCCTAATACTATTTATGAGTGATGCCAGGCAAAGTCCATACAGATTCCGTACCATTGACACAGATAATTGAATTACAGTTGAATTACAAGGTCAAGCACCTGAACAAGAAAGCGAGTTGTAGGGCAAAAGAGGGTGCTCAGGTAAAGTAGTAATGGCACAAAAATTGCTTGATGTTGCTCTCGAGCAACTGCATTATCCCACGTATATTTCAAAACAGTATATTGCAGCAGATATTCAGGAAGAATGTTTTGTCCCCAATTTGCAGAAACATATAGACAAGTTTGTCGCAAATTGTACCACATGCCACTTGTATTTCACAGGACACACCCTCAAGTCATTAAAGGGCACCCCTCTGGGCCCTTCCGCTATCTCCACATCAACTATGTCGACATGGTTATCAGGTGCAGTAACTATCATTATTTGATTGTTGTTGTGCGCCGATTCTATTGTTGGTTTGAGGCGGGACCCACTGCCCATCCTGATGCCAAATCAACTGCTACATTTCTAGTACACAAGGTATTTCCTCAATGGGGACTATGTGATATCATAAGATTGGAGAATGGGACCCACTTTTTTAAAGAATAATTTAAAGAGCTAACTGCCCTCTTAGGGATCAAGCACAAGCTGTGCTCGGTCTATCATCTGCAAGCCAACGGAGTAGTGGAACATCTCAACAGTTTATTGGAGCAAAATGTGTCAACATTATGCCATAGCTTGCAAACGAATTGGCTATGTAGTTTGTCACTGGCCTTGTTCAGCTTGCGCAATACCCTGGGGAAAGTACATAACTTGAACCCCCCACAAGTGTAAGCATCAAGTAGTTTACTGCACTCCAACCTCTGTCAAGATAAAGGGAAATCATGCCTGGATCCATCTCTCTGATGTTTTCAGGAAAACCAGTTCTAACCCCCCAACCCAAGTGGAGGACAATGAAGAGAGGAGTGGATAAAGGCACAATTGACATGATTAATATTGACATTGCTCTACTAGGTTGTTTTGGACAAACAGACAATAACCTTTGTTTCCAGCCTCCAGGAGTGATAAACCCAGGAACACCTAATCAAATCCGCAAAGTGATGTGTTATGTTGGTTGTTTGTTTTCTTTTCTATTTCTTCTTTTTTTATGACAATGTTCATGAGGGTGGGAGTAAATAATTGGGAGGAATTAGAAGCGGGTGGGCAGCATGGTAGTCAAGGAAAATATAGGTTAGTGTATGGTAGAATGTCACCAAAGCCTAGTGTGCCAGTACCCCAGTACAGAGGAGAAGTAGTGAAAAAAGAGGTTGAAACTGTAAAGGTAGAACATGAAGACAAAGTCTAGGTTATTTGGGATGATGTTGCAGATGTGCATTACCTGATTCAGATAATATGTGGTATAACCACATGAGGGCAGTGGGAAGGGAGAAGTACAAAAAGTCCTGTTTTGTGTGCTCCACGATTCCACACGCAAATGGCAACCCTGTAAGGTTTATTCCCAAAGAGAGGCCACCTCAAGTTGCACAATGTCTAGTACATTTAAGTCTGTGTAGAATAAGAGCGTTATTCCAAGGACACAGAACCTGATAAAGATGACTGTTCTGGAAAAAACAAAGAGAACAATGTGAGGTGTAAACTGTGAGCGGAGTTGCAGTTGGGAGGTGCTGTATACAGTCACACTAAATGGGAACAGGGTTTCATGGTGCAGAGCAGGAGGACTTATGGGCTTTGACAAAGAAATAGTGGGGCACATTAATAAGACTTGCTATGATATCTGGGGACAATTTGTTCAATAAGCTAATCTGCGTGAAGCCAAAAGAAAGACCAACTAGTTTTCCCTGTGTTTCAGCAGATATGGTGATGTACCTGTAAGGGACAATGATAACTGTGACATTGGCGATACTGGATCTTAAAATGGGCACCTCTCCCCTCATGGGACTCTTCTGGAGCTGCGGTCCGAATGCCTTTCTGCAGTTGCTGCCATCATGAAAGGGTGTGTTGGCCCTAACCATTCTCCATGTCCTTGTGCTTATTGTGCCCGAAGACCACCTTACAATAACTGCTGTGCCCCGCCCAGTTAGCACTGTTCCCCAACACAAATCGTGCGGATCAATTGACATTACACTGATACGTATGAACACAAAATCTCGCCGGTCAATCAGTGCTTCCTATTGTACATATAAACCCCCCAATGACATCGATAACGGGTTCTTCACACATGCCATTGGGACCCTACATAATCTATGGTTGAAATTGAAAAAGAAGGCGGGCATCTAACCAGGACTGGCTATCTTGGGTTCCATCATGGTTGGGCGCAGCAATACATGTGCTAATGCCCATTGTTGTCTTGTTACCTGTTAGCTTTTGCTCCTGTCAGCTCACCTGGCGCTCCTGTACCAAATCATTGTAGCACGGTACTACCATCATTAAGCCTAAGAATGAGTGAGGCCACACCCATCCTGAAATATGTACACACACAAAGGACCCATGGAACCCTATGCGCGATAGTAAAAGAATTAGAATACCCAATGCTGTTGTTCCCCCAGGCATGCTTTTGTATCCCCAACCTGATCCTGAAAATTATAATGAGTACTGGGTAGATTGCTCAGGAGATGGAAGGTGTTGTTTCACACACTAGAACAATATTCCCAAAGTGGGGGTAGCCTACATGATATGTCCCAGATGTAGATACCTAAAGACACATATGACAGGGAAAGGGAAGCCAGACTGTTGTGTTTTGACTGGGAGATGGGATCGAGTAGGGCAGTTAATAAATTAACTAGAGAGGGGAATGTTGCAGTGGAAATCCAACATCCCAACCATGGGAAGAGGTTCAGACTGTGCAAAATCTATTAACTAGGAGCGCTGAATATTTTTAAAGCAGTAGTTGACACTTTAGTTTAACTACGCAAGCACATATGTTTTCGAAAGAATCATTGCAGGATGAAAAGCGCAGCAGTAACAATGTTGTAAAGTAGAAGGTAGACCCAGATGGGGTGAAGAAGTTTGCAGCTGCTAGCGTTATGAATAGAGTGTGGGTTGATGCATAGGGAACAATATATAATGTATAACACTGTGTATTTAGTAACATTGTGCTAGTTAATAGTAAGCCAATAGTAGATCTTTAAGTAGAGTTTAACATAGACAACAGTGGCATAAGGTGGGTAGGCTATGATAGCCAGGGTTCAGACATTTTGAAGTAGACTGCAATGGAAGTGCAACATTGAATAACAAAGGATATTAGAATTCATTTGAAGTTGGTGCACAGCTCTGCTAAACCAGAAATATGTCACCTTCCTCCAGCGAGTGTGCAGGTGGCCGAGATTGGCACTGACAGACCAGACACCATGCTGATATCAAGGAATGAAGAAGCCATTGTTTTACTAAGAGGATGTCTCAAAGAGGTGCACATCAAACGCTGTCCAAGTCACCTTGACCAATGTAATGAATAAATAATTGTAATGTACTACCTGATTACAGGACAATAGCCAATAGGTGAAACCAAAATTAGCACAATAGGCCCAAGGATAAACTAAAAACTGAAAAATGCTGCTGTGGGCCAGTTTGTTTGGTCAAAGGGCCCTATTTTTGGCCATTGTGGGCCAGTTTGATGTGTTACTTCAGTATGCGGCTAGTATTTAAAATGCACAATTTGCATTTAATTTTGTCATAAAACTCCCCCTATTCAAACAGTGTCTCAAAAGGCATGAATAGCCATTTGCAACTGTGGGACACTTTCATTGGTGGCCGAGACATTTTTGTGGCCCAGTCCGACCCCGCCTGATTAACAGGGACCAATTACATCGGAGTAGCACCTACTGATGAAACAATGAAGTCATTTTTAGGGGTTGTGTTTTTTTATTAGGAGGTAGCCAATAGAGTAGCAATATATATGTAATGTTTAGGGTTCTTGTATAGCGGTTGGTCAATGGGAAACATGGGGAAATTGTGTATCTAATATGTACATTTGCGGTTTCCACACATATCACGTATAAGCTGTAACTTTACAGGCCTTGATGAGTGAGTTGTTAGTTCAGTTCCAAGGCGCTGTCTAATGCTCCAGGTCTCATTTACATGCAATAAAGCTTGTTTTTCTTGCAAAGACGTGCACTCTTACTGCCACTTGGATCATTGGTTATCAAACAGGTTTTGAGTTTACTTTGCATATTACAACAAACAAGTGGATATATGTACAAGTCCAACAACCTTACGCAAGGCCAAGGCAGGCAGAGTCAAGGATGCCTGGGAATATCTAAACACTGGCTGGGGCAGAAGAATCATAAGGTATAATAAGTGTGGTAGAGGCAAGTAAGGGCAGGGAAGGATATTTGACTAACATGTGCAGGCGTATGTCAATTAGAGCTTCTATTCCTGGAGCCACTTTTTCCATATTCTTTTTGACATTTTGAGCGTGTACTCTGTATTTAGGTTTTTAAGGTCATGCTCGCGTGTTATGATAATGTAAAAAAGCTAGACCAGAATATCAAGACAGTTACTATAATTTAGCTTAGTTAAGAGAGAAAACAAATGTCATGTAACTGTTGTGGATTGTGCCTTATTAATGATTCAGAAGGTGGGAATTGTCTCTGTGCGCTGCTAAACCTCTTCTGAGCGGCCCTCAGGAGGAAGCTTGGCAAGCGCAAGTGCGCACAGCTTAGAGGGAACATTAAAAAGAGTACTTTTTCAGAAAGGTTTCTGTAATAAAGTGGATCACCTTCATGATTAAGTACTGTGAAAAGCAAGAGTGGGATTAGTACTAATGAAGATTACCGGTAAGTGATCAGTGCATGCGTTCATGTAATGAAGCGGAAGAGTTTGCCAATGGGCTGCCCCATACCTCAGCACTTAATGGTGGTTTAACAAAGTACCTGAAAGTGCTCTCAAAATTACTGTGAAGACAATGGGCCTGATTCACAGAACGTTTTGCTATGGCATTGCGCCATTATAAAACACTTCTAATATGTGGAATACTAACCGACAGCCAGAAAAAAGAAACACTAGGAGATATCTACAAACCTGTTTCAGAAGTGAAATTCCCCTACAGTCGAGGAATGGCCGAATTATGTTTTGCAAATAAAGAAGCTGCACGAGATTATTAAAAAAGCTCTCGGTTGAACCTGATTTATGTTCCTCTTTAGGAAACAGAAGCGGGTCCCTGCAGTTGCTTAACTGCTCCCCCTCTAAGTGCTGGAAACGGCAAGCAATTGACGTCCTTTTTCCTGGGAAGAGTCCAGTAGTCATTTAGGACCCTATAACCAGGTGTCATGGCGTAGATAATGATTAATGCTCGCAGAGTGCACGGGCCCACTTCAATTTAAAAAACTGCTGGGTCTGCTTCTCTAAAACCACACTACGTGCATCATCAATTTCTTTTTAAACGAAACTACATTTCCCTCTCATTTATTGTTTGAAAAAATTTCCATTTCAAAGTGCTGATTCACGTTTTTTTTGTGTGTACTGCTCCAAAACGTACTGCAGCACGAGGTGACCTACTTTATGGAAACTTAGCCGTGTTACGCGCAGCTTTTCTGCAGCAGGTCTTTAGTTTACTGACTCATTGAAAGGCTTTTAATTATCATTCTATTAACTCTATTTTTTGTATTGTTGTGAGTTGTTGTATATACTAGTCACAAGCCGGTTGTAAATTCCTCTTTCATTGTTCAGAAACCGTTCAGATATGTATGTAAATATGCTTTGTGCAATAATAACACAATAGATGCGAGAAGCATATGAGAAATGCGGGTTATTAATTAATAGCTCCCTTCATTCAGTGGCATTAACACAGATAATATTCCAAATGTATTACTAAACAGCAAGGACCACCTTCCTCATTACACGGGTGCACTGCTATGTCTATCTGCCATGCTTTATGATTAAGGAAGCTTCACAGATCCCGCATTTCCCCGAAAGGTCACATTTTAATGTGATAACATTGTTCTTGTTTCTCATTCACAGCATCTATTTTGCCGTTTCATAGTCGCGTGCACAGAGTCTTCCACTGGGACGCACATTTCCCTCTGACGTGGATGGAGCGGGAATCGGTTTGGTCATTGCTTTCCCGTGTCGCATTTAGGAGCAGTCAATTCAAATTATGAAATGCGCAAATTGCAAATGTTTACTGCCCACATTTTCCACTGCGCTTCTGTAAACCTGGAAAAATGTGGTTGTCTATGAATTGTGCATGTAAATAAGGGGCTGCGGCCGGGGAGAGGGCACGGGCCTACGAGAGTGTGTTTGTTGCATACACTGACGCGGCAGGTCTACTCAAGGGCAATGCACTCCCTCCAAAGCAGTGTTGTGTGTTTTGCTATCGGGTTGTTCAACACAACAAGGAACCTTCGTGTCTAGTTAGTGCCAACATAAAAGTTAACATTGTATGAGGCATTATGTAAGGTTTGCAGCATGTACAGTGCAAGGCACCAGCCACAATTGTGTCTTTATGACAAGTAGTCGTGCTCAAACCTCCCAAAATATGTTCACAGGAAATTCGAAATTTTCAGAGCTGGTTCGACCGGCACCAGGGAATTCCTGAAGGATTTCCCAAGTAAAACACCCTGCAGAAACCCTGAGAGAGTCATAAAGAGGGTTTCGGTTGGCTGCTGAGTAAGCATTGGACAAGATAGGCCGGTGTGCTTTGCAGGATTTATTTTAATGTGTTAGTGGCATACATGCCATTATGGCCCATTCCATTCTGCCGATAGTAGTCTAGTCCTGGTTTTAATTTTGAATTCTGGGACATGTCGTCGTGGGATTATAATGGGGTACTCCGGGACTGCAGGACCCAACATGCAAAGTTAAAACCAGGAATGGAGTAGCATCCCCCAAAAGGAATGGGGTATGTTGGCATGTATATATTGGTGTTTTTGGTCCTTATTCATTACTGTCGTATCCCCTTTTGTTTGTGTGTGTACTGTTTAGGCTCACTCTTAAAGGATAGTTCCGGGACTTTTTTTTTATTGTCCCTACGGGTCGGCCATGTGTTTGTAAGCATAAATCGGTAGATCGTAGGAAACTTTCCTATGGACCTTACCCGACTTTTCGCCCATTATCGCACTCGAAATCAGCCTCCATTTTGTGATAATCCTATCATTTCGCCCCATCGACCTGGCTCACCTGCCTTTGTGGCACTAAATCAAATCCCCCGCCCCTGAGCCTGACATCAGCAGACGCGTACTGCCCATTTCAAGCACGTCTCGTGTCAACAATCGCTGCGCCTCAGCTATTGACGTGTTGCCATGGAAATGGCAGGACGCCTCTTTCCCCAATAAGTATAAACAGACCGTTTCACAACACACAGCAGCAGATTTTCGATTCCATTCCTCTCTCTGTGTTACTTTGAGTATTCTGTGACTCGTTTCAGTGCTCTGGTCAGCTACCTTCGCCGCTTGTAGCCCGTGTGAACACCTGTACCATCTCTGTAAATTATTTTACTATCTTTACCGCACAATGGCCACAATAATGCCGTATATGTACGAGCCCGAGTACACCGAGGAGGAACTACTGGAAAGGCAAGCACGCGAAAACGATGGGGATTCGGACGGCAGTTGGGAGGACCAGTCAACGGATGAAGAGCCTGGACCATGTCGCATGGACGGCGTCTCCACCTGGTGCACGTGCAATCGGTGCGAGCTAATGCCAACTGAGGAGGAGAACTGCTGCTGCCGTGAAAATTCCGGGTGCTTGGCCTACATTTCGGAAAGCGAGCAAAGTCTGCAGGAAGGCGAGCAAAGTCCGCAATGCATCACCGAGCTGCCAGAGTTCAGGGAAGCCTGCCTCTCACGGACCGTGTTGAGGATGATGATGGTGCTTATGCACGAACTTCGTGGCACTGTTCGTCCGCGTAATCCGAGTAACGAGTAAGTATACTCTGTTTGTGATGTCAGTGATGCCACTACTATTTCATGGTCGTCTCCCACATATAAAATTACATTTACATATCATTCGAACGCATGTAAATTGGTTCCATATAGTGCATTTTCTAGATATAATTTTTTTCTAAGAAAAATGACATGTGTTACCTGAATCGACATTGATAAGAAAGTTTTGTCAGTTTAATACAGTTTGCATCTTTTTTTTTCACAGGTGGTACAGGCTGGTGGCCTATCGTTGCTTCACTTGGTGGCTTCACGGGAGGCTCGGACACCGCGTTCGGAGAGTAATACCTGCCTGTGCGGTACTTGCCATTAGACAACATTTCCCCAGTGACAGTGGACAATACCGCGGATTTTCCCTCGATGTGCTGCAACCTCAACTTTACAATGTGTAATGTTTATTATTTATGTTTAATTAAAATCTAAAATAAAGGCCAACATATATTTTAACAATGGTTGTTTTGATTTTTTAAATGAATCTAGTGTGTCTCCGTTGAATAGCCTTCCAGTGCCTTGTCTTGTCACACCACATGTCTCCGGCCAGCATCCTCCCTCACGCTGGCCGCACACCTTCAATCCACATAACCGTTGAACCCATATATGCAGCAGTCATACATATATTATTTTGTGGGTTGGCATCAAGCGTTGGCAATAAAAAGCTGTTGGATTTTATTGATACAAAACATGGTTATAGGTAAATAATAAATATGGTTGATCATAATAAATCCTCTTTTTGGGCACCGGGTACAGAGATGACCCCCATATATTCTCCTGGGAGGGTGAGGTATTTATAAACTCACCCCCCTGCCTTCCATGTAGTAGATCCTGCAGCCATCCTCTTACATTCAGTTAGATGGCCTCTCCTTGGTGAGGCCCTGCGGCAAACGGGTCTTGTCTGCACGACCACCGCCCCAATCCACCCCCCGCCCTATCAAAGGCAGTTCGCACCAGGGTACTTGCGCTGCTGGCAAGTGGAGCTGTCAGGGAGCAATAAAGGCCAAGAGGTGCCAAAGACCATGTACACTTGAAAGTGGTCTATAGAGCATGGGTTGTTGTTCCCATGTCTACCTCCAGACCCCGTGTCTCCTGCCAAGCATCCCCCCTCACGCTGGACGCCCCCCTGCAATCCACATAAGTGTGTCTCCATTCACAAGTCTTCCTGTGTCTTGTCTGCACGACCACCGCCCCGATCCACCCCCCGCCCTATCAAAGGCAGTTCGCACCAGGGTACTTGCGCTGCTGGCAAGTGGAGCTGTCAGGGAGCGATAAAGGCCAAGAGGTGCCAAAGACCATGTACACTTGAAAGTGGTCTATAGAGCATGGGTTGTTGTTCCCATGTCTACCTCCAGACCCCGTGTCTCCTGCCAAGCATCCCCCCTCACGCTGGACGCCCCCCTGCAATCCACATAAGTGTGTCTCCATTCACGAGTCTTCCTGTGTCTTGTCTGCACGACCACCGCCCCGATCCACCCCCCGCCCTATCAAAGGCAGTTCGCACCACGGTACTTGCGCTGCTGGCAAGTGGAGCTGTCAGGGAGCGATAAAGGCCAAGAGGTGCCAAAGACCATGTACACTTCAAAGTGGTCTATAGAGCATGGGTTGTTGTTCCCATGTCTACCTCCAGACCCCGTGTCTCCTGCCAAGCATCCCCCCTCACGCTGGACGCCCCCCTGCAATCCGCATAATGCCACGACATATACACGTCATTCATTCACAAACACACCCCTGTTTCGAATTCTTTATAACCCACTTCATATTTCTAATGAGAACTTCTTTGCGCTTTGCTAGTCAACCCGTGAAGGTGCTGGTTATCTGCTCTTCGTCTCTGTGAACTTCCGTGACCACTTTGAGCAAACTCGTCAGTTTGCAACCTGTGAACTGCTCCCTGTTCTACGACAAGAAACTACTCTGATCCCTGCATCTAACTGTTTGTTCGTCAAGGTAAGTCCATGTACCATAATCATTTTGCGTCCAATTTTTTAATTTATATCTATTTGCTAGTAGTCATCAAATTGCATCCATGTTTTCTTTTCGTTCACGACAGTACATGCAAGGAACTAGTCACATGTTCTGAGTTTAGTCAAATTACTTTTTCTATTTTTTGAAAGTTATTGAAATACTTATCCGCATGTGAATAACGTGTATAGTTCCAAGAACCAAAACGGACCTTGCATTGAACCTTTTATGTGTCATTTAATGTTTTAACACATTGGTATTCATAGAGAATTGTTGATCTTTACTTTTCAGAACTTTCCATAATGCCTGCCTGTTCCATTGGCGGTTGCCCTTCGAAGACCCATAACAAATCTGAAGGTACTATAATGCATGTTTTCCCTAAGACAATAGATCAGATAAGAGAATGGGTCCGATATTGCGGATATCCAGCCTCTGAGCTAGAAAGTAGAGTCCTAGAAGTCTTTGCGGACAAGAGGGGTGATCGATACCGCATCTGCAGCAGGCACTTTAGCCCAGACATGTACTCCACATCATTGCTAATAAAGAAGAAAACACCGCGAGCGAGGCGAAAATTGCTCTCAACCGCTATTCCCACTCTATTCGTCCACATCCCTCCACTGGTGAGTCAAGTTTACGTATTTATCTCTCGGCCTTGCGGTAGTGTGTAGCATTAGCTAACAATAATTTCCCCATTTATGTATCCACTCAATATGAAGGCGGAAGATTCTCCATCCGTGTCGTTATTGCAGTCATCAGCCACTTCAAGCGCCTATCGGGTAATCTTACTTAGCTATTCTGACACTGACTTGTTTTAGGCATGTAAATCAATAGTTTTAATTGATCGTGTAATTATTTTACCTAATGGTACACCACAGTACTCGTCCTCTAGTCTTTGTTTTCAGTTATAATTATTGTTATCCAAAATAATGCAAGTACTGAGATGCTGAGGAGTCCAACGCATTGACGACAACCGTAGATGTCACTCAGATGCTCGAGGTACGTTTCCGGACAGTTCCATCGATGGAGATCATCAGATCTTGCATTCTTGTAGCGTGATTGTTACACACAATGTTTCTTTCGTTTTTAGCCATTGGTATGTCCTTCTGTCGTCGCCCTCCTATGTGTCTTCTTTTTTCAATATTGTGTTCATTACTAATGAAAGTCCTATGTTTCAGGGAGTCGATGGAGCATTAGTCCAAGAAGAAGGGGGAGCATGCAGTTACGGGTCGGCGCAACAGCTTGCAGAAGTGTGCACCGCAGTTACAGCGTCCCTTGATGTTCTTATGCATTTCGAGGTATGGATACTGACAGATCAATCATGCGAGATCAAATGACGTGATTACATCCGCTATACTTCCTTCTTTATTAACGCAAGTACTATGTTTCAGGGAGCTGACGGAGCTTCTTCAACAAGAACATCACCCCTAGTAGTTGATGCAGATCTCTGGGTGGTGACACTTCCAACGATGGAGCAAATCGAATAATATTTAGATATCCATTATTTATTTTAGACAACTGATCATTTGTGCAGGTCTATTTAGATGAGCCGTTGACGCCTGCAGAAAGTTTATGTTCTTTTAAACAAAATAGAAAACCATACTAATGCAATTACTGTGTTTCAGGGAGTTGCTGAAGCGTCATCTTCAATAATATCATCAATGGAAGTCTATGCGGAGCCCGAGGTATGGATCTTGACAGTTCAATCTAACTAGATCAACAATGCGTGAACTATTGTCGTTTGAATGTTCTACACAATGCGTTCATTCGTGTTTTGCTATTGAGATGTACGTATGGGTATTGGTCCCCAAGTACATTTTGTGTTTTCAATATTATTATACATACTAATGAAAGTTCTATGTTTCAGGGAGTCGATGGAGCCTCAGTGAGTGATGGATGTGCTTATCATGAAAATATAGTCGTTGCAGCGCGAGAGGAAGTGGAGACATGCACACACGAGTCGGAGCAACAGCGTCCAGATGTTGAAGTTCGAGGCAAGAAAGTTTCAAAGAAAAGAAAGCAAAAGAAGGTTAGTGTCCTGTTCACTATATTATGTTGTCTTTCACTGTCAATAGTTCAATACTGTAAGTTGTGTTTAAACTGAACATCCCTTTTCTAATCTGTCCTCTAGTTGCGAGTGGGTGTAAGAACTAGATCTACACAGACAGTGAAGCGAACGAGAGATGTTGCTTGTCAAACCTTTTGGCAGGGACTTGAGACTGGAGATGCATCGTGCCAATGGGAAGAATATGAAGTGATTGACAACGGAGCTATACCACCACCAGCCATTGATAGTGAATGTCCTCCTGGTAGTTTGGATGCAGTCGGAGATCAATTCACAGAATCCACACCCGCAAAAAATAAGAGCGCGCGAAAGTTGAAGACATTGTTTTTTTCTCCCATCTCCGGACAAGGAACAGTTGTTGCAGTGGAAGAGAATGACATGGACGACAATGAAACACCATCAATATCACTCAGCATAGCGGAAGACGATATCAGAGATTGTACCTTTCATGCGAGTGACATGTCCTCAACGTTACAGGCCGAACCAGCTGGGATGCAGAGTGACAGTATAAGGAAAGAGGCCAAATTCATTGTATTCGATAGCTGTTTGATGGATATTATTATGATGATGAAATGTGGGCATTGGGTTGGTGGGGAAGTATGTGGGGAGCCATTGATTAATGTGACTCGTGCAATTCGAGGCACTAACCTTAAAATACATGCCACCTGTACACAATATCATCCGTTCGCATGGTCTGCACAACCCATGCTGGGGCAACTGCCAGCAGGCAATCTACTTTGTGCAGCGGCCGCACTTTTTAGTGGTTCAAGTTTTAAAAAGTTACAGTATTTCTTTCAGTTTGTGGGAATCCATTTCATTGCGAAAACTCAGTTCTACAAATACCAAACCGATTATCTATTTCCAGCCATCAGCGAAGCTTGGAGAATGGAAAAAATGTCAATGGAAAGTACATTCGCGGGCAAACGCTTCAGGCTAGCCGGTGATGGACAGTGCGACAGCCCAGGATTTTCAGCCAAGTACTGCACCTACCACTTTCAGGACATGGAAAGTAAGAAAATTGTGAGTTCGGTGGTCGTGCAGGTGTCACAAAGTACATCCTCAGTGGCCATGGAGAAAGTTGGCTTTGTAGCATCATTGCAAGAACTACAATCGCGGGGAATGGTGATCGACCTGATAGCCACGGACAGACACGTTTCAATTGCCAAGACAATGAGAGAAGAGTACAAAAATATAAATCACCAATTTGACGTATGGCATCTTGCAAAAACAATCAATAAAAAATTGTCGGCTGCAGGAAAAAAAAAAGATATGCAAGGTATTTCACAGTGGTCCAAGTCAATCAGCAACCATCTTTGGTGGAGCTCAAAAACATGTGAAGGGTCGTTGGAAATTCTACTGGAAAAATGGCGGTCAGTAATGTTGCACTGTAGCAACGTACATCGATGGTCGACAAATGAACATTTCCACAAATGTGAACATGGCCATTTGTCCACAGAGGAGGCACGGAAGAAGAAGTGGTTGATTCCTTCATCACCCACTCACAAGGCCATTGAAAAGATTGTATTTGATAAAACTATAACAAGAGATTTGAGGGGACTCACGGAATTCTGCCACACAGGAGATTTGGAGGTGTTCCACAATATGTGCCTAAAGTACAGGCCCAAAAGATTGCATTTTGGCATGGAAGGCATGATAAATCGGACTCTTCTAGCGGTCTTGGCACATAACCATAATGTTGGCCGTCAACAAAGTAGGACGACCGGAACTTTAGGGACGCTTCGCTACAATAAGGCCTTCACTAAAAGAAGTAAACAATGGGTGATCAAACCAGTGTTTGAGGATATGCAACATGAGTTTATTGAGAGACTTATCGTAGATGTCCTCGATAGGCACATACATGGAGTGGTGAACGAACCTATGCAGGGGACAACTGCATTGCCACCCAACATTGCCTCTGTTCCATGTCCACCTAAAGCAGAGCTCATTGAGAAATACACATCACGGTTTAAATGATTGTAATTTGATTGTCTGTTCTCTCGAGTCTCCTCATGTTGCAGGCCCAAACTAGAAATGTGTGCTCGCTCAAAGTGAAGGTCAGCTGCTTTGATGTTTTGCTCGGGTGGCGGAACGGCCCACGACCCAGTATAAGGTTCTATTGTGATTTGACCTTGACAGGCCGGGACCATCCCGAAAGACTAAGAAAAGATAATGAATAAAATTTCAGAAACGAAACGATGAGCCACGTTCATTAGAAGAAGTAACGTCGGCAAAGAAGGAGTGGTGTTTCGGGTCTGCCCTACACAGAGACACATGGAAAATGCAAATATAATGTAAGTAACTTTTGATGAGTTTATACCGCAATTTCATTACTATACAGTGGCTTTAAAGACGGGTTCAGTTGTACTTGTTCGTTCTATGTGGCATATTGTTTTCTACCGCGCACTATCTTGAGGAGAAACATCTGCTTTTACTGAAGTACCTCAAAACCTTCCTCTTTGCTTCTGCTTTCTCTCTCCCTCTCCCCTGCTACAACTGGTCCACTGTCTGCGACCTCGGTCCTGGGCCCTTCCACTCTCCACCTGCACTGCCTCCCTGTCAACCCCTGCACTGGGGGACTGTCTCAGTATCCTACAGCCCCCCCTTCCCAGCACTTGTTCTGCACTTACCTTGCACTTGCCACCAGCTGGCCCTATTTATTTATTATTTTATGCTACTTACCTTGTACTCCACTCCCCCCCCTCCATGCCTCGCCACGCCTTTAAACACTTGTGTACACCCAGTAGCGCTGTCCTCGCTATTAAATGAATAATTTTAATAAGGATCTGATGGTGAGACTAATTTCATTTTTTATGTTTTTAGGTACATCATTCACTACTGTCTGTGTCACGAGTACCAGACACCGGCGGACGGCTTCTACAGCCGCCAGTTGCTTCTCCGCGTGAACAACGTTACCACCCTGACCATTTTATGGGACGATCGCCAAGTACAAGTATGCCCTTACGCGGTACTAACGGTTAGATGCAACATACCTACTGTTGTGGTGGCCTAGTGCCTCGTTGTTGGAACAGCCATGCGATTATCAGTGCGACCGAAGAGCTTATTTTTATCGTAAACCAACACCCTGTGTACTGCACACAAACATCGCTTCCCTCAAGACGAACTAATTTGGATCGAGAGCAAAGAAAAATGCAAATCGCTGAATATTCTCTAAACATTTGATGTCCAATAAATGTACTTTGCCAAATGTACAATCTTGCCGTTTGCTTTTAAACCACGGTTTCACATTCCGAATTGTGGCGCTGTATTGTGAGATGCTCTAAGACCCTGTGTACAGCAAAGGACCATCGCGTTCCTCAATACGAACTTTTTGGAACATGAGCAAATAAAAATGCAAATCGCTGAATATTCTCTAAACATTTGATGTCAAATAAATGTACTTTACCACATTTACAATCTTGCGGTTTGATTTCAAAGTACAGTTTCATATTCCGAATTGTGGTGCGCTGTATTGAGAGCTGATCTGTGTTGATTTCCGGGGTCTGTGTGGAGTCGCGTAGAAGACGCCTGGGCGCGTTTGCCTACGCAGCTCAGTCACGTCACGGATAGAGGCGGGGAATATGAATGTTTTGATAAAGTCTGTTTCAGGGGCGGGGGATTTGATTTAGTGCCGCAAAGGCAGGTGAGCCAGGTCGATGGGGCGAAATGATAGGATTATCACAAAATGGAGGCTGATTTCGAGTGCGATAATGGGCGAAAAGTCGGGTAAGGTCCATAGGAAAGTTTCCTACGATCTACCGATTTATGCTTACAAACACATGGCCGACCCGTAGGGACAATAAAAAAAAAGTCCCGGAACTATCCTTTAATCTTCTTGTTTTACCCTTCTCCCTTTAAAAAAAATATGCAAAAAACAAGAAAAGTTTGCTCTTGAAATTTCCAATGTTCCTTTTGAGTCATGCTAAAAATTTAAAACACCTTTCTGTTCATGTATTTTTAGAAACACCTTAGTGTGTAACGTGAGAACTCTCCCTACTCTGTGCTCAGTCACCTCCCCTAGTGTTTGTGTGCTTCAAGAACCTTTTTCCGATCACGTGTTTTCCGCAATGGCACATTCGGCACCTTAGACCCATTTGTGTTTTTCACATTAGGACCTTGGGCAACATGCCCTTTTTATGGAAAGGCGTGCCAGGGGAGGTGACGAGGAACATGCTACTCCATCCACCTTCATGTCTTAGGTCGAGTTAGTGAGCCACTGGTGGGAGAAAGCGTCTGAGGATCTGTAGGAGGAGGTTGGAATGTAGTATTTGGTGGGGAGATGATAGTTAATGAAAGGGGAGGCAGTGGTCCAGAAACGGCAGACCATGGATGAAGATGGTGGAGAATGAGGAGGATGTGGCTACCAATCTCGAGGAGGTTCTGGAATAGGCAGAGTCACTAGAGCTGAACCCGCAGAAAGTGGGTCAGTACCTTGACGTTGGAGTTGGCAGTGAAAAAGTGGTACTCCAGGAGCTGCAGGGAGAGGTAGCCATAGAGGTTTAGCGGGATGAGGACACAGGGGAGAGGAAACAGAGTCAGCCGTTGTGCAGGAGAACAAAGAACAATAGGCAGATGAGCCAGAGCTTGCCCAGAATAAATGGTTTGGGAGGAGGGTACTGGGGCCACTGCACCATTGCCTGCCCGTTTCAGGGGAGGCAGTAAGATAGACTCAGGCTTTCCTTACAAGGGTGAACTCTGGTCAAACTACATCCAAACCCATAACATCAAAGCCAATCTAGCCCTTGGCATGGCACTGCTTCAGTTTGCTGGCGGGTGTAACTGGAAGTGGGGGAGGCAGGCATGTAATATGAAACCGCTGGCAGAAATAATCCATCAAGGTAACCCAAGTAAGAGTTCCCTGGGAACCTCCTCAATGCGCAAGCAATATAGCTGTTGTGCAAAGATGGTTTTAAGGAACGGACATCAAGTGCCAGAGATGTAGCTATTGTGGCCCCTCTCTGCAGCGATGAAAGTGGCCACCAGGTCATGTGCTAGCAAGGGACCCACATCCCTCTCTAATATTGAGACTGCCCGACCATCTCCTCAATATCCATGTCTGACCCAGCATAGCTTGACCCTGTGGCTCTATCGACATGCAGAGACACTGTATTACCACTCGTAGAGCAGGCCCCTGTCAGTGGTGGTAGAATTCAGGGTATGGTGCAATTTGGGCATGACAGGTGAGAGAGAGTGATGAGGAATGCAGGCACATACTCCATCTATTGCCGGCAGGGGTGTTGCTAGGTCTGGAAAAGACCCGGGGCTATGCTGATGTGGGAACTGTTGGGACTGGGGGTTGCTAGCCTTTTGGCTGTAGCTCCTGAGATTCTATCCGGGTCCGGGGGTAAAACTAAAAGACCAAGGGCTATAGCCCCCTTAGCCCCCCCCTTAGCAACGCCTCTGATTGCCGGTACGACGTCCTTTCGTTGCGGGATGTTTTTTCGCGGGGGTTTTTACCGCAAATTTTTTTCGAAAAAAAAACATCACATTTTTTTAGAAAATGGGGGGTTTGGGGAGGAACACCCCCCCAAAAATGCGATGTTTTTTTTCGAAAAAAAAACCAGTGAAAAAACATCCCGCGATGAAATGACATGGAACCCTATTGCCTGACCTCTGTCAGTCAGTGTGAGCTGGATGACCATCTAATTTTGGGTGTCATGATAAAGCAAAACCACCTTTACAACCGTACCCTCTTCTAGATGAATGGGCAAGAGGGTATTGAAAAGGAGACATGTTAGAGCCAAGTAAAATGATGGAGGACCTCCACTTTGTGAGCAAAGTACTAGGACTCCCGGAGTAAATCTTCTGGTGATTCGGCCGAAATAAAATGAGGCAGAGCTACCAGATTGTGAGCGCAGTACAAGGCCACAAAGAGTGTCTCTTCAGGTTGGTAGAGTCAAATATATTGGGGATGGTCAAAGTCTTCACCACCCTTCCTCATGTCACTCAATCCATGTGACTGTGGCTAGCTCGCAAACACATCTTCATCATCTGTGTAATATGCGCTTTGTGGTCTTCCAAGTGATGGGCCAGGTTTTTCCTCCCCCTTCTTATTCAGCAATGGGAGGCATTTTAGTTATATGGAATTAATCTTTCCCACATGTGGTCAGAGATAATTGCCTGATCCATGCCAAAAGCCCTTTTACAGTATACTGATTGAGGGGCAGTTTAGGATTTACACAGCAAATTAAAAACGTGCAGATTGCCGCACTGATTGCTTGGCAAGCCAGAATTGCAGCAGATCATCACCACTAACCTGTTGTCATGTGCTGATAACATAGGCATCGACCATTCCATCTGCAGTGTACCTGCTCATTTTTTTGTGATAACCCTCATGCATGTGGTAAGGCAGACTGGGGTAGGAGTCTGTCCCATAGAATTGTGTGCTTTTCCACTCTCTAAAAGCTGGTCATGGTTCCCCTGAACTAGTGTCAGAAGTAATGGCGAGTAACTGTGTACACTTCAATAATCATGTGTGTAGTAGTGCAGTCCTACACTTGATTGTTAATTTCCGATCATGTGTTTTCCCACAAGCTGTTAAAGCTTGACACCCTGACTTTAACGTGTGGGTCTAAAAAGATGTCATGAGATATTCCGTATTTCCATTCAATCCAAAAATGTGTGTATTATGTTGAAATTTGAGAACCGAGTCCTAATCAGTTTCACTACTTCTGCAAAACCAGGCAGTTTGTGCTCATATGTTGTGCTGAATAATTCTAATTCCAACTGATATTCAAATGGCAGCTCCTCACTGAGTGGAGTAACATACAAGCTGACCTACTGGCTCGCCTCTTCAATGGCTGCAGCAAAGTACAAACATTGTCCAAAATGTGTCAGTATGGATGTGTCCAGTAGGAACTGTCCAGTTGTTGGTTCAGGCGATTGCATTGGTTGGTCACAGTATTACACTGCTCTCGCATGGCACTCTTGCATATGGAGAGCTGAATTTCACTGAGTCAGCATTGCAGTTTCCGCTATTTATAGGGGAGCTGGTGTCGTGTCTCAGTCTCAGTTTCATCTGCTTATTTGGGATTGAAGCATCTTGTTCTTCATTCTCATCTATTTCCAAGGGAATCATCATCCAGCAACAATCATCTATTCTTCTCCGCCCATGAAGTTCTCTCATTGACATTGACCGGATGTCTTCTGCCTCTTGCACCTCGGTTGGTAGCAGCTCAACTCCTTCTTTAAGGAGGATTATCCAGCTGTGATGAACAGAACAAACATTCTGCTCCTGTTCACCAAAATACCATACCATACTTGAGGGCAATTTCTATAAGGGATATTTCCCGAGTGGAATTCATAGATGAGACACAAGTTGATCTGCTGACCTTCGATCTCAAATCAAAAATTGTCCATGACGTCATTTTGAAAGAAGCCAGACTGTTAAAACAAATTGGCTAGGATATAACGCATTTTGAAGACACATCAAAACATACAGATGTTCAAAGGTCTTGGTTCTAAATCCCACATTCAAGAGACCAATGTATTGCTTTACATAAACATGATGCCTCAGGTCGTGAGGTCAGATTGATGCAAAAAGACCCTCCTTTCAAATCTAATATACAGGACTGGTCCTGGGTAGCAGGCGCTCTAGCCGGCAGAGGGGCTGATGTAGGAGCCATGAAGAGCCACCTTTACCAGTAATTTAAAGATGGTTACATGGCATTTGTGTGGCTACAGTCAACATTTCTGTAATACAGATTTGTGTCAATGTCTAAGGCCATAGCACATTGCACATTGTCCTGGTGCATGCCCTCAGACATCAGAAGCAGACCAGGCAACCCCAGTTACTGGCACCATTGGGGACCTTTAAGGCCCCAAAAGGTTGCCTCAATACTTCCTGGAGTCAGTCCTGGTGCCGTTGGCGCCAGTCTCATATTGTTCCATCATGTAAGGCAGGTTACAGGGAGCATGGAGACACATTTAGTCCAGCCAGGAGGAACTGAGCCATACAGTCTAACTTTGGGTGAGGCTGGAGGGACTACTTTACTTGGGACTACTTGTGCAGGGTGTGGCTGGAGGAACTACTTAGCCTGGGACTACTTGTGCAAGGCTATAGAGGGACTACTTTACCTGGGACTACTTGTGCAAGGCTATATAAACCACATCCTAAGGACAGAACACGCTTCGCGTTATTCTGCACTCCTGCAGCGTAACGCTCACTGTGTCTGCTAGCTCCAGTTTAGCCAGTCTTCAGCCATGCCCGCCTTGGGATCCACGAACCATCAGCACCTGTGGAGAAAGGAAAGAAAGAGAGAACGAGAACAAGAACAGCGGTTGAGGCCTTAACTGAGAAGCGTTCCATCCGAAAGGCTTCCTCTTCAGCCGCTCACAGGATCGTCACATCTGCAGAAAGGAAACACACGCAAAGAGAGCCAATACTCACCCGGAGGCTGCACCCTTCCTGCAATCCATCAAAGGGGTTCACGCGATCGCCGCTCCGGAGTCACACCGCACATGCAGAACAGAAAAGAAACATCAGGTTAGTTGCGCAAGGGAAAAGAACCATTCTAAAAAACATTTCAATCCCGCGCTTTTGTGCTAATACTCACCTGCAGGAATTCTGCTCAGCATCGCATAGAGGAGTCACTCATTCACCTGGCACACCTAAAACCACACTTGCAAAGAAACAAGCACAGTAGTATGAACTCTGGCAACAAAGAACTTTTAAGCAAAACTATACCAAGAATCTATTGGCATAGAGACTTACCTACAGAGTCACAGTTGCTCAGGACTCAGCTACAGGCGTAGGATCAGTGACGCAACTAGATCCGGAAGAGAGGCTTATGAACATCAACGCGCCCCTGCATTCAGTCGAAGGACAGAGAGCCCGCCATTAAAAAACCTAAGGCAAACGCCCACTCATGAAAGAAGTAGTGAAACCAGAGAAGACATGTGCAGCCATTCACCGCTCAGCCTCGTGCGACTCATGTGCAGACGTCCATCGCCCAGCTTCGTGCAACGCCCATGTGGAGATCAGGTGAGCGTAACAGAACGCGAAGCTTTCATACAATCCTCTACCTGGGCATCATGGAAACCTCAGAGACTGACCAGTTAGCCCAGCTTTTGGGGGAACTCAGGGCAAAGGTGCATTCAGCTCAGCAGGAAACCAATGCTCTAAGGAGAGAACTGATTGTGTCCAAGGATCGTACTGATGACCTAGCCAGACAATTACTCCAATCACAGGCTGGTCAAACACCGCTACCAGGAATTGGGTCATCAGTCCCAACTCCATCAAGTAACCCTGTACAGGTGGTCCTCACGTGAGCCGTACCTTTGGCTCCACCTGAACGCTTTGCGGGAGACCCCAAACGGTATGCAGTTTTTATGAACCAGTGCCACCGTCATTTCCTATGTAGGCCTGGATCCTTTCCGAACGACCAATCAAAGGTGGCCTTTGTGCTTTCATATCTCATTGGCAGTGCCGCGGACTGGTCGGTACCACTAGTCAATCGAGACGACCCCCTTCTACGAGACTTTCAGAGGTTTCAACAGGATATGGAGAAGTTGCTTCCCCGACACTCCCAAGGCCAAGCATTAGATAACGAACTCCTGTCTCTGCATCAAGGGAACCAAGATCTATTAACGTATATTGCATATTGCAACCTTCAACAGATTGGTAGTGGAAACCGGTTGGCCTGAAGACAAAAGAACTATGCTGTTTCATCGGGGGTTGAGAGGCGAGTTAAAAGACGTTTTGGCTCAAGTGATCAATCCACCAAGAGACTGTGCGGAATACATTGACTTGGTGGTGCAGCTTGACCATAGACTACAGAACCGGAGAGCTGACCGAGCTAGAATGGAAAATCGGTGTTTGTGCGTCTAAGAGATAATGCTTCCAAAACCACCGACATGTCCAAACCCATGCAGATTGGAGGAGTGCGTGGACCACTATCCAAGACTGAAAGAGACAAAAGGAGGCAACAAGTTGTGCTTATATTGTGGGACAGCCGGCCATTTCCTCAGAGAGTGTCCGGTGAAACCACCCAAGAAGGCAGTTGGGGTCGCTGACAAGGTCGGGGCAGAGCCAGAGCCGGAAAACTACCATGCCCGACAAGCGTAAAGGGTCATTTGTCGAGCAAAAAGGACACTCAGACCTCGAACGTAGCCTTACCAATGATTCTCATTAGCCACCAGCAACTGTCTCGTATGCATGCGGTCAGAGCTTACATCGACAGCTGAGCCATTGGTAACTACATGGATCAAGAATGGGCTTCAAGGATGAACCTTCCACTTTGCGAGAAGGCAACAAACGATCTGGTCACCACTGTCGATGGAACAGAGATCTCTTCAGGTCCTGTAACACACTTGACGACAGAGATGACACTGTTGTGCCAAGATGGGCATCGGGAAGCCATTGTGTTCGACCTAATCAAAGCTCCACAATTCCAAATAATTCTGGGAATGCCGTGGTTAGAAACACATAATCCTTGCATTGACTGGCATGCTAAGAGGCTGACCTTCTCAGTCGAATGTGCTCATACATGCTATCAAGCAGAAGAACCCTTGACCAAAGAGGTGGCAACAGTCATGAGTCTAACACATCCGCTACCCTAGGAATACCAATGTAGGCCTGGAGCCTTTCCGAACAACCAATCAAAGGTGGCCTTTGTGCTTTCATGTCTCAGTGGCAGTGCCGCAGACTGGTCTATACCACTAGTCAATCGAGACAACCCCCTACTATGAGACTTTCAGAGGTTTCAACAGGATATGGAGAAGTTGTTTGCTCAACAATCCTAAGGCCAAGCATTAGATAACGAACTCCTGTCTCTGCATCAAGGGAACCAAGATCTGTTAACGTATATTGCAACCTTCAACAGATTGGTAGTGGAAACCGGTTGGCCTGAAGACAAAAGAACTATGCTGTTTCATCGTGGGTTCAGAGGCGAGTTAAAAGATGTTTTGCCTCAAGTGGTCAATCCACCAAGAGACTGTCGATAACAAATGACCAGTGCAACCTGGAACTCAAGTAACGAAACCACCAAAACCAATCATAGTCGATGGAGAACCTGAATTTGAGGTTTAGGAGATTCTAGACTCCAAATTTGTCAAATCAAAACTATTCTATCTAGTGGACTGGAAAGGCTATGGACCGCAAGAAAGAACACGGGAGCCTAGTAACCACATTCATGCGCAACGCTTGGTAAAAATGTTCCATAGAAATCATCCAAGCAAGCCTGGACTAGTGGAAGAAGCCACCCTAAGTGGGGCGTTGAGGGGGGAGTGCTGTCATGGTGCATGCCATCAGACATCAGAAGCAGACCAGCCAACCCCAGTTACTGGCACCCATGGGGACCTTTAAGGCCCCAAAAGGTTGCCTCAAGACTTCCTGGAGTCAGTCCTGGAGCCGTTGGCGCCAGGCTCATATTGTTCCATCATGTAAGGCAGGTTACAGGGAGCATGGAGACACTTTTAGTCCAGCCAGAAGGAACTGAGCCATACAGTCTAACTTTGGGTGAGGCTGGAGGCACTACTTTACCTGGGACTACTTGTGCAGGGAGTGGTTGGGTTAACGACTTAGCCTGGGACTACTTGTGCAAGGCTAGAGAGGGACTACTTTACCTGGGACTACTTGTGCAAGGCTATATAAAACACACCCCAAGCACAGAACACGCTTCACGTTATTCTGCACTCCTGCAGCGCAACACTCACCATGGGTCAGATTACAGAAACTGTGCACCAATGCAAGGGGAAAGTTGCACAGTATTAGCACTAGGGCAAAGTTTGACCTATTTTTAAAAACAGTGACACACACCAGAAAATTACTGCACCATGACAAGGGCAGTATGGCATATTAAAAGCAGCAGGGCAAAAATTGACCTAGTGCAAAAAAGATGCATTTCTACTGCATTTTTGCATCAGGGCAAAGTTTGCCCTAGTGCTAATATGGAATGGTATTAGCACTAGGACAAACTTTGCCCTGATGCAACAATTCATCAAAAATGTATCTGTTCGCACTAGGGCAATTTTTGCTCTGGTGCTTTTAATATGTCAAACTGCACTTGTCATGGTGCAATCGTTTTCTAATATGTCCCAGTATATTTAAATATAGGGCAAACTTTGCCCTAGTGCTAATACCGTGCAACTTTGCACTTGCACCGGTGCAAAGTTTCTGTAATCTGGCCCCATGTCTGCTAACTCCAGTTTACCCGGTCTTCAGCCACGCCCGCCTTGGGATCCACGAACCATCAGCACCTGTGGAGAAAGGAAAGAAAGAGAGAATGAGAACAAGAACAGCGGTCGAGTCTTTACCTGAGAAGCGTTCCATCCGAACGGCTTCCTCTTCAGCCGCTCACAGGATCGTCACATCTGCAGAAAGGAAACACAAGCAAAAAGAGCCAATACTCACCTGGAGGTTGCACCCTTACTGCAATCCATCGAAGCAGCTCACGCGATCGCTGCTCCGGAGTCACACCACACCTGCAGAACAGAAAAGAAACATCAGGTTAGTCGTTCTAAAAAACATTTCGACACCGCGCTCTCATGCTAATACTCACCTGCAGGAATTCTGCTCAGCATCGCAGAGAGGAGTCACTCATTCACCTGGCGCACCTAAAACCGCACCTGCAAAGAAACAAGCACAGTAGTGAGAACTTTGGCAACAAAGAACTTTTAAGCAAAACTATACCAAGAATCTATTGGCATAGACACTTACCTGCAGAGTCACAGTTTCTCAGCTGCTACAGCCGTAGGATCAGCGACACAACTAGATACAGAAGAGAGGCGCATGAACATCAACGCGCCCCTGCATTCAGTCGCAGGACGGAGAGCCCACCATTAGAAAACCTAAGGCAAACGCCCACTCGGGAAAGAAGTAGTGAAACCAGAGCAGCCATTCACTACTCAGCTTCATGCGACGCATGTGCAGACGTCCATCGGCCAGCTTTGTGCGACGCCCCCGTGGAGACCAGGTGAGCGTAGCACACATTGAAACTATAATAATGGTAAACCTGGGGCTATACAAATGACAAGTATAATACAATACAATATGAGGTGATTTTGCTACAAGAGGTATGGTGCTAGAAGAGCCAGTTATAGATAGATGGTAATACTCTTGCCTTTCAAAAGGCCAAAGCCGCTAATGGGGTTCGCCCTTTGGGGGGGCTTATTATAGTGGTGAAATGTAGCCCTTTATATCATGTTGGAAAACATTTTCAAATTCAGTTTGGGCATTGGGACTAGAGATGGTGTGGCAAGGGAAAAATGGAAAGGAATGCCATATTTTATGGGTGTAATGTATTGACATGTAGGTTTTTCCCTATCTGGGACTTTCCTTGATATATTCCAACAATTCTTGGAAGAATGGGGTGGTTTGCAGGTGGGAGGTCACATTATTATTGCAGATGACTTAAATTAAATTCTGTTGTGCCCTGTTAGTAGAAGAGGATGACTGGTCGATATTGTGGTTGACAGATGGTGGCCCTCAAAAAGTAAAAGATGGCAGTGTTTGACAGGCAGTTATATCAGCTCTGGGACAGGTTTATTTGATAAATGATCAATGCAAGAATGGTTGGAAGATTCCAACATGGCGGAGGGGGACGTCCACCTCTTTCATTGATTACATTTTGTTTACCACCAACTTTGGGATCTATGTAAACATGTCTCTATAGTGGAGACCAAATGAAGTGTTCAAAACATGTTGACTGCTGAATTCTATATCCAATTAGGCATGTATGAGGAAAATGTGTAATGGATATTTGGGTTAACCCAGCAATAAACAAAATCCGTTGGAATGACTGCAGAATAAGGGTCATTAACGACAAAATGAATAACACTGATTATGGTTTGAAAAAGTATTTTTTTAGTCCTGCGTCTTTCTACGCCATTTTAGAGGATCTGATTGGTGCCCAATGTGAAGGAATCTGGTAACGCATAAGTCAGTACGAGTGGGGGCCCAATCGCACGGTTTTCAACAGAAACTAAGTAAATGGAAAAATTATGAGGCTTGTAATTTGACAATTAAACAAATCGTCAAATGAGGGTATATCTTTAACCATCAAAAGGGAGAATTAACCAAAAGGATAATGAATTATTGCTCAACACTATTTACCAGAAGGATACTGCTGCCTTCTGGAAAGTGTATAATACTCTAGTATCTGTCTAAGCTAACTGCATTGATGCATTTCAATGGATTCAATAATATAAGGGTACATTTACGGTGCAGAGCTTGAGACAGGAAAGCGTGTCCCAGAGGAGCTGCAAGAGGACAATGTGTAAATTGGAGTTTCATAGCAATGACATCTTCATAAAGATTTAGCGAGCCAGTATGTCAAGGGCGATGGAGCCCAATCAGCTTACCAACATGCTCTACAAATCAGCCCCAAAAATGTGGGAACTGTTATTGGACCTATTTTTTAAATCAATTATACAGTTCAATTAGTTTCCTAAGTACTGGAAAATGTCCTTTGTAATACCCATTTTTTAATATTTTTATTTATTTTGTTATACCAACAAATTGACCTTTCACATTGTAACAAAAAAGAAATAAAAAAAAAGAAACTAAGCAAGAAACATCAAGGAAATAGTCATTATACATTTCATTCTAATGTCCAATTAATCATGTTTGCTCAGCAGATTGAGTACAGTAATTACATCCCATGTCAACAGAGTCTCATGTCCCACACTGATGCATTCCCAAAATGATTGTGTACTCAACCACCTTTCCTTATCCACAAAACTTCAGAACCTTTTCAATCTCAAATCCTTTGTGCCTTGACAATCCTTCAAGATATGTCTCAGATTCTCAATACTTAAGTTACCAGAGTTATCAGTATATGGATCCTTAGGCCTGTAGAACATGATCTCTCTGGCAATATATTAAAGCATTATGACCCGAGCGGCGCGCACATTGCCGACTCAGGTAATGCCCCGGGGCCCATAGTTATAGGTCCTAGCTGAGCGAGGGCCTTAACGAAGGCCCCGGGGCATTACCTACGTTGGTAATGCCCCCGCCGCGAGGGTGAAATAGCTATTAGTACACCGGCCCTCAATATCTGCGTGACCAGGGCACTAAAAGCATTTGGCCACCGGGAAAGGTAAAACAAAGTCCGTTTTCCCTTTCTATGGCAGCCATCGGGAGCGGAGGCGCTGGGAACTGATGTATTTCTAGCACGTCCGCTCCTGAAAAAAAAGGAGAAGAAGGTAAGTGGGGTTGGGAGGGCAGAAGGGAGAGAGGGGCAAAACAATCAATAAATAAATAAAACATACCTGCGTCCACGGTGGGGGACGATGGAAGCCTCCAGCCGTGTGGAGACGCAGAGCGGGGAAGGCCCTGCTCCGAGTCTCCTCACGGCTGGAGGCTGCCTTCGTCCCCCACCGGCGACAAAGGAGAAAGAAGATAAGTGGGTAGGGGAGGGTAGGGAGGAGGGAGGAAAGAGGAGAAAAAAAAAAAGCTTACTTGTGTCCCCGGCAGAGGGTGCGGAGATGAAGGCAGCCTCTCAACCGTAGGGAGGCTCGGAACGGGGATGGCCCTGCTTCGAGCTTCCTCATTGGCTGAGGGGCTGCCATTCCCCCTGCCGTGGATAAGGAGGCTGGAATACTGGTAGAGAATTGAGGGATTCATGGCCGGGTAATGACCCTGCGAGAGCCAATCACAATGCGTGTTTCATTCTGCCGGGTATTAATAAAGCAACATCTTAAGAAATCAGCTCTAGCTGTTGGGTTAGGAAATCGCTTTAGATAATCCCTGAGGCTTATCATGCATTGACAATGATTGGTACATTTTATACTGCGCATTTCTGTGATTGTTTGAATCCAGTCATTTCTTTTTAGTGACTTTTTGACAAACATTGGGTTGTCTATTCGATTGTTTGTAGTGCATTCACATGACCTTAGGAGTTCCTGAGCATATTTCCTCAAACTATGTACTCCTGTAGGCCTGTATTAATATCCTCATATAAGAAATTTTACCATGGTACCAGAATCAATCTGAATGCAGATAATAACCTCCATTCTACATGGGAGCGAACTGATTGCAGGCCGAGTTCATACCTTACACTGGTGATCAGAAGTGACTGGCGTGAGCGACAGAACACTGTTTCAGAGTTTACCCTCTAACCTTGACCAGTCTATTGAACTTATTGTTGTGTTAACATCTGCGCCATATATCAAGACGGAAATTACCTTAGCAGTATAAAATCTTATCAGTGGCATCACTGAGAGCTTACATAGATCATATTGTATCTTCTTCATTTGCATCCATGATTGCCTCTGCATGTCCCTGTGATGGGAAAGAGCGCAGATTGAATCCCAGATATAAGGTACCTTGCCCAACTGGTATTGCCTCACCTGCTAGCCTCCAGATTAAAGCAGGTTCCCTTTTCAAAGGCTGTTTAAATACTACAATTTTAGACTTTAAGGGATTGATCTTCAAACCATTGAACAGTGCATAGGCCCCCAGGGCATGCAGCAAACGTTGAAGTCCAATAGAGGTATAATCGAGCAGCACAATGTCGTCTGCATAGGCCGCCCAATTCAGACTCACCAACCCCACCGTCCTGCTAGCCAGACCCACCTCTTCAGACTCTCAGCCAAATCGGCCAAGTAAAGGTTGAAAGGGCAGGGGGCTATCATACACCCCTGACTTACCCTTCTCTGTGTTTGGATGTCTGCAGAAAGACATCTCCATTTATCCAGCCTAACCTATTACCCTGACCGGATTGTGAATGTTAACAACACTGCACTTAGTTAGAATTCTGAACATTAGCCTGCACCAGACCATGACAGGATTTTGAATGTTATCAATTCCACACTTAGTTAGAATTGTGAACATTACTCTGCCCAAGAACCATACTAGATTGTGAATGTTAGCAATGCTGCACTTAGACTTGTAAACATTATCTTGTGTCTCTTCTAGATAGGATTGTGAATGCTAGCAATGCCACACCTAGTTAAACTTGTAAATAGTAACCCTGCATCACTTCGTGATAGGATGGTGAATGTTAGCAATACCACACTTAGTAGACTTGTGAACATTAGCCTGTGCCAGACCCTGACAGGATTGTGAACGTTAGCCTGAGTCGCTTCTAGACAGAAATGCAAATGTTGGCATGTCCCACACTTGGGTGGAGCTGTGAACTTTAGCCTGAATCAAATAGAAATGTAAATGCAAATGTTAACATGCCCCACACGTATATCACTGTGTACCCACCTTTTCTGTTCCCCAAGCTGTTGCTATATATCCGTATCCCCCCTCCTGTTGCTGTAGACCCAGCCCTGTATCTATGTGTCCGTGTGTCCTCTGTTCCCTGCCTTCCTGTTCACGTGCTAGTCTCGGGCACTTTAAAGATAACCATCATATCACCCTCTAATATACACCATCATTCACCATCATTCAACTAGAACACAGCTGTACCCCTGATTAATTCAGCCTAGATGTTCACATACGAATACGACCCCATGAACACCTCATCACCCTAATAAAACACAGCTAGCCGAGCACATTCTAGTCTAGTCGCTCACATATGCGTCCTTCAGGCGTAACGCAGCCAGAGCCCAATCTGGGTGTCCACCCACCAGACTGCACACATCCAACTGATATCTTCAGCACCACACCTAACGCTAGAATGCAGCTACCATTCAGCAATTACATCAGCTGCACACATATCTGGTGCACCCACGCACCCGACAACATTATCTCTCTCTACTGACCAGAACTATGGTTCCCAAAAGTGTTCAACCTACCAGCACTTTGAGGTCATACCAATGATCTATAAAGTGCTATATAAATGCTAAGTAACATAACATAACATTAGTGACAGAAGGGAAGCTGGAAGACCCCAGGTTCTAAGCTATTGACACAAGCAAGCTCTATTTACTGTGTCGTCGAAGACTTGGGACAATTCTACCCAGGCTCCGAACAGAGAGGGACCTCCCTTGACAAAAGACCGACTTGAGACTGTACTGATTAAAAGACCTTTCAGTGTTGTAGACAGACCCCTTCGAAGTCCTAGCTGGTTCTTTGAGAGAATACCTGCGTTCTTTTTCCAGAGCTCCAGGTCCATCATTACCAAACCTGCAAAATTCTTACTACCTGCATCTAGAAGGGAGATCTGGCGATAATTTATTGGATCAGCCTGATCTCCCTTCTTATAGATCGGTATCACTATAGACTCTGGCCATGACTCAGGGAGGGTTCTCAATCTAATCATTTGCCTGAATAGATGGTAGAATATTTAAGACCACAGGGGGATATCTGACTTCAAGATCTGGTTTGTTAGCCCATTAGGAACCGACACCCTAGAGAGAGGAGAAATGTTTCTGCCACACCAACTCCTGAATCACATTACTTTGAGAGCTTGACTGTGTCTTATCTCTCCTATTAATTATAGACCAAAACTTCCTCCAATTTGCCTTCCCCACTGCCATAAGCATCTCTTCCCCGTCAATTTGTAAGTAAAGGAAATTCTGTGACCTAGACAAATTTCTATATCTTTGCCGCAGATGTTTGATCTTTTAATTATTAGGTTCTGAAACTTATGTTTAAGCCTATTATTTCCTTCCTCATTTCCCTCTTTCGTTAATGAGTTTCTTCATCAAAAGAGTGCCAATGATTTAGCTTAAAACACTCTCTGATGGGCATAGGGGAATATCAACAAAAGAAGTAAGGGTTACATAATGATTCAAACTCGACTTTCATACAACTTGAAACAAACATAGACAAACCTTCATTTGAGCGATGACCAGTCCTACACATTTTGTCAATCTATTTCCTCAGTTATTAACCCTAACTAAGGGGAGAATAAGATCTATCTGAATACATCACTTCATTCTGCAAGGAGCCCTCTAGAATATCATGATTGCTCGATCCCAACATCCTAACTTGGAAGTGTGTACAGCTGTCGAATATATCTTTTGTTAGAAATGGGTAATCAATTGTTGACCCCTGCTTCCCCCTAGACCAAGTCAGAGCGGGGGAAATGTCCCACACAATGTTACCATTAGCCATAAACATGTTCCAGTCTGACTAAAACGTACACCACTGACGACTGTTCGGCGTTGAATCTTTGTGCTGTCAATTGGTCCTGAGTGCTCTAATATATTGACAGTTCAAATCCCCCATTAAAATTACGTTTGTTGTCCCATGGGTCTTCTTAATCTGTGTGAGAACCTCCGCCAGCTGTTCTAGAAAATCTAAGAGGAGTAAGGTTTAAGGGTTCCAGTAAATATCTATGGTTCTATGTCATTTCATTGCCTACAATTTCATCCCTTGTCATTTTAACGTGTACATGTTAACGAAAATGCTTTTTTTGGGGGGGGTGTCCCCCCAGCCGCCCCTCCCTGACTTATTTTTAGCTATTCCCTACCACCCCCAAGCCCTTATATGCCTTTTTCCACCCCACTCTAAAAAATTCGATGAGCATATTCGTTGTAATATACACATTGAAATGCCAGGGGATGAAACTGCAGGTGATGAAAGGACGTCGTACCATATCTATTACTGCTAGGTTGAAGAGTGCACCTCCAATCATTAGTTTGGATTTTGCAGCTAGGATTCCTGGGATCGCGTTACTCACCACTTCTACTGTGGTGAAGATGCAGTTTCTGAAAGCCAGAAGTAAACCGTCCACAGGTCTCTCTTTAACTTGGCCTTATGCCAATTGTTCTATGATTGTAAATCCATCTACCTTTAATCCCAGGACCAACCAAGTGTCTGAGAGACCAAGTCTCATGGTTATTAAAGATCTCCTCTCTCATTTTCTGGTTCTTAAATGCACTGGAACCCCTCATGTTCCATCGCAGGAATTTTAAGGCCTGGGAAGCTAGAGAGACTCCTCCGCCAGGCCCAGTTTCTGGAAGACCTGTGAGATTATTAACGGTACCAAGGACCAGGCATTCTGTAAGTTTCCTTTGAGCAGATTCTGCCTCTGCGTATCCTTTTTCTCATTATTTATGAAGACAGTTCCTTTGAAGTTTGGAATTCTTCCCCTGTGATAAGAGCACTCCCGATATTCTTGTGGAGAGTCTGATAATCTTCGCTGGTCATATAAGGGCTTAGCAGATACCTCTATTCCTTGGTTTCCTTGGCTGCGGTTAGAATAGCGTTCACCCCAACTTAGTTTTCAAGCCCATTTCCAAGATGTGAATGTTTCTATAGTCTGGGAATCTGACATATTCAATGTCTTCTGATGCAAAAAGGAATAGCTCACCCACCTTACGAAATACAGCCAGGATCCCATATTTATTCAAGGGGTAAGATATATTCCTCCTGTTTATTCTTTTAGCATACACTTTGGAAATTGCAAAAGAATGGGAGGCTGGACCCAAATCATCTGAAATGTTAGTATTTGTGATGCCGGCCCGTCTAATTACAGCCTCCTCTTAGTTGCCTTTGAAATGAGTAGAGCATTGATTTTTAGCAGTTCCGGAGGTCCTCTCCTCTTGGATTTCCCTTTGAGGTAACTTACCTGCTACCATGTTTAAGTCAGAATCCTGTTTCAGGTTTGGGCACTCATCACCAGAGATATAGCAGGTTGAACAGTCAGCGTTACCTGTCTTCGTCCTTGACTCGCCCTTAAGTCCTTTCACGTGGACCTCTAACATCTCTAGGCAAAATTCTGATGTTTCCCTTATTTAGGCCAGATGTTATGGGAACTGACAATTTTTGAAGAAGATTTTTTAACTCAGAGAAAAATCGGTGATACCCTTATTTCTCGTTGGGGCGTCATCGTTTGGACTCCCACCAAACTTTATACCTGTATGGGATTCAGCCCCATAGCACTCCTCCCTGAGCGCTTGCCATCCCCACCTATCCTAGATCGATTGGATAGAGGTGTGGGACCCGAGTCATTATCTGACAATATGTTGCACTCTGTGGCCTCTGAGGACCTTGAGACCTTGACCGCTTGACTAGTCACTGTAGGAATGGTGATAGCCCCAACAAAGTGAGCTGTAACCCCCTTCCTCTTTGCCTTCTGATTCTTAGTTTTCTGCTCCTAACTGGAACTTTGTGAATCCTCTTTTAGTTCTCCCTCAGCAATTCTCCTCTTCTTCTTTCTGCAGATTTTACAGTTGATTTTGGGCAGTTTTGAGCTTTGCTCTGAGTTTGCGCCTGTCCACTCTTGGACTGATTCAGAGGCCTCTCTGTCCTTCTCAGGGTGTCCTCACATGATTGGTCCAGACAAATAAAATCTTCCCCCATGGAGGTTGATAGAGGTGTGTTGTTTAAATCAGCTGGCCCGCTCGCTGTGTTGTCATTTCCCCCATGCAGCCCCTTTAATGATCCTTTTTTGATAAACATCGGGGAGGGATGTTATATGGGCACTCAAGACATCCGGTGAGGCCTGGGCAGCCACCCATTTTCCCTGCAAGTCCTCAATAGCCATTGACTGAAGTTTAATTTCTCAGAGCAGAGTCAGTTGCAGTCTCTGCAGGTCAGACTTTTCATTTGCTCCTCTACTTTCCGAGTCTGTTCTCACTGTCTACTACAGGAAGAAGAATACAAATACCCAGATACACCGCGGAGCGGCCGCGGAGTCAGAGCAGAGTCAGTTGCAGTCTCTGCAGGTCGGACTTTTCATTTGCTTCTCTACTTTCCGAGTCTGTTCTCACTGTCTACTACAGAAAGAAGAATACAAATACCCAGATACACCACGGAGCGGCCGCAGAGTCAGAGCAGAGTCAGTTGCAGTCTCTGCAGTCCCTGCCAGGACTGGCAGAGACATGGCGACAACCTCTGACTTCCACCAACCAGGCACTTTAAATATTTCCAGCGAGGGCATAGAAGAAGAAGAAAACATGCGCCTTAGAAGCTCACGGAAACTCCAACTGTCCTCAAGTCCTCCGTTTTCCTCAAAACACCTGGTCAAACTCAGAACTCAGGCTTTATTGCCTATAAACACCACCTTGATGGGCACCTGCCCAACCATCACAACAGCCGGGTCTCAGCGTCAGAAAAAGCGGCAGTGACCACTCAGAAATCACCTAAAAAGGGCCAATCATGTGTGGCTAAAACTCAAATCCCCCTCACGGAAGTCACGAATCAACAAAAATCTAAAACCCAAGGAGTGAGTCATGAGGTCGAAGCTCTAGCCACAACGCAGCACATAACCGCCTCTCTGACCAAAGAGAACAACGCGGGAAGTGCTGAAAATGCGGGAAAGGTTCCAAATACTCAGCCCGAATACCCAGCCCAGCCCTTGCCAAGTGTCGTAGGCATCCCAGTGCGACCAGTCGGAGGACCGACCGCGAGGGAAAAGTCTCCACAGGTGCATAGGCTCAACCAGGAAGAGGCCGTAGAGCAACAGGCAAAACCAACTAAACAACCCAAACAAACAAATTGCTGCATAACACAAGACCTCCCACTTACTGTGGAAGCTTGCACTGAGCAGGCGGCTCTTCGGGGTTTGGCGGGTTCCTCTTCCCACGACGCGGCTCAGGCGGGAAGGTCGGCGCCAGAGACGGAGGACCCGCCTCGATGCCGTGGTGGGGTGGCGGCACCCCAGCCGGCGGTGGGGATCCACGCACAGGTGCACGCGGGCGGCCTCGGGGACGGTGGTACCTCCGGGTGGATTTGCCCGAGGGGTGATTCTCCGGTCTGCTGCCCTTGCGCAGGCGCGTTCGGCGCCAGCCCGGACAGACTAGCTCCCCCGGAGGAGACTAGCGGCACTGCAGCCCAATCCGAGGACAAAACGCCGGACTCAGCTGAGGAATGGGAATTCATCCAAGACCCTAAACTCGGGCTTCTGACAAAGAAAAAGACAAGTTCCCAGAGACCCAATGGAGAGTGAAGTAACATCAAAAAACTACAAAAAAAAAAAACATAAGACAAATAAATGCCAAAAAAACTGGCCAAATGAATAAAACACAACAAAGAGCGCTTGAGGATGTTACCCCCAAAACCAGGATCTGCAACTCCATAAAAGAACTTTTCGCTAGACAAGGGAAAAGAAAGCACGATGTGCTTACGGAACTCACTGATGATGAGATACTTGATGCCCTGATCGATGTACAACCCGTAGTGAAAACAAGAAAGACTGCACAATCCTAAAACCCAGCAGGACTCCGAAAATCACAGAAGAAAACTCAGCTGAAATATGCGCAAATGAGTCCGCGCCAAGCGAGATGAATGCTGAGAAGGGGTTGGTTGTACCCCCCCTTTTTTGGGGTCTCCAACTACGACCCACCCACTCCAATCGCCCTTAAACAAGGACCGGGGAGCTGAAGTCACCGTCCCGCCACGGCCCAACAAATCAAAAAAAGCTGGTGAAAGCTTAGATTCCGCCTCCCTCAGCAATCACATAACTTTTACGCCAGACCACCCGGAAGTCTTTATTAAATCTAAAGCCTCATTGTGCCACCATCCTAGAATATCCGCAGACGCAGATTGGCTGCTTTACGGCGCACATAGACCGGCAAGAAGATCTTCTCTTCCTCATTTCGTACGAGAGCCTCGAGAAACGAACCACCAGCAGGAACAGAGGGTTCCTCAAGACTCCTCCTTTGAGGCATCAAACAGAAACCAACCTGATTATTCTGGAAGGCAGAATGAATCCTTTACAAAAAAACCAGACCTAACGACGATAATGTCGGCTATAACAATTGGTTTATCACCATTTGGTAAACTTTACGAGTCTCTCAATGAGACAATGAGAGACCACACTACGTTATTAACTATGTTGCACACGAAGCTGATTTTCATCGAGGGCTTCATCACTGCAAAAGAAAAGAGTCCCCAAACACCTAAAAATTGTTTCAATTTAGCAACTTCAAGTCCTAAAACGAACAATACAGCAAGGGCGGCTCCCAAACTAAAGAGCGCTTGCGTTCATACACAAACTGATTCTCAACAAGGACCAGTTCAATTTGTATTTTCTGGCATTCAAGAAATCTCAGCCAACGAAGAAAACAGAAAACCACAGGCAGGTCCAAAAACCTCTGCTGTCGAACGAAGCCAAAATGATCAAACATGCATCATCATTGACCACTTAAATTCTCCTGATAACAGTATAAAAAGAGCTTCCAACGAAAAACAAAATTACCTGGCATTCGATCACCAGAAAAGTTCATCTAACTTTGGTGAAAAGTCTGCAAATAAAATAAAAAAATCTCCAAGAACTGCTGAAGATTGTTTAGCGGATCAAAGCGCAATGAATATTACCCTCCATCTTTCGCCAGAAACACGAGATAAAATTCCCCCAAGAGCATGCAAACCAACATCGATATGCTCTTTTGAAAAAGATAAACAATCAGAAGAAAGAGTTCAACTAATACTACTCAAACTCTCTCGTGCTCAGACCTTCTCCAGAAAGAAGCTCTGCAAAAAAGTAAACTAGAACAATCATCCTTCAGGTATAGAACTTCTAAAGACAAACCGGAACCACAAGGGCTGGCAGAAATGAAAAAGCAAAGACATCAATCTCATCAAGACAAGATCAAAGACAACAGACCATGGGACAGAAACAGATTAGATCACAGTTCTCCCCGTAAGAGCAATAATGGAATAATTCTAAAACTGGAACAATCCGAAACAAACAGGGAATCGCTAACCTTGAATAGAAGCACTATTATGAAGATTCTGAAAAACACCAAAGACCTCAAACGTTTAACCCCGAAGGAAATCACGCTCGTGGAACCATACCACATTGCTAGAAAAGCTAAAGCTTTTATTCATATAAAGGAGTGCTCTAACTCGTTTATATCCAACAGAGACTCTGAAATCCTCTCAAAATTAGGACTAATCATCACTGAATACACAAAGTCAAAGCGAGCTCCAGCAAAAAACCAACGAGAAAGGTTGCCAGAGAACCTTCGGGATAACATCAGGCAGCAAGACCATATTCGCCAACATCAATCAACGAAAAACGAAGCCTTCCCGATAAAACATCCACGACTAAACTCTGCAGAGATATTGCGGCCAGAAGAACGAAGGTGCACTAATCCATCGCAAACGGAGCCTAATCTAAGAAGTTTCAAAATAGACCTGGGAAGAAAGCTTCCCACAATTCATCACGCAAAGCTTCCTCTGTCCTTAACTAAAACAAATAGCAAAACCCCTGTTGGACCAATTAAACAACTTTGGGCATGGCTGCCAAAACCTTCATTTTCAAATTCTAGCAAATAGCAGTCAGAAGTGAGCCATACAACATCTGAAACTCCAACTCAAACAAAAGATGTAGCCTCACTGAAATTTGGATCATGGAACACCAGGGGATTTAAACACCTAACAACGAACAGAGATACAAACCTTGGGCAATTTGATATCGTGGCTCTCCAAGAAACTTGGCTAGCAGAAGCTCCAGCGATAGATGGATACTCACACGAAATTGCACCAGCCAAAAAAGCTGTCATAGGCTGACCGTCCGCAGGTTTGCTAATAGCCGTAAAAAGCGGCTCTGGCGTCGAGATAACCAAAAAACGCTCATTTTCCCAAAGTCATCTATCAATTCAAGTGGAATGGTCAAGAAAAGACCCGACAAGTAAAAAGTCTTTAAAGTCAACATTGGCTGTAATAACGGTATTTTGGAACCCAAAATCAATCTCAGACGAGAGATTCCTGAGGATGATCGAAGCTGAGATCGATGACATTCAAGCAAACACAGAAATCACGATGATTGCGATTTGTGGTGATCTAAACGCGTCTTGTCCCGTTCCGAAAAAACCATCGACCAACCTAAAAGAGCCACATCGGGGAGACTCAAGAGGACAAAAATGGGTGAAATTGATGGACTCGAGGCACATATACAACGCAGCCCAAAAGTCAACAAACGCGCAACAAATACCGACATGGGAAAGAGCTCATCAAAATGCCACAATAGATTATATCTTTACTTCTGAACCCCTGCTAAACCTCCTAACATCTTTCAGCGTGATACGAGCAAAAGCAAGTGACCATAATATCGTGGAAACAACTTGGCTGTCTGACAACTCCTCAAAAACAACTATGGAAACAAGGGTCGAAATAAACAACCAAGGAAACCGGCTAAGGATGACAAAAGACCGGATTGTGGAACTTGCTGAATTTTACAGGCAAAAACTTGCTGGTGAAGAAAAAAACAAAAGCCAGCACACAATAGACTATCAACCCCTCTTGATCCCATATCAAAGTGACTATTCAAAAACAACCAGTAAAGCCCCACAAGGCTCACACCAATACAACAAACTCCTGGTTACAAAAAGAAGAGCACTTAGAAAACTCAAACGACAAGCCCAAAAGACAAACTCACAATCGCTGAAGAGGCAATTTAAAGAGGAGACCAAGAAATATAATGGATGGTTAAAATTCCACAGAGCTGACCTCTATCAGCAAGACGCCGAACTAATGTTAAAAAAGGTTAATGGAAAAAATTCTCATGAGTTTTGGACCCTTGTAAAGGGGGCAGGAAATCCTTCAATCGCAGCAACAACAAATGCAGTAAGCGAAGAACGCTGGATACAACATTTTACCACGCTTTTCAAGAAACCTCTGACTCACTCGATTCAAACTTGTACCTACACCTGGAGTAGTACACTGTGGGAAGACTACTCGGACAAAGAGGACATCGAAAAAGCAATACAGACTTTAACCACTTCAAGAGCGCCTGGTCCTGTTGGGATATCAAATTTCGATCTGAAAACAAACCTAGAACCATGGGCATCTTTTATCAGCATACTCTTCAAAGAAATCTGTGGTTCAAAATCGTTTCCTAGCTCATGGTCATAAGCAACGGTGGTAACAATTTTCAAGAAGGGAGAAAGATCCGATCCATCAAATTATCGACCAATCGCCCTATCAGATACAATAGGGAAAATCTACGGCTCATACCTGCTCACAAGTTTCCAAAAGTGGGCAAAAAAATTGTCATGTTATGACCCGTTGCAAGCAGGTTTCACAAAAAACGTTGGAACAACAATAAACATCATGCTCATAAGCATTATAAAAAATCTGGCAAGGAAAAAAGATAAAAAGATCTATCTGGCATTTGTGGACCTGACTCAGGCCTTTGACATGATCGATTGAGACCTATTATGGGCGAAGCTAAATAGATGGAAGTGCCCCGACAAGATTCTTGAACCTATTATTGCACTACATGCAAAAACATCTATCAGAGTAAAGTTAAATCAGACCGGTACCCTGTCAGAAGAAATTACAACTGAAAGAGGCATAAAGCAGGGTTGCCCTCTGGCTCCGGCCCTCTTCACGGCCTTCCTCGGCAACCTAAAAGACTCCAAAGACCAGCCCAGAACTTTTCCACCAAAACTAGGGGGCACAGAAATTCCGAGGCTGCTTTATGCTGATGACATTATCCTGATAGATCAGACCTCGATCGGTCTCCAACGGCAGTTGGATACTTTGAACACTTATGTAACTAAGAACAATTTGCTGATCAATAAAGAGAAAACCAAAATCCAGGTTCTTGAAAGAACAACTAAACCAAACCAAAAACCTAACCACTGGTCGATAGACTCCATAAAAGTGGACCAGGTAAAGGACTTTAAATACTTGGGGGTTATGATTGACTCCTCCGAAAGAGAGACAAGTATGCAATCGAACCTATGGGAAAAGACACGGAAATTATCCTCCCAGGCAAAGACCCTAGACAGAAAATTTGGCCGATTTTCTTTGTTGCCTGTAATAAAATATTACAAAGGAAAATCCGTTCCATCAATAACATATGGAGGAGAAGGTATGCCAACTATTCCGCCAAACATCTGGCCACAATTGGAAGCCTATTTCTGGCGAGAACTGCTGCACCTTCTGAAATCGAAATCCCTACCAGCAATTCGAAGGGAACTGGGACTGCTGTCACTGAAGGCAACTGTCGATTGGAATGAGATGGCCCTTTTTTAGAAAAATCATTATGCCAGACTCCGCTCCACAATATAATATGCTTAAAGATGAAACAACTACAGGGAGAAGCAAAATCCTTGCAAAATGGGTGCTCAAACAGAAAGCCTCTCTGTTAAAGATCGGATGCGATGAGAACGATCTAACCCGAAATCCAATGCGGGTGAAGAAGAAGCTCCAAGAGCTTGACTGGATTGATACATTGGAAAAAGCAGCTGCCAATAAGCTCCTTGGCCATTTACCTATCCAACCCAAAAAACTAAATGAAATCTACCAAGTCTTCACATGCTTTCCGGACAAACGAAGAAGAAACATCTTCCTAAGGGCCAGGCTAAACCTCTTGCATACAAACGAGATAAGAGCTTTAAGAGGGCTATCAAACACGAACAAGTGCCGTCTTTGCAAGAATACTGCTGAAATCGAAACAATAAGACATCTTTTGATGACATGCCCGAAAACCGTCTATCTCAGGAAAGCATACTTAACCCCGCTCCTGGAATCCTTCGTCCTCCGAGAGGAGGATACTTGGTGGTGCCGCCTCCTAAGTGGGAAAAAAACCCGCTGGACGATAGCAACAACTAAAATCCTAGAAGCTGCTTTGGAAAAATGCTTGAAAAACACAAATCCAACGTCTTAAGGACAGAAGCAGACACAGCGACCGGAATACAGGAAAAAAAAAATAAAGAAGTAAAGTAACAAAGAAATAAAGAAAGAAATTATCAAATGAAAGTAATAAAGTATAAAGAACCAAGGAAATTAGAAACAGAACCACACACAACCACAAACAATAATGGACACAATTACGAATTAACAACCTTTGTAAAATCAATTTAATTTTGATAGCACACAAAGTAAAAAAAAAAAAAAAAAACAAATTCTCTTTTCAGATCAGCTATGAGATCTCCCAGAGAGGATGTTACAACTGTTTCCAGGCCCACTAAGGAGCTTTCACACTCACATGCTTCTCTCGTGAGTTCAAGTAGAAGCCCTGAGTGGCTCTGAACCTCACCCCATAATATTTCAAAAACATTGACTAAATAGTTCAGTACAAAGTTCAAGCTGTTAGAGTGGCGTCGCTAGCCTCTTTCTGATGTTCAAGAGGGGCTTTACCCTCGGTAGGTCTATTAGAGCCCTTACTATCATTGGCAGACTCATTTGTAGGGGTCACTGACTGACCCAGTATTGGGCTCAATGTAAGGCTCTGTGAAAGTGCTATTTGAGGAGCAGGTAGGTTAGACATTGCTGTCTCTGCTGAGTTTGTGAAGCCAGTATAACTATCTACAAATGGGTCTCTGAGGTCTAGCAGGCAGAAGAGATCCTCCAACATTAGCTGCTCTGCATCTCCCACACTACGACATTTCCTGCTCGCAAAAAATCTCTAATACCCATTTTTAAAAAGGGCTCACACAGTGATCCTAAACAAATCTATCGTCCCATAATGATCATAGACGCAGACAGCAACACTTTTGTGTCACTGGTTCTAACACATCTAGACAAATGGGCTGTGGAGAAGGGTATCTTAAAAAGATTCAAACAGTTTTTTGGAGAGGCCTGGGAACATCTGTGAAAACGGGTTGATTCTAAAGTGTATTCAAGATCTGTCTTGGTTTAAGAAGTATGCCTCAGTGTCTGTCGACCTTACTTCTGCCTTTGACATGATGTCTAGGGAACGTCTCTGTACTAATTTGGCAGGGTGGAGGAATGAGGACGGTCTGCTTTCGATTTTGATTGGAATCCATGAGAAATCGAATATCCAAATCAAACCGTATACAGTGAGTACTCTGTCAAATACAGTGGATACAACAATAGGACTGAGGCAGGGGTGTGTTCCTGCCCCCTGCCTATTCAACTTATTTATGTCACACGTAGATACAGTGGTGGAAGCAGTGTCTTTTGTGACACCTAAGCTGGGGTCATAGCGTATTAGCTGGTTATCCTATGCAGATGATTTCATGCTATTTGACACAACCTGCATAGGATTACAGAGGGTCATCACTGCTTTTGGAAAGATTGATGTTAATAATGGACTCCTTATAAACCCCCCCAAAAACGAAAATCTTGCAGTTTCCCACCTCGAGAAAATGTCCTTAATTTAACATGGACTGTTAACAATATTCGGTTAACAAGGGAGGACAGTTTGATATACCTAGGCTTCCCGGGCTTGAGTAAACCACTAAAGTATGTATATTGAAACTAGCTGAGAAATAAGGCAAATGAGCCAAATCGCCCAAACTATGGGAAATTCTCTGTCATACCCATTTTGAAACATTGTTCCCAAGTTCATGTATAGGATGCCTCTGTGGATAGTGGGTAGTTTGGCAAAATAAGAGGGCCTCATATGGAGAGGGGCTCTGGGTTTACCTAACTGTACACCTATTGTGCTAATTAGATAGGACCTGGGGTTGAAATATCTCAGGGTGATAGCAAATTGGAGGCTACAGATACTAGTTAATAAAGTCCTGGCTTCTTCGGATAGCTCACTCCATGGAGATCTCAGGCTGCTAATGGAGACGAAAAGCAATACCCAATTAATGGCTTCTCTGAACACATTCATAGGTCATTGGAAGAGCTGCGTAACTTCCTGTATGAGTTATCGGTGAATCCAGTGAAGATATATTGTATACAGGGTAGCCAGGATTATAAAAATGAATGAAATGCATGGTATGAGCTCTTTGCAACATCTAAACCTTGATCATAAAAAAATAAAACTGGATGTTATCTTGTCCTTCTTGACTTGTTTTCCCTGCTCACATGCACGTATAACTTTACTTAGATTTCGTGCACGCGTGTTACCCACCAGAGAAGTGCTGGCCCTAAGAGGAACCATATTAGGCGATCTTTCTTTCTGTCGACACTGTTTAGATGTTAAGCAAACAGAACCTTGGAAGCACATTATTTTTATTTTGTCCCCCACTAATGTATTTTTGAATGTTGTATTTTAGACACTTTGCCTTTGATATTAATTATGTGGATCAAGGTACAATGTGGAGAAGGATTGTTGGGTTGTCATCCCACTCCATAGGATTAGCTGTTTGGGGATTTATCCACAATCTAAAAAATTACACGTTTTGGGTCCAAAGGTGCTTAGCTACCGGAATAGATGAGCATTTGTGTCTAATTTTATTGATGATTTAAAGTGAGTTAACTGTGATCTGCTAGCTCTTTTAAGTATGTTAGGAAAAACAAGAGAAAGGGTGGGTTAAGAGTAATAATTACGCATGTGTGTGTTTACTAAGAAGAGCATTTCTTTTTTAGTTTAGATTTCTTAATTTATCTTCGGTTTTGTTATGCAGTATTACTGTATGAAGTCTATGGATTTAATGCTGTTCTTTTCTTTTAGATATTACATTTTTTGTGAATGTTGTATATTTATAACCATATAAAAAAATGAAAACAATTATATTGACGAAGAAGCCACGTAAAGGAAAGGCACAGTAGCATGTTTTCGCCATACACATTACTGTACACATTACTGATTATTCTTTAGAGTACAAGTGAATGTATAGTTGGAAAGGAGAGAAACTTGGAGCCAGAGGTGTGGAGGGTGGGGGGTAGGGGACGGTCAGCGTAGGACTTCAAGAATTAGGGGATTGAGTTTGGGTGTAGTTTTAAAGAAGCATTGGCAATGCCAACTGTTTGGACTTTTGTGTAGGCATGGGAAAGGCATTTGCCAGGCACAGCTGTAGTGGTATTAACTGGCCATTGATGTTAGCAGGTGCAAAATGGTGTGGGTACCTGCGCATGTAATTGCAGTGCCTGACAAATGCCTAATACATATGCACAAGCCAAAACAGTTGCTGGCAACCATGTTTGTTTTTAACAGGACTTCAGTGAAGGACACGTAGAGTGCTTATAAATTGAGTGGCTGAAGGCAGACCTGGTAAGCCATTTTCATTACACCAGTAGCCGTTTTGCAACTCCAATTAGGTCATTACTTCTAAGAAGAATGATTTGAAAAAACACTGGCAGGCACTTCAAGTGCATAGTTTGTTGGTAAGACATATTTAAAGTGAACTCAAAGAGTTCCCATAAGGAGGTGTTTTGGGCAGCCAATGACAGGAACTGGGTTGGAGTACCCATTGGGATTAGCATAGCCATGGACAGTCAATGGGTGGGCAAATAGCCAAAAAACATCTACAGGCTGTGTGTGCCTCCTCGTCTGCCATTCCTACCTATCCTATAATAGTGTTGGCTCATAGGTGTTGCAAGCGACACCTAATAGCCCAAACTAAAGACGGCAAGGAGGGCTCAACACGGATTTCACTCAGTAGGGAAATCTAGTGCAGCGGTTTAAAGAGTTGGAAGAATCTGAAAATAGAGGATGCGCTGCCATGCAGTGACATTAAAGAGTTTAAAGAGAGCACTGTGTTTAGCTGAGAGCACGTCTGCTGGGTGATTTTGGCAAGCTGTCAGTGAGTTTGTATGGAAAATGAATAGTCTAAGAATTTCAAAGTTGATAACTTCATCTAGTCTACAGATAGCGTGCTTCTGGAAATTGATTATTGGGCCACTGCAATGGTCAAGTTTGCACATGCCCATGTTAATCTCTAGATGAATCTCGACAACTCTCCCATCTCCCAAATTCTTGCAGGCTCAGTCCCCAGATTTCAGTGAATCTGTGGATGCCCACAGAAGAATTGTGATTACAAATTTATCTTGTGAATGTGGATGAGGTTGGTAATCCTGTACTTGGATTCGAGTATTGTTCAAGGATTCGGTCCACATCTTCATAGTGACATCGAATTCTGGTATTCTGAAATGGATTTGGGCTAGTTCGTTGGCAGAAAACGGGATTGGGAGCTTATAAAGGAACCAACAACATCATGTTTCCTTTGTGGGTTTTATTTGGCTGCAGGGAAGTGAGGCAGGCCTATTCGACACCAGGAGGAGGCGTATACCATGAGTTGAAGAAAGTGAGAGATCTTTGAGTGGTTGGACAGATTTATTGTTCTTTGTTTTCTTTTGGAGAATGTGTGTTCTATTTGTGATTTGAAATCCTTTTATTCTTGGCCTGAGAAACTTTTTTTTTTTTTTTTACTTTGTGAGCCATTTCATTTATTTGTTAGGGAATCATGTTCTGTTGTATTGTGATTTGAACAAAACATTGCTATTTAAGATGGGAAAGCTGCATTTCCTCCCAGAAAAATGATGACACCTGCACATTCTGCATATTTATGAACACTGTACTAGGCAGTTATAGACACACCTGCATGGGAACAGAGGTGTCCAGGTCCTCTCCCTCACGTTTCCTTTTTTCTCTTTTTGTGGTATAGGTTTTTGGAGAAGATGCAGAGACATTCATCCGTTGCATTTACTTGAGACGTTTCCCTACTTCTCTTTTGGGAACCAAACTGTTGTTCTCTCTCTGCATTTCAATTGAGCATTCCGGTTCTTACTCCCACCCAAATCGCACTGCCCCTGGAGAATGTGCTCGTGCTTGCCACATTGATAGCTCCTGTCCTCTAAAATGACAGACCTAGACGCCAGTGCTGTTGCCTGGACTTTGGTGCCAGTGTTGGTGTGAAGATTTCACTGCTTAGTTTCAACACCTGACACAAAGAAGCCTCTTGATGCCCACCAGAGCACTGTGTCTGTAGATTGATGTCGTCCAAGGAGTTCAACCACCAGAGCCGTAGTGCTGGGTTTTCTTTGCGTCTCTGTTGGGTCCATGTGTGTGGTTTTCTGGTTGCTAATTTTGCAAATAGCTCACAGCACTACAGGGCCAGGTAGTTGTTGTTGAAATACATTTATTTGGAAAGAATGTTATCCTTAAACATTCACACATCAGCATAGGAAAATACAAAAACATAATCAACATTAACAAGTCAGCATTAATTGAAGTCTTAATACAAACAAGATCATACAATTATACAAAAAAAAATAGGTTTATACATTAATAGTTTCATTAAAAGATCTCTGTGCTGTAATGCTACACAGAGGGAAATTAGCACAGTCCAAACCACCACCTTGAAATTTGCTAGACAAATAAAGCATGCGTGGTGTACACTGAATAGAGTGCATGTTGCGTAACAAAACATTAGGATAGTTTTCCAGACATTGCAATTATACAAAATACAATGATATGATATGTTATTTAAAACGCGCTTAATACCCAGAGATTTCTAAATGCGGCCCCAGGGATCGAACCTGGGTGAGCACGTTGCCTCTAAGCTATCCTCACGGGAATGAATTAGGTGAATGAATTAAAAAATGTCATTAAAAGGTCTCTGTGCTTTAGTGCTCTACGGAGGAAGATTAGTAGAGTCCAAGCCACCACCTTGGACTTTGCTTTAAGAATAAAGTGCATGGCTGGTCTGAACGGAACAAAGTGCATATTGCGTAACAGAACATGTAGATAAGTTTTCCTGATATTACAGTAGGCCAGACAAAAAAATTAAAAAGTTATGTCTACATTGGGTGTATTACAAAAAAGACATTACATCAGACGTGTAAGGTCCCGCTCTGTGGTAGAATGAAATTAGCCTGTTACCCCTTTCAGTGATAGCAGGTTAAATCATGCTCTTGTGATAAGGGAACGGTTCTGCTAGAATTGAGACCAAATTAAACAATCTGACATTCTATCTATGGCGAAGACGATAATTGTGCTATTAGCTGGTTTGAGAAGTTCTTTCATACAGAGTTGCAAAGTTAAATTGTGTATTGCGTGTTAGCACATTTCTACAAAATTAGGGTAGGATCAGAAAAAAATGCAGGAACATTTGTCATGGTGAGGTACTTTCTTACAAATGATATCCATGTAATCAATTTGGAATTACCTTCCGAGGCAAGGATGTGAGGCAAGGATGTGACTTATGATATGGCGGGTAAGCATCAGCTTTTGTTTATCAAAATCCTAAAGCATAATTTGTCTGGTCTTTTCACCAATTCGTCAGACAAATAATCAATTCCTAAACCTTTTTGGGTTGACATGGTGCAGCTGAAAATGGGAGACCAAGCAGTTGCTTGAAAAACTATTTTGTAGAATTTGAAGGCTGATGAAGGGTTCGATTGTCCATATGCCCAAACCGTAAGTACCTACCTTTTTGGTTTTTATGGTGTACATTTTGAGAATCATTGCTATGGCTTGACATTTGAAGGCCTTTGTAAATTGAGAAATGCCTCCCATGGTCTGAGACATTTTCAGTTTCTGCTTTTCAATGTGTTTTGCGTGAAGAACAGGGGGGGTAAACCTTATGCCCCAGTATTTAATACTATGACATACACAAATGATATTGCTACCAATATGGAACGTAGGTGGCTTTAATCACCTGTGCGGTGGATGGAATACATGGAATGCTGATTTGGATGCGTTGATTCCTAAATCAAAGTTACCTATAAACTCCACATACATGATCATTTTATTCTGGAGAGATCGTGGTGAGCGAGCGATAATAATAATAATAATAATAATAATAATAATAATAATAATAATAATAATAATAATAATATATTTCTTATGTACAGCTACACACCCATAGGTCTCAGCCTGCTGAAATAACAGAAGACATTATTATCCCACAGAGTGGTACTCAATTTATCGACCTCAGAAGGATGAAAGGCAGAGTTGACCCTGTCAGGATTTGAACCTGCCACAGCAGGCTGCACATAGATATCAGAGACGAGCGCTTAGCTCACTGTGAATCTGACACGGCTATAAGGGCCGTGTCGTCAACATATATACGAATGGGAAGAAGAATTCTCCCAAAAATGGGCATGTGCTAATTAATTTCTGTTAACTGTCTCTATAAATCATTTGTGTATGAGAAAATAAGAGTGGCCATAACACAGCCACAAGTACTGTGGCCTGTGGGGCCTGAACTAAAACACTCCCAATTGTTTTCATGTAATTTGGAAAGACAGCCTATATCCTTTAATACACTCTGCAGTTTCTGACTAGCTGGACTAACATCCATAAATGACACATGTAGATTTCTTTTTTCATAAAGATAGCATTTTATATGAGAAGTTATAGATTAAGGGTTTGGTTACAAGTGCCTACATCTTCTCTGAGACCCAACTGTGTGGCTGCTAAGATTTATTTTTCTTTAACCCAGGGCTGTAATCTATTGAGTGTTATTCCGCCATATATTTTGAATGCGGAATCCAGGAGTGAGATCAGTTTATAGAATGACTGGAGGCTTCTTGAGTTTTTTTTCATATCTAGGGCATATAATAGCTTTATTCCATGAGTGCGGGTATATGCCCGACTCACTATACTGTTGAAACCTATAGTGAGCAGTGGAGCCCAAAAATCCTAAAAGCTGCATAAAAGGTCTGCAGGGATACTATCATGGTACTGGGGATTTGTCAAGTTATTGTTGGCGCATAGCGGAAAGTAAATTGTTCTTGAACCCCTGTTTATTTGAAAAGTTGGTATTAGTGGTGATGGCTGTACTGCATATTCAGTGTTATCATGGCAAATCCATTCAGAATGTTCAACTCTGGATTCAAGAAGCATATTTGGGAGCCAGTACTTAGGCCCATGGTTTACCATTTGCCAGAAGCAGCAAGAGATACGACTTGCTGAGGCCTCGAGCGCTTCATCTCATGCCTTTGCTGCTAGCACAGATTTCCGCTTTACTATGATTTTTTTGTAGGAGACCCTGACCTTGACTGTAGCTTATTTATCCAAGGAATGTGTTTTTGGCATATTTAATAAAGTATATTTAGATGACTTACATTGGTCATGGAACCATCCTTGAGCTATTTTTAATCTACAGTTTGGAAAAAACAGAGGAAACCATGTCCATATAGTTAATATCATTTGGGCAATTTCTGAATCACTTCCCTCCTGAGTCAGAAATTTCTCTATCTGAGGCAGAAATAAATAAATAGACATGTAATTAAGGTGTGTTCTTTGTTAGCATGCCATCTGATGTTTTTACACGAGTTAGATATCGCAGGTTTGGAATGTTTATTTCCGAATTTATAAAAGGAGTGCAGTGGACTATCAAAGCAATTGGATGATGATCACTGAATAGGTCTGGTTCTACATGAAAATCTACAATGGACTACCATATGTTTATAAAAACACAAAAGTCATCAAAGTCTGAGGACCCCTGAAGACCTCCAAAGGTAAAAGTGCCAGGTTGTTCAGAGAGGAAACCGCAGTTGACTGACCAAAGACCTATATTGATTAGTAATGAGCTCAGGCTGTGGGATATTTTGACCCACTCAACAGCATTTCCCCACATCACCAAGCTGCAGTTGCGCAGAAACCACAAAATGGTTGTGCTGGCTCCTGTGAGCGCCATGGCTAAAAACTGCGTATCGCACAACAACAAATAAAATGGCGGCACCGTCCTGCCAAGCACACATTGGGCAGGATGAAACAAAGGGGGCACATTGAAGGAGATTGCCAGTGTGTGCGGACATAAACAAAAGGAAGAAAGTGGAAAAAGCAGCGTTGCTTTGCTGCAAAAGCCAAAATCCCCATTGAAGAGAAAACCTTTTTCACCTTTAAAAAAAATGTGGCTTTGACACTGATTCACTCTGTTCCTTAAAGCCGCTGTGATTAATAAGACCCCAAGCCTTGCGTGTTTCACTGTGCCTCCGAAAAACCAGGCATGATTCTGAATTGACAAGCCCTGTAAACCAACTCTAAAAATAAATCAACCAGGAACTTTACTTTTACTTACACGGGAAACCCAGTCAGTTTATTTTGCAAAAGTATCCAAAACTCAGCTGTTTAGAGAGAGAATCTAGCTAGCTGAGCCATAACTGTTTCAATGTATCCGTGCTGCAGACCAACTTGTTGAATTTAAGAAGGAAGGCCAGCTGCACCACATGTAAAAAAAAAATGGGTCTTTGCAAATTAAAGAAAAACAAATGCCTGTGTATTGGAACAGTACACCAGTGAATGAAAGCCTGCCAGTATTTAGCAATATGAAGAGGTTTGTTGCTGTTGAGACTCTATAAAAAAGGTTATCTTATGAAACAAGCTTGCTTTAATTCTGGATCTAAGATCAGAAATGAAAGGTTAAAACTATGGTGGCTGGAGTTGCAAGTTGAAAAACAGGTTTTCTGCTTGGAGGGGTGGCACCAAAAGGAGGGCTCTCTCTCACTCTCTCAACAGATACTGACAACTCACTGATAATTACAGGGTTGAACAGACTTTCGTCTCTGCTGGGACCCTGACAATGAAGCTCCCAGGGAAGGAAGTCTGAAGTGTGAAGGGGCAATATAACTTCAATCAAGGGAGAAACCCCCACCATGCTCTGAAGGAAATGACAGTTGTCAGCAGTTGAAAGAAAGAAAAAAAACAATGACCCAGGGACAAAGGGACTTCTATTTCTGCAGCAAGACTCTGAAATATTGTAAAAATGTTGCAGTTTAAAAGGGATTTTTTTGTGCTTTCTTTTGAAACATGGTAGAACTCACTGACACCTGGGGCAGAAAGGGCAAAGTATTGAGGATAAATCGAAAAGTATAAATGTTGCAAACATACCTTTTAGTACATACATCCCTTGGGATAATTTGCATCTGTGTATAAAGTTATGGAATTTTGGGCCGAATCTTCCATGCTCAAAATTACCAAAATGTATCATTAAGGGAGAAGCAAAGTCCCACAGACTGGAAGATTGGACTGATATGTGCTGCACATAATATATAACCTGTGTATATAATTTGCAAAGAGATTGCAATTGTATAAATATTTGTTTTTTGACAAAATCGGATTTTTAAGTAAAGTAAATGTGGGAGTTTTTGGACATTGTACAACTCACCTCATAAATCTGACATCATTCCCTTGGAAATCCAACCAGTTGACAGAAAGGCGGAGATGAGCACCTCTGTCCAATCAAAGTAGTTTAAGGGCATGCCTAGTTAACCCTGCCCAGCCTATACTTTGACGTCATTATGTATTATAAATAAGGGTCCCTGACAAGACAGACAGACACTCTTCCTGATTTCCTGTGCTGCGTTCCTGTACTCATCATCTTCCAGATCCAGACTCCAACTACAAGGCCAAGCATTGCTGATCCTACTCTAGGGCCCACTACAAAACCCAAGCAGTGCTGATCCCATTCCCAGCAAGGCCTCAAATTTAAAAACCCACTAAATTTCCCATTACCAAAGGGAAAAGTTGTGGTACCTTTTGCATCCTGATTCAGTCTGGCTTGCTGCCACTGACTGCATGCTGCTGCAATCCTGCTACCCTGATGACTTTTGGTATCCAGTGAACAGAATTGCCCGTCCTGTCCTTGCCAGCCGGTGACCAGAACCGCACAGTTGTTTGCCAGGTGCCCTGCAGTGTAGTGTCCAGACCCAGTGGACGGTCCAAAACGCCCAAAACTAAAAAGTGGATTATGAGTATTTCATCACCCCATAGAGATCCCTAGTATACCTTGTCTTGCATTGTCCTCATCCTATTCTATAAGTCCTCCTATCCTTATCCTGATAACTTGTCCAATTGTCAGAATTCTCTGTGCATTTTGTCATTAATCTCCAAGCATCAGCGCTACTTTCCTCTTCATTTCTGTCTTGCATAGATCATATGTCATTAGCAATATTTTGATTAAATAAAGTAATTTTCCTTAAAGAAAAGGGGTACACTGCGTGAAGGGTTACATCTGCAGCCTAACCTAGAGAATTCATGGGTAGCGTTCCTCTTTTCTTAGACCTTACATCTAGTTTAAAGTAAAACTGTTCTTTCAACAAACTGATTTCTTTCCAATTTCACCCTTTATTTTACTCAAAGCATGCCTCCTTCCATATTGCATAACTCTTTCAATTTACCAGCTAGAGACATACTTTCAATTCCATTCTGTACCTGCGATATTTATATATTCCCCAACATCAAAACACACTCCAAAACAGTGTAGTTCACCCATTTTCTTTAAAAAACGTTTGGGTAATTTTAGGCGAGAATTGCAAAAGTGTACATTTTAAACGTGTTATTTGACTACAATCTGTTTTAAACTTTCCACTCAATTCTGAACTGTATGCTTTTGATAATCCATTCTTTGTGATTGTTAGTATCTTTGCATTGTTGCTTTAGTAAGGAATCATATTTGCTTCAAGGTTTTTAACACACATTCATTATTGATGTATCCATTGCCGAGTGTCATTTCACCACATTGCAAGGGGTTTAAAATCCCTCCCCAATGATTTGGGGAGGGAAGGTGAGATTTAGATTCTGTTTTCAGTTTCTTATTCCCGAGTTCCTGCTGCTTTGTATCCGCTCAGAATTGATTATTGGTGGGTTGAGGGAACATTACAGGGGGACATTCTAACTTGTGTGCTGTCTGTCCTAAATCAAAAAGTATTCCTATTCTGCTGTGCTATGTATATGCTCCACTAAAAAGTCAAACCCAGTGCATTGCTCACATTCTCATTGTAACTATCACCCCATTGGTGATGGCTGCCCTATATTAAAAAGTGTCTGATTTATTTTGAATTTTAAATAAATTAATATTGCATTTGACCAAGCAGCCTGATTCATGGTCCATTGTGACCTGGGGTGTTTGAAAAGGGGTGTGATATGAGTGGTGTATCATCCCAAAATTGAATCCACATAAATAAGGAGTAAAGCACCTCAGTTAGGCGCTACATACTAGGCCAAGACCAAGGTGTGCGTATCGTCTGATTGAAATCCTTAACAAGGCATACACCTTCTGAGTTTGTTATAGGATCAGTCATAATGGGGTGGGGCAGATATTAAGAATGGAGTCTTCAAAGCAAAGCAGGGATCGCACAAAACTGTAATCCAACCCCCGGGCTATGAGAGGGGGAGGTCCCCCTTCGCTACCCGTGGGTAGGATTACCTTCAATTTCACGTCGGCGTGCGTGACACACGCCGACATGAAATTGAAAGTAAATTCACCACGGCAGCCATTTTCGACTGCCGCGGTGAAAACAGAAGGTGAGTGTTCACCTTACTCTGCCTCGATCTCCTGGTGTATTTAAAGCCTGGATATCGAGGCAGGTATTGTTGGAAAGGGGAGATTCTCCCCTTTCCAGCGATACCTTGTGTGACAGCATTGCTGGTCACGGATCGGGCGCAGAGCTCGATCCGTAGCCAGCAATGTCCACTGGACCACCAGGGATCTATTTTGGAAGCTGGGGGAGGGGGGTGCTTACTAGGTAAGCGGCCCCCTCTGCCTCAAGCCCCCAAAGCATGGCGCCACAGCACTGAAGACTCCTGGGGGCAGTGATCATCTGCCCCCAGGGGTGAAGATAAAAATTCAAAAAAATATATATTTCGAAGGAAGGGGGGAGGTGGGAGGGGGTTTGGGGCCCTGGGGCCCACTAGCCACCAGAGATTCTAGAAAAAGTGGTGTCGTTGGAAAGGGGAGATTCTCCCCTTTCCAACGACACCATTTATGATGCATTGCCGGTCAGGGATCGGCACAGAGCGCTCGATCCATGACCAGCAATCCCACTGGATCACCAGGGATACGTTTGTGACATGGGGGTGAGGGGGGGCTGCTTACAGTAAGCAGACCTCTCCCCCCAGCCCCCAAAGCATGGGGGCACATATCTGATAAACCCTGGGGGCAGATGGCTGATCATCACCAGGGAAGGGGGCAAAATAAAGAAAAACAAAATCAACGGGGATGGAGGTGGGGTGTGGGTGGAGGGGCCTGTTTTTTTTTGCAACCCCTGAAAGGGTGGTGGCCCTCCCCCTCCCACACCAAGTGGAAAGGGGGGACACCCCTTGTAGCTCTCCCTGGGGGCAGATTTGTGCCCCCAGGCAGGAGTACATGAGGTGCCCAAAGGATGGGGCCTGTAGGTTAGTGCCCCCTGGGGGCAGATGTATGATCATCTGCCCCCAGGGAAGGGGCAAAATGGAAAAAAAAATGAAAACCAATATAACAAAAGGGAATTTTGGGTGGGAGTGTGGGGGCCACTAGCCACCAGGGATTTATTTTACAGAAAAGGTGGGTGGCCATCTCCCCCTCACCCCTTGTAGCCCTCTCTGGGGGCAGATATCTGCTCCTAGGAAGGGGCATCTGCCCCCAGGGAGGGCTGAATGAGATGCCCCCCATGCATTTGGTGTGGGGGGTTGAGGGTCACCCCCCATTACATTAGAAAATTACCTGGCGGTTTAGGGTGCCCCTCAGCCCGCCCTAAAGTGTAGTGTACCATTTTCCATGTTTTTCTTTGTTTAGAGGGGCACATTGTTGTGCCAATCTGGCACCAGGGTATCCAAACCTTACTGCACCACCCAGCGGGGGCCTGTCCCACACATTTTTCATGGCCCTCTCCCCTCCACCCCAAATGGAGGGGGGGTGTAGTTCACGCAGCCGTTTGTCGGAGGCCAAGGGAGGCCTGCATGAGGTGCCCCCGCCACCCATTTGGGGTAAGGGGGGAGAGGGCCATCAAAAATTGTGGGACAGGTTCCCCAGTGGGTGGGGCAGTAAGGGTTGGGCACCGTGGGGCCAGATTGGCACACCAATGTGCCCCTCTGCACCAAGGCAATTTCATAAACAAAGGAAAAAAGTGAAAATCGTGGAACGCATTTTAGGGGGGCTGTGGGGCACCCCAAAGGGTCTCAGAATTTTCTAATGGGATGGGGCATTGACCCCCCCACCCGCAATCGAGTGGGTGCCATGTCATGCAGCCCTCTGTGGGACCAGATATCTGCTCCTAGGAAGGGACGCCTGAGCCCAGGGAGGAGTGCAGGACAGACCCCCTTATCTGCACTCAGGGAGGGCTACATGAGATGCACCACCCCTCCAATTGGGGTGGCGGTGAAGAGGTGCACCCCCTTTCACATTAGAAAATTCCTCAGTGGTGTAGGGGGTCCCTAGGCCCCGCTAAAGGGCAGCCTGCCATTTTGAATTATTTTCTTTGTTTACTAAACCTGCCTTGGCGCAGAGGGGCACATTGGTGTGCCAATCTGGCCCTGGGGTGCCCAAACCTTACTGCCCCACCCACTGGGGTGCCTGTCCCCCCTCACCCAAAATAGGTGACAGGGGTACTTCATGCAGGCCAGACTGGAGGCAGATATCTGCCCGTAGGAAGGGGCAAATTGGGTTTCACTGGGGGAGGGTGGGGGGGGTGAGGTTCAGTGACCACCAGGGATGGCTTGCAAGGGGGCTGGGGGGCATGTTTGAAAATTATTTGTTTTTGCTGGTGTGACCGTAGATAACACATGTTTTTTGTTTTGTTTACAGTTTTTTCTACGCGAGCAGCTGCAACGTTATGTGAGTACTTTTTTTTTTTATTATTCTTTGCTTAGGGCCCACTGTCAGTGGGGTGGGTGAGACTGGGGCTGGATTGTTGGTAGTGTGGGTAGGAATGGGTCGTCTGGGCAGATATGTTGGTGGGCTGGGACACAATTGCAGGGGCAGGCCACAAATTGCTCCCATGCCAGCAAAACATTGGTGTTTCCTTGGGAGTGGATCCCTCCGTCCCAGAATTTATTACCCAGAACCCCAGACAAAGTGAACATTGTGTTTTTCCCCCACCAAATATCAAACTTTGTCAGGGATTGTGGCTAATAAGAACTGGGGCAATTTGCGCAAGGCAGACCTCTGTGGAATCCCAGGGGTGTCCTCCTTTGGGAAATGCAGGAGGTTCCCTGTTTACCTTGCTGGCTTTGACACCCGAGGCCCATATCTGTATGGTGCGCCTGTCTGGACGAAGTGTGAAATTCAGCTGTCTGAACAGACTTGGGGTTACTTGTGTTTTAGGCTTTCCCCTTGGCGCCTAGGTAGGTGCACCCACACATGTGAGGTACCTTTTTCATCGGGACACCTCTGGGAACGCAGGACGGTAAGCCATGTGTTGTTGGCGGTGTGTTTGGATGGGTGAGCCAAGTGAAATATGCAGAAAATGTGTTTTTTTCCAGACATTTCGGACTTTGCGGGGGTGTCTGGGTAATAAATGCTGAGCCGATTTGCACAAATCATACCTCTGTGGATTCCCACAGGTGTCCTCGTGTTGGAAATGCATGGGGTTCCCTGTTTTCCTTGGTGGCTTGGACACCCGAGGCCCATATCTGTATGGTGTGCCCGTCTGGACAAAGTGTGAAATTCAGCTGTCATAAGATACTTGGGGTTACCTGTGTTTGAGGCTTTCCTCCTTGGCACCCATGTAGGTGCACCCACACATGTGAGGTACTATTTCATCGGGACACCTGTGGGAACGCAGGATGGTAGGCCATGTGTTGTTGGCGGCGTGTTTCGGTGGGTGAGCAGAGGGAAATGTGCAGAAAATGCATGTTTTTTTCCCACATTTCGGACTTTGAGCGGTGTCTGGGTAATGAATTCTGGGCCGATTTACACAAATCATACCTCTGTGGATTCCCACAGGTGTCCTCTTTTTGGAAATGCTTGGGGTTCCCTGTTTTCCTTGGTGGCTTGGACACCCGAGGCCCATATCTGTATGGTGTGCCCGTCTGGACGATGTCACGACCCATAGAACTTGCCCCTTCTGGACTTCCTGGTCCTTATCGCGCCGGGGCTTGTATTCTTTGTCACTCCCAACATGGCCGCAACAAGCGACTTGCCTCGCACCAGCTTCCACGTCGCACAGGGCACGTTCTAGAAATTGGCCATGCCCACGCGGCCCTGCGCGTCTCAACGCTATCATTAGGTAGTGACTTCACGTGTGTGTGCTGTTCGGCGAATCACTATTCCTAGATCCTGGTTCCTTCTTCCTTCCTTCACCCCTTTCCTCTAATCTGCTCCTGGAATCCCCATTCTTAGCGACCGCTACCAAATTTCCTGGACATCCTGGAACAGCGGCCTTCCCGGAACTCTGAACGCGCTCTGCAGCCGGACGAGACTCGAGCGAGCCTATACAAGACCCGATCCGTCCACAAGAGGAATCCTCCCGCAGAACAGAGCAAGAAGAGATCCCAGGGGAGACGGGGGGAGATTTATGACAGTTTGAGACGCCAAACGACTGACACTGATACTGCTATGGAGGAAGCAGTCCAGGACCTTATGCGTGGCATGCAAGAGCTCACAACTGAAGTACAGAACTTAAAGGCTGAGAATGCTGCGTTAAAGCAGCTTGTTTTGTCTCGCGACCCCGCTAATAAGGACAGTGTTTTACTGGGTGGAGTGGTAGACACATATGATGGATCGGCAAAATCCTTACGTGGATTCCTGGATTCCTGCTTGGTGCATTTTACTATTAAGCCCTATTATTTTTCAACTTCTAGGGCGAAGGTGGGCTTCATAATCTCGCACCTCACAGGGAACGCGTTGCCCTGGGCCACTCCCTTAGTCAACTCAGGGGATGCCCTCCTGGATGATTATGATGGATTCATTCAGGCACTCAAGACTATGTTCGACTGCCCAGAACAGGTTTTTAGTGCTCAGGAAAGCTTACATGATTTCAGACATGTTACTCAGGATATGCTAACCTACGTTACTAGATTCAAACAACTGGCCAAAGAAGCGGATTGGTCCTCAGAAGCAAGTTTCACTCTATTTTGCAGGGGTCTAAACAAGGACATTAAGGATGAATTAGCCCGGGTGGCTCGTTCCAGTTCATTCCAGGCTCTTATGGATCTAGCCGTGCAGATAGACTTCCGAAAGGCTGAAAGAAGAAAGACCAAGACACCCTTTCAAAAGAGTTCCCTTGAGACCTCTGTTAAAACCGATTCTGCCCCAACCCCTGACATAGATCCGGAACCCATGTAAATCAGAGCCTTCCATGGGCCTATTTCCCCTCAAGAGAGGATGAGAAGGATCCACACAGGCCTGTGCATGTATTGTGCCTCGGATAAACACCTTGTTAGAGAATGCCCTCTAGCCCCACCACGGCGTTCGGGAAACGCCAGCTCCCGATCCTAGATGGAGCGAGGTGTCGGGAGTGAGATGTTTGCTCCACATCTACTCCATCCTTGAACTCTCCTGGACAAAACAGTTTGGTGATGCTACAGGCCTTCCTCTCGCCCTCCAAGGACAAGACCTATCCCATTCTGGCCTTGGTGGACTCCAGAGCTATGGGAATTTTCATTGATCAAGACTGGGTTGTTAGTCATCATATTCTGTACGAGACACGAAACACTATGCAGCCGATGGAAGCAATTGACGGAAGACCCCTCTCTTCAGGACCCATAAGCCTGCAGACTAAAGAGATCCAACTTTCCATAAACCATCATCAAGAGCGGATTACATTCGACATCATTAAGTCAGCCCATTACCCCATGGATTTGGGCATGCCCTGGTTACAAAAGCACAAGCTGTATATCATTTGGACAGTGGGATCATTATTCCTGGGCTCAGAGTTCTGTATGTCCCACTGTCTATCCCTGGACCCCTCCTCGACAACTCCTAAAGAACCACCAAGAGACCAAGAAACACCACTCATGGTTTCCAATATCATACAAGTTCCAGAGGCCTATCAGGAATATTCTGATGTATTTTCTACTACCATAGTCCAAGACTTACCCCCTCACAGGCCTGAAGACTGTGCCATAGATACAGATCTCTCAGCAGTAATTCCCTTCGGCCGAATGTTCATTCTTTCCGAACCTGAGAAAAAGGCCCTTCGGGAATACCTAGACACCAATCTTGAAAACGGAACCATAAGACCCTCGAAATCTCCAGCAGGTGCTTCATTGTTCTTCGTTCCCAAGAAGGATACTAAGGAACTCAGACCTTGCCTCGACTATTGAGGCTTAAATCAATGCACCCTCAAAGATCGGTACCCACTGTCCCTGATTTCGGATATCCTGGAAGCTGTGAGAGGAGCCATAATATTCACGAAGTTGGATCTCTGGGGCGCCTACCATTTAATCCGTGTCCGGGAAGGGGACGAATGGAAAACAGCCTTTAGAACACCCTTTGGTCACTATGAATACCTGGTCATACCTTTTGGACTAGCCAATGCTCCGGCAGTCTTTCAGCGTTCTATGGACAGGGTGTTCTCTGATATGTTGTTCCTCTTCGACACTGGATGACATATTGATTTTTTCCAAGGATCCTCTAAAACATGAAGAGCATGTAAGGGCAGTACTACAACGACTTCATGAACACAAACTGTTAGCCAAACCTGAAAATTGCTTGTTCCACGTTACTTCTGTTCACTACCTAGGATTCATCCTTAGCCCAGAAGGAATTGGTATGGACCCTGAAAGGTAAAGGCCATACTGGCTTGGCCCGCTCCCACATCTGTGAAACAGGTGCAATCCTTCCTGGGGCTCGCCAACTTCTACCGGAAGTTTATTTCTACCTTTTCCGAGATCGTTCACCCGATCGTTGCTCTATTGAAGAAAGACACCCCCTTTATCTGGTCTACACCGCAAGATAAAGCATTCCAACGATTGAAGACAGAGTTCACGCAAGCCCCCATCCTGACCCAGCCCAACATAAATCACCCATTTCTAGTGGAAACGGATGCCTCTAACTACGCCATAGGGGCGGTCTTGAAACAGGAACTTGAGGATGGACTGGAACACCCCATGGCTTACCTTTCACGAACCCTGAAACCCAGCGAGACACACTATTCCGTCCTGGAGAAGGAACTCTTGGCCATCTGCCAAGCCTTCAATGAATGGCGACACCTACTTCTGGGTGCTAGATATCCAGTTCAGGTCCGCACAGATCATCGGAATCTCCAAATCCTGCAGTCGTAGGAGTGCAGGAACAGTCGTCAGGCCCGTTGGGCCCACTTCTTTGCCCAGTACCAGTTTCAAATCATTCATGTTCCCGGATCACAAAACATGATTGCTGATGCCTTATCTCGACGTCCAGACTACGCAGCCACTTAGGACAAGGCCTATCCTAAGATGTTTCCCAAAACTATCTTTGTAGCTCAAGCAATCAACCTCCTGGAAGAAATCCGAGTGCAAACTCAGTCCTCTGACCTCTGGAAGGATATTTCAAGGAAGAATCCATGGAATCCAAGAGTCAAGGAAGAATATCTATTCAAGGACAATGCACTGGTCATTCCTATGCAGAAATTACAACACAGGGTAATAAACCTCTGCCATGATACCCTTCACTCCGGTCAACGTGGTATAACTAACACCCTACGTCTTATACAAAGACAGTTTTGGTGGCCTCGAATGAAGACTGACGTACAACAGTACGTCAAGGCTTGTACTGTCTGCAGTCAAAACAAACATGATAACAAGAGAATGGCGGGTCTTCTACTGTAACCGTCGCTGTCAACAAGACCATGGAAGTTTATTGCTACAGACTTCATTGTGGAATTACCACCTTCCCGAGGGTACACGACCATCATGGTAAGCATAGACTTGTTCACCCATATGGCTCATTTTACACCTTTGTATAAACTACCATCCTCCTCAGAACTGGCTGGAATCTTGCTGGAACATATTTTCCGTCTTCATGGACTTCCTTCCAAGATCAAATCGGACCGAGGACCTCAATACGTCTCACAATTCTGGAAACATCTTTGTCGTATTCTAGGGATCCAACGTGCTCTCTCATCAGGTTATCACCCACAAACCAACGGAGCCACGGAACGTGTAAATCAAACTCTGGAGCAATATCTTCGTTGTTTTGCCACCAAGGTTCAGGATGACTGGTCTCTCCTCATACCCCTGGCCGAGTTTGCCTTCCGATCAGTCAGCACTCAAGGTCAGCCCTTTCTATTACAGTCAAGGTTTTCACCCGTCCATTTTACCTTCTGTTCTTCCTCATCCGACTCCAGTACCTACTCTCGACTCATTGATACAGACTATCATCAACATACACAAGGAAGCCAAGGGACAATTTAAAGAGGCTCAAACACACACTGAGATCTATGCGGATTCCAAGAGAAGATCAGCGCCCTCTTATTCTGTTGGTGATCAAGTCTGGTTGTCCTCGAAACTATTAACACGACATCTACGGCCAAACAAATTGGCCCCTCGGTACTATGGACCATTTTCCATAAGGGAAGTCATCAATCCTGTCTCATTCCGACTCAAGCTACCCGATTCCTGGAATAAAATACACCCAGTCTTTCACACTTGCCTATTGAAACCTTACATCCAATCCTCCCGAAAATCCTGCAGACCCAGTCCTGTTGTTGTGGACGATCAGCTGGAATATGAAGTGTCCAGAATATGTGATTCCAGGTATAAACGGGGTCGACTTCAATACCTGGTTGAATGGAAAGGCTACCCTCCTAGCGAGAGAACCTGGGAACCAGTTTCTAACTTAAATACCCCTCGACTGCTTAGAAGATTCCATCTGATACACTCGGGCAAACCTGGTGGAACAGGTCTTCGGAGGAGGCATGCTGTCATGATCCATAGAACTTGCCCCTTCTGGACTTCCTGGTCATTGTCTTGCTGGGGCTTGAATTCTTTGTTACTTCCAACATGGCTGCAACAAGCAACTTGCCTCGCACCAGCTTCCACGTTGCACACGGCACGTTCTATAAATTGGCAACACCCCCGCGGCCCCGCGCATATCAACGCTATCATTAGGTAGTGACTTGACGTGTGTGTGCTGTTCAGCGAATCCACTATTCCTAGATCCTGGTTCCTTCTTCCTTCCTTCACCCCTTTCCTCTAATCTGCTCCTGCAATCCCCATTCTTAGCGACCGCTACCTAATTCCCTGGACATCCCGGAACAGCAGCCTTCCCGGAACTCTGAACGCGCTCTGCAGCCGGACAGGACTCGAGCGAGCCTATACAAGACCCGATCCGTCCACAAGAGGAATCCTCCCCCGGAACAGAGCAAGAAGCGATCCCAGGTGAGACGGGGGGAGATTTACGACAGACGAAGTGTGAAATTCAACTGTCAGAACAGAATTGGGTTACCTGTGTTTTAGGCTTTTTCCCTTGGCACCCACACATGTGAGGTACAGTTTTCATCGGGACACCTGTGGGAACGCAGGATGGTAGGCCATGTGTTGTTGGCGGTGTGTTCCGATGGGTGAGCTGAGTGAAATGTGCAGAAAATTGTTTTTTTTTCCCACATTTCGGACTTTGCGCGGTGTCTGGGTAATAAATTCTGGGCCGATTTGTGCAAATCATACCTCCGCGGATTCCCAGGGATGTCCTATTTTCAGGAATGCATGGGGTTCCCTGTTTTCCTTGGTGGCTTGTACACCCGAGGCCCATATCTGTATGGTGTGCCCATCTGGACAAAGGGTGAAGTTCATCTGTCATAACAGACTTGGGGTTACCCGTGTTTTAGGCTTTTTCCCTTGGCACCCACACATGTGAGGTACTGTCTCATCGGGACACCTGTGGGAACGCAGGATGGTAGGCCCTGTGTTGTTGGTGGCGTGTTTCGATGGGTGAGCTGAGTGAAATGTGCAGAAAATGCGTTTTTTTCCCCACATTTCGGACTTTGCGCGGTGTCTGGGTAATAAATTCTGGGCCGATTTGCACAAATCATACCTCTGCGGATTCCCACAGGTGTCCTCTTTTTGGAAATGCATGGGGTTCCCTGTTTTCCTTGGTGGCTTGGACACCCGAGGCCCATATCTGTATGGTGTGCCCGTCTGGACGAAGTGTGAAATTCAACTGTCAGAACAGAATTGGGGTTACCTGTGTTTTAGGCTTTTTCCCTTGGCACCCACACATGTGAGGTACCGTTTTCATCGGGACACCTGTGGGAACGCAGGATGGTAGGCCATGTGTTGTTGGCCGTGTGTTCCGATGGGTGAGCTGAGTGAAATATGCAGAAAATGTGTTTTTTCCCCACATTTCGCACTTTGCGGGGTGTCTGGGTAATAAATTCTGGGCCGATTTGCGCAAATCATACCTCTGCGGATTCCCAGGGCTGTCCTATTTTCAGGAATGCATGGGGTTCCCTGTTTTCCTTGGTGGCTTGTACACCCGAGGCCCATATCTGTATGGTGTGCCTGTCTGGACGAAGTGTGAAATTCAGCTGTCAGACAGACTTGGGGTTACCTGTGTTTTAGGTTTTCCCCTTGGCGCCCAGGTAGGTGCACCCACACATGATAGGTAGCTTTTTCATCGGGACACCAGTGGGAACGCAGGACGGTAAGCCATGAGTTGTTGGCGGTGTGTTTCGATGGGTGAGCCCAGTGAAATGTGCGGAAAATGCATTTTTTTCCCACATTTCAGACTTTGCAGGGGTGTCTGCATAATACATTCTGGGCCGATTTGCACACAACATACCTCTGCGGATTCCCAGGGGTGTCCTCTTTTTGGAAATGAATGGGGTTCCCTGTTTTCCTTGGTGGCTTGGACACCTAAGGCCCATATCTGTATGGTGTGGCCGTTTGGACAAAGTGTGAAATTCAGCTGTCATAACAGACTTGGGGTTACCTGTGTTTTAGGCTTTCCCTTTGGTGCCCAGGTAGGTGCACCCACACATGTGAGGTACCGTTTCATCGGGACACCTGTCGGAACGCGGGACGGTAGGCCATGTGTTGTTGGCGGCATGTTTCGATGGGTGAACCGAGTGAAATGTGTGGAAAATGCATTTTTTTTCCCACATTTTGGAATTTGCGGGGGTGTCTGGGTAATAAATTCTGGGCCGATTTGCAGAAATCATACCTCTGTGGATTCCCACCGGTATCCTCTTTTCGGAAATGCATGGGGTTCTCTGTTTTCCCTGGAGGCTTGGACACCCGAGGCCCATATCTGTATGGTGTGCTCGTCTGGAAAAATCGTGAAATTCAGATGTCTGAAAAGACTTGGGTTTAGGGGTGTGTTCAGCTTTCCCCTTGGCGCCCAGGTAGGTGCTCCCACTCATGTGAGGTACCGTTTTCATCGGTACACGTGTGGAAATGCGGGAAGGTATAGCATTTGTTGTGTTTGTGTGGTTTTCATAACGTTTTGACCCATTTGCTGGTGCCCTTTGTCACACAACCCTTTCATTTACCTAATGTGACCTACATTTAGTTGCTGCTTTAGGCACCATACACTTTTGTAACCTGCACAAGTCACCTACCCTTGAAAAGGTCTGCCTGTGCACTTTCAGAAAATGTATGCTTGCCATTCCACACCACATTGGTTTTCCTGATTTACACATGCTAAGTGCGTCTGTTCAGGCCGTAAGCATAAAACTCCTGTGTACCATGGCTCAGTGTTTGGCTTGTGGTTTTGCTTGTTTTGTAAAACACTACAAAATATGTGTGTTTTCCTAACTGCACGAGTCAGGGGAATGTAGCGGAGCATTGCTTTTCTCAAAATTCATAGAAGCCATTGCCGTACCAAGCCAACCATGTCCACCACATGCCTTTTTTTTGGTCATTTTACTGCTTTCCCCCAATCTATGGCCTTTTCCCCTACCTAGTTGTTGCCCGACCTATGCAAATCACCCCTTCCTAAACTTGGAATTTTGTCTACTTTTCAGAAATATATGCCTCTCTGTCTTCCACTTCGGTTATCCTACCATTTTCTTCCATTCCGTCCCTGCATCTCCAATTGGCAAAAATGGCCAAAATCGCCTACCTCTCACAAAACGGTTGATAACCACATCAAAATATTTTTTTTTTCGTTTCCACTCAACCTGTTCTTGAAAGCCAGGAAATTGGGGAATTCAGCATAGCAAACTATTTGTTTCTAGCTCTTACAAGGAAAAAAACAAAGGCTTCTTTCTACATCATTTTATTGTCATTTTTTGAAAAAACACAACATTTTCTCCCTTTTTTGCTTATTTTCTCTCAGCCCCCTACAGCAACCTAGGATTCCTGGGTGGCGTTACGACTGCCTGCATGTGGGGAAAAAAGGGGCCAGATTTGGCTGAGATATCTCATGTAACAAAAAAGTTACAAGGCATTGAATGGCAACATACCGAAATCACCAAAAAAGGCCTTGGCACTGGGGGGAAATACCCATGGCAGTTAAACGGTTATGGTCACCTAAGAGAGGTTTACGCCTGCCACCATAACGTTTGTTATAGACATTAATCAGGTATATAATACCATTAGAATTATTCAGATGTTGAAGTATTAATATATTGAGTGAGTCAAACGGTATGCGGTTTATGTCAAACCCAATTAGTCAAATTGGTTCAGTTTATCTGTTATCTTTTGATTAGCCTCGTTGTTACGAAAGCGAGCTATGTTCTTTGAGGGGAAAGATAGTGAAGAAAGTGAATGAGTAGCATCTCCCATGATTGAAGAAAAGGCTTGTTCATGGATGGGACGTGTACTAGTCAGTCTGTGTTATCCCTTCTAGTGTGAGGAGGTGAAATGGTCATGGAAGTCTCTAAATTGTCCAGAAGTCAATATATTTCCTGGTGGATGCAACATTGAAACGTTTTTCACAACATTGAAACATTTTTCATTGATGGATGCTGCACTGTGTTGTCATAAAATAGGGGCAATCCTCGGGGTATAAGCCTTGGGCAGATTGAATTCCTGCAGGGCATGGTGTTTTCCCTTACTCTGCCATGAACCTTTTACAGAATTGTGGTGTAATGATAAAGCTGTGCTAGCGCCATCTGAAGTGATTAGTGTAGATTTTGAAGTGACCTTCCTCATTCTATGTAAGTAATCAGAACTCACTGTGTGCTGAATGGAGGAGCGGTCAAAGTTACTTTTAATTGTTGGGGGAGGCATAGAAGAACACAAGTGGAACCATTATGATATTTCCCAGTCTATTTGGTTTAATCAGGTTATAAGTTATCAAATTAACTATTTCCCCTGAATGAGAGAAAGTGAGAGCATTACAATCTCTGCTGGACAGTTTTTTTGTCTGTCCACCCAGTGAACACACATAGCCATAGAGGCTTTTTGTGGGCCAACAAGATGGCCTTGGAGTTAGTGTTGGTCCAATGAATGGATTTATTTCAGACTGTGCAGATGTAATAGTAGGGACATCTATCAGTACAGCTATGAGAGGTGCAGCGCCCGGTAAAAGGTTTAAGTATGCATCCATCCCATAGGATTTGTGTAAGTAAGACGATGAGTGGAGTAGTTTCCTACTAGAGCAATTTCCTTAGGAGTGGCAGCATCAGCTTTTGCATTTATAGGGGGCTCAGGATCAATTCCCATTACACAGGGCTTCCCTTAGATTAGTAGACAAGTAAAGGCCCTTTATGGTATGTTTAACATGTATCTTTAAAGGAAAAGCTCTCCTTTAGACTCAAAGCAAAGTTGTCAATCTTTAAATTAGTTTTGGTATTTTGCAATAGAGTCAAGAAAGAGGGGAAAATAAGCAATGTCCCTATTTCTTTGGGGCCGGTAGTGTTCTGGCCTCTTTACTAAGAGAGGTCATTGATGTTTTAACCATCCACAAGCCCAAAAATAGTCCATAAAGGGCTATGTGTTCTTTCCAGTGCCCTGTTGTAGTTGAAATAGGTTTGCTTATCGGGCTAAACATGTAGTAGATGCCAAGTCAAACCTACGAAAGGGGGTTTCTGCTGTGTTAAACCCTGCCTCTCACATGTCTTTGTGTAATTGAATAACCATTCGGCCCAACAAAAAGAGGTTTTCACCCGTGTTAAGAGATTTATGAACACTGCAAATATTGAAGGAGAGAGGGATCTATGCATCACTGAAAATATTGAAGTAGAGAGGCATCCCTGTATGAGATGGTCGATGAACTTGCAGAGGAGGAAAAGGAACAGCGATTACTGGTGCCAACAGCATGTGTACCGATCAGACGCTATCCTGATGGAATTTAGGCTATTTAGTAAGAAAGCCATATTCTTTATGTCTTTGTTTGCCCCTAGTGTTCAAACTGTAGCCAATGCCAAGTGGCACACATACAAGAAAAAGAAGTAACACCGAAAAGCCAAAAAGGACATGAAGGGTGATTTCACAATGCATGACACACCTATATCACACCTACATCACACCTACTGTGCTATACCTCAGGGAGTAGGGCGCTGCACGGGGGAGTAAATTCACGAAAACACAGAACACATATGTATGTTGAACTAGTAGATAAGTAGGGAGAGGTAAGCACAGCTGTTGCGATGAAAAGCACCCGTGCAGCAATAGTAATATTTGTATATCCTTTGGCCAGCAGGCCCTCTCATCTAGTGTGGGTCCCTGTGCTGCGTAGACCCAGGAACAATTTACATCCAGATGCTCAAGTGAGTGTTGCCTTCCTGGCACCTTTATTTCTTTTTAAAGTGTTTCTTTCTTTTGTGCCATACCACATGTTCGGCATCCTCAACTTCCCCTGGCCCCACTTCCTTGTTCGTGTTCCCTGCCCTCACCCCTCCCACCCACCGCGCTACCATTGGCACGCAGGCCCTCAAAAGCATCATCACCATGCAGCCCCTGCATCAGCTGCAGCGGAGGACCCTAAGGCTAAGAGCAGCGCCAGAGAAGCAGCTCCAGATGGTGTCTGCTGTGGTAGTCAGTAGCCTGCAGAAGTCAATCTGCTGCGACTTATCAGATACGTTTATTCTGGGTGTGTTGATTGTGATGTGTTTAAAAACTGAGTCTTTTTCCCTCCCACTGGGAAAGTTGAATCTGAGTGTTGTTGCATTTTGCTGTGTTTAAAAACAGAGCCTTTTCCCCCCTCTAGGAAAGTTGAATCTGGGTGTTTTACATTGTGCTGTGTTTAAAAGCTGAGCCTTTTTTTCCCTCCTCTAGGAAAGTTGAATCTGGTGTTTTGCATTCTGGTAACTGTGGCACTGTTACTGGGTCTCTTTAGGCTCCCTCCCACCCTTGAAGCCCCGCAAGGCATGCCATCCACTGTTGTATATCACTTGTTCTCCCTGTGTCTTCCTTTGTTGTGATCCCGCCCCAAATGCGCACTCGTTGTGTGCCATAGGGCTCTACATTTCTTTCCCTTCCCTGAGGCCCTTCTCCCTCCTACCTCCTTCACACCCTTTATGGTGCTCGCAGTTTCTTGCATCTTGTGGTGAGTCTGTCCCACGCACTATGGGGTCCCACTCTATGAAAACCCGGGTGAAGAATAATGGATGCGCCCGACTCATGCCCTCCAGACCCTCACTTACCTGTGAAACTGATATCTGGCTTGAAAAGAAGGAGAAGGGTGTGGAAGTAGAGTTTTTGACTTACAGCACAGGTAAGGAATCTGAAATAGGTCAAAAGATCATTAGTGCAATATATCTGTACTCAATCCCACCAGAACCATTGTAATGCTAGTATCCATTAACTTAGAGAATAACACACAGCAAACATAACATGCAACAACCACTCATATATGACAGCCATAAACAGTGTCTGTCTGTTCCCCCAGAGAGAACACATGCAGTTGTGGAATGACACTCTATGTCAGATTATTTTCTTGCTGATTTAACATTTTAGTTTCCGTTTTTTCAAGTTAGGGTGGACCTTTACATGTTTGACAAGAACAAAAGGATGGATTCCCTTGAGACAAATTTGAGTATAGTGATGTGGTGTTGGAATGGATGTGAACCTCTGTGACTTTTTTGGGCTTTGTCACACAGGTATTGGGGTCCAAGGCTCTCTCCACAAAGGAGAGTTGATGTAACAATGATCTAGGTGCCTCATGTTGTGTATCTGTTTTGAGTGGTAGAGCGAATGGCAGGGTTCATGTATGACCGATGTGTGAATGGTATGAATAGACTTGCCCTGCTTAAATTGGATGGGTGTGAGGCATGCATTGCAATTTTCCTTTTGTTGCCAAATGTTCTTTCCTCCATGTCGTCTCAAAATGGGCTAAGTGAGCATCTGTGTGCATGACTGTTCACCCTGTCGTCATTGACAGACTATTACTAGTACTATTACTAATGTGTCTTGTTGATCAGGGCGGTGTCAGAGCAGTCATGCTTTTAGATCTGTTGGCTGCTTTCGACACCGTCGATCACTCACTTCTGATCTCCTGCCTCTCTGAAGCCGGTATCTCTGGCCAGGTTCTGGAATGGTTCACAACCTTTCTGACCAGTTGCTCTCAGTCAGTGTTGCTTCCTCCTTTCTGCTCTGCCCCGGCCTCTCTATCCTGTGCTGTTCCTCAGGGATCGGCACTTTGCCCCATCTTGTTCAATATCTACATAAGATACTTACTGTTTCTGATTGAATCTCATGGATTTCGCTTTTACTCTTACGCAGATGACACCCAGATATTGGTCCGTTTGGACCTGACAAAACCAGAAACAGCCAAGAGGGTAAAAATGTGCCTGGAAGAGCTGGGTATCTGGATGATGATGAACTGGTTTAAATTAAATGGTTCCAAAACCAAAGTTCTGGTTGTGGGTACAGCTACCCCTCAATTGTTTTGGACGGCTGACTTTTGACCCTCCGCATTAGGCCCCCTCCCGATACCGGTTTTATCTGTCAGGAATCTGGGAGTACGTTTCTCAGCTACCCTGACTATGGATGAACAGGTGGGAGCAGTTTGTAAATCGGGCCACTTTAAACTTAGGGACCTTCGGAAAGTCCTCTGCTTCATTCCTACGGCCAGTCAGGCACCTGTAGTTGGAGCTTTGTTCCTCAGCATTCTAGACTACTGCAACTCACTATATCTGGCCCAACCCAGTTATCTCATTGGGCGCTTGCAGCTACTCCAGAATGCTGCTGCTCGCTCCATTATCCATCCTCCTTTTGGAGCTCATATGACACCTATATTGAGAAAGCTCCATTGGCTTCCTGTTACCCAACAGATCCTGTTCAAGTCTATGTGCATGGTCCACTGAGCCTTCTATGGAAAGGGGCAGAATATTTGCAAAGCAAATTCACTACCTATCAACCCATGCGCACCCTCCTTTCATCGCCCGCCGGCTGACTGTTCCTCGGTTCAGGTTAGCCCATAGGGGTGGCCGTGCCTTCTCTGTTGCCGCTGCTGAAGCATGGAATCGCCTTCCTATCTCATTACGAGATATCTCTGATCATCTGGCCTTTCGGCGAAGATTGAAAACTCTGCTTTTTTAGTGGCCCTTTAAGCTCCTTGCTTCACCTTCCTCAGTGCCAAGATGCCTTCGGGTGTACGTGCGCTTACATAAATGCTTTTAACATAACATAACATTACCAGATTACACTGCAGAACCCACAAAACTGACATGCTTAGGTGAAATAGCTGTTCATCCTGTGATCCAACACTCTCATTGTTCCCTGCTGCATGTGGTAGTAGTGGTGCTACTGGTGGAGGTGGCCATAGTTGGGTGAATGGACATATGTGCAGGCCTCTGCATATCACAACATTGTACAAGATGCAACAAGTTTCAATGATGTCTCGCACAGTCTGGTCTGTACAGAAATGCACCTCCTGAGTGATCAAGGCACCCGGAAACAAGACTTGATGATGCTAAAACACTCTTCTTAATGAGGCCTCTTGCAGGCTCTTGGTACGGCTTTGTAGTAATGCTGAAAAGTTTTGGTAGGCTGCTGAAATGGGGGAATGGGGTCTGCATCACCGAATGGGACAAGGAGGTTAGTAGACAGGCTACACATGTATAGACAAAATGATAGTCACACTAAAGAAACATAGTTCTTTCGACTGGGACACTACACGCGCAGCCCGCAGGACCACCCGAGACTCTTGCTCCAGGTTCCGGGCTGCCTTAACCCCCCCCCCGTGGAGAGCATTTACACCACACGGAGAGGGGAGAGATCTCAAGTATTGCAGACTACGCTGCTGTAGACGAATTACAGTGGGCACACATCTAGCTGCCCCCTACCTAGCCCTGATGAATGTGGCACACCTGCATTGTTCCACAGAAACCAGTCGGCTACAGAACGACTAGACCTAGTGCATAGCACCATCTGCACAGGTCCAACTCGTTCCGATAAAGGACCCCCGGACCACATACCTAGGGGTCCCTTTCATCTTTTAGGTGAACAACCTCCAGAGAGAAACCCATTGAAGAAAGCTCTTCCTTGTTTTTAAACCTGCACCTGCCAATACAGAGAAGACCAATTAAAATTAGATATACCCTTCATCTGCACGGCAGCTAACACATGCACTGACCAAGGTCGTTTAGCACGTGTTTTTTAGCACTACACAGTGCACCAGAGACGATTTGCAAGCGCAGTGAGAGCAACTGGCTCCTTGAAATCCATCCCAGTCGAAAGAACTGTGTTTCTTTAGTGTAACTACGAGTTTGGGCAACACACAGTTCGATACCCCTGAAACAGTCCTCTTTGTTTTGCTTAGACAAAATGATAGACACAATGTAGCTCATCATGGGTTTGCTGGTCTGGAAAAAAGTGCAGGTGATCCATTTTACCAGCACTTTTCCTGACTGGCAAACAACAAGTTTGCGGGTGGAGGTTACCTGATCTACCTCCAGCCATAAACCTTTGTTATGGTGGTCAGAGAAAGACTATGAGTTAAACTGGCAATAATGGGAATCAACAGCACGTTGCTTAGCATAATAACTTCACTATTCTTTAACACCTCTGTACAGATTAAGATTGGCTCGCATGGTCAACTGACCAATAAAGTACCAACAGCCTAGAGGAGTCAAACAGGGTTGTTGGCCTGCCCTGGTTTTATTCTTTTTATACATTAATGGGATGTCCACGTTTGTGGAAGAGGCATCCAAAGAGATCCCCGAAATCTCTAAGAATTCAACTTCAGGCAGTAGCATCCTACTGTGACACTAATCATCTAATCATAAATAAATCTTAAATAAAAGTGATAATCCTCAATAACCACCATAGCAGGAAAAAAATGTAGTTTGTGATGGAGGGTGAAAACATTGAGGTAGTGAAGCGATTTAGAAATCTCGGGGAAGTCATAAAATCAAATCTCTCTTCGAAAGAACAGGTAAAGTACACCACCAGAAAGGCAGCACTGGTAGGGAGAGCAATAATTCGTTTTGTCCATAAGCATACAGCTATATTTGGGCCAGAAATGTAAAAAGTCCACAAAGCGAAGATGAAGGCTCAATAGCTTGTGGAGCTGAGATTTTGGCCCTTGACAAGAATGTTACCAGAATTGGCATACTTGAGCTCCAATTCTGGAAACAGATAATATATCTCCTCAAAAGCTTTCCAAATGCTGCCCTGCTCACTGATGTGGGTTTCTGAAGAAAAAAGGATATGGACTCACCTGCCAGGCATGCGGTAAAAATAGCCACATCTCAGAACAATGAGCTAGTGTACTGGACATGGGGAGAACATTTCACCCATGACTTTGTGTCCACCCACAAGAAACAGTTGGTAAAAGAACACACGATACCGGGTTTGGGACATATTTTGACTCACTCTATCATCCTACTAATACTTATAGGTCGATGATAGACAACAACAAATTGATACAGACGAGAAGGACCAAAGAAGAGGAGATGCTGTGCCTGGCTCACTTAGGTTGGGCTGACATCTTTGTAATAGGCTAAACACACCAGCCCTATTTATCGCAAGTCAGACTCCCCTTTGCACTGGCCAGAGCAGATACTCTTCTGCTGGCCGAATAATCTGAATAAATGGGATAGCGTTCTCAGCACAAAGTACTCAATGTGCAAGGAGGAGGATGAAAATGTGCAGCTCCTCCTCCTCACATGCACAGTGTATGACTCTTTAAGGTCAAGAAGTATCAAACCTTATTTATTGAAGGAAGGTCTCACATAGAAGGGGAATGCAGCTATGTCCCTTCTTTTGGGGGGATTTTGTGATATCACAAAGCCAATGGCACGTTTTATCTACAGTGTCAGAGATGAGCTCAGTGCTGAGCACGTTTGGCTAAGTGTCAAAGATGAGCTCAGTGCTGAGTGACCACAAGTGTTTAGGTTGTACCAGGTACAGCGAGAGAGGATGATTTTGTACACTTTCAATCACCGACACTCCTCACACACCCATGTTTCCTATATGAGAAGTTGATATCTGGATGATCTGCAGGGAGGCAAAGGCATAGTGTGATTATGCTGAAGCTTTTTGTACCAAATTTTAAATCCCATTGTATATTTTACTATAAAGTGTTGTGTGAAACCGGGGCCATGTTGCTTGTATATGAAATGATGTATTGCATCTGAACGCAGTGTTTGTAATTTTTTTATTCTTTACTGAACATATACGGCATATGTTTTGTTATTTTAAACTCTGAAACAGTGTTATCTTGCATTCAATATATCAAATCAGCTGAAGGTCTGAATTAAATCTATCTGTAACCCGTTTACATCTGAAGGAATATTTTCAAATTCAGCAGACATAACAGTGAGTTGGTTGCATAAGACTGTGTGCCCTTGCCTGGAACTTGTATCTGCAGGTCAATGTAATCACACTGGGCATGCCTGGTGCAGGAGTGCATTCTTGTTTCACTAATAGACTTCCATGGCTATAAGGATCCCCAGACTTTAACTGATGTAGTGAGGGCATGCCACTTTTCCCTTTGCCCTTCCTGTATATGTGTTATTCAATTGTTTTTTTTGTTTTTTTAGATGTGCAATGCCCACCTTTGTGACTACTGGCTCCAGAATGCCCAGCATAATGGACATGGAAAAGAGACTTTGCAGTGGCAATGCAAACAGAATGTTGTGCAGAGGCTCTATGGTGGGGTGGTTTGTCTCGTGTGCGAGGATGTAAAAAAGAGAGTGTAGTGAAGGCTTTTATCCAGGCCTGCTCTCGTTTACAGTGAGATAGTGATGTAATAATGGAAGAACCTGGCCATTTTAGATTTCAGTATGGATAGTTACTTTTGCCCCGTCTATCGGCAGAATGGTGTATCTGCGTTTGGCTTTCAATTACATGACACTGTGGAATGTCTTTTAAATGGATCAGTTTACTTTTTTCTTGGACGCATGGACATCCAGTGATCTGGAGGCTTTACAGATGTTAAGTCTTTGAATTGCAGTGTTGATTCATTTTTTTTAATTGTGATGTGTCTTAGGGAGCACACACACTGGTTGTGTTGATTGTAAGGGGATTGCTCTGTCATGTTTTCAAACGCATTTTGCTGGATAGATATGAGTAGAACCGACTTGAATAAATATGGGCAGAATCGACTTCAGTGATGTGCTGACGTGTATTTATGTTGAAGCAAATGTTGAAGCAGTGTTCTGTGGTATAGAATAAATGTGTCACCTCTAGGTAACATGTGCTGGGCCTGTGATACATGGCTGATGTGACATAGACATTTCTTGAATTGAGTGGGAAAGGTATCCAACACCTTGAGAAATGGCACCACTTGTGTGTCAGCCCTTTTGAAGGCATGGTTAGGAGTCAGTTCCTTGCAATTTGCTTGGCGTCACCCACCACCGCAGTCTCAAACTCACATAAGCTATGATTAGTGGCTCGCCATAGTTTCTACTCAAACAACAGGATAACACCCCATCTGTGCTGATTTACATGAAGTGGAGTTGTGAGAGTAGTGTTGTCAAACATACAGTGGGACTGCCTGACAGCAGTGCGAAGACACAAATTTGTATTTATTTATTATTTGCAAAACGCTAAAACTCGGCCCGGAGGCGTAGGAGCACTAACAAGACAGATACACAAATAACAGTAAACATGGCAATCAGACAGGCAAAAGCAGAAGGAGAGAAGGAGAAGGCAGGGAGAGGATCATTCAAATAAGAGAGACGTCAATCCACGATTAAAGCAATGAAAGCATTTGTTATGTATCCGTTTTATGGCAAGATAGTGAAACTTCCACCTGTCTGTATGAGGGACCTGACCTAGAGGGGACTGGGCTGGTCTGGCCACTAACCAGTGTCCCACCGAGGGTGAATGGAGTTTGGCTCCCCGTGCTTGCCTTCTCATCAGAGATGTAATAGTTTATTACATCAAAAAGAATAACCTTTCAATGAAATGAGAAATTGGGAAAACAGGTTCCAACATGACCTGGTACAGTCCAAATCTAATAATAGAGAGAACATGGCAAATGGAAATGCTTCATAATTAATAATTATTATTATACCAGAATAACAGTAAATGCCCTCAATGTAGACAAGTGTTGTCAAGCTAAATATTTTCCTAATCGTGTAAATGGTGTTCATCCCAAGTAATGTTGTGCTGCATGAATCCAAGGTCAAAGTGAAACCTGAGAGACGTTTGAGAGAATCAAAAGTTATGAAGATGTGAGAGATATGTTTTACAGAATCCCAAGTTTCAAAGAGACCTGAGCCAAGCCATTGAACATTAAGGATCATGAAGAGACCCAAGAAAATCATGGGAGAATCTGTGGCAATGAAGAGATTTAAGCCGGTCCGATAGCACAGCGAGTAGAGCGCTCACTTTGACATATGTGAAGAGCCTGCTGATGCAGTTTGGAATCCCAGCAGGCCAAACTCAGCCTTTCATCCTTCTGAGGTCTACAAATGAGCACCACACACCTTGGGTAATAATAAGCAGTGCTCAGATGCCTGAGGGTTCGTAGTGCTATATAAACGCTAAATTATAAATTATTAAGAAGGTTGAGGAGTTCAAGAAGCCATGGGTAGGCCTACCAAATTTGTGTTATCCAGCGGAAGGCAGAACTATGATTAACGCCAGGAAGCATTTGCTGTGTATCTGTTTCTAGAATAGGGTTGGATTTTCAAAGTTTGGGCTTAAGAACAATGTTGTTGGCCATGCTTGGAGCCATCCTTTTTCTCCATCTTGTAAAACTCCAAAGCCCTGACGAACCGCCTCTCCCATCTCTGTTTGGACCGCTCTTAGAAAAGCAGAATGACACTGTAAGCAATGCCATTTTCCCCTCAACGTTACTGTTCTTTCTTCTCTTCACTCTTCCTACAACTTGTCCTTACTGGCTGCTAACATCCATTACTTCTCTGTCCTCACTCTTTCCCTCTCACACCACCTTCATCTCTTTCAACTTCTTAACAATATTGTCTCTCCCCAACCCCACCACACTTCTTCATCCCCTCAACTTGCCTCTTCTGACTTTCTGACTGCTTAGCCTGTAAGGAGTTGTCTCTACAATCTTCCTTCACCTCTACACAGTCCTCTGCTGATTTATGGTTTTCTTCCTCTTCCTCCTCACTATCATCTTTTACAATACTCACTGACACAGAAACTGCCAGTCTCCTAGTCTTTTTCTCTCTAAGCTAGTAGAGCATTCTGCTTTTCACAACTGTGTTCCTATCTGAATTTCCACTCAATCCTTCAGACTTTCTGTTTTTCAACCCTCTCACTCTACAGAGACTGTGTTTCTCCATGTCTCTAATACCTTTCATTGGGTTTGCCATGCTAAATGTTCTTCCATACTGATCCTTTTTGATCTGTCTTCTGTCTTTGCTACTGTTAATGAGTCTATTCTTCTCTCCTCGCTTACTTCTCTTTGTCTTTCTGACCAATTCCTATAGCAGTTTCATTCCGGGCTATTCTATGGAGCCTGTTCTGTATCTTGGACTGGGCATATCTCTTCTTTTCGTCTTCTTCTTCATGGAATTCCCTGTAGCGCTGCTTTTGGTCCCCTGCTGTTTTCTCTCTATACTGTCCTATCTACACTGTGCATCTAACTGCTCTTATCTCCTCTTGTAATCTGTCCTGTCACATCTAAGCGGATGATTCCCAAATCTCCTTCTATTCTTTTACAGACTCTTTTCACACCACTGTTTGTAATTGCATTTCTGCCATCCAACAGTCGATGGCTTCCCACTATCTTCACCTTAAACCCACCAAAACTAAGAGCTAGTACGCTATCTTCCCCTCAGCCTCCACCGACCCTTTCATGTCCCCCTGCTCACTCCCTTTTCTCTCCTCAGCGCTTAATATTGGTACTACTTTTGACTCTTCTCTACCATTCAACTCACATGTTTCTAATACTCCTCTATCTTTTTAATATTCTTTCTGCACCCCCCTTTCCATCGTTGCAGGCTAACAAATATTGTATCACAGCCCTCATTGTCTCGTGTATTGATTATTGTTCTACGCCCTTTATTGGTCTTTGTGCTTCCCTCTCACCTTACTCCTCTTTGATCTGTCTACAGCTCTGCTTTTCACCTTCTTTTCTCACTTCCTTCACACTCTTCTACTACCCTCTCTCTGCTGTCCATTTCTTTTCTACCCATTGGGTCCTGCCTTCTTTGTTACTTCCTTTCTATTGCGTTCATCTGCATCCACAGTAATGCTCCACTCTGACGATCATTTCTTATTTCTCAATAGTCTCCCTCACAATCTCTCCGATCGCAATCCCGACTTCTCCTTACTGTTTCCTAACCCCCTGCTCTGCATCTCACTTCCACTCTTCCTCTCTCCTGGCGCCCATGCACTTAAACTCTCTCCCATTGTCTTTTTGCTAGTAACCTTTACTCCATATATTCTATTCCCAACTTAAATGTCATCTACTTTCTGCGCTCTAAAACTGATCTCTCTCCCTTTCAAACTTTCTTGATTGTTTTCTCTCTATTATTTGTCATTTTTGTATAATTATGTAACATTTTTCCCTTGATTTAAGCACTTTATAAATCCACACTGTGATCACTTTAAGTTAGTTTATACATGACACTCGTTTATTAAAGATTTCCTCATTGTTTCTAGAACATTCGCTTAGTACCTATGGGCGTTCATCCGGCCCATGACCTGATGTTGGGAATTCTAAAAAAATTGCAGAACAAAAGATTTGTTGTGCGTTATAGATCAAAATACCTACAGTACACAGAGCTGCAAAGTAATTCCCACCAGCCCAAGTAAGTGCACTGGTGATGTGTTCTAAGTGCATGTGCAAGAGTGTCATGTGCATGCTGTCGGTTTGGGTTTATGTGGAAGGGATTTCTCCCAGATGTCTCCTATGCCTTTGTGTATTAGCAATGTCTTTGTATTTTGGAATTGTATTTAATTGTGCAGATATTGTTTTGAACAACTTCCACATACATAAATTACTTTTTTTTTTTAATTAAAAGTTGTTTATTAGTTTGATTAAGACACTTTTACAACATACACACATCATTAGTGAATCATAAAAATAGAAGAAACTATATACATTTCATTCAAAATAGAAGCAAGATTTGTCATATTTTCACACTTGTATACATTTTCTAAGCAATTTCACATAAGCATTTAAGTCATACTTCATTTAGTGCATTTATGAATCATGAAATAGAGAGAACTGTATACATTTAATTTAGGAAGAGACAGCATTATAAATGCCTCATTTTTAAACAGCATAAGGCATACTTCGTCAAATGTTATCCTTAGTGAATGAGGCTCACTGGCCAGCAAGGATTACTGTAACATTAATCCTACACTTGAATCCGAGTTTTCGCGTAGTTAAAAAATACATGTAGAAAAAAAAAAAGTCTATCCATGTGTTTTCAGAAAAATAACGACGTCTGATGTTTAGAGCTATTTATTGGAGTTTGTCACCGATTTTGCTAATAAAATCACAAATACAGTTGGGTTTCAGAGAACGTTTTGAACTTAGTTTCCTGAGACAATCCCCAGCAATAATCTATTTGCTGATAATTTTGCAGCAACTATGTGGGCCTTGAAAAACACAGCACTGATTTGTGTGCATCTTATTTTCTGCAAATGCACCGATTATTATGTTTAATTTTGTGTTTCCAAGTTATGTATTTATTAATGTATTTGTGTGTTACCCGCCAAAATCCCGGCAGACACCAGGGCACGACAAAGACACACAAGACAAAACATAAAGCACAGGACAACAAAGGGGGCATGCAAAGTTAATTTATTCGAGCAGCCTGGTTTTGAATTTTATTCAGAAAGGCAGTAGATTATTTTCCAGTCGCAGTGCCAAGGGAAACACATTCCAAGCATAAGCTGCTAGGAAAGGGAAAGATCTTCCATTTCCGCTGACGTGGTTTGGCTAAGGGCAAATGAGAAGATTACGGTTGCTTGATCGCAGGAATCTTTGTGGTTGGAAATTTGTTAGCTTGTCTTTCAGGTAAATATGAACTTTGCCGTGGATTCAGTTGTGTGCCAAAGTCAGGATCTTAAATTGAACTCTGGAGTTCACAGGAAGCCAATGTAGGATTTTTCTGTGTTCAGCAACATACTCTCTGCAGTTACTTTTTTGATTATGCGGATGGCATAATTTTGAATTTTTTGAAGTTTACAGAGGTTTCCCTTAGTCGCGCCCCCTGAGAGAGAATTACAATAGTCAATTCTGGCAGAAATCGTTACTCTAGGCAGGGTTTCACAATTCTTCTCGGAAACAAATGGTTTGTCCTTTTCTGAGGAGCTTCACGTAGTACTGAATAGAGTTTACTAGGCTGTTAATCTGTGTGTTAGTACTCAAAGAGGAGTCCAGATAGGTACATAGGGTTTTTACCCTGTTCAGCATTGGAATTGGCAGTTCTCAAACAGGAAGTTTGCATAGTGGAGGTCTAACTCGTGCCTACCCTGAGGTGGACCAAGGAGCAGGAGTTCAATGTTGTAGTTGTATGGTCAATCTGGTGACTGGTCATCCACTGCTTTATGGATTTGAAAATGGAGTTCAGTTTAGTAGAGTCAGAGTCATGATCCTGTTGGACACCAGATTCTGAAAGCAAGTCAGAGAGAGGCTTAATATAGAGATTAAAGAGAGACAGGGCTATCAGGGCCCCTGAGGTTCTCCAAAGACAAATGTGGGCAGGATCGGAGCTAGAGCCACCCCAGTGCACTGCTGTGACCCTACAGGATCGGAACAAGGGAATCCATGTGAAAGCTGTGCTTGAGCATCTGCCAACATTATCCAGGGTGAAAAGGAGATCATGATCAAGCAGATCAAACACGGCTGATAAGTCCAACAACACCAGAAATCTGCATTTGTTTTTATCGATCATATCGAGCATGTGATTCTGATGATCTAATAGAGTACTCGGTGCTGTGGTGGGCCCGGAAACCTGACTGTCTGGGGTGCAGGATAGAGCTTTGGTACAGGAAGCTATGTAACTCTTTTGTGGCTATTTTATCTGCAATCCTCAGACGGAAGAAGGAAATTGGTAAATGAAATGCATAATTACACAACATTGTCGAAAGTAACATTGCCATACTGAATATATCCATAGAGGAATGTTCCCTCGCCCTTCAGAAAGTGCAGATGATGCATATACAACGTGGAATGTGGAATACCAGCACACCATATAATTCATAGGCAAAGGGTCCAGGCAGAGCAGTAGCAGAAAAGCAGAGGAGCAGGGCACAGAGACTAAGCAGTCCACTTCCCTTTGGCCGTATCGTTTAAGCTCTGGGAGGAGTTTGGTAAGGGTATCTGAGCTGTTAAGGTAAGTGCAGGAGCTGCAGAGGGGCAGACTGGTATCCAGAGTAACCACAGCTTTCCAAAGAAGCAATAGGTTCCTTGAAATCCTAGGAATGCTACGGGAATATTGGCCAGCAGGAGAGGAGCCGGATTGGCTGTCTTCCAGCAAACAGTGTTAATACCCGCTGTGATTCATGCATCAGCTGTCAAACGTGTACAATTGGGCAGGTGAAATCTTCATGCCTCTGTGCCTGGTGGTGTGTCTGCCAATTTGAATGCCATAATCCATGCACACTGTGCAAAAGAAGTGTAAGCCAGCAGCACAGAGTGTTGATGAGTACCTACTCCAGTCGCTGGCAATTCCCCCACTAGTAATGGTATACCTTGGAGCCAGTCCATCTATCCGAGATAAGCATGGGTTCAGTAATGATGTACCGACGGAAGGCATTCACTACATGGAGAGTGGGACTAAGTACGTCATTGCCCCAATGCACATGCTTATGGCATTGGGACCGCAGATCTCCCAACCATGTATTAGGGTGTAGGACTACCACACGTGGTTGCACAGTTCCTTCTTGTGAAAGACCTTTCCGGCCCTGGTAGGAGTTCAGCACCTCATTATTTATTTTTGTGGTGCTATGTTCCCTCTCAATGACGTCTACATATTTTGCTATGGTATGTTCAGCAATCACTCTCTGGACTAGCACAATGCTATTCATACACCTGCAAGCTTTGGTTCTGTCACCTGTCATTAAGCAGTGTGTTGTTTGAGATGTGTGCAAGGCGTAATTGAGACAGGCTTTTCATGCTACAGATGTGAGCAGACTTAGGTTCAATGAGCCTTGCACATTTTATCAAACGTTCTCTATTGCTTGGCCAAAGAATTCAGCAGGACTCCTTTCCAGTTATACCATACATTATACGGATTGAGTTAAAGGCGCAGATGCTTAATTTCATCACAAATATCAGGAAGAAATGTGGCATGAGATTTCCAATGGAAAGGTACTGCAATGTAGTCCTGCAGATGCTGGCTTATATCTCCATTAAGCAGTGCAAGAGTAAACATGTTGCGAACGTACTTTGATTGCTCGTGATCAGTCGGACGAGGCTTGGATCCGGGAGCGTGGCACACTGGATGTCAGCCACAATACCAATTTCCATTGGCAAGTACTGCAATTGAGAAGGAAGATAAGCACAATTTACATGACCAAAAAACATCAGTAACAATACCCATGCATCTTTATTAAAGTGAGCACATATAAATACAACCTGTAAGTATTTAAATAGATATACATTTATCTTGCACTATGGTTCTTAATGATTTATCTGAATACCTATGCATACATTCGTTGAGTAGCATCTGAAAACCCACTTGTTCAAATGAGCTCACTGGGAGCCCAGCAGATTTCTCCTAATTCCGTGTGTTACGGTCTGTCTTTTTCTTTTTGTTTGTATGTTCTGTGTTGATGTGCCCTGATGCCTACAGGCTTTCAAAGCTCTATAAGCATATAGATAAATAAATAAATAAAGAAAGAAATAAATAAATAGATGAGGACACACAATGGAATATTCGTTAGAGGAAAATAGCTTAATCATGACAATTCTTTTAATTCTGAAGCAACTAGCCTAAATTTAGCCCCTGGTTTGCTGGCACCAGCCAATCAAGAACTCGGGACGGGCTGAATCTCATGGTCTAAGCCCACATTCCTCCCTGAAGGTTATGTCTATCTCCCAGAGCCTCATACACATATCATTATTATATTTATTATTATTGTATTTATTGAATGTGGACCTACCTTCGAGAAGCAACTGGGCGCATTACAGAGGTATACAACAGTACAGATGCATAACAGAGCACTTTTCAGAGGTAACAGAACAGATATGCAGCGGGGGAAGGATACAGAGGGGCACAGAGGAGGGGTACAGTGTGGTGGGGAGCAGAGGGTTGGATGGCATCTGGCAAGTAAGGTGGCACACTGGCGACATGATGGCCTAGTTTTTGAGGAGGAGAGATTAATTGAAGAGGTCGGTTTTGAGGTATTTATGAATTGCAATTGTTTATTTGTAAGGTGCTTATACACAAGTGAAGTGCTTCAAAGCACTTCAAGGCAGGGAGGGAACAAGGGGATATCATAGTCATTCTTAAGCCTTGAACATTCTGAATGGTCTAACGGCAATAACTAGCATACTAGGCGGGGGCATTTCTACTAGTATAAGTGTGTGACAAAGAATGGGGGGGAAGGGGAGCGGGAGAGGAACATACAAGCCAACAAAAGGTTGGTCATCAATGCGCCTATGCATGCAGGTATAACCAGCAAGGGAGGTGAGATAGAGGAGGAAAGGACAGAAAAACATGCTAAGCCTAGTACATTCAAGGTGGTGCAAGTGCGCAGACAGATGTGCGACGGAGGGGGACATGTGCGCCCAGTCCAGCATGGCCCAGGGTTAAAGGCAGAGTGGGTGCCACTCTCATGGAACATATTCCCAGTGCATTGATGCAAGGCAGAGTGCAGAGTCCCGGATGCAAGTGAAGGACTAGCTAGGGAGCTTGGAACCTATGAGGCTCTGGAGGTGCATCCTGGCACCAGAAAGCCTTGTGTACTATGCAGTTGTAGGAGCGTTGGGGCGAGTCTGATGCTGACAGGGGGAACATTCCATAGTCTTGGGGTGTAGGTAGAGAAGGCTTGTTTTCTGGTCCATTCCTTTTTGCAGCAGCAGATTTCAAGTTTGCATTTGTCCTGTCTTCTGGTGGTGTTCTGTTCACTGAAGATGCTGAGTTTCTCTGCAAGGTAGCTGGGTGACTTGAAGGCGACTGCCTTATAGATGATGCAGCAAGACGTGAAGATGATTTGTGTGTGCAGTGGGAGCCGGTGAAGGACAAAGAGGGCTGGAGTGATGTGATCGTATCCTTGTAGACCCTTGATGAGGCATGCAGCTGCGAGTAGAACACTTCTCAGGAGTACAGGGGAGGACGACAGTAGGCCTTGGAAGAGTGCACTGCCCCCATACAAGTGGGATAGGACCAGTGCTTGAACAGTGCATCCAAAGCTGTCCAGAGAAAGGAAGGGCTTGACTTTCCACAGGAGGGAGACCTGATACCAAGTTGTTTGAGTTTTCTTAGCTATGTGCGTCTTGAAAGAGAGGTGTTTGTCGATGCTGAACCCGAGGAACTTGGCGCAGGAGGGGATCTCGGGTGTGAAACCTTCAGGGTTTATGGTTGATAGCCAGGTCTGTATGTCTGGGTGTTTGGTGTTGGTGAGGAGTGGGAATTCAGTCTTGGAGGAGTTGAGCTTCAAGTATGCACTGGACATCCAGGACCGGATCAGTCAGAGGCAGGTTTTGAGCCTGTGGATGTCCTTGATGGAGTTGATATTGAGGTATAGCTGTGTATCGGCGGCATATTGGTGGATGTGGATGTTGTGTCTGGCTAGGAAGGCTCCCAGCAGCTCCATGTTTAGATTGAAGATTACTTGGTAGAGGATAGAATCCACAGGTGATGGGTAGCATTGGCGATCTAGAGGAGTCCATCTGAACAAACTACTGGTGGTTGGCGAGGTAGGACTTGAACCATTGTAGGACAAGGTTGCTGATACCCATGCACCAATGTAGGTGTCTGTGAGCATCTGGTGGCCTGCTGTGTCGAAAGCGGCCAAGATATCAGGTAAAACCAGGAGGCATGGGTGGCCGTCATCATGGATGTTGAGGATGTCATCGGCCACCTGTATGGTTGCTGTCTCCATGCTGCATCTGGGTCTGGACCTGTATTGGTAGGTTTGGAGGAGATTGTCAGTGTCGATGAGTTGCTGCAGATGCGTGACTACCACTTTCTTGATGATCTTACCTAGGAAGGGAAGATGGGCGTTGGGGAGATAGTTACCTAGGTTGTAGGAATCCAGAGTGGGTTCCTTCAATAGAAGGAGGATTTGTCCTGTCATTAGGGACAATAGGAAGGTGCCTTGAGTTTTGGAGCTGTTCATACTCTCCAGGTAGGGAAGGAGAGCTTCTGCAGGTTGGGACTTTAGGATGGATGCTGGGAAGATGTCGACTGTGTATGATGTGTCTTTGAGGGCGGCTACCATGTCCTCTGTAGAAAATGTCTTAAATGTTGCCCATTGTGTGGAGATTTCACAAGGAGGGAGATGAGGCGGGACTGTGGATGCAGAGCTGGTGTCTATGTGCAGGCAAATCTTGCTGATTTTGTTGATGAAGAAGGTGTTGATGGCGGTGGATGTTACGATGGAGTGTGGCATGGCATGGTTAGGTAGCAGGTTGATGCAGTGCTTGACTGCTTTGAAGAGGGCACTGCTTTTGTTGTCAGCTTATGCTATGGTGTTCTGATAGTAGGAGGCCTTTGCTGTGTTGATTATTTGTTGTGGGTTGCTCTGAGTTCCTTGAGGAGCGCCAGGTCGGATGCAGAACTGGAGCAGTGCCAGGTTTTCTCTTGTTTCCTGATGACTCTTTTGCTGAGGTTGAGTTCTTGCATATACCAGGGTGCTGACGGTTTCAGTTTGTAGGTGTGCTGTTTCAGAGCTACATTTCCTGGTTGTTCGAGGGTACCTTTCTCTAATCTGTTGCATGCTGCTTTGCCTCACCGCCTCCAGATGCAGAAACCACTTCTGAAGGCTTAGGCTGCAGCATTTAGCTGCTGAATTAGTGTGTGGCTGGATTTGTGGCTGTCCAGGCACCTGCCTGGAGCTTAAATTGCTGGTACTGAGCTGGTTAGGCCTTTTCAACTTATCTCCACTGTATATTACAGTGTGTCATTTTCCGGCATTTGTTTCTTCTATAAGCGGATGTGCTTTCTAATGCAATAATGTTCAATAATGTTCGCAGCAACTATCCCTGCCTCACTAAGTTTTTGAAATCTCCGGTAAAGGCAATATATGATCTAACTCCTTTAGAGCATGATAATATTACTCCCAATCCTGCGGTAATGTCCCCAATTCCAAGCAATAATCGCCCGTCAGAAGTCTTGGCATGAAGCTAGTGCAGTGGGCTAAGACTCTGCGCTAAGAGAATTGAGATGCCCCGAAACCCAGTGGCACCCCCGACAGGGCCACTGACGGGTTCTCTGGGGGACTCAATGTCGAAAACCACTCAGAAAGCTCTTGTGGCTCTACACTGTCCTCTATAACTCCAATCACAACATATTCCTTAGGTGAACAGAGACCTAAAGTCATCTTAGATCATACACCGCAGTCATTATTGGATTGTGAGAAAATCACTGCCCCGGACATTGGAAGCACTCCAAAGCCAAGATCATTAATGAATTAAACAGGTGTGACAGTCTCTTTTATTTTGGTGTATGGCTGGAATCCATGGATAATTTGGTTAAGAAATGTCATTTGGTCAAAAGGGAAAAATGCTGTCAAACAGACCTCCATGTATTACCTGTGGCATATCCGGTTAATGATAAAGTAAACATTTCTAGTGAAACTGACCTTCCACACAGGAATGTGGATAATCACTCATAAACAATTACATCAGATATATTAGCCCATTTTAAACTTTGTAGCAACATCTCCAATGAAAGAAAATTCCATCTGCATCCCCTTTCAGAAGAAGTGAATGTTCACACAACTATAATCTTTTACCCTGTACTTCTGCAGATGAGGCTGAGATATCACCGGATGTCATCCATGAATCCAGGGATATCAGACCCAAATCGGCTAATCTTCGGAGTTTGGGATTAAGAAAATCTCTCATGACAATGCCTAAGGACGACTCTATTAGAGATCTAGTCATGGATCATAGGAACTTTATAATCATTAATGTGGAAAAACCGTGTGACAGAGAACCTAGAGAAGCTTTACGAGACAAAGTACTGGCATGGCTCTGCTTAAGTACTGGTCCCGGGGTAGTTAGAAGCTCTGATTTGAAATACTTACACAGAATAAAACTTGATGATTGGTGATCTTTGAAAAACAGGGATTGTATTCTGGTGGGATGTGGAATCAGCAACCTCCCCAGTTTCTCCAAGCTACATGTCTTCATTGCCTGGTACAATGGCCACCTCGTTATCCAGCTCCACCTGCCAAGTCATGAAATAGAAATCCGCTGAGAGCCCTGTCATCCATTTCCTTAATGCAATGCTCTCTGAAACCTGCCAATAGCTGCAGGCCCTTATTTTTAAACTGTCAACACTATTAACACCTAGGGGGTCAAACGTCAGTTCCTAACATCAATGTGAGCTTCACCAACCACACATAGCACCACAGCCTCAGTTAAAGCCATGTCTTCACTTTGACCTGTAACATGGGGCTGTTACCAGCTGGTGAGCCTTGATTAACTAGAGGTTGACATATTTACACAACATTGGTGATTATTTGTCAGATTTCCACTCGAAAAAACAAAATCCCAAATCTAACTGTTTGAAATTATCTACATACACATTATGGAGGGAGACAAATACTTCCAACTGCCAGCGACTTATAAACAATTGGAAGCGCAGCCCCTTTTTACTGTAATACCAGCATTTAGTTCTCAACAGCAAACCAGTTACATGTTTACCTTAAACCTTATGCCTCCTGCCGTAATCCATGGTGATTCCCATTGCTAAATGGTGATTCCCCACCAGGTATATATGTGGATATCCTGGTACTGCTCCTACTTACTGTCAAACCAAAAATGTCCACAACCCTTCGTTTTGCAAAACAATTACTAAGTCTATGTTAAAGGTACAGTAGTTTAGAAAACCAAGAGTAAAATAGGCCACTTCAGCTTGTAACCACACATGCCACAACGGCAGAGAATGGCAATCCCTAGAAGTGTAAGTTAATTTCAGATATACTGAGCAATGCATTCTGGGTATGCAATTTAGAAACCCATACATGCATGCCAGACTGTACCACACTGATGATCCCCAAAGAGGGTGACATTTGTATGGAATTGTCCTAATCCTTGAGAGCTGTCCCTCTTGCATTTTTAAACCTATATGTACAAAATAGTGCTGACCTTCAGAACAATTATGCTTTTCTCTGTTCTATGTGAAAATGTCCCAAGGAAAATGTAGTCATGTGAAAATGTAGTCAGCAAAAAGTCGTTTTACAAAATGGAGTCATTCAATACATGCAATGCAAAGTGTGCCTTGCGTTTTGTGTGTCGCCAAAAAAGCTATTTTTAAATACACATAAGTACAAGGCTGGAACCCTAAATATGCCCCAAACTTCTATTGAAAACTCTACAATCACCCTAACACCATCCCTAAACCTTCCCATAACTTATTCTACCATGAACGCTTACATAACACTAACCCTTCAGCGCGCTAAAACATTTTATTTGTGTATACTCAATGCAAAATAAATAGAAAATGAACAGGGAACCTAACTCCAACCACATCTCCAGGTCGCCACGAAATACAGAGGCCTTGCCCTAAACCAAAACCTTGCTGTTAAACTAACCTTACCCAAACTGAAACTATACCACTTATCCTAATGTTTTCTTTACCCTAACCAGGTTTATACTAAACGCTATCCTCTGCCAACATCACCAGAACCTCCCCAGCCTCTGTATCCCGTTCTTGAACACTTACCCAAACCATTATTCTATTAGCCCTAGCATTACCCTAACCCCTATCCTAACACTTATCCTGACACTTAATCTACCTTAACGACTTACCAAACTCCAAAATCTTTTCTCATACCCAACCCTTATCCTTACCCTAGTCCCCTATCCTTACCCTAATCCCTATCCTAACCCCTAAACCAGGCAATCACTAGCTTACAAAACCCTCCTTAACCCTAGCAATTACCCTAGCAGCACTACATTTTTGGATACTTTCCAGCTGCATTTATTGACTACGTTTTGCTTGGCGACATTTCCACTGCAGAGGTATTTTCACTACTACGTTTTCACTAACTACCTTTTAGTTCACTACATTTTCACTGGATACCCTTTTCTCACATGTAGCAAAAATAAATACCTTTTTAATAACTTGCATACATAAAAGGCATTGCTAAGTGGTTCGCAATTGAACGTAAGCATCCATGGTGGGATAGCAGGTGGTGCTGTGACATGTACGAGCGAACTATTCCAAGTCACTGAGTGGACTATTCCAAGTCACATTTGGAATATCTATCTGTAACCTGATCATCAATCAGCCTGTTGGTTGCAGCTCAAGGACAGCTATTCTCCATTTATGGAAACTGAAAACACTGTGAATGGTGAGACGGCCCATTCCAGTATGAGCTTCCCATCCCACCTGGATCCCGGCTTTGTTCGCAGATGAGGGGTATGTGGTTGCTGTCTTAACCCAAGGCAAAGACATCTAGAATCAGTAGCATTTCTGCATGGTCCAGAATGCCCAAAGGCCAAACACACACCCCTTGTCAGCATTTCCTAAAGTTTATTTTGGGGTATAGAGAGATTCAGAGAATCTGCACTACCTCATTAACGCATCCTGTTAAGGCAGGGCTAATACTCTGACTTGCCTCAACCTATATATATAAACTTATTTCCGCATACATTCAGTGTTCTGTATTTCAAGGACCTTACGAGCAAACATCTTCATCTGTTGGAAACGAATTGATGTAATAAGTACATGAAGCCAAAAAATAGTGCATGCCATTCCCTTATAAAGAAGAACTTAATTGGCTACTGCACGGGGTGGTTGCGCTTGATGAGCCAATTGGGAAACAGTCCTGAATTATCTACATTATTGTATAACACACCAACAGCCAATCAGATCTATATGTCAAGAATTCTCCATCACGTTCTTGTTCCTCCAATCAAGGAAATACATACAGTAAATAGGAACACCTCCGAGTTTGCCGGCAGCTTTAGAAAACACACACAAACATTCTGATTATATGTCCAGCATTCTATCTCCCTCCCCTTCTATTATCCTCCGCTACCTTCTTGCCCCTACATTGCCCTGAGTCTCGACAGCCCTGTGAAGCTTCTATCAAGGTGGTGTGCGGCCTCCAACAAGTCAACTGACGAAATAAAGAGCCTCCAATACATTCTCTGTTAAAGGCACAGCATCTTTCGACAGAGAGGCAATTCGGGTGTGGGCCTTGCACTGTTGACACATTGAGGGATGCATTCTCGAACGCTCTTTTCAGCTGCTGACCCATGATGCCTCCCTCTTCAGCAGATGGAACGTGCTCTCAGTACTTCCATCAGACAGAGACAGATGTGACAGCCACGTGGGTAAAGAAGATGCTGACTCAAGGCTTCTTCAGGTAGGTTTAAATTGTCTAGGGGGGATAGCTCAGGGGCAACGTACTCCCCGTGGAAGCAAGACGACACGGAGCAACACAGGTTCGATCCCCAGTCCACGCTTAGAAACCTCTGGGTATTAAGCGTGTTATGAATAACCTATCATATCATATCATGCTTCAGAGTACCAGGTAAGTCAATATCCTGTAAGACATTGGCACATCCAACACTCTCCAGCATCCAGATCCAAATGGCTTTCTCAGGACACTCATGCCATCACATTCCACATGACCTCACAACATTCCACACACAGTGCCATGCATCCCCAGGGCAAGCCTACAATACACCCCCTCCCATTACACAACGAACACAGTCGAGTATAACAAATAATCCACAAGTTTAGTTTAGTTTATATGATGCGCACCGGACCCGGGGGTATCAGGGCGCAAGCAGTACAGACATTGCCAAACTTAATTAACAAGTCACATAGTTATACACAGAAAATATAATACAAAGTAGTGCATAGAAAAGGCATAACTGGGTACATAGGTATGCTCTACAAAAATGGGTAGACATGGCATATATACAAAGAAAAATATACACAGGTATGTTCTTGATTATTTATCATTTGCCTTGAGCCAGTTGATATAACTAAGTCTAAACCTGGGGTAGGATTGATTCGCCCTGAGATGGTGTGATAGGGAGTTCCAAAATTGGGCTGCTTTGACCTGGAAGCTGTTCCCCCCGATCTTGGTTAGTCTGAATCTAGGAATGTTAATGCAGTTGGCATTGGTAAGTCTTGTGGGTCTCGTGGCAATTCTTCTTTGGACTCTGTTTACAAGGTAACTGGGGGCAGCGTTGTTCAATGCCTTATGTGTCAAGGAGGCAGTTTTTAAGTTGATTTTGTTGAGAGTGGAAAGCCAATTGTTTTGATGCCTTATGGTGGAGATGTGGGACCTTTTGGACACACCTACTACCGCTCTAAGGGTGTTGTTTTGAAGAATCTGGATTTTTTGGGTGATAGCTTTGTTGGCGCCAATATATAATGCATTACAGTGGTCGAGCCTAGATAAGATCAAGGCTCTGGCTAGGGTAATGCAATTATCACTTGATAGAAAGGGTTTTCCCATTCTAATCAGCTTGCATGTGTATGCTGCGGCCAAGGCCAGGGTGTTAACTTGTTTAGTAAAGGATAAGGTGGAGTCAAGGTAGAAACCAAGTGTTTTCACCTCTTTGGCCACCCTAATAACATTAACATCGATGATGAATGATGTGTAATTCGGTCCTAGTTTTTTTATGTTAGCATGTGTACCCAGTATGATGAGTTCCATTTTTTCATCATTCAGGCATAGACCATGAATGGCCATCCATGCCTGGATGATGAGATACACCGTGTTCACAGGCCAAATCCTCTTCGTAATCCCTGGAAAGTGGGAGGAGAATCCGAGTATCATCTGCATAGTTAGTGTAGGTGATACCAAGAGAATCCAGATCATCAAAGAGGGGCTTGGTAAAAATGTTCTACAAAGTGGGGGAGACGCAAGATCCTTGGGGAACACTGCATGTGATGGAGATAGGGTCTGCTGCCGCTGAGGGCGAGAAGACCCTCATAGTTCTGTCACTCAAGAAGGGCTCAATCCAGATGATTGCCTCTTTAGAAAAGTTGGCAGCCATGTCTAGGTGTCTGCAGAGGACCTTGTGGTCTACCAAGTCGAATGCAGCGGAGAGGTCTAATAATAAAAGGAGGGCTGTTTTCTCTTTGTCTCTCAGCTCATCTACCTGTGCTTTCACGTCAATAAGGGCCGTCTCTGTTCCGTGTTGTGGTCGGAAACCTAACTGACGAGCTCCTAGGAGTTTATGCTCTTCCAGAAATTTATGGCTCTGGAGATAGCTCACTTTGTCGAGGATCTTGAGCAGAAAGAGCACGGTGGTGATGGGGCGATAGCTGGACCCCACCAAACAGAAAAAGACCCCACCTAAAGAGAAAAAGCGATTCCATTTCTCAGCATGTATGTGGCCAGAACGCAAACCAAACAGAAGAACTCAACTCCACAGCACCACACCTACAACAGTATTCACAAACCTGTGAAACAACCACCACCAGAACTCAACTTCAAGTAGAACCCACCCGACCCCTAACTACAACCAGGATGCCAAAGGCAAACATGATGGAACAACAAAAACATCCTAAAACTACTGTGATAACAACAACAGAACAAACAGCATACACAAATGCGGACCTAACCTGTCATGAAACACAATACAGCATACACATTGCTGAAATAGGATATCATGAATAACCTTACTAGAATAGCAGATGGAAAAAAACATGATATGAGGGAAAGAAGCACAGCAAGAAACGCATGCTCCAAACACATGCTCCACTCCCCAGAACACAGCATTCCACACACAGTGCAATCCATCCATAGAGCAAGCCTACAACAACAGTCAAGCGACTCCTGTAGACGTCATATATGCGGACATAGGTTACACTCAGGGGAAAACCTCTCCACAGCAGAATGAATGCCAGACCCTTAAGAACAGCAACCACGACCTGCTCCTTCTGAATTCTTGATCACTCACTTAAACACAACTGGCAGCTGTGTTTGTACACAAGAATAGATCCCCATACAGAGTCGCCCAGTGGCTAGGCTTGTACATACAACATATGCTCTGAAAGAATTACTGATCCAGAAATGTAGCTTGCATTCACAGGGACAGAGATTTTACAAACCCCTGAATTAAAATAAAGGCACAAACAATAAAGGAAAGCTGCAACCCATATGGTGTCCCAGTAGGCCTCTGCAATTATATCTCTATGTTCATCAAATGCTTGAAAACAGAGATTATATAGTGCTTTTGGGGTCCTTTTCGAGCAAAATCTGATAATGAAAAATAGTATATGGATGAACACTACATCATTGTCTTGTTCCAGACAGGAACAGAGGCTTAATTATTAATCCAAGGTAATTTGTGTACTACTTCGTTGGGCTTGTGCATAGAAAAGTTATAAGCCTTACAGTATGGCCAATGTGATTTCAGAAAAAAACAAAAATGGGCCGTGATAACAGTATATCTTAATAACAGAGAATACATATTAAATGGAGTGCAGGTTTAATCCATCTCGCCTAACCTCGCCTAACCTTACACAGTGCAGTAATTGGACTAAATTAATCATTTCTGAGCTTTAATTATAAAGCGAAGAACATAGATTACATATAGCAAAAAATGGAATTGTAGAGTTCCTAATTAAGATATTGCCTTCCGAACATGCTAGGCGATGCATTGGCTACTCTTATTAATGAGAGTGGCTTTATTTCGACAGAAAAGGGGACATAGAAGTCTCACCATTCAGCATGTGTGCAAGCACAAATGCATATTTTGCGTGTGCCTTGTGTCTTGTGTCGGATTACACGCAAAGGGGGTAATTCATAGAATTCAGTGCACAAGTGGCGCATGGGGCTGGCGCACAGTGTGCGCGTGCGAATTTCTGCGCCAGCCGCGTGCGCTAAAATCCATTTCCGCGCACAGCGTATTCATGGATTTTAGCTTCCAAAACCAGCCGTGGCGCAGAGTGGCGCAGCGACCCTGCAGCAGCGCCAGTTACGCCCCAATCCCTCCCTGTGCGCCATGCACAGCGCACAAATCCCGTACATGGCGCACAGGCCCCAACCACAAAAATGCCTGTAAAACTCCCTGCGCACCCCTCCGAATACACGTACCCCGCTGCACGGGGAGTGTCACATGCGATTGGAGTGGGGTACGCGTATAACAGGGGTTTGCGGGAAGTTTCACACGCGAAATGCCCTGTGCGAGTGGGGTACGTGTATTCCGGGGGTGCGCGGGAAGTTTTACATGCGATAGGCCCTGTGCGAGTGGGGTACGTGTATTCCTGGCGTGCGCGGGAAGTTTCACACGCAATTGGAGAGGGGAACGTGTATTTCGGGGGTGCGCAGGAAGTTTCACACGCGAAATGCCCTGTGCGTGTGGGGTACGTGTATTCCTGGGGTGCGCGTGAAGTTTCACACGCGAAATGCCCTGTGCGTGTGGGGTACGTGTATTCCTGGGTTGCGCGGGAAGTTTCACACACGATTTCAGAGGGGAATGTGTATTTCGGGGGTGCATGGGAAGTTTCACACGCAAAATGCCCTGTGCGAGTGGGGTACGTGTATTCCTGGGGTGTGTGGGAAGTTTCACACGCGATTGGAGAGGGGAACGTTTATTTCGGGGGTGCGCGGGAAGTTTCACACGCAAAATGCCCTGTGCAAGTGGGGTACATGTATTCCTGGGGTGTGCGGGAAGTTTCACACGCGATTGGAGAGGGGAACGTGTATTTCGGAGGGGCGTGGGAAGTTTCACACGTGAAATGCCCTGTGCGAGTGGGGTACGTGTATTCCTGGGGTGCGCGGGATGTTTCACACGCGATAGGCCCTGTGCGAGTGGGGTACGTGTATTCCTGGGGTGTGCGGGAAGTTTCACACGCGAATGGAGAGGGGAACGTGTATTTCGGGGGTTCGCGGGAAGTTTCACACACGAAATGTCCTGTGAGAGTGGGGTACATGATTAACTGGGCTTCGCGTGAAGTTTCACACGCCATTTTGCTGTCAGATCAGGGTACGTGAATTTCGGGGGTGCGCGGGAGTCCTACACGTGAATTGGCAGTGTGGGTCCTCCCAGGTGTTCCCTCTACACCCTCCACGGCTCCCGCAGGCAGCCCACACCACCGGGGACTACCCTGCACCCCTTCTCATGTCCCGCAGGCAGCCCATCCACCATGGGCATGCCCCCCAGCCAAGCCACATGTCACCTTGCACTAGTGATCACCAACTCATGTACCCCAGCACCCCCACCCCCCGGCAGTCAGGGGCACGTGCCAGCAGGCCCCCACACATGTCCCACACATGTCCCCCAGCACCCCACCCCCCAGCAGTCAGGGGCACCTGCCAGCAGGCCCCCACTCATGTCCCACACATGTCCCCCAGCACCCCCACCCCCCAGCAGTCAGGGGCACCTGCCAGTTGTACCCCCACTCATGTCCCCCAGCACCCCCACCCCCAGCAGTCAGGGGCACCTGTCAGCAGGCCCCCACACATGTCCCCAGCACCCTCACCCCCCAGCAGTCAGGGGAACCTGCCAGTTGTACCCCCACTCATGTCCCCCAGCACCCCCACCCCCCAGCAGTCAGGGGCACCTGCCAGCAGGCCCCCACTCATGTCCCCCAGCACCCCCAACCCCCAGCAGTCAGGGGCACCTGACAGCAGGCCCCCACTCATGTCCCCGAGCGCCCCCACACCCCAGCAGTCAGGGGCACCTACCAGCAGGCCCCCACTCATGTCCCACTCATGTCCCCCAGCACCCACGTCATGACGATCCTCAATCATGGGCCTCATGGCCACCCACATCACACCCTACGCCACCCCAGCCCAAAGACCCAAACAAGTATTGCATCCACCCACAGAGAAATGGCCATTACATGATACAACCCGAATGGCAAGTATGTACATTAACACATGTCCGTCACACACACACAATGGGTGCAAGTGTATGTGAAAACCCATATCGTGACATGCATGAAACCAATGAGAGAATACCACACATCGAAGTATGAAACAAAAATGTATTGAACACAAAATGAATGTAATGAAAAAAAAAAAATCAATAATGGGAATAAGAAATAAAATGCAGCATGTGCGGAAAAAAATAAAAAATATGAAATCAGAATCCAAAGGAATCCAAATGAAAATTTGTCCAAAGTCTGAGTCCAACAAAGTAAATCCAAGGGAAAAAAAATATATGAAATCCATTGCGCCATGGTGAAATTAAAATAAAAACGAGAAACATTCACTGTTCAGCTATATACAAATCACCAATCCAGGGTCCATGAGCCCAACAAATGAAATGAAACCTACAAAAAACACTACCTAATAAAGAACTATATACAAAAATGTGGTGCATTGTCCAAGTGGCCCAAAATAAACAAAAACAGAAAGGAAACCTAACACTATATAACTATTTACAATGGCAGCGGGCTAGTCCGACGGCTCACTTTTTGATGTCCCGGGCCAGGACATCATCAAACTCCCACTCAATGTCCTGGAGGTGGTCCTCTTCCATGGCCCCGAGGGTTCGCAGGGACGGTGACATGTTCACCTCCAACTCCCTGCGAATTGCCTCGAGGCACTCGGCCCGCCTAAGGCCCTCCGCATGGAGTTCTCCGCCCTGACCATTGTGAGCCGTGCCTCTTCCGCCCGCTACCACTCCGCATCTATGGCATGGCCCAACCGCTGCCACACGGAAGACACTTGAAATCCTGGGTCCTCCTGCCCTATGGCCGATGCCTGCCCCTCCGATGTTGAAGGCCCCGAGCCATCATTGCTCCCACCATGTTGCTGCTGCTGTGCCCTTGCCTGTGCCTGCGCCCTGGCTCTGGCTGCCTGCATGTCCTCCTCGAGCTGGGGTGCAGTTGTCGTGGTGGCCACCCCTGCTGGACGTCCGACTCCCTACTGTGGCAGGGATGTGTCCTTCACCAGCCTGGCCGCTGGGTCAGGGGCAGCTCCACAGGGTACCCAGGTGATACATGGGTGGGAAGATGGCATGGAGGACGACTGGCGCGTAGGGGGTTCAGGTGAGGAGGGGGTCAGCGCACAGAGGAATCCAGCACCGGTGACCCGTCCCAGTAGGTCAACGTGGTCAAAGAGGCATGCGAGACGACAGACAGTCTCTCCACAAAAAGACTGCAGGTCACCTTGCATGCCCCGTTGACGCAACGCTATCCCACTCAGGACAAGCTCAACACAGTCCCGGATAGCCACGTCCACAGGGAGAGGAAGGCCAGTTGTTGTGCGCTCATGCCCTCCCTGAAAACGGGTCTGGACGTAGGCATCCCTGCTGGTGCCAGATGATGCAGTGGCAGGATCAGGGACAGGATTACACACAGGTACCTTTGTGGCTGCCTGTGCTGCCTCCTGTCCCTGCCCCTGCACTGCACCACTAGCACCTGTGGAATCCCCACCTCCAGACCCCGTGTGTGTCCCTTCTGCGGCCTCCTCCTCCACCAAACCCTCCACCAACCTGGGTGACTCTGTGCCATCTTCCTCCGTTGAACCCTGTGGGGTCTCAGCTGCCCCTTCTGCTGCTGAGGAGTCCACCTCCGACCTCTGCCTCTTGTACCTACCCTCGGCAGCTGCGGCCTGGGATGCGGCACCAGACTACTCACTCCCCGACGAGATAACAATCTGGGAGGGGAGCTGGGCCTTGCGTCTCCGGCTGGTGGTGCGATCCCTGCCGCTGTGCTCCACAGCACCCTCTCCGCCCTCTTCATCAGTTGACGCTGCAGACAGGGAGAGATAAAACACAGACATCAGGGCACTGTACAATGGACTGATACACACATGACAGTTGCACATGAGTGGCAGTGTCAAACTTCAGACATGGCATCACACTCTACGACACACATGTCATTTCAACTCACACACATGAGCATTTCCACAGCAATATTGCACCAGGCAGCAACATCCATACACATACAGCAGCATGAACAGCCGAAGGTGAGCCTGACATCACATGAAACACAGGGAGTGCACTAGACATGCACACACGCCACCACACTTACATGCATGTCTACATCTCCTCCAACTGTCGCAATGATGCGATCGCCATACATGTCACATCTGGCATTCAGCCTTCTACATATCAGTGTCACGTGCATCCATGTTGCATCACAGTTGCGCACTTGTCAAATACACACACATGCACATTTACACAGTGCCGATACATGCAGCAGGAGCCACCATCCATGTGTGACACCACAACCATGCCAGCGTACATACACAGAAATTCAAACATTTGTGCTCCCACACCTGCATTTGCACAGCATGCTTACCAACATATACACCATTGATGTGTCTCACGGTTCATAGACATAATTTCGAATACAAAATATTCGAAAGTCAAAAAGTCGAAAAAAAAACGTCGAAAAAAAAAATGTTGAATTTTTTTTTAATGACGTTTTTTTTTCGAAATGGGGGGGTTCCCCCCCAACCCCCCTTTTTTTTATTTTTACCTATTTTTTTCACAGAAACTAGAGCCCAAAAAAAAAGATCGAAAAAAAAACAATTCGACATTTTTTTTTTCAACATTTTTGAATCGACTTTTTTGACTTTCGAAATTATGTTTTCGAAATTATGACTGGACACCGTGTCTCACACCTAAGAGGTCTCACATGTGGCAGCCTCACACCCCTGTTCATACACATCCCTACATGGCCCTACGAAAACACATGTGCAACCTGCACACTACTGGCACACCACCACATGCACAGCGTCCAATCAGTATACATGTATACTTACCACTCGACTCCAGACGGGTCTGCCTCTCAAGGACCTGGACGTGGAGCACTGGGCATATGTGTTCCAGGACCCTCATCTGGTGGTCGGACAGGTGGCCCCGGTGACCCTTGGCATCCGCTGCCTTCAAAAAGCGCCAGGCCTTGTTGAGGGTCCTGGACCTGAAGTCCTCCCAGCGCTTCTTGACATGTTGTAAGTCGCGGACTGCCACCCCCTCCGCGCTGATGGCAGTCACGATATCCATCCAGATCCTGGTCCGTCCTTCATTGTCGGCGCATGAACTTCCAAAGAGGGCATCATACTGCACCAGGACTTGCTCCACCAGGACACCAACTTCCCTGGCACTGAAGCTTGTGGTCCTCTGCCTCTCTGGCTGGGGGTTGCCAGTGGTGCCAGATGGTGTTGTGCCCGACATGGCAACCCCAGAGGCAGGAGTGGGTGGGCAACTGGGTCCTGGGGCTGGGCTGTGGAGCGATGGTATCCCAGCCGGGAGTCTTCGGTTCCAGCAGGGGTGGTCACAGCAACTGCACCCCTGGCTGACGTGCAGGCAGCAAATAGCAGGGCACGTGGGCAGCAGGCAGTCAGGCAGCAGCAGATGGCAGGTGTGAGCGTGCTCGGGGCTCTGGAGGGCAGTAATTCGGCTTTCTGGGCAGGAGTCTAGTCTTCCCTGTGTTGTTGCTTGGCCAGCTTGATGCGGAGTGATTTGGCACGTGAAAATCTTGCATGTCAGTGTGTAATTCGAGAAAAGGCCCTTCGTGCGTAAGTGCGTCAGCACACATACGCGGTTTCATTGGACCAAAGGCCCTTAGCACGTAAGCGCTTCTGTGACGTGACTCACGCGGGCATTTCCCTCGTGACGTGGGCGTAGTGGTTCAGCGCGCGTGGAAAAACTGCACGTCCGCGTTTGGATGAGTGTAATCTGAGGAAAGGGCCTACGCGCGTAAGTGACGTGACGCACGCAGGCTTTTCCATCAACACGGGTGCATGTTCATCGTACACATCCAAAAACTGCACGTCCAAGTGTAAGCTCGTGTAATTGGAGGATAGGGCCTTAGCGCGTACACGTGTAAGTGACGCTGTACGTGTGGGCCACTTTAAAAGGTAGATGTAGGACCCCATTCCCTTGTACATGCTTTTCGTGGAGAGCGAGTGGGTGAATTCTGTATTTCTTGTCGGTTCACACGCGATTACTTCACAGCGTTTCAAGTTCGTAGTCCCTGTTACTTCTGACAGCGTTCTTTATTTTTTTGGGCCTGTTTTCTCAAACAGTGTTCACTTCTACTTTTGTCCTGTCTCCTCAGACAGCGTACAGTTCTTCTTTTGGCGGGGGTGTTGTCTACGCGCACACACACGTTTTTTTCATGTTTTTTTTCCATGCAGATGGTGAGTCGCGCACGCATTTACCAACTGTGCTTGCCCCGTGTGTAGCGTACCCCTTCAGAGGTCATTGTAGGCTGCGTGTAACACACGTATGCTTGTTTTTGTGTTTCTGCGTGCCACAGCGTAGTGCGGGTTCATTTTTCCACGCACGTGGTCTACGAGGGGTTGCGTGCACGTTACTTTTGTTTTTGGGGTGCCTGTGCATTGCGTGACCCATCATCTTCCCCCAGGGGTCACAGACAGCCTTGCTAGAGCACTAGGGTACGAATTCCATCTAGTACCGTACCCCTTTCACCGACAATTGCCCAGGACAATTGTTTACTGCAACTTCCATACGCACAACAACATCAGTGCCATAGTTGGGAGGCGACCTAGCGGTAAGGGAGGCAAAGGTGGCCGGCCTCCAAAATGTGGGTGTGGTGGGCACGGTAGGGGACGTGGCCAGGATTTGCAGGGTGCCCCTAGACCCCCATGTGTGGAGGACCAATCAGGGACACCCATGCCCCCCCTCCATGTTTGAGGGAAACGTGGCTGACACCATCCCAGCTCAGCCCTTGTTGGACCAGCCCATTGTGGCACCTGAGCCGGCACAGGATGACTCCCAGGCTGACTTCCAGGTCAGCAAGTCTAAGCCACGTGTGTCGGTGCAAGTTGGTGTCACCAGGCCACGTGGATCTGGTGCAGCGATGTCATCTGCTGCCCCAAGTAGGCAGGGTGGAGAGGCTGCAGGGGCAGCTGCAGCTCTATCAACCCCAGTTCTGAGTCTCCCAGCCGTGACAGTGTCGGTCCAGGTCCATCAAACTGACGTTGCCCCTGCCAACATCACACTTCAGCCAATGCCTGCACCAAGACCTATGGTCATTGGGCCTTCGCACACTCCCAGTACTCAGTCCACTTGTGCTTCTGCCCCTACTGACCAGAGCGGCGCAAGCCACTCAGGCTCTGCTCCACCTTTGAAGAAGAGGAAGAAGGGTGCTCTGGCACAACAGGCTGAGACCCCAGACACGGCTACACAGTCCGGCACGTCAAGGAAGTCTAGCTTTAATGACCCCGAACTTGATGCACTTGTGAGCTATGTGTCGGCACATAGCCACGAAATGTTGGTGACTGCAGGGTGCAAGACCACACCTGGTCAACGTAGGGCACACTGGCAGACCATTGCAGACCACATAAGTGCCCTTGGATTTGTGAGGTGCACAGCTGATGATTGCTACACGCGGTGGAATGACCTGAAACGCAGAGCAAAGAACAAGCTGGCCTCAAATCATGCCGCTACTCTGGTGACTGGCGGTGGGTCTCCACAAGAGGACAACCAACTCACTGAACATGAGTCTGTTGCTGGGACCTTCGTCACAGAGGAACAGATCCAAGGTGTGGGAGATCTACCTGATTACGACCCATTGTCCGGTGAGTGCCCATGCGTGTGTGTGTAATCCATGTGTATGTTGTTTGGATGACGGGTTCTGATTGAGTGCCAGGTGAGGGTGTGTACTCCTGAGTGTTATGGGTCACCCATTTGCTTCCACCCATACATTCACATGCCTTGGATTTGGGTATGACTATATCCCTTCTGCCCACAGTTGCCAATTAGGCCCACATTAGTGCACTTTACCTTGAACAGTCATCTTGCAACTACATTGTTCAGATTTTGTAAGTGTTCATTCAGGCTGATTGTTTCCACTCTCCCATTTTTGCTACGCATTATTCTACCCTATTGCAACATATGTGATATGCTTCGGTCAATGTTTACAGCCCACACTGGGCCACTATTTTTACCTGGTTATGTTAATGATTACACCATTCAGGCCGTTGGAGTATTGGGCTGCAGAAATGTTTTATCAGGGCCTGTTTGCATGTGGAAGATGACAGATGCTTCCTGTAATGTTAAAGAGACCAACCATTGATCAGCCCACAATGACTGTATTATTGGACACTGGATGTGTTTCAGTGTGTGGCACATGCATATTTTGCAACATTATTCAGCATCAATCTTCGCATTATGTCGATGTGACATGGATGTGTGACAGTACTCATTCACTGACATATTGCTCTACTTTTGGAATTTACCGTGGCTATGCTACATCACATCTGTGTGGTGGCATGTGTCATGTATGTGTATTGGACATGCCACTCACAGCCTGATGTGTGATGCCAGTGCTACCCAACATGCTGCAAATGTGTTGCTTTTCCATCTTGCTCTCCCCAGTCTCTGCCTTTTTGACTCCACTTCCAACTCTTTGACAGTGCATGCAGGGCAGGGTTATAGTCATGTAGGACATGTGTAAATCATGTAGTGGATCTCTGGCTTGTCACGGCCTATGTGTGTGCTATGGTGCTCGTGCCTGTTTGCATTTGTTGTCTTTCATGTTTTTGCAGGTGATGACGCACTTGGTGCTGTTGAGGTTGAGGAGATGGTGCAGACCCAGGAGGAATCTCAGGCACGACCAGGCACCAGTGGGGGACGTGGTGTGGTGGTGGGTGAAAACCCAATGTTACTGCAGCAGACCATACTGTCCAGGGGTGTCTCTTGGTGCACCTCCCCAGACCTCTATTCAGGTGCTGTGTCGGATGATGAAACCTATGTGCCGTCGCAGGTAAGTGTTTCTGGCAGGGATTCTGTTCTGTCCAATCCACCTGGACCAGGGGTAGAACCCTCTATGGGGATATTAGTGTTGGTAGGTCCGCCTTTGGTTGGTTACGGATGCAGGGTCACACTCCACAGCATCTGATCCTGTTCCTGGGCCAGCAGATCAGAGGGGGAATGCAGTCCTGCAGCATCAGGCAGTACCAGCACAGCAAGGTGCAGATCGCCTTGCCCCAAACAGGTGTGGTGCCCGTCGACGCGGTGGCCGTGCGCCACCAGGCAATACTGTATGGGAAAACTCCATGTACGGTATGGCAACCCAACAGGCAGCATCAGTAGAAATGATGGCTCAGGCAATGGAGAGGGTAGCCACTTCCATTATCCCCCCTGAAAGGCAGATGGAGCAACAACAGCAGGCAACAGACTCCATTTGCCAATCACACAGGGAAGACATGTTGGCGTCCAACAGGGACAGACGGGCAGCACTGGAGACTCTGTGCGAATCCATATCAATAGAGTCCCAGGGCCACAGGGAAGCACTGAGGGTAGAACTACATAACCTCAGGCAGATTCTGGCTGAACTTGAGGCTTCCAGTAATTTAAGGGCAGAACAGCAGCTGGAGCAGCTCACACGTTCACTCTCAGCTGAGCTGCATGCAACACGTGAGGAGATCCGGGCATCACGTGAGGCCATGCATGCAGAAATGCAGGCAACCCGTGTTGTGCTGCATGGGGATCTCGGCACTTTAATCCTCCAGAATCAGACCTTCCAGACCTGCATGCTTGCTGCCATGGAGGACCATACCAGGGCTTTGCATGGGCTGCCTCCCATAGTGCCACCGCCTCCTGATGCAGCAGCAGAGAATGAGCAGAGCGACAGCAGTTCTCCCACAATGGCATAGCCGTGCAGGCCATGAGCCCAATGAGGTTTTTTTTTCTTTTCGCAACATCCACGCAGATGGGTGTTGGTGTGCACCCTGTCCTCGAACCTCCTGAGTGGCCTCCCCCATGGCCCCCGGCCCCCACATGGCCATTTTTGATTTTTTTTTTTTTTTTTACAGTGTGTTGCCTTGTGTGGCTCCCGTGGGCATCCACTGTATTCTGGCTGGGCACATACAGGCTTTTCCTGAGTTTCGTTAGATGCTTGGGTTCGTGAGACACACACCCCTCCTGCTTCCCGTTTCGATGGGCTTGCAAAGGGTGTGACCAAGTGACAGTGAATTACACAGTGACGTTGGGCTCCCATGAGCTGTGTGGGCAGTCTGTAGTCAATACTGTGCAGACATCCCTAGTGGATTTTGTTATTGTATTGTACACTGCATGGTGTATTGATATGTGCTTGTGCATCCATGTCTTCCTCCTAATCTGCAGGTTCCTTCCTCATGTCTTCAAAAGGCTGTCTACTTTGCAGATGCAGTTCATGTTGTATGCAGTACACTGAGACATTTGCGTGCCAGCAACACTCTACAGTTTGAGGGGGTCGATGTGCTGGCGTATTCAGGTTATAAGACTACCACTACTTGAACTTAGTACTGTCATGTTTTTGCATTTTTCCATGGTGTGTTGCAGCATTGTGTTGGTGGTAAGTATTTGGTAATGTGTGCTGTTAATTATATATTACTGGGAGCATATTGTGTGTGGGCAGTTTCCATTTGGGACGGTGTACTTTGTGACACTTGTGTCAGGTCTTGCGCATTGCTTTGTTTGCTTTCACATTGCATGACATGCCATGGTGTGTTTGGTAGTGGAGCTGGGGAGGGGTTGGGTGACATGGCGCTGTTCTCATGTTGTATTTAGCAAGGGGGTAATGAATTTAGCAGCATAGATGTATGTCTTTTGATGACACAGCATTGGTGGTGTTTAGGTAGGTAGGGATGCACACAATGTAACACTTCCAGGTGACCAATCTCTGGTATGGTTGTGACAGTTGAGTGTCCCTCATGTCATCATCATTGATTGTCAGCTGGTATGTGCCAGGGCTGTGTGCATTCCACAGGGGTGTTATTTTATGTGAAGCAATTAGCCACCAACTGCGTACGGGCTGCCTCACCACGTGCCCTTTCCCCTCCCATGCGCAGCGGGCGTGCATGTGGTTGGGGATGTGGGGGCACCACCATGTCCACCGGCAGGCCCCGGCGTGTTGCAATGTTGTGCAGGACACATGCTGCCACTATGATCCTGCACACTACTGCGGGAGCGTATAACAGCTGCCCACCAGAGCGGTCAAGGGAGCGAAAGCGTGACTTGAGCACTCCGAATGTGCACTCCACTATGCCCCGGTTGCAATATGGGCTGTGTTGTATCTTACCTCGGGTGGTGTGGTGGGATTCCGAATTGGCGTCATCATGTGGATGCTCAGAGGGTAGGCACTGTCCCCTGAGGAGGTGGTGATGGGTATCATTAGTGGGGTTGTGACATTACTCAGTATCTGACATGCATGCATTTGCAGTGGCATTTATACTCACCAAGCAGCCATGTATCACCATGCCGCCCAGCTTCTAGGTCCCGGTTTAGGGTTGACATTCTGTAAATGAAACTGTCGTGGGTGGACCCTGGATAGTTGGCATATACTGAGGTGATGATTCCCTTGGCATTACATACTACCTGCACGTTGATGGAATGCCAGTGCTTGCGGTGTCTATAGATGTGCTGAGATGCCCTGAATGGAAAGTAGAGCCACATGGGTGCAATCAATGGCACCTAGCACTTTGGGGAATTGTGCCACCCCGTAGAAATCCTGGACGGCAGCCTGCCTTTCTCCAGGTGTTCTGGGCAGGTATATGTGCCTGCCTGCGGACTGATGGGCATGCAGTCATGATGGCCAACACCGGTGTAGGCAGCGTGACTGCGTGGCCTGTGACACCCCCCCCACTATAGCACTTGTCCGCTGAAATGATCCAGTGGCCAAGAAGTGCAGTACATTGAGGACCTTCTCCAGGGGGCTGAGTGCTCCTTGGGAGCACAGGGTGGGTGATGTGAGGTCATCCTCCCAATCACTCACCAGGTCGAGTATTATGTGAGGTGGAAACCTGTACCTCCCATACACCTGGTCATCAGGCATCCCAAAAAGGCTGGTTCTGGGTGTAAAAATTCTGGGCCTGACTATCCTCCTCCTCCTCCTGCGGTATCCCACGACCACTGCTGCTAGGAACGGTATATTCATCTTGGCGTCTGTTGTTTGCGTGCACTTCTATGCTACACGGGTCCACGTACGCCTGCTTCCTGATGGCGTACATGTTTCCGGATTAGCGTGTCTTTTTTGGCGCACGCATTAGCCCCGTTCGATTCCATGAATATGTGTTGTAGACGCGCGTGTGGGCGTTCCACGCATTTGCCTCCTGTACTTCCCCCGTGATGCCCACATTTTCACGCGTTGTTCCCCATTCTGCGTGCTACGCCCCCTGTTCCGCCTACTTTTGTTGCGTGCGCTGCGCTATGTGCGCTTTCGCTGTGTGCTTAGCGCACACTGTTTGGAGACGTGTGCGCCAGCGTGCGCCACACAGAATTTTAGCCCACATCCAGGGATTTAAACATGCACGGACTTCCATGAATCGCTGTGCATGGGTTTCGCTGTGATTTTCACACTTGCACTGCGATTCGCATTCTTTCGCACTCTTGCGCCGAAAATTTCAGCACACATTAATTCCATGAATCGGCCTGAAAATTCTTACTAAAAACAGGTGCACGTTTATTTTATTTATAATTTATTTTATTTAAAGCGTGCACCTAGTTTGAGAGCAGTGGAGCGCTGTACGGAGTGTGGATAGCCCACATTTGGTCTGGAATCCTTTAACAGTAGTGGCATACTGTGAGGTCTGTCCGTAGGTGTGTGCATCCATTGGAATTAGTCCTTGGTTAGGTGTTGTTCAAAGAGTCATGTTTTGATAGATTTGTAGAATTGGAGAATTGTGGGGGCATCCCGAGCCGACAATGCGAATCGAGTACCAGAGGGTGGGTGTATAACAAGAGAAGGACTGTTTGTGGATCCTCCCATTGCGGACGAGTTATGTGTGATTGAAGCTGGTTGGTCGATTTGTTGCGCGAGGAGGTTGTGTCACTAGATATGTGGAGCTTAGCCGCCAGGTGCAACTTGTGACTGCTTCGTAGATGATACATGCAGTCTTGAACAGTATCCTGGGTTGTAGTGGAAGCCATTGTAGTTCATGTAGGATGGACATAATTCGGTAACATTTCTGTGCTCCTGTAATAAGACATGCCGCCGCGTGGTTGTCTGCTTTTAGGCTATCCAAGCAAGCAGCTTTGAGCCCTGTCAGGAGATCATTTCCTCCATCAATGTGCAAGACCACAGGGGCCTACACTATGGTCCAGAAGTCCTCCGGTGGGATGAAGGGTTTGATATTTCAAAGGGTCGAGATTCTAAGCCTGCCTATTTTGGCCTTCTTAGCTATGTGTTTCTAGAATGACAGGCTGCTGTCAATGGTGAAGCCTAAAGATTTTGGTGAGTCTGAGAGTTGTGGATCAGATCCGTCTGGGTGCATATCATTGAGCCATTGTTGGACAAGTTATTTTTTAGTAGGCAGAACAATGAGGATGAATTTGGTCTTGGTTTAGTTTGAGGCAGTCGACATCCAGGACTGGATGCTGGCTAGGTAATCGCAGAGACAACCTGCACGCTATTTGCTCTCATGTACAACTGAGTAGCATCCGCAAATTGATGGATGGCGATATTGGGATCTTTGAGGAGAGTGCCCGAAGTCTCCATTTAAAGGTTAAAAAGGATTGGTGAGAGGATTGAAACATGGAGGTCTCTGCAGGAGACCTAGAGTCTGTTAGAATGCAACAATTTCATTTGAACAGCCATGTGTCTGCCTGAGAGGTAGAAGCTAAACCAATTAAGGACAGTACCAGAGAATCCCATCCTGACAGCAAGGAGGTATAGAAGGATGCAGTGGTCGATGGTGTCAAATGTGGCTGAGAGGTCAAGGAGGATGAGGAGGCATGAATCACCCTTATCTATTATTTGGATGTCATTATCAACCACCCGTATGTTGGCAGTCTCGATGTTACACTTGGGGCAGAACACTGACTGACAGTCATTTAGGAGGTGGAATTGTTCGATTCTGGTGGCTAGTTGTGTAGCAACTACTTTTTCCAAGACTGTGCCAATAAACGACAGGTTTGTAATGGGCCAATAGTTGGCTAGGTCGTCTGGATCTAGGGTTGTGTTTTTTCAAAGAGGTTGTATCAGACCAGTTTTGAGGGTGTCTAGGAAATCCTTCTGTGAGGAGGCATTGATGATGCTGAGGAGAGCGTTGGGCCCATCAATTGTTTAATGATGGTGGCCAGAATTATCCTGGCTATGTGGTGGTGAGGATTTAACTTCAGTGTGTTTCATGTATGAGCCCTTGGCATTCACACATCAATTGTAGTAACCTAATCTTTAATAAGTGGTTTGAGACACGTGAATTGTGGATGGAGGCTGTTAAGGGTCTCATCCTCGTGACCCAGGAACAATGAATGAGGGGAAGCAGTGACAGTGACTTTCTGCATGGGGGGTATTGGTGGGAGAGGAATCCATATTTTTGCCCCAGAATGCTGAAATAGCACTGTGGCATGTTCCAAAAAGGAACATTTTCTAGTCCAGATTTTACCAGGAATGTTGGTAATTTAATTTAATTTCTTGCTCCGCTAGACGGATGAGGTTGGGAAGGAGTGTACATACATAAATCATTGGAGAAGCACCTACCCAACTAGTGCATGTCTTTCATATTGTATGGGAGGACATGTCTTTAGGACCCCCACCCCCACATTGCCCACCTACGTGAGGCTCATGACTCGTCGGCAGCCCCCATGCACCTGGGCCCGGGATGCAGGGTGGCTGCGGATCGACACATGAGGCTGCACGGCTCACCTTGTAGCATAACATAGACACCATTTTGTAATACACTTAGACTCCATTTTGAGTATACCGAACCCAGGCCTCAGTGGGATAGCCTGCGTGCAGAAGCTGCAGCTCACCCCCCACTTGACCGCGCACAGCGATCCCTGCAATTCTCCCCAGCCTCCTCCCCTTGGCAGATCCATTGAAGGCCCGTTCTCAAGAGCAACTAGATGCGAACAAGTAACAGAACAAACACTATATCATTTACCTTCTGCAGTACATCATTGCACTGGCGGTGACCAGACTTTTAGTTGGGGTCTGGGAAAGAACAAAGTCGTCCCTATCAAGTATACCCCAACCCTGCGCCGAACCCCCACGTCCATGATATATGGTGCTTATGACCCCCAACCCTGTTCCCCCAGCTGAAGCGTTAAACATGAATGTTAAACTCCTGTGTCTCCCAGTCTTATCTATGCTGCTAAGATGTTTGTTAAAAGGTTTAAAACCCATAATGTCAGTTGCTCGTATTAAAATGATGCTACCCCTGCCCACCCCAGGACACCTTCTTGTAATGGTGCCAAACGTATGGACAATCGAATCTGCCTTTTTCTGACCAATGTTTGCTGCTATTGTAAAACGATTAAAAGAGCAATATATAAAATGCTTGTGTATAGTATGATCGAGACTATTGTGCTATCTGTGAGTCATTTAAAGTACTAAGCCACACCCGCTGTGATTGTAATGATAGATGAGCTCATTGTTTCCCTGATCCTTGAGTCTGTGCACAAATCCTAACCATAAGTATATGTTGCAATGTCTCACTGTAATCAATGCATCCACCAACCTGGTCTACCTCACGTTTTGTGTACATTTTTCCCCGTAGGCCCAAAGCAACAGAGTAATGAATGTTATATGACGTGATGCTAAAGAAAAACTTTCATTCCATTGACTCAGTAAACATGAGTGTATGTGAATTGTAGAAATGTGCCTGTTACATAATGCCCCCAACCCCCAGCAACTCGGCCCTGTAATAGTATTTATGCTGTTCAGTAAACAGGGACCCGCGAAAAGTTACATGGCCATCTCCCCCTCCTTCTCAAGAGCTGCACATCCAACCCCCCTCCTCCCTTCAAGGATCGCCGGAGCTTGAAGGTCCCTGGTTTTCTGTTGTTGGAACAGTACAGCTACACCTCCCTGCATTCCTGCTGGACCCGCACCAAGCATTTACCTTCCCCCATGCCTCCGACACCAGATGCCACCATAAAATCACTGTGTACCGCCCTGGCCAGGCCAAGAAGGATTACAAGCTACACGGTCCCAACTCCCACCACCTTTTGAGGTATTAGCTATGTGCCCCCTCCGACCCAATGACATTTCAGTTCACCATAAGCATAGAAGCAGTTATTCGCCCCTGTACTAACATACCGTAAAACCATCACTCACTAAATCTAACAGAGTAGAATGATAAAGGTAGCCTAACCCGTGCACCCTGATAAGACACCTGGATCCACGAGATTGGACCCTTTGTTAATGGCAACTTTACGATGATGTATGAAGGAAGCCTTGTATTACATATTGTTTTTCTGTGTCCCCTCCCTGGTATTAGATTGATGTGTTGTAGGATTTACATGCCAAATTGACATAGACGGTTGTGACGAATGTGTATGAATGGTCACAAGGTCAAATTGGTAGCACCAAAGTAGTGCATCTCCATGGACAGCTTGCGCCTTGACACTCCACCCCGATGAGCCCAGCTGACCCAAGCACTCCGTGATGCCACCACGTGGATCTCCGCCAATCATGGAGTACCTCGCCTACACCTTACATAGTAGCTAGTCGTCGCCATCCAATCCCCAAGACTATGTGACCCCTATAGCTTAGCTCATGCATGACGTGTATTTGTAATATAAATGACTGTCTTTGCTATTGTCAGACAGAGCACTCTCAGAGTTTGCAGAGTCCTTTGCATGCCCTATATTGATTAGATAAAAATCCTTTTATATCTCACCCGCACTTGGTCTTGGTATCATTCCCTGCTGGGGTGTGTCCATTATTGCCTCTCATTTGAAGGGGGTTAACTGACTAATTGGTGGACGCTCACTTTCAATATGCACTCAGATGTTATAGATTGTATATAAGGAACCAACAAAAGAAGGAAGGGCTGGAATGGATAGCTACTTTGAGCACATCCATGGTTTCCTATGGGAGACGTTCTTAAAAAAACAGGCGTATTTTGGATCAGGCATAGGAGATCAATATCTTGGCATGCTGAGAAGTTGAAGGTTGGAAGATGTTTCTGTTTTAATACCAGGCACAAGTGGAAAATCTTGGCGATGGTGAGAGAAGTCTTCCTGCATGGCTGTGTACGCTCATGTGAATGGTGGCTGAAATACAAGTAGCTGAATATTCTGTGGGCCTCATTACAATAACAGTTGTGCAGTAAAATTACATTACTGCCATATAACCACACTGCCATACTACGTGTTTCGGCAGTAAGGTAAATCATCCATTTTACCACCAACTATTGTCAGAATTACTGCTGGCAGCAATACCACCCAGTTCCCCATGCAGTCATATGGATTGGAAAACTGGTAACTAACACCACTGTCTTAATCCTGTAGTAAGTTCACAGAACTCAATTTCAGCAATAGCAATCGATTATAGTGGTATATCAGTGGATTTACCACCAGATTTACTAGCAAACACATAATGAGGCCCAGTGTATACCCATGAAAGCCAGGGAAAGAAATGATTTCCCGGAAGAACTAGATGAAAGCCAAGCAGTCTGAAAATAATATGTTAAAAAGTGAAAACACTACTACAGATATAGCCTGATCCTGAACCATTCCACAGAGTAGCACAAAGGAGGTCGAAATACATCCCTTAAAAGAATGAACACTTAAGGGTCAAGGGCATTGAAAACATTTAAGGGAAAAATGACAATTGACATAATACCTTTAAAGGTGTTTGAAATGGTAAGAGATACAATTGGAGCACTGAAATATATTTAAAAACATGCAAACAGTAATATATGCTAAAGCCACTGGGAATTTGATGGATAACAGGAATATTATGTATTCTTGATTTCCTGAAGACTACATTCTTGGATTCTAACGTGGCCCTTACAAGTCATTTATATCAATGAATGATCATAAGATCGATGCATATTATCCTCAGAAGGAAACACTTTAGTCTTTTAAAACATGTAAGCTTGTACAGAGATCAATCAGCAAGCTACAAAGCTGTTTAAATATGACAAACACACCATACATCCATTATCAGAAATACATTAAAAGCATCACCATTCTCTTTTCCTCTTTTATTACTCAGGTGTGCTAAAAAAACACCAAATAAATTAATAAATACATATATCCGTGAATGAGCCAGAAAAATATAGAATTTGTATCAAAATGATGGATGTATAGGTGGGTTGAAGGGGGTTTAATAGCAACATATAAGATTGAAAACTCAAAAGAGGTAGGGAACACACTATCAAAAGAACGTTTTTACATTATTGAAGATTAAAGCAAACCCTTAATGTGTTTTGTGAATGATTGTCAACTGGTCAGTGTAAACGTCCTGGCTGTTTTGATTTGTATTAATAATAACATGATGCAGCCTGCTGCATCAGTATCCTGATCTGCAGCCACTGCTATCCAGTGACAAAGAGCATGTTTAGAAGTCACAGTTTTTGATAGTGTTTTTAATAGTTAATTGTATGATTGATTTTCTTTAATCAAACTATCTATGTTTACATAAAATTGATTGGGTGTTGTTTTATTTTAGAATTGTAGGACTATTGCTATTTGTGTTGCTGCTGTCTCATGTTCACACCCCTTCTGAGAGTAAAGACTTCTTTTGGCCTACATTACCATTAAAGGTGAAGGATGTTTATCTCTTAGCTGTGCCAGTTTTCCTTTATGAATGGGATCACAGCTGGTTTGCAGAAGTGTGGGGGCTGACTTGGCAGTTTAGCCACTACACACCCCTGTACTCCTACAGAGCACAAGTACTTTATTCACAGTTATTAGTACCTAGAAGTGTGTATTAGTACCATTGCTCCATCACAAACTCTAACTGAAGTATTGTCCAATGTGTTCTTTTTAAAGATGCATCACCTGTGGGAAAAATTGCCACAGATTTTGGACTAAGGAATATCCCGCCAAACAGTTATGGATGATTGTATGACTCCGAACCTAATGGAACTGTGCCAACTTATTGCTCAGTCTCTTCTCAAGATATTGTCTACTTAAAACTGCAACAACATTGTTCCCTTTATGCACTAACAAGATTTATCAGCGGTTTAACTCTGCAGTGTTTTCAGATTTTGACATGGAAAGCACACATGAGGAGGCAGACACTAAAAAAATTGTTCACTCCCTTTATGCCACATCGTCATGCTACTACCGTACACATATTTTCTCCTGATGCTAACGGTTTTGTCCTCTCAGTGTGGTGGTCAATGTTTTTCCCATTTAGCAGCATGTTTGTCACAGGAGTTGGAACTAATAGAGAAGATTTATAGATCTCAAACATGTGTGCTCCTGCTTAAGACCTAAAAAAATTCAGGCATTACCAGGCTTTCATGCTCTTTCAGGGTGTGATGGTGCCAGGTGCTTTACGAAGAAAGTAAAACATTCGTTCTGGAAAGTTTTCAAGACTTTAGAAAAAGAAATCCTTGAAGCTTGGGAAGATTTGGATGTCTAGTAGAATATAAGAAAGAAGATTAACAATGGATAGAGCTATTCATTTGTCAAATCTACTCGCAAGGAACAATGATTTCGGACATCGTCAACTGCATCGGTGGATGTTCACATAAAAAAGATATGCAAAGTGACAATCTGCCACCAACAAGATCCTCCCAAATATCATACATCTTAAGGACGCATTACCAGGTGATGGAGTGGCGAAGCAGCGATCAACAAAACCCAAATCTCCCAGAGCATCACAATTTGGGTGGGAGAAGGCAGATAATCAATATTTTTTTTATAGTTTTTATTGATTTTAAATTGGCATTTGATTCAGTCAACCGATCTATGTAATGGGCAAAGATGGAAAGGTGGGGTTGTCCAATACCTCTGCTCGAGATCATAAAGGACCTCTAGTCAGACACCTCGACCCACATTTGTCTAAATCAACAGGGACACTTGTCTCAACGGATTAGGATGACTCGAGGATTGAAACAGGGATGTGTCCCGGCTGCAACATTGTTTAATTTATACATGAGAGATCTTGCTGATAAATTGACCCAAACCTGTACATTCCCCCCTAAACTGGGTGCTTCTGCAGTCCAATGGCTATTATATGCGGATGACTTGGTCCATATTGACCAGACTCCCATTGGACTGCAGTGCCACTTAAATATGCTAGGTGAATATTTCCAGATGAATAATCTCACCATTAACATGTAAAAATCAAATATTATGACTTTCGCTCCAGGATCCCATAGAAAATTAAACAAATTAACAGGGAAAATAAACAGCACCCGTTTGTTGGTGACTTCGGAGTATAAATACCTGGGTCTTTTGATAAAAGCGACATGATTGGAATTGGTTTATAGACAGGATTTAAAGAATACAGTTAAAACTGCAGCATCAAAAGCTTTGATCCTGCATAAGAAATATGGCACATATTCTTACCTCCCGGTCTTATTATTTTATAAACAAAAGGTAGTTCCGACCCTGACCTATGGTCTAGAGGGCAAGCTGACCCGAGATAAGATCAATTGGAACTAATTAGAAGCTATGTTCTGGAAGAGAGTGCTAGCTGTGCCATATATTATCCCTATCCAGATTATAAGATATGAATTTGGGTTACGTTCTCTGCAAATCTTTGTTAAATGAAAAGCCTAATCCTGTTGGAGAAAAATTACCACTGGACAGCAGGAGTCGATTATTGTGATCTTAGCAGCTGCATTGGAACACCCTACTTTTATCCCATTGACTAAATGGAAGGTACAATGCCTGACTTGGTCAGATGAAATCTGGTCATCTTGGGAAGCATAAGTAAATAGACCAGATTCAGTTAAATAAAAATCTGGAGTGCTGATTGGTGTAAATCAATAGAGGAATGCCATGGACATAAGATTTTTGTACGTTTAAAACAAGAACCAAAGGCATGGAATGTACTCCCAACCTATCTAGAATACTTCCCCTGTCGACGGAAGTGAATGACTTTTTAAAGATGTAACTTAAAACACTGGGGAACGAGAGAAGTATTGGTAGCCAGAGATCAAAGGAATGACATTTCTGTTCTGTGTCCCTTATGTAATAAAGAAACTGAAACCTTAAAACATCTCCTTGTAAGTTGTGCTAAACTAAAGGGACCACGAAATATGTTTTAGAAGAATCATTTTAAAGATTGCATTGATTTCTCAGTCAAAATTATTTGGGCAATGATTTATAGTGGAGAATATGTAACCTTGATTTTAGATATGCTGAGATGTTTAAAGTTTATCGCTATAGAGACTTGAAATCTTTTTTTGAATGCCTACCTATACTATAGGAACTTTCATTGCTTTTTGTCTTTTATGAATCATCAAATTATTAATCAAATGTTTCTCTTTTGTTCGTTGTTTATATATCTTATGTATGGTGTAAAGGTTTTTGTTTAACCATGGGCACTAAATAAAAAAATAAATAAACAAAGATCATCAATATTCTTCTATGCATGCACTAAAGACCGGTGTGTTGGGTAAGGTTCACATAACTGTGTAAGTGTAAAATGATGAAGAGCTCTGTGATAACAATGAGGTTTTAGATAATGAAAATGAACTCTGGGACTCAGAAATTGACCTGTAAAACCTTACTTTCTCTCTTCATATGTTAATAGCTATTGTAGTTTTAATAAATAGTATATTTCACCAAGAATGTTGAACATTATTTCAAACTTTCTAATTCAGTGAGCATACAGTGGAAGGTTTGCGATGAAGTAGCAATCATTTATGAGGCTATACCACAGAAACAGTAAAAGATATCAAAGGAATTCCTTATATGAACTTTTATATTACTTTGATCATGTTTATCTAAAAAGCTACTCAGCATATTGTTCAAAGAACCACCCTAAAAGCAGTTACAGCTCAAAAACTAAATTAGTATCCATAGTCGTGGCCATCTTGGATTAACAACGACACACAGGCTGTCTGACAAAATTCAGACAAAACACCTGGTGGTACATGATTGTATGTTTCATTATCAATGCATCCCCAGCAGGCATACCTTCCCTTCATTCACAATCCCACGGACAACGTTATTGTAACATATGCCCCCCAACTTATATTTAAAATGAGCATTGCATTAATATTACAAGGCATGCAGAACTTTGTTTCCTGTATTTGTTAAGGACCCATAGTTCAGTCAAGCTCATGCATGTAGCAGTAAAGAAAGACTTCCAGTTTGATGAATGGTCCTCCCAGAACCTTTCATTCTCCGTCTACTGATGGACAAAGTTCAGATGTAAAAATAATTTTGTACATTTGTGCTCCGGGTCGCCTTCTCTTACGTGCATCAGGTCAGATCAGGAGAGGCTGGCTAGAGTGGGTAATTGAGTCCACAGCTTTGTATGGAGCCTAAATCTGGAAATAGATCTCATGGGGACCTTCAAGGATGATGTGAAACATGAACAAAAACTCCCTAGATTAAAGATAATAGGATGGGTTTCTAAATGAAGGTCAAACAACAAAATAAGCGAGACATTTCTGATTGACAACCTCCTGGAATGATTTGCTCTGTAGTGGGCTTCACAGAAGCTTCAGTTTTTAAGGCAAGTTTTGGAGATTTATCACAGTCACATTGCACTAGTTCATCAATAGTAATTTTCTCTTTTACTCTAGGGTTTGGAGACTACTTCCATTGCCCTTCGAGTAGAAGAAATCGGCTGTTCGGGACTGAAGAGACGCCAGAAACTGAACAAATAGGGCAAATACTACAAATCCCATGAGAACTTGTGGAAACTGGTAGTTCCCCGCCGTGCGCGCGTGTGGCCAGCTGAGTTTGATTAGGAACGGTTTATTAAGGCCACACGGCGTACGGCAGGTGTGGCTTACTATGGGTGTGTGCGGAGCTCCATGTCGGAGTGAATTTCCACGGAGACGGCGGCGGGCGGTGACCAGGCGGTTCGAGTTGCAAGCAAGGCTGCCGCTGTGAAGTGCTGTTTCATCAAGCGTCTGGGACAGCTTCCGAACCTCCCGGACTTCAGATAAGTGCCTCATGAGTATTTCTCCACGTTTTTGAGTTCTTTGTACCACAAACATTTGGTTATTGAAAGGGTGGGGTGCGGAGGGGGCGGCCATGTACTCCACTGGTCCGGTACTGAGTCTGAATTACAGCTGCATTTTATACGAACATTGTTAGGGACTACGCCCTGGTATACAAGGCCTTCTCCAGGACATTCAGACACCAATCCTCAGTCAACAGGCATATAGGGTTACTTTTCTGATAAAGGAATTACCATACGAATTATGTCTGGTATAAGGAACTAAGTACTCGAAGTCAGTACTATTGTGTACATGTGTTTTCATGTCTTGTTGATCACTATTGCTACGTGCTAGCCCAAAATGGGCCATGTGTTATGTCCTTCATGAGGAGAGTAAGTTTCTCCAGTGTATGTTCCATCCTGCTTGCTTTATGTAGTGTTTTATGTCAATGTGCATTGTGGTACATGTATTAAGGTGTGCTGTGGTGTTCTCAAGGAAGTTACAAGTATGTCATGTTCAGGAACTATGCAGGTTTAGTAGTATAGGGTTTTTTCCTGTTGCTTCCCTCGACCTATCCACACTAGGGTTTCCTTCAACCTTTTTCCGGTTTCCTTATATCCCCCACCCTGTCCACAACCTCTTCCTAACCCTCTTCCCCCCACTGGCTGCCACGTGGTGTCCTGTTCACTATACCAGGCACCTGTGCCAACCACGGTGGGAGGGTTGACTTCAGTTGGCTTCTGTGGTTCGGGGGAGAGTGTCGACCTCTCTTCCCTATATGGTTGTGTATCTTGACAGGACTGCATAAAACAAGTCTACATGTGCCTTCTTTTAGTGATAGGTCCTGAATGGGTATGGGTAGGACAATTCTCAAAACCCTAATTTTTGGTCAATGTGACCAGGTAGAACTTGTAGAGCTTTTCTTGAGCTTCCACCAAGGATATTTGACCTCACAAATATAAGAAGGCAGACCAGTAGAATCTCAGAGCACTTAATGATTGGCATTTGAAGAGGCAAGAGCGATATATCTGGGCTCTGACTTCTAAAGGAAGAACAGTAGTGAAGTTAGGGAGTATTTCGGAATAGTTATAGGGTAGGTTAGATTGGCATATGATTTAATGGGGGTTTGGTGACATGGATTTGGGGACAGAGGGGGGTACACCAAACCAGTGAGTGTCAAGCAGTGGTAGTCACATATACGTTTTGTAGGCAGGGAAGCCTGTCAAGGCAGTGAGAACCCCACATGTGTTTTGTAGGAGGAGGAGAATGTCTACCATAGTGCTAGGCACGTGGGAATTTCTTGCATAGAGAAGTCAAATGCAGTGTTAGCAACACAGGCATTTTGTAAGCGGTGAGAACATGAAAGCAGTGAGAACCAAATGTGTATTTTGTAGGGGAGTAGAACACTGGGTAGTGTTGGGCTCATGTACATTTGTGGATGATAGTCATACATGTCTTTTGTAGGCAGAGGAAAACACCTAGGAAATGTTAGGTATGTGTGCATTTTGTAGTCTGAAGGAGAAGTTTGAGGCACTGTTAGGCACACATTCATTTTCTAGAATGAGGAGAAGGTGAAATCAGGGTTTGGCATGCATGCATTTCGTAGGCGAAGAGAGAAAAGTTAGTGTTAGACACAGATGACTTTGGTAGGTGGAGGAGAATATAGAAGCAGAGAGAAACACAAGTGCATGTTTTAGGCCGAGGAGAATGCCGAGGCAGTGCTAGGAACATGTGCATCTTTTAAGCAGAAGAGAATGTTTAAGAAGGGAGAACCACTTGTGAATTTTGTAGGTGAAAGAGAATGGCACATCTGTGTTAAGCATAGGTACATTTTGTAAGCCGAGTAAAACACATAGGTAGTGTTTTGTACACATGCATTTTGTAGGTGGACGAGAAGGGCAAGGCAGTGTTCGGTACATGCTCATTTTGTAGGCAGTGAGAGTACCAAAGCAGGGAGAATAATTTATATTTGGCTAGCAGAGGAGAACAAAATGAGGTGTTAGGCATGTGTGCATTTTGTAGCTGGAATAAAGAAGACTGAGGCAATGCCATGCACACATTCAGGGGAAAACACCAAGGCTGTGTTAAGCACACATACATATTGTAGGCTGAGGAGTAGTTGAAAGCAGTTCTAGGCATGCATGTGTTTTGTAGGCTGAGGCAAAGGCAGAGTTGGAAACAGATACATTTTGGTGGGTGGGGCTTTTTTATTTGTATTAGCAAATACAATGATGCATGTAATTCCCTTTCAGGAAGGGACATCTGCTGATCAGATTTCCCTTTCATAAAAACACTAAAACATAATGTACACCTGTGCATTCTGCCAAAATAACCTGATGGCAGCACCTGCCCTACTGTGGCACAGTGCAGGTTCAGGTCACAAGTGCCCACTTGACAGCTAGAGTGACAGCCAAGGCTCTCCAGTGCAGGGGGTGCATAATGCACCCCTGTTCCAAAAATGGCATAACTTTGAGAATTCTGTCCTTGTGGGTACAACTGCAAATATAAGCCATAACCAAGTTAGGGTGTGGGGGCCAGCATCTCTCATAGTTATCCTTGCCACATTTAAGGTTTATGTGTATTAGTTTCAGACACGGCTCCCCCTGCCCACTGGCAGGTCTGTAGCATTGGGGGATTGCCTCTCTTTGTTTCTTTGTAAGGGCAGGTAACACCTTTTCTCCAGAGATAGCCACTCCACAGGAAGCTGGCATGGGAAGAGGAATAATAGGTCACACCCATTCACAAATGGTTAGTCCGCACACCAGGGTGAAAAGTTCTAAATGCTTTTGATTCTATTTATAGAGAAGGGAAAGTGTGGTTAGTGTAGCCAGAAAGACATCTGTACAGGTGAGGGAAGAGTATACAATTGTGTTTTTCTCTGCCTCTCTTTCTCTTTCATGTCCCCTCTACTTCCTGTAGCACAAAGCACTTTGGGACTGATGTCAGGAGGTCAAGGTCCACTCTTTCCAAGAGCAGGGGTTGGACCTCTAAAGCAAGCTAGCTTTAGTCCAATCACCTGCACATTTTTACCTTTAAAAGAAGGGGTCTCACTCCACTTCTTTGAATCGTCTCTGGAATCAACTCCAGGAAGAATATTTTGCTAGACCCTTCAGAGAGAGCAGGCCTTTTTTAAAGTCCTCCAGTTGTGAGGTGAGGGCAAGTGTTCTAAGACAGAAACACGCGCTGGCCCTTATCCATCCCCAGGGACCATTGGGGTGAACTGTGCTGCTGGATCAAGACCTGCATCTCTGCTAGCCACACTGTTGCCTAGGACCTCATTGTGTGGCAGGATCCAGAAGGGTTGTGCCAGACTCCGCTGTGTTTGGGAGCCAGAGAAAAGGAACAACCATTTCCCTTATGGAGTGGGACTCACCGCCTGAAATCTCGAACAGCCAAGATCCCTGTGTTTTTGACTCTGAATCGGTGTGAGGCATGATTCAAGCATGTTCGATGCCGAGAAAACCTACTACAGGGGCCTTTGAAACTGCCTTCAGCATTCTTTGCTCTATGATCTACTGTTTACCTTTCAAGTCTGTTCACTAATCCACCGGGCTAGCCAAAGCTCGTTATAGCCTCAGGTTAAACCAACAATGTACTGCTGCCTTGCATTGCTCGAGTCGCAATTCAAAGCAGCAGCTTCTCCATCTCTGATCCTATAAGTCAATTGACCTGACCCTGATGCCTTCGAAAGTGACCCTGAGCCTCCACATCGAATCAGCTTGCCTGCACATCCTGGTACCCCCTCAACCAATGTCGAACCTCAACTGCTGACTGAACCTGGTGACCACCCAATCTGCACAGCTCGAGTAGACGCTTTGAGACCACACCTATCTTCTGTTCGGTCGGAACCGTTACTTTCATGAAACCTCGAGAATAGAAAGCGTAAGACCAGGAAACCAGGCTGGAAAATACTGCATTGTGTGTCGGAGGTACCCGGGGGCCCTCCCGCATTGATAATCAAGGCGGGGGAAGCAGCAGCTTCTGTGGTATTGTCCTTGGCTCCAAGAGCAAAGCAACGCCACAGCAAAATCAACACAGCCGGGGAGTTGGGGAGACTGATACAAGAGCGGTCTGTTTTGAAGCCAAGGTTGCAGGCGTCAACATTGTATGGCAAGTGCTGGAACGAACATTGCTTGAAACTTGTGTGATAACCAACACAAGTAAAGTTGAACTGCAGATGAGTGATTGAACTTTGAAACCAAGCTACAATACCTTTCACAGAGTGGTCCAGCACCATGTGTGTGCTCAATCGAAGGTCTCTGTAAGGCATCCGGCTGAGAGTTGATAAAAGTGAAAGAGTGGCAAAGGATTATGAATCAACGTGTTCCTGCCATGGGTCAAGCAAAATCTGGTGCACAATCAAAAGTCTTTCATGTTGATACAGTAAAGAAAGTTTATGGCAAAGTAGATAAAGTTGGTCCGAGCCCAGCTGAGGGAGATTAATTGAAAGGTTTGGGTTAAAGCAAGTTTGTGATAAAGTAGATAAATTGGTCTGAGACCGGCGGAGGAAGACTGATTGAAGATTTTGTGTCAAAGTGGATCTGATTCCGGCAGAGGGGGATCCGGGGTGAACAGTGAACCACCCGAGAACTTGGATACGTGAAAATCCTGAGAACATTGTGTTAAAGTGGATCTGAGCCCGGCGCAGGGGGATTCGAGGTGAATAGTAATCACCTAAGAAAATTACATTGTTTATATGTGAAATACAAAAAGGAAAGGAACTTTATTGTTTGTTTGTTGCAATAGGCCCTTTGAGAGAAGAGACCTTGAATGGCAAAGAGACTTTGGCACAGAAGGCCATGATGTTAATGTTTTGAACTTCACCCTCATACTAGAGAAGCCAGAGACTGTGCGAAGCTCTAGTGTGCCACCTTGTCCCATGTTGAAAACATGGGGAGGGGTAGCCTATGGCTTGAATATCCTGACATATGATTTCTTGAACACTTTTCTTTTGCATTACATTGTTTCCCACACTATACGTATTTAGACGTAAGGATTGGCAATAGGTTTATTAGTATAGGCCCTTTTATTTTGACAAGTCACCACTAGGACTGCGCTATTATTATTTGATGGTCATAGCTTGCTCCCACCTTTAGATTTAGGTCCAGATAGGAGTTTTTCAAACATAATTGAAGTTCAATAAAAACCCTTGAACTATTGTCACGTGTGTCTGTCTTACTGTTGATACCGTGCCTTCCTTACAGTACATACCACTATTAGCACAACATCACACAACACCACAATACTGCTTTGCACACACATATCATCCCAAACTCTGAACTGCACACACCATCCTGCACTCTGCAAACATACAAAACACACATCAAACATACCCATCACTCCACTTCATAGACATGAACTACCCAGAACGCCACCAAATACACGCACACTGGCCCAGCAACACACTGTACACCTACCTGTACAGACACACAGCCTCTGCATGGCAAAACGCATGCACACGCAAACACACACATGTGTGATAACAGCCAGCAAATCACTGACCACAGATCCTACACCACCAATGCACTGCACACAAACACACCTAAATAAACACACACACATACACACACCCCACCCCAAACTGCACTGCATATACATACCACAAATTGTACTTCACCCACCCTCTTAATTTTCCCATTTTCCAGCAAACTCTCAGAGGAGCGCACCTCAAATCTGGAAGGATCGAGTTATGTGTGAGAGTGTGTGCGTGTTCTATGACATGTAATGCTGGCCTGTTAGAATCTATGTGTTGTGTTCCAAAATGCCTCAGATAGTACTTTTCAATCTACAGCCACCAGTTGCTTTTATGGGTGTACATCCCCCCCGCTGCACCACAAATATTCTAGGTAGACTTTCACTTCCTCCCTCAGTGCACCTGTTTCATCCTTGTGTTTTTATGACTTTCCGAGTTTTGATTTCGTTACTGAAAGGCATTTTTTTGGTTTTAATGGACTTTTGCTTTTTATGTACACTCACTTTTGGGCGATAACTCTGAATGTGTTATACTAGCATGGTATGATAAGCTATGATATGTCATTTAGGAAGCAGCTGAAAACATTACTCTTTCGGTAATTGTTATATATTCAGCATAGACTCCCTTGAGTCCCCTGTCACTTCTTTTCTCTTCTTTCTATGTTGTCCTGTGATCTTGTCCTCTCGTGTACTTGTCGCGCCCTGATGCTCGCGACCTCCGGCGCGTTATAAATATATAAATAAATAAATAAATAAAAAATTGATATGTGGGTTCACTTTAATGTCATAGCCCTTTTACAAAGTTGACAATCGGTGTGAAGTAGCCAGAAGACACGAAGTAACACTAGGCAAAAGCCCACATAAATATATGATACACTTTAGCAGCACTCAGTTCATTAAAGGGAAGCAACACCCAAAGTAGACATGCACATGTAAACTCGTAGCACGACTCTGATCCCTTGCTGAACAGAAAATTCCTTCTTTTCTATCTTTTAATAGTACAAGGTAAAGGCAGCGGAGGTTGAGAAAGATAATCACAGTGGTCAAAGTGGGCGGGAGCATTTTCTTGTTTTTTTGTTTTGTTTTACTGTTTCTATACTTTTAATTGAAACAAGATAACATTCCGGAATGGCTTCGATTTAAAATAAAAGTGTAGGGAGAAGTTAAAACTTGCACTTCAGTGCACTGCACTGAAGATTCCCTTAAATGGCAGGTGTTTTTGTTTGGGGGTTTGATTGCAAGTGGGGTGAGGGTGTGGATATGGCATTTGTGGGGAGCAGGGGCAGGCCAGCATGGAAAGGAGTTCCCTACTTCTTTTCGTACACCTCAACCACTGGATAATCATGTCTGGATTATGGAGATTAACTCTCGAATACCAGCGCCAGCACAAGAGGAATGAAGCCTCGCCACACTGCGATTACCATCCACATAAAGCTTGTCGATTGGCCCTCGAACTTCCAGGCAACCCGGTCCAGGCAATTGTTTTCCGAGGAACTACAGCTCAAAACCCACCTTCACTTAAGAGTGCACATTATTCCTCCCAGCTATAGACATGTTTGTCTAAACAAATAATTATAAGCCGTGTCTCTCCTTTTCCTATGTGCTTTGGTTGCTCACACCCAGGAGGAAATGGAAGGCTTCGAATATGCCCAACCTTGAGCCAAAGAGTCATTGACAACTGTTTTCTCTTGGATATTTCAGACCAAAGAGTGCCAGATTGTCACTGCTTAGAGGGTGTTTAATGAACAGTTGCCTTTCTAAATGGTTGTCCATCTGTGAATACTTCTTTTATCTTAGCCTCCCACACATTATTTTACAAAATTACCTCTAAATGAATTTCCCCCCTAGTGAATTCCTAGCATCCTTCTGGGAATATAATGAAATGGGCCATGCATTGCTGAATCACCTAAGATAGTGGTGAACAACACAGAATAGCACACTGGAGCAGTGCAAATGAAATGCACTCACATCACACTGCTCCAACTTCTTGCACAACTCACATTGGTGAATTCCCCCTCATTGAGAGAACTTGCAGATAAGGCTCCTCCAGTATGGTTTTCCATTCCTTGTTCCTATTTCCTTTGCCCTAATATGCCTTCCCCCCATTGACCTTCCGTACACAGCCAACCCTTGGTGCTGTGACTTCTGACATTTGGCCTTGCAGACCCAGATAAATGCATGCGGTTTGCAAATGGATGCTCAAATAAATGCTACCTGACAATTCTGCCCTTGACATTTAAGAGGCTTGCCAGGCACATCTTGGGGCCATTACGCAACCACCCTTCTATTTATTCTGGTATTTTCTCTCAAGGAACTATAAACTGTCATCACTAGAAACGAGCACGTCACCATGAGATTTCATATCTTTCCTGATCAGCTTTTCATTTGATCCACCGTCTGTCATTACACACACACCCATACTTACACAACCACATTCCCTATACATCAACCCTATTGGATGTATCCAATTCATTTAAAAAAAAAATGTATTTCAATGGGGGAAATCCGGTTTTAGTTTTTATTCCAACATAACAAAATACAAACGTCACAAGTGAGCAATACATTATCTAGGCAAATAATTAACAATGTATAGAAAAAACAATTCTGCAAATGAAAGAAATGAATAAGAAAGGAAAGCAAAAGGGTAGTAGAAAGAAAGTCAAAAAACAAAGAAGGACAGAGAACCAGAAAGCAATTGGTTAGCCAATGGAACCACCAATGCAAAATCAATGAAACATTGAACAAAAATTACAAGCATGAATTAACACAGCAAAGGCATTTTCCAACTACGGAGACATCACATTGTGTACTAAAATGAAATTCAACCATAGACCTCCAGGAACCTGTTCCAAATGTCCCAGAATTTCTCAATATCATCCGTATTCTTGTAAATTGCCCTCTCATAAGTTGAAACAGTCAAAAGTTCATCCACCCATTCATCAATGTTAAAGGAGCTGTTCGACTTCCACAATCTCAGTATCATCCTCTTAGCGATCATACCGGCTCGGAGTATCCAAGTCGCCTGCCCAAAAGAGATATTGTCAATCTTTGATACGTCCACTAGAATCAGCAAGGTAGCAGAGAGGGGAATCGTACAACTCAAAACCAGTCCCAACCTCTCACAAATGTACTCGCAGAATTTCTTAGCTTTAGGACAAAACCATATCAGATGACCGAGGGAACCTCTAGCATCCTTACACTTCCAACAGAGTTCATTGTCCATGAGTTGTCTCTTAAACAACCGGACTGGAGTCCAGTAGGACCTAAAGAGCAGTTTCGTTTGCGATGCCCTAAGACCCCAATCCAGACCTACCAAAAATTGTTCTTTATTCATGTTTAGCAACATATGGTCTGCCCCTTTTTGTCACCCTGCAGTCCAGGGCATGCCCTCCTTGTTTATTCCTTCCAGAGGCCATTTACGACCCCCTTCTCACTTCCAGTTTCCTGGGCGGAAGTTTTGTCATCATTCCTTCGCTTTCTGTAGACAAGATTCTGTTCTAACCCGCGATTAACACCTCCCAGTGAGTTTCTGCTGAGAGGAAGGCCCTCCTTTTGGCCCTCCTTCTGGGAGAAAAACCTGGTTTTCCAGTTCTTGCAGCTTCAGCCAGGCTAATTAACTTCTTAAACCCAGCAAAAACCAAATTTGTTACATCAAACATAAATACATTTCTTCTTGGCCTTAAAATCTGTGGGAAAAACACAACTAAAATCTGTATTCCTTTTTGGCAACAATCCTTTTTATGTTTGCTAATCCAGCAGACTTTTTAGTTTTAGGTCCTTTTAAAGTTTCACCAGTACTACTATGACAGCTGTCATTCTGGTAGCCCCGGGCACTGCACCCAGATTTTGGCATCTGCTGTCAGTTTTCAGACAGTCACGTTTGTCTGAAGAATGTTTTGCTCTTCACATTGGGACTTTGTATGTTTCACAATACTTTTAGATTAGATACATGAATTTTAGCACCAGGCAAGATTTTGAATGTGGAGAAGTGTTGTGTATCGGTATTTAGGAGGTTTTAGCAACAAATCAAATGTCATGTGTAGGCACTTGCAAAGTGCTGCTTCTCTCTCTGTACTCTGTTTGCTGGTCATGGAGCCCACTGGCACCTTTTCTGCAGGGTGTACTCTATTTCCCCGCACATGCATCATGGGTGGTAGGTTGTGCATCCCTCTTTTTGTGTGCTGAAGCACACGGTTTTGTAGGCTTTTGGGGATTTTTGGCACGCACAAGGGTTTTGCTGCCATTGTTGCCGTTTCTTTCACCATAACTGGCAGGGTGATGCCACATAGCATTGCGGAGTGGGTCAATACATCCCACCGCTACAAGTGAAGTTTGCTAACTTAGTAGTTCTAAGTGACTTTAATATTAGATTCAATTCCCTGCATGCTCTTGTAAAGGCCCATTTTTTTTAGTCTTTGTCAGATCTTGGTCTTAACCTGTTTGGTCATGAGCCCACTCATGTTTTATGCACTATTTTAGACCTTGTTTTCTCAGTGGACTCCCATATCTTTGTTTCTCCTGTTCACCAAGTTCTTTGGTCCGATAATTCTAGTGCCTTTTGTGGTGCAATTTCCAGTGCCACTTTCTAAACTCCATCCTTCTGCTATTATGAGACACAGCTGATGTTCTGTAGATCATAATATCTTGCTGTTTATGATTAACGATACGTCTAATAGCGGTCCCATGGTAGATCTGTCCACCCTATCTGATATGTGCAATTTTGTGGCTGATCAAGTCACCCCTTTGAAACTCATCAGACCTCAGAGTAGTCCTTCAGATCCATGGTTCTCGGACTAGCTTAAAACTGAACGTCTCAAACTAAGACAAGCTGAACGTAAGTGGAGTCTCTCCTATGGGCTGGCAGAGAAAACAGCTCTCTGTCAGTTTACCAAACATAGCCAAGCAGCCATCTGAGATGCTAAGCAGGTCTTTTTTACCCATAAAGTAGAGACAGCCCTGAATCAGTCTAAAGCACTGTTTACAGTGGTTAAATCACTCTACCACTCATTCTACTCATTCTACAGTGATGCCTACTCAAATACCTTGTGACTCGCTGTCCAAATTCTTTGTAACAAAAATTGTAGATATACACACCAACATCCATCTGGCAGGTCAGACTGCTGCCACCATGGGCCTGGCTAAGGTAGAGGCTACGGCTCCATCTACTTGGTTGCATTTCCCTGTGTTTTCTTTCGAAACAGTATTTAATGCGGATCGGTAGCATAAATTTGCTTCTCCCTCCGATCCTATCCTCCTGGATGTACTCAAAGACATCATGCCTGGCAGAGGTCTCCTGGGTTACTCAGGCCGTTAATCTATCCTGTCAGTTGGTCTTCTTTCCGGTGGAGCTCAAACAGGCCTCTGTCATTAATCTTCTTACAAAAACATCACTGGATCCTTGTGTTCTTGCTCATTTCTATCACATCTCCCTTCTTCCCTTTTTTATGAAACTGTTGGCATCTTGGGTCTCCTCTTTGTTGCTCCTTTCTTGAGTCTTCATGTTTTTTTTATGCCTTTCAGTCATGGTTCCTTTCCGGGGCGTGGCACAGAGTGTGTCCAGATTTTCATAGTTGATGATTTGGCCCGGCTGGTTGACAGTAGTGGAGTGGAAGCCTTGATACTGTTAGATCATTTGGCCGCTTTCGACATTTTCAACCACTCCATCCTGTTGTCCTGTTTGACCTTGGCGGGTCTCTCGGCCTATCCTGACTGACAGGAACCAATCATTTTCTCTCCCTCTTTTTTCCTCCCCATCTCATGTGATTTCTTGTGGTGTCCCACAGTGCTTAGCCTTGTCCCCTATGCTATTTAACATCTACATTCAGCCTCTTGTCTGCCTCGTCAACTCCTATGGCCTCCGATGCTATTCATATGCTGACAACACCCAGATTTTGCTTCGTTAGGACTTAGCCATGCTGAAGTGTCATCACATCTGTGTCAGTGCTTGGCGGCCGTGAGGGGGTGGATGAACAGCAACTTGCTCAAGCTTAATGGGGACAAGACAGAGGTTCTGGTGGATGGTTCTCCTCTGAATCCTGCACTTTGGGTTATTTTCCTGTGCAAGTGACAGTAGTTAAGAATCTGGGCTTTTACCTCTTCTTGTCACTCTCGATGGCCTCTCAGGTTATTGTGGTCTGCAAAACAGGCCCCTTTCATCTCGAAGTGACGTGCAAAGCATTGCCACTCTTGCCTAGCCACTCATGACCCTTGGTATTTGCATCATAGTCTTAAGTTGTATAGACTACTGCAACAGCCTGTTTCTAGCTCAGCCCATGGGCCTTATTTGCTGGCCACAGCTTTTGCTAAATCTAGCGCCCTGTGGGGCCACTAAGTCCTCCTGTGAATCGCATATCACTCCTGTTTTGTGCTCACTCCACTGGCTCACTGTGGCCAAGAGGAATTATTTTAAAACGCTGCTTGGTACAACAGGCTTATTATCGCCAGGGGGCTGATTACCTTCCAGACAAATGTGTTCCCTACCTCCCCGGATGGACTCTCCACTCGGGCAGTGCTTGCTTAGTATTGGTTCACAAATTTCAGCTTTCTAGGGTGGGGGGCCTGGATTTCTCTATTGCCACTTGAAAGCTGTGGAATGCCCTGCCCCTTGCTCTTAGGTGTACTCAGACCATGTTGAATTCAGATGCTCACTGAAGACACTCCGATTTTATGTTATTTGTATGCCTCTTTCTGGCTGTGTGCTTCCTAGTTCCAAGTTGCCTTTGGGTGAACGTGTGCTATTTAAATCTAGCTAACATAACATAACATAATGGAATGTTGTGTTGTGATGCTAACTGGCCATAATTAATCTAGGCACTTTTTTGCTTACTTGACGTAATGGATTCTGCCACCACTTTGCTAACAAGACTAATTGGAATGTGGGGATGATTTGCTCAAAGGGCATAGTGGAAACTGGCCTTACTATGCTAACTGTGCATATCCTTAGCAGAGGAGTCAGTAGCTGAACGTTGGATGGTAATGGTGCAACATCATGGGGTTTTAATGGCAATACCCAGAAATATTGTGAGTGCCTGGGATTCTGACAGCAAACCCTTGAAATGGTGTCTGTACTATTGCTTTTGATGATATTACCTGGCATACTATGGCAATACCTGCCATATGGAGTATCACAGCATATCATAAAGACAAATGGTGATGCTTTCTAGACATTATATGACAATAGCTGACAAATGGTGAAGTTCCTGGGTATATGATGCCGGTGCCGATACACAACGTATACATCAGCCGGAACTATTGTTTTTGACAAGGCCTGTTTTCATATGTACACAGTAGTAGCCAATGATCCTAAATCAGTGAAGTGGGAAAATGGGAAAACACCCTCCCCCATACACATCAAAGCAATGGCCCAGGACCTCAAGACCCAAGCACCCCTCGCGAGAGGAGTTCGACCCCTTCACTTCATCACCAGATGGACAGGTACCCTGTGTCCGCGGCCCACACGCCCGGGGGGCCTGCCCACTACCACGTCCGGGAACCGCCGACGTCAGCCTCATGGACCAACTCGACTAGACAACAGCCACAAGCGCCATCATCATTAGAGATGCCATGACGACATAGCCTACAGACAAGAACACACGTGCCACCATGCACCCTGGTCACTCACACACCATCCCACACGAAGAACATACTCAGTGCTACGACATAGAGGACCGACACACCCACAGACACGCATCATTGTTATTTTTCACATAGGCTTTCTCCAGCACCGCAGAAACGCAAGACGCCTGAAGAACGTGTATATGTTTATATACATATGCTTGCAGATGCTTTCTCGCTACCTGCTCCTGTAAAGACGTCACCCTATATATCTACTGCTGCTTGTGACGCTCGATCACCCATAACGACTCCCATACTATGGATCTTGTACCGCCACCCAGAAACTAGGCCAAGGTAGGCCTCAAAACAAGAGTCTCCAGACAGGAGCCGCTCAACCGAAAATCCTCTCAGATGAAAAATCAAAGCGCTGATTACACAGAACGAGCCCCAACAAGAACCCACTGCCAAGGCCGCAATGTAGCCATTCACATGCCGCGCTCCCCGCGCCAAGGTTACACCTGCCGACGCCGAATGCTTCTCAGAGCCGAAATACAAATCAAATGCTCATAATTCTGCTCCAGACACGGTTTCTCCATACGTGACCAAGCCGAGCTGACCAGATGCAAAGCCAGCGAGACAGAGAGTCGCCGGAGTCCCACGTCTGGGACGCAAGATGCAATAACAGAGTGACAAGTTGGACACCTACAGTGGTGGGAAAAGACATGCACATTAGCCACTAGCCAGACCTGTCCACTGTCCACCACTAACACATAGCTGCACATTGTTGCCAGCACTAGGTACATCGCAAGCTGGGAACAGCAATGGTCCCAGGCTTGGCGGCTCGTGGATGAACCAATCAAAATACAGGGGGCTCATCACTGACGCCATTCTGGGTAGCCAATCACCAAGTGTCCCCTTGTAACCAATTTCATGTAACAAACTGTTAGGAACGACCCAAGTGTACCACCTGACCTGTCCTTATCCAATAATCCACCCTTCTATAGGCTCCTATACTAACCCCACCACTCGGGGAGCCAACCCGAGGTGGCGTTACGTTTTTGGGGACCGTTTTCCCAGGTGACGATAGTAGCGCATCATACTACAGTAAAAAGGGCCTGCGAGCCCCACGAAAAGTGAGAGAATCTCCCCGGATGCATACGGGCTTTTACAATCCCTTGCGGTTACTAGAATAAACAGCAGTAACTCCATTTCTCTTGTGTGTGCCTCCTACTCCTTTTGGGACACGGGAGGAGTTGGGGCCTCCCCAGTCCGGAGGTTCGCGGCAGCTCTGCCGGCCCCCAGGAAATCACCCCGACAAGTTGGAGGCACTACTGAGATCTGTTTAAGGTCTACCTAACCTAACGATAGCCACCAGAAGGCCTCTTGCAACAAGGCCGCCCGGCAGCGCGGTCCCCTCTGCCGTTGCCCCCTTTTGAGGACTACTGGACCATTGCGGAACTGCGAGTCGACGGGACAGCGCAATCTGGATATTGGCCATTGGGAGCTGACTTGAGAAGTATCCCGCCTGCGGTTGGCGAGTGTCCAGATGTGATCCAGACGAGGGGAGGTGACGAGCCGCTTTGCAGGGGCGCCCGCAGTCGAGCAGCCCCTGCTCACGAGGACTTGATGTGAGAATGGCATGCCCAACCAGCAATGTAATGTTGTGCGGGAGGGGGGAGGAATTGTAACAAGGGTGACGGGTGGTTGCTACAGTGTGTGGAAACTGATTTGGGTTAATAAGCGGCGGTAGATGTGCGAGGTGTAGCAAGACAGGCCGACGGCAGTCTGCTACAGCGTCACGAAGTGGATTGGGTGGAGCTTCAAGTGCCCATGTGTGACGGCAGATCACGCGGATTGGTCTAGATCGCAGACACCTGTATGAGGGAGATATTGCTTTTCTATGAATTGACATTGTAGATCAATGAGTAGATGAGGTTCCCTGCTAATTGAGCGTTTTAGTTCAGTGAGAGGATGATGTTTTCCCGCAGGAGGTAGCTAGATTATTCCAGAGTGCGGAAGATAATTGGCTGGTTAAGCTCCCCTGGAGAGGGGGCGTATCACACGCGAGGCGACACAGCATGCGCAGTCCGATTATAAAAATTAATTGTTGATTACCTCGCTCCAGACGTAGTGGGAAGACAGCTGTGGGTTTAATGGGGATTGAAAGTGTTAAGAATAGCACGCGCCTATTCGTTATTAAGTTGTTCGTACTTGCAATGTCTTGTAGAGGTTGGTGACATCACCCATAGGGCTTGAATAGGACGCAACGACCATCTCGTGCTCATCCAAAGGTGGTTGGGGGTAGGAAGTACAATAAGGGAGGGTGAAAGGGGAGAGGCGGCTGCGCACGGAGAATGCCGGCTGTGCTCGACAGAGGGAGGGGACAGAGCGGGTAGTGAAGAAGGGGAGGAAGAGGAGCTGAGTTGAAGGTGTGCAAGATACAGGCGGCACAGGAAGGTGGGGCAGCTTAGAGGCACACCACACAGGGCACGCGGCCACAGAGGGCTTCGTGCACCATGGCCGAAGGGGGCCATAGTAGTAAAATAGGAAAAGTAGAGGAGCAAGAGCAAGCACTTTAAAAGTTGAAATTGCCTTTTTTCAGCGAACTGTCGAAAGTCCCCAGCTTTATGGGGCCAGGTAAAAGGTTGGAGGTGAAAAGGGTGAAAGTGTAACATGGCAACGTACTACGGGTCGGGGGCAGGAGCAGGGTTGGGGCTCAGAGCAAGCGCTTTAACCACACCACTCCAACACATCTGCGTGACATTGTCACTACATAGAGAAAAGATGATAAAGTATAGCAGTATAGCATTGAGTGGACTCAAGGAACTGACAACAAAATAAGGGTACCGTGGCCGCCCAACGGCAGCTTTGACACATTCACCCAACACTACCTACTGACATACCTGCATAATACTTACAAAGGGAAAAAATTAGCAAACCATTTAGCGGTTTTCGATCTTTGGAAGATGTTCCAGGGAGGTACACCGGGGGCCCAGTAGTGTACGCAGTACAGGAGGCAAAAGAAGAGAAGGTGAAAGGAAGAGATGGGGGTACAACATGCAAAACCTCACCCAGTACCGAAGAAAGTGAGGAGGAGGCTGAAGGGTCATTTGCCATAGCAGAAGCAAAGGTGAAAAAGGAAGGGACAGGGGACGTGCCCATGGCTAAGGTAGTAAAGAAAGAGGAGGGGGATTGTATCCAGTAACAGAACTAAGAGAAGCCGCCCAACATCAACTAACGGCTGCTGAGGGGTACTCAAACCCCACATACAGCCCTGCACCATACGCACCAACAGATAGCTGTCAAAAGGGGGAGGTGACATCGAGCATGGCAGATATAAGCAAAACGCAGGCAAGCATGGGGGACGGGAAGAGGATCCCGAGAGAATTTGCAAACATAGGACCAGATGAATGGATAGCAGCACAGGTACTTCTGAAACTCCGGAGAACACTAACGGGGGAAGAAGAGGACGCAGGGGGAGAAGGTAAGAAGGGAAGAGGTAGACCTTGCACAGGCAGGGGACAAGGTAAGCAAAGAGAGAGAAGGGCAACTGTCGCAAGAAGAGGAAGAGCTGCTGGAGAAAAGGTTGTTGGAATTGAGGGAAATACAAAGCGCACTGATAGGCAGTTTGAAAAGGAAACACGGGACAGAAAGGAAGAGAGGAAAGCAAATAAGGAAGAAAAGGAGAGGATGAGAGAAGAAGAAGAAGAAAGAAAGAAGGAAGAAGCGCGCATAAGGGCAATAGCTGAAAGAAAGGCACGCCTGGAGCAGCGGGAGATGAGGAGAAGGGAGGAGGAGTGGGAAGAAAATGAGAGAGAGATGGGACTGTGGAAAAAGAGGATAATATCAGAAAGCGCGAGGAAATATGAAGAAGGGAAAATAATAGAGAGCATATTGAAAAGGGAAAGGGGAATATGGGGATAAAAGAAGAGAAGGAGAGAATACTGGCAAAGGTAAGCGAAGAGATAATGGAAGAACTTTGCAGGAAACGAGCGGATATAGGTGGCGAGGTAGTAAAGAAGAAGAATGAGGAAGAGGGAGGGAAGAGAGCAGAGAACGGAAAGGGAAGGTACCCCCGCCAGGATAGAGAGGTTGCAACAACATCACCTCCTTTGGCTATGGCCAAAGGCAGTGAGTACACAGACATAGACCTAATAGATTTAAGGACAGTGACAGTAGGGGGAAAATGTACAGAGTGGGGTTTGACATTTCATGATGGATTCTGCAGTGAGGAAGAAGAAGGATTGTGCGAAGATAGAAAATATAGAAGTAGGGAAAGCTCAGATAAACTATATATAACACATACTAACCGCGAGTCACCATGGGCATGCGAAAGAAGGGGGGACAACAAACAGGAGAAGTGAGGAGGAGCGAAGAAAACAGAGAAGTATCACCACCATTGACACCAACACCTGTGCACACCCCATATGTCAACAGACTTAGGTACCTCCCAGGACGCAGGCAAGAGGAGCAAAAAGACACCTCCATGATGGGACAAGAGGGTAACAGGAAGGGAAGGAAGTACATGGGAAGCGATAGCGCGACATATTGTCATGTCAACAATATAGAGGAGTTACACAGCATAGAAGATGATAAATACACCATTCTATCCCCACAGAGGCGGACACCCGGGGACGTAAAGGAGTACAACTTGATGCCACTACTGGAGAGGGGGGATCAAGGCCACAATATCTTCCATGGAAACATGTAGATAAAGAGAATATTAAATGCAGACTTCCATCTCTGAGTGGAGGAGCGGGGAAAAGGATATATAAGATAGAGAAACACACCGTGGATCAGAAGTTAGCGGTGGCCGATGTAAAAGGTTTATTAATTTCCATATTGGGGGATGCTGCAGACGACATATGGAGGAGGGCGGAGTTCCTAGGAGTAACGATAAACAACACGTCACATGATGGAGCACTGTTTGCTTACTGCAGGCACGCTCTATGGCAGGTCTTGAGGGTTCAGTACCCAGACACCTCAGATATAGGAGCAATAACATCTCGCAAGATGCGTGAGAATGAGGATCCTGTTGATTACATCCAGGAGATACAGGAGAGGTGGCGCCTAAAAACACGGGAACCGTGGGCAAAGTCACTAGCAACATTTTACCACATATTAATACAAGGGCTCCCAGAAGAAGTACAAAGGCAGCTGATAAACCTAGTGGGAATGGAGGCAAAGGCCTGGCCAGAAATACAACTAACAATAGTGGACTACTGCAGGAGGGGGCAAGAAAAAATGAAACAAAAGGAGGAAGATAGGAAGGTTGAGGAAGCGAAGTCGGTCCAAAAGAAATGATCTAAATATGCCATGAAAGGGGCACTGATAACAGCACCCACACCCACACAGGCCACTGTAACACAAGACACAACTCAACAACAGATGGCACCACTGCAGCAAGCACCATTTATGACACAACAGATGCCTCCGCCCCCACCATACACGACACACGCGGGAGGGGGTTATATGCAAATGCAGACTGGATAGGCAAGCAACTACAGAGGGAGGGGAGGACACATGAGAGGGAGAGGATTTGGTGGAAATGCACAACAGCAAGGCGGAGGGTTCCGGGGTTACAGCTAATTTGGGCAGCAGGGATACTCGGATAACCCAGGGGGATACCCATGGCTAGCACGGGAACCACCAATATGCTGGATATGTGGGGTAGTGGGACACATGTCATACACATGCAGACTAGGGCCGGGACAAGTAGTTTGGGGGGAGCAAGGACAGCAAGGGCCTATTGGTGAACAGCAATTTTACCAACAACTGCAAGAAGTATAGCCACTACAAGCACCACTGCAGACCAAGCCGCAAATTCAAGGGTACACGCAACAACCACAGGTGCAACAACAACTACAACCACACACACAGCAAGCACAACAGCACCCACAGCCACAAATACAAACACACATACCACCACAATACCCACAACACCAACCACCACAGCAAGTGATTGCAGCACAACAGCAACAGGTCCAAACAGCACAACAGTTCACACAAATACAGGACACTGTGACATCGTCGGTTGACACACCTGTATACCACACACAGCTGGGGAATGTGACAATATTGGGTCACAACCCTTACACTGGGAGTGGTCAGTCACTATAGCCACAATAGGACAGCCCACAGATGTCCTTGATGTCTCCCATCCTATCGGTAACACCTAAGCCTGCGGAGGAACCACGCATACAGGTGGCCATAGGTGACAAAAAATTCTCCTTCCTAGTTGACACCGCAGCAACCAGGTCTTGCATAAGGGAGGGAAAATTTAACTTGCCAGGTGAGGCTATGAACACTCAAGGGTTTTCTGGGGCTAAAGGGTTGGTTACCTTCACTGATAACATCTCCTTATCTATAGGGGATCATGACATGTCACTCCCGTTGCTGTATTCAAGGCAATCCCTAGTGAACATACTTGGGAGAGACATCGTGATCAGATTGAATATGACCATCTCCTTTACTGAGAAGGGGATAATCTGCTCCACACCTGCAATTAAAATGCTCACAGCACGACACATACTGCAGGCTTATTGTGGTAAAACAGTGGCCAGGGCAGAACCAGTAGATGGAGACATCTTCCAGTATGGAACAGATATGGCAATAGCATGGCTACCAGGAATTGAAGGGAGAATTTGGAGAAGGCCAACAGCTTATCTTTTCAGACCCAAAACACCAGCCAGTGAAAAGGAAGGGGCCATGATGCAATTAAGCATAGAGAGTATTGTGGTTACAGCAGACTACATTGCAGTGCATGCACAGGACAGAGAAGGGAGAGCATGGAGGGCAGTAATAGCACTGGCTGAGGGGTGGCGTCTCACAAAGGTCAAAGGTATCAGATGAGGAACTATTCTCTGATGATAATGGAGAAGGGGAGATGGTGTTTGAAATGAGTGTTAACATTTGGTTGAGAGTGACGTACAAAGAAGTAGCACAAAAGATGACAATGGCACTTGAGGCGCCTGCCACTACAGCAGCGCCATTTTACGAGGATGACTTAGCAGCAGTACCAGCGTTTCTGTGGACCACCAGTCCATACAACGTAGGATGTATCAAAAGCACTGGAGGAGTAAAAATAAAATTGAAAAAAGGAGCAATGCTGCCAAGAGCCAAGCAATGCCAACTATCAAAGGAAGCAGATGAGGGGATATATGAAACAATAACAGCACTGATAGAAGGAGGGATACTAGTACCATCAGAGTCCCCATGCAACACCGATGTATACCCTGTGCGCAAGGCCAAAGGTGGGTTTTGGCATTTCATACAAGATCTAAGACCTCTCAACAATATTGTAGAAGCAGAATACCCTATAGCGGCTAACCCAGCCACTATATCATGTGGGATACCAGAAGCATCACGGGGTACCGTGATTGACCTCAAAAACGCATTTTTCTCGATACCCCTACACCCTGATTCACAAGACCTGACCAGCTTCACATACCGCAACATAAAATGGAAACACATCAGACGACCACAGGGGTACTGTGAATCACCATCCATTTTTAACAGAGTGATACACATGGATTTGAGTAACCTACAAATGGAAAGCACGGTAATGCAATATGTAGATGACATTATAATATTCAGCACCACAGAGGAAATGTGCAGAAGAGACTCTGTAAAGATGCTCACAGTACTAGCTGAGAAATGGTACAAGGTTGACAAGCAGAAATTGCAATACTGCCAAGAACAAGTACTGTACATAGGCCAATTGATTTCACAGCAAGGTAGGAACATTGCACCACAAAGAGCACAGGCCATAACAAACACACCACAGCCACAGACAGTGAGAGAATTGCAACAATTTTTGGGACTATGCAACTATTGCAGGGTATGGGTTTTCAACTACAGCACATACATAGGACCACTGCGTGAGGCCCTCAGAGAAGCGCAGAGGGGGGAGAAGAAGTTGGGATGGACAAAGGAAATGACAGAGGCTTTCAGTGAACTAAAACATGCCATCTCCACTGCACCAGTACTAGCAACCCCAAACTATGAAGAGCCATTCTACATATTTTCACATTGCGACTCAGCAGTAATGAAGGCGGTAGTAACGCAAAAGACAAGCATGGGACACAAACCAGTAGCATTTTATGGTGGCCATCTAAATCCTGTAATGATGGGCCACTTTCCTTGCAAACAAAGCCCAGCTGCAGCAGCATTTGCAGTAGAAAAATCATCATCAATAACGATGGGGTGCCCCACCACACTGTACGTGGAACATGCTCTTTTTGCAATATTAAATAAACCCAAATCCACATTGACCACTCAGAGAGCAACAGGTTATGAAATTATTTTATCCAGACCAGAATTGAAAATTGTGAGGTGCAGCAATGAAAATCCAGCAAGATTTATAGCAGAGGTAGTACAGGATGGCAACTACACCCATGACAGCACACAAGCCAATGACATTTACTCAAGCACAAGGAAAGTTGAGGAAAATGCCCTAGAAGAGAGTGAGGTAATGTACATTGACGGATCAACAATTGATCAGAGTGATGGGATAAGAAGAACAGGAGCAGCAGTGGTACGACTGAGGGACGATTGGACATAAGTTCCAGTAAAATGCGTACAGTTACCACAACATTATTCGGCCAAAGCCGCAGAGCTAGTGGCACTAATTTTGGTGCTAAAGGAAAGCTATGACAAAAGAGTAACAATATATTCTGACAGTGCATACGTCACATCAACAGTCCACTCAGGGTTAATTAAGTGGCAAAGGAGAGGATTCAGAAGAGCAGATGGCACCCCGGTGCAACATGCTCTACTACTTGCTGAACTGATTGAAGCAATTGAAGACCCTAAAGACATAGCCTTGGTAAAGTGTCAGGCCCATACAAACGGGGATGATCCAATTTCAAAGGGCAACGAAACAGCAGATGCACATGCTAAATATGCTGCGTACTTTGGCGAGATTTGGACCCTCCCAGAAAAACAAAAAGATTTTTTTTTTATTTCTTTTATTGATTTTATACAAACAAAACAATGAAAACCAAACAAGCAGCATAATCATAATGGTTCAATTACACATCAAGTTATCGTAGTCACTGCGCCCATTATCCCTCCCTCTCCCCGTGAGCCTATTTGTCCATCTCTTTCAGTGTTTGGCACATGCGGCCGAGTTTCGTCCTCTTCAGAGTCTTTTGGGTTTGATATTACTCCAAACAATTCTGTTATTAGCGTTTTCCAGGCCAATAGGGTACCCACCTCCCCCTCATCAGCCCGGCTGCTCGCATCTTGCCATGCCACCGTTTCAGCCTCTGCCCATTTCTGTAAGTCCTTCCACCATACATCCACCTTAGGTTTGTGGCATTTCTTCCACCCCATGGCGATTCTACATTTCGCAAGCACATACGCCAGGTTTCTTAGTTTCTCAATATGTTTGAGTTTCCGTGGCCTAGGGAACCCGCCCAGTAAGCAGGCCCAAGCCGTGTCTATGACAAGAGTAACCACTTTATCGGCCAGTTTCTGCGCCACATCACTCCAGTAGCACCTAATAATCGGGCACGACCAAAACATATGTGTCATGTCAGCGTTTTCCAGGTTACGTTTAGGACACACTTGTATGCCAGCGTTTCGGAACTTAGATATCCTCAAGGGGGTCATGTATGCCCTATGCGTTACATACAGCTGAATTTGTTTTAATCTGGCATTTCTAGAAACTTTTTTGTGGTAACCCAGGGCCCGCTCCCACATCCCGTCCTCCATCGGGGCCCCCACTTCCATCTCCCAGTTCAGTCTCAGATGCGTCAAATCTTTACCCCCCTTAGCCATCACCATCTCATAAAGTCTCGAGATCTCATGACCCCCTTCAGACATATCATACATCGCTTCCAAAACTGCATCTGGTTCTTCTATCAGAACTGTTTCTGGCCAGGGGCTCTTAATCATTCGCACCAATCTAATGTATGTGACATATTGCCCCGTGTGTAGCCCCGCCTCTTTGTTGAGTTCTGTAAACTCCTTAATGGATCTCTCCTGCCAAACATCGCCTAACGTTGCCAGCCCCACCGATTCCCAGTAGGTCCTAACAATCGCCCTTAGCTGATCATCCCCTCCTGTCAAAGCAACCAGCGGTATCTGCGGGAGGCACGGGTATGGGACCTCCATTAGGCGACAAGCCCTACGCCCAATTTTCCACCCAAGCTTCAACATCGCAGGGCGCCCCCTCATTTCAGTTTCGGACAGCCAGATCATTTCTTTCAAATAAAACGGGGCACAGTCCTGCCCAAGCACCCTGTGCTCAGGGGTCACTTCATCGGAAAGCCACTTAGCCACATATTGCAACTGTCCCGCCAAATAATAAACCTCAAAATAGGGCAGCCTAATACCTCCTTTTTCATAAAAGTTCTGCAGTTTCCAGAACGCCACCCTATTTCGGGTACCGTGCCACAAGAAATCCCTACACATGCTGTTTAATTTACTAAAAAACTTCTTGGGTATTATGTACGGGATATTACTAAAGTAATGCAAAAGCCTGGGCAGAACTACCATCTTGAGCATAGCCCCCCGCCCCATCATCGCCAATGGCAATCTTGGCCAGAACTGCATGCTGTTTCTGATTTTCTCGACGGCTACTTCCGTATTGTGTCTGTGTTCATCTTGCGCCGTGTGATATATATCTATGCCCAAATAGCGAAAAGAGCTCGTTGCCCACGAATCCTGTAGCACCGGTAGTCCTTCTGCAGGGATCCCCTTAGAGGTACCTAATGGGAATCTGACAGACTTTTGGGGGTTCACCGAGATGCCCGACAACTCTGCATACCTTTCCATCACTTCAAGTATGTATAAGAGATTTTCTTCTGGGTATTGCAAGTACAGCAACAGATCATCTGCGTACAAGGATATCAAGTGTCGTTCCCCTCTCACCTCAATGCCAATCGTCTCATACTGTGCCCTAAGGCATATTGCCAAAGGCTCCAGGGCCAAGATGTAAAGCATCGGGGACCAGGGACACCCTTGTCTGGTGCCTCTGCCAAGTTGCCATCTTTCGGATATCACCGCTCCAGTTCGGACCCTGGCAAGCGGCTCACTATACAAAATCTCGGTCCACCTGATATAGCACTGCCCCATACCATATCCTTCCAAAGCAGCCAATAGCCATGACCACTTGACCGAATCAAAAGCCTTGACTGCATCTAGAGACACTATTGCCATCTCACCCTCGTTCTTATTACCCCATTCGACCACCCGATGAAGTCGCCTATGGTTGTGTGTAATGTTCCTGCTCGGGACATAACCCGTCTGATCAGGATGTATGAGTCTGCCAATCACTTTCCGCAATCGATTTGCAAGGACAGCTGTGAGAATCTTGCTGTCTTGATTGAGCATCGACAGGGGCCTGTAGGAACCACATCTGTACTCCAGGTTTATTGGGCTTGGGCAGCGGTATTATAATCGCCTCCCTAAGTGACTCAGGCAACCGTCCTATCTCAAACGCTTCATTCAACATGTCCAGCATTGGGGGGAGGATTTCCTCCTTGTATACTTTATCAAACTTGCTGGGGATCCCATCTGCCCCTGGGGCCTTACAAGTGGGCAGCTGCTTTACTACCTCTTCTAATTCCTCCAACGTGATTGGCTCATCTAACTCCTCCCTCTCTTCGTCGCTTATCTTGGGCAGCCCTATGTCTTCTAACGTTTCGGTTATCGTGCGCTGGTCGCCTATCTCATCATCTCCATACAGCACTCTGTAATATTCCACAAATTCTTTGTTAACCCCCTCTTGCATGGCCACCTCTTCTCCGTCCTCCCTAATAATAGTCCTAATCGGAGGCTTAGGGGTCTCGCTTTTGTATAGCCAGGCCAAAAGGCGGCCTGTCTTGTCTCCCCCACGTGCTGCCTCTCAACATATTTCTTATAATTAAGATTGCAGAGTCTTTCCCAGTGCCCTGCACATTGTTGCTGTAGTTGGAGTACCAGCTCCGTGTCTACATCTTCGCTCTTTAACGTTGTTTCTAGCTCAGTTTCCGCCCTCTGTAGGTCAGCCAAGACCCCACCCTGTAACCCTCTTGACTTAGCAATGGCTGCCCCCCCGCATCACCACCTTAAAAGCTTCCCATAGTGGGCCCGTAGAGTCAACGCTTCCAGTATTTTCCACAAAAAAGTTAGTAATCTCCTCTCTTATATCTTCTCTAAAGATTGGATCTTTGAGCGCCTCCGCTCGGAGGCGCCATGTAGGGATTTTCGCCCTCGGGGGGCAATATTGCCATCCGAGGATCAGGGGCGAATGATCCGAGAGGACCCTGGCCTTGTTTTCGGTTTGAGTAATCTCGGACATCACATCTGCTGTGACAAAGACGTAATCGAGCCTAGTGCGCAGTTGGTGCGGGGCTGAATAGTGTGAGTATTGCCTCTCAGTGGGATGTTTCATCCTCCACGCATCTGTAAAACCAAAATCAGTTAGCAGCGTCCGCAACGCTCTCGCCGCTGGGCTAGGCTTACCCACCCTGTCATCTGACCTGTCCACCACCGGATCCAACACACAATTGAAGTCCCCGCCCCAGATCACTGCGCTCCCCATACACACGCTAAGATTGGTACACTGGGCTCTGAAATATGCTGCTGTGTTTTGGTTGGGGGCATACGTGTTTACTATGCATACCTCCCTGCTCTCCACCAGCCCCCGCAGTATAGCCATCCTTCCATCCATTTCAACCACCTCTTGTGTCAATTTGAACGGGACATGCGGTGCCACCCAGATTAGCACCCCCCGGGCATATGCAGAGTATGGCGAGTCCACTACAGTCCCTTTCCACTTTCTCTTAACTAGGTCCAACTTCTCCTGCGTCAAGTACGTTTCTTGTAGTAATGCGATGTCTATTTTCTGCCTTTTCAGATACATCATGATCTTGTTTCTTTTCAGGTAGCTGTTAAGGCCCCTGACGTTCCACGTTATTATCCTGAGGTCCCCCATAGGTCGTTAATAAGCACCCACCCGATTCTCCATCGATTACGTCCCTTCATGCACTGCTAGTACCACAAACTGATTCTCCCAAATAGGCTCGAAACAAAACTTAAACTCCTCATAACCACACACACACTCAACTCCCCATCCCCCAACTTTCTGCCCACCCACCTCTCCCCCAAAAATACCCTCCCCAACCGTTGCCCAGCTCCATTCCTGGATCTCAGGCACCCCCACATCTAGCCCTGCCGAGCGCAAGCTTCTATTCAGGGCTCAGTAGGATAAAGCCGCCCTAATGGCCGCTGAAACTAATAGTCTATTGGGGTAGGTCGTCCGCGTTCTGTTGCTCCTTTCAAAAAACATTACACAATCAATTGCCAAACCGTTACCGATTACAGTTACACTCACTATATTCCAGTCCGAATCAAGCACCAGGCTCAGATTATGTACAAAGTGCAATTAGTCACAGCTTCTCCATACAATCAGGGTCCTTCTCCTTACTGAATCTTCATTTGGTATGATCCTGCCGATCCCGATCCGCTTCTTGTTCCGGGCAGCCCTGCAGGTCCAGCCATGCGACAACATCCTCAGGGGTATCGAAAAATAGCGCTTTGTCCTTATTTAGCACTTTCAATCGTGCCGGGTACAGAAGCATATATCTGATTCCTACTGCCCTCGGCCTCCTTTTGACGGCTACGTAGCTGTACCTCTGCCTCTGTACCAGCATCGTGTAGTCCGGATATGCTGTGATGTTGGTGGATGCTCTCTCTATCGTGCCGCCCTTACGAAAGTATTCGAGGATCTTTTCTCTATCTCTGTAATTCAGGATCCTCGCGATGATCGGTCTCGGCTGGGCCCCCACCCTGGGTTTCCTCATCATGGCGCGGTGCGCCCTCTCCACCGTAAATCCCTACGAAAGATTACCAGCTCCGATCCCTTGTAGGATCATGTTTTCAACATAGTTTGTGGGATCTTGGCCTTCTTCTCCCTCCAGAAGGCCAACCACGCGAATGTTGTTTCTCCTCGCCCTTCCTTCCGCCTCTTCCACACGATTTTCCAAGTTAGCGACCTGTTGTTTTAAGACATGAATCTCCTTCGCATTGCTCGTGCTAACATTGGTATTAATCTTCACCCCACTTTCCAAACCGCTGGTCCTTTCTGCAAGTGCCCTAACATCTTGACGTAGCAGGGTGAGTTCTGTGCCCACAGCATCGATCTTATTCTCCATAGCTGTGTGTAGATCCGCAATTGCCAAGTCCCATTTAGCGCTTAGCCTCATTATAGCTTCTAGGATCTGGTGCTTATCCCCTTCAGGGGCATCCTCCGCAGGGGTCTCGATCGCGCTCTGTACTGATGTTGAAGGGGTCCGTTGCGTTCTCGTGAAAGTCTCCATCATGGGTTGCTTGGTCTTGACTCTCAACCCTTTCGCCGACATGGCGCTTCCCGCTGCTCCTGTACGCCTCCGCTTTAGGGCTGCTGTCGCACCGTCCTCGGTCCGACAATGGTCCGGCTTCCAGGTCACCTAACGCACATTCGAGATGGCACTTCGAATTATCTTGCGGATGGGCTATGGCCTCACACTCCCCATGCAACTTCCGTAGGCCTTGTTGCCCAAGCATCCAATGTCATCTCCTCCTGCGTGTGTCAGGCCGGGCGCTCTCATGGATTCGACCACTCTGCCATATCACCCAATTGTGTTACTTCTCCAGGCGATTTACCGCAGCCGCGTCCCGCAGGTCCGGGGAATCAGTTTTGTTTCTCCTCGGAGGCCTTTCCTTTGTTAGCCGCCATCTTGGTGTCGAAGCAGCCACACAATCGCACCGACAAAACCATGTATATCTCACGATTCTCGGGGACTATGAGCTTCTCCAGCGAACTTCACTTAGTGTGCGGCTTCCGACACCTGCCCCTCAAAGTTCTAGGCGCTCGTTGCAGTTTCAGCAGGTAAATTTGGCGAAAATAGAGTCGGATCAGCAGGAGCTCCTCACGCAGCACGTCCTATTCCATGGCCATTTAGCCACGCCCCCCAGAAAAACAAAAAGATAAGGAGAGGGTGGAGGCAAGACAGATGCTGATGAAGGAGGGGTATACACACATCCCGGAAACACAAATAATGGAGTTACAGGCAGCAGCACCAATGGCAGAAAAGGAACTATGGGTCAAAAGAGAATGCACCATGTCTCCCACAGACGCATTATGGTGACAGAATAATACAGGCTAAATAGTGATGCCCCTAGCCTTATTGAAAACAGCTTTGGCACAACTACACCACCCCGCACACACAGGAAAAGAGGTGATCGCAGCACGAATAAAAGAGGCATGGTTCTGTCCCGAGCTAAATTCACATGTTACAAACTTTATTAGTAACTGTCTCACTTGCCAACAATTTACAGCCGGTCACACGCTGCAAGTGATCAAAGGTACTATACCCCGGCCAGAAGGGCCCTTTCTGCACCTACATATTGACTATGTTGACATGGTCAATGTATGTCAAGGATACAGATACATGATTGTAGTAGTATGCCCCTTTTCAAGGTAGATCGAGGCTGGCTATGCTCTCATGCAGACGCCTTCAGAGCAGCAAAATTCCTGGTGAGGGAGGTATTCCGGAGGTGGGGGTATGCCAAGTGTTGCGCTCGGACAACAGGCCCCATTTTGCCAATGAAATGTTCCAACATGTAACTGCCCTCCTGGGTATAAAGCATAAGTTTGCATGTGCGTAGCACCCACAGGCAAATGGCGTCTGTGAACGCCTCAACAGCCTCCTAAAAGTAGAGATAGCAAAGATTCAGCAAACAACCAAAAGAGTTGGCTTTACTGCCTTCCCTTGGCTCTTTTTGAATTAAGAAATAGGCCAGGGTCAGATCACCACCTCACACCCCATGAGGGGGTGACTGGACACCAAATGCGCTTGCCACTCACACCATCATCAAGAGCTATAACAGATTCTAATGCCTCGCAACAAGTTTTTGGTGACGAAATGTAGGAGTATTTCTCTTCCCTGGTTACTAGTGTCGCCTTTATCTCTCAACAGATTGAACAAATGCGGGGAGGGTCGAAGAACACCCAACAACAAGAAGAAGCAAGTGAAGGACAAGAACAAGCAGTACAGTGGACAGTGAAAGAGGGGGACAGCGTCCTTCTTAGAAATTTTAATCGTTGGTGGAACAGCCCACACTTCACTGAGCCCCACCAAGGGGAAAAAACGGCTCCTAGAGCCGTAAAATTGAGGGACATGAACGTTTGGTCCCACCTGCATGACATCAAGCCCTACCAAGCACTGACCCCCCCTTGCGTCGACGCAAGGGCCAACGCACAAGCAGCGACAACCAACGACAACAGTGACACAGCCTCAACACCAAAGCCTGCTAAAAACATAAGTGAACAATCACCCATACCCCATCCCATGGTCACGAGGTCCCAGACTAGAGCAAACACCACCCCGGCTCCGGCCAATCCCTGATAAAGACAGTGTAAAATAACACGGAGATTCGCACCACACTGTGTAGACACGTGCATGTTCTCTTCTCTTTTTTGTCTCGCACATGCAGGTACAGCGTCATATGGTATGTACATACATCTATATATATATAGAAAATAGTGAATTCAAATACTAACGCATACGTCATTGCCCAGAGGTAAATGCTGCCCACGGATGACAACACCCCAGAAGCATTGTCACACCAATTTATGAATGTAATAAAACAACCAAAATACTTAAAGGAAAGAAAGATACGTGTGTACTACAACACATTCATTTTTATAATAGAGCAATCATTCCCACAACTCCACGAGCACCTGCTGGCTCTAAAGGATAAAACGCTAAGGAAAGTGTGGGAACAGCTTTTTGCCTGGGCTTTGAATGACTATATGATAGGGAGGGCTTGAAAAACAGTAACAAAATAACGCATACTTTCAGAAATTTCCAGGCGGGCATCTATATCACCTAAAGTAAAGAAGCTGCAGGACCGCAGCAAAGGTAAGAGAAATATCCCAGTGATATTAGCAATTGTAATAAAAATGTTAGCAATATTATTGATCACTGGTCTACTTGCAGCCACTGTCTGGCAAGAGCACTATGCTTCCTATGTTATGGCATCATCCTCTACTAACGATCACCCCACCACGGCTGCAACAGGTACGGTGTCAGGTGGTACAAGTACACCAAGAGGGAATAGTAAGAGGGATAAGACGTCACCCTATATATCTACTGCTGCTTGTGACGCTCGATCACCCATAATGACTCCCATACTATGGATCTTGTACTGCCACCCAGAAACTAGGCCAAGGTAGGCCTCAAAACAAGAGTCTTCAGGCAGGAGCCGCTCAATGAAAATCCTCTCAGACGAAAAAGCAAAGCGCTGATCACACAGAACGAGCCCCAACGAGAGCCCACTGCCAAGGCCGCAATGTAGCCATTCATATGCCGCGCTCCCCGCACCAAGGTTACACCTGCCGATGCTGAATGCTCCTCATAGCCGAAATACAAATCAAATGCTCATAATTCTGCTCCAGACACGGTCTTTCCACACGTGACCAAGTCGAGCTGACCAGATGCCAAGCCAGCGAGACAGAGAGTCGCCGGAGTCTCACGTCTGTGACACGAGTTGCAACAGAGTGACAAGTTGGACACCTACAGCAGTGGGAAAAGACATGCACATAAACCATTAGCCAGACCTGTCCATTGTCCACCACTAACACATAGTTGAACATTATTGCCAGCACTAGGTACACCGCGAGCTGGGAACAGCGATGGTCCCAGGCTTGGGGCCTCGCGGATGAACCAATCAAAATACAGGGGGATCATCACTGACGCTATTCTGGGTAGCCAATCACCAAGTGTCCCCTTGTAACCAATTTCATGTAACAAACTGTTAGGGACGACCCAAGTGTACCACCTGACCTGTCCTTATCCAATAATCCACCCTTCTATAGGTTCCTATACTAACCCCACCACTCGGGGAGCCAACCCGAGGTGGTGTTAGGTTTTTGGGGACAGTTTTCCCAGGTGATGCAAGTAGCGCGTCATACTACAGTAAAAAGGGCCTGCGAGCCCCACAAAAGGTGAGAGAATCTCCCCGGATGCATACGGGCTGAGAACAATCCCTGCCGTTACTATAATAAACAGCAGTAACTCCATTGCTCTTGTGTGTGCCTCCTACTCCTTTTGGGACATGGGAGGAGTTGGGGCCTCCCCAGTCTGGAGGTTTGCGGCGGCTCAGGAAATCACCCCGACACCAGAGCCAGCTTTTTTTTCCTTCCTTCCTTCCTTCCTTCCTTCCTTCCTTCCTTCCTTCCTTCCTTCCTTCCTTCCTTCCTTCCTTCCTTCCTTCCTTCCTTCCTTCCTTCCTTCCTTCCTTCCTTCCTTCCTTCCTTCCTTCCTTCCTTCCTTCCTTCCTTCCTTCCTTCCTTCCTTCCTTCCTTCCTTCCTTCCTTCCTTCCTTCCTTCCTTCCTTCCTTCCTTCCTTCCTTCCTTCCTTCCTTCCTTCCTTCCTTCCTTCCTTCCTTCCTTCCTTCCTTCCTTCCTTCCTTCCTTCCTTCCTTCCTTCCTTCCTTCCTTCCTTCCTCCCTCCTTTCTCTAGGGCTGATGGCGTCTCTGTTCTGCCACAAAGAATAAAACAAGAAATGCGCCATATAGGCCCTAGTCGATACCAACAGAATCAGCATCTAAAACGATGCTTAGAACAGTCTACGCTATTTTACCAGGGCACGCAGCCAGCAGGCTCCTCCTAAATTATAAATCAAAAGAGCCTAATTGTGTACCCTTTCGGACACATTGTTCTAAATATACTGCTGTAATATCTCTGTGATTTCAAGCCCGGATACCTGGAGCGTAATCCCCTCAGCGAGGGGCATTATGTTTCCTTTGGTCGTGAATGCAGCCGGAGTTTCCTGGAGAGATACCAAGGGAAGCGCGGGCTCTGCTTGCAGTGACCCCCTGACCTGCAGCATGATACTCTCCAGTCCGGCGGCAGTAAATGGAAATGAAATCAGAGCAAAATTGCAATACGAGTAAAAGCCGGAAGGTTTAAGCCTCGGTGACATTTGAAGGGATAAGCCAGCGACTGTCATTAAGACGTGGCAAACAGGAATCTTCCAGGAAAGGGCAGCGGCACTTACGGCTCAGTGTCAAGGGTTTTCAGTAGCCCTGACATAGATAATGTGATGACAAACAGCATGTTGCGCCAAGCTTATAAATAAAACGCCGGCATATCGAGAAAAGAAATACTGTAATAATATAGCTACGAGAAAGGGAAAGAAAGGCTTTTGATCCAGCCGTGGGCCTGGGGCCTTTACATGTCTGCCCAAGACAGCGCTTTAACACATGACTACATCTGCAGAGCTCGTCCAGCTGAACATCCGCGCCTTTTCATCTTTCCCTTCGATGCACATTAGCCAGCAAGCAGAATGTGGATGCAAGGAATGCAGAACTAAACGCATCACAAGAGGCACATCTTGGGTCTGCACGTGTACCGCAGAAGTAGCTCAAAATGCTCAAGGTCATTGGGCCGGTAATGAGATGTGGAGGAGGTCTCATTATAAGCAATTAACGCTGGTAATTAAGCCTTAGAATGTAAGCTATAGAACAGAGGCAGACTAACTCGTGTGTAGTTTCATGAAAAATATGTGCCACCTTCTGTGGAAATGTATCCGAAGGTAGCAAAAAATTCTTCAATATCAATTTCACTAGCACCACATATTTATTTCTTTATTTTTATTGTATTTATTGAGTATTTATAAGGAGCCTATATATGTTTCCAGGAGCCACAAGAAAAAGGGGCGAGGGGGGAACAAGGAGGATAACCACAAATAAACGGTCCTACTAGGTCTTGTAACATTGGTATCGTGCAAGTGCAGCAAGCAGGAAGTTCAGGGAGGCAGGTCAGGGCGAAAGAGAAGATGAGGGGTGGAGGAGTAGGAGGGATGGGTTCCAGGGGCTGGGTAAGTGCTGGGCGGAGCCAATAGAGCAAGTGCCTTCGGGACGGAAGAAGGGTCAAGTGCAATGAGGTGGAAGGGCCATGCTCAGTGGTTTAGCAAGTGCACAGGGGGGAGGGGATGAGGGCAAAAGTGCGAGGATGGGGGTAGACCGGCCTTGGTAGTCTAGTCCGGGAGGGGCGCCCGAGGGCAAGTGCGGGTAAGGGGGTGCTGAGACAGACTGGTCGACGGAGGGCCTGGCCCCAGTATGACTCAGAGGGACCAAGAAGGCAGTTGCAGCAGCACAGGGGCATTAGCAAGGAAGGGGTAGAGAGAAGGAGGAGGAGAAAAGGAAGGTCTTGAGAAGTTTCCGGACCTTAAAGATATCTGGCTCAAGCCTGAGAGGGGCGGGGAGGCCATTCCAAAGGGAGGCTCCTGCCGAAGAAAGACATCTACCCCCACACTCTGCTTAGAGAAACGTCGGACCTGCAGAGAGTTTGAGCTAGAAGACCAAAGGACTCTAGCAGGGAGGTATTTTGGGAGAGCATGTTGGATGTAGTGTGGTCCCCGGCCCCCAGAAAGCCTTGTGGATGATGCAGAGGGTCTTGAATTTGATCCTTGATCTTTGTTTCCTTTCCAAATTCTGATCTTGCATAGAGCAAGACAGGACGCCATTACATAATAATTTGGTGAACTATATAGCACCTCATGTCACATACCAGATTCGTTCAGTATTTAAGCATTACAGTAATCAGTGTTATGCAGACATCCTGTTCTCCAGAAGGGAGAGGGGCACTTTACCAGGGATCCCCAGGCAGCAGTCCCTCCTCACCTTCTATCACCCTCTCTGGTCAGGTCGTCACAGGAAGAGGGTGGACAAAAGTTGTCCCCTTTAAGGGGGTGAGAGGCTGCACCCGGCCTCTTCTGCAGGCCAGAGCTTTGGGACCCTTCCATTCCAGTCTCTTCATTTTGAGTGATATTGTGATGCAATTCCTGATTTTTGCTTCCCTCAGAGATCGCAGCTCGGGAAGGACAACAGGGAGTTAGAGGGTGATCTCTACATAAGAAGCAGCCACCATGACAAAATAAGAGAATCTGCACCCAAATACCCAGGGGCAGAGCCATGACGGCTGGCCTCAGGATGAATGCGACTGCACCCGACCATCAGAAGAGAGGGCAGTCAAAAGCACTGACTGAAAATGGGGTAGACAAGGTCATAAAAAGTATTTACCACAGAAGTAGTCATTTCTAAAGTGACCTGTTCTCCCGGAACAAATTTGCCAGGAAGTAAACCATTCACCCGAAAGTAATACATTTTCAGTACTGATAATTAGCAATCCTTTTATCCTGAATCATCATTGCTGATTGTGTATTGATCACCTGCAAACAAACTCTGAGTACGTAAGTAAAACCTGCAACCTTTTACCCCATCACATTTTGTCATGTCTGTCTGTTATTGCCATGAAGGGTTTGGGGACGGATACTCTGGTTTGTAACTGCTATGAGTATTACCCGCTCAGGGTACTTTAGTTATAAAACTCGTTAGAGTAAACTTTTCTTCTACTCAAGCTATCAACCTTGAGGGATGGAGGGGCTGAGATGGCCAGACTAGATTAACAACTCGAGTCGCATGCCATTGTCATTCTCCGCTCATCAGAATGTATGGATATGATGGTTCCAATATAAACATGGCAATTTAAAAACACCCATTTGTAGGACAGGCAAGGAAGAACTTGTCTCTGCCAGCCTTTTGCAGGGGCATATTCAGAGGGACGTAGGCCTGTCTGTCAGGCATAATGAGTACATCCAGCTGAAAGTTCCATCCCGACAGCAGCAATGTTTAAAGAGGCAGTGGGGAGATGTGTGCATCATCCCATTAGAAGAATGTTTTGATTCCCTGCTGCTTGGTTCACTGATGTGTTTTCCATTTTATTGCAACTTGCATTATGCTTGCTATTAATACTGCTTAAACCTCTGTTCGTGTTGTCAAATTACATATGAATTACATGTTTTGACCATAATGGCCACTATTGGCTGAGAACATTCTCCATTTCTTTCTTTATTTCAATGTGCCCATGCATATAAGCTCACTGTGGATGACGCAGTGTTCAGTGCACAGGGGGCTCTCTTTAGAATCTCACCCTTGTGCCCCTTCTTCTGTTGACTCAACACCCTTTTCAGACTTCCTTAGCTTGCTGGTGCATCTCTCCTTGAGTCCCCCACATGGGTTTCTGTTTTTAATTGGCCTTAGGCAGCATCAGCATATTGATGGATGGTATGTGGTACATCAAACTGGTATGGAGGTGAGCAGGGAGACTCTGAGGCGTAATATGCTTTTCCATAGTCCCTCCTTAAAGGTCCAGTTGAACAACTATGTCCCCCAAATCCCCTCAGCCTCAACATCCACCTGCAATGATGATAGGAAGATGCAGGAAAGGGCTTTCAGTTCAGTCTCAGGAAAGGTTACATGATGAATGTGCTCCAGTTTTCCAATACCATGTCTCCTTGCAGAAGAATGTTCTGAGGGCGGTCAAGTGTAAGTGTTACCATATCATGTTCAGGCTATCCAACTGCAGAAACTTCACCCGTTTTCACCCTCTCCAGCTTGTACGCATGCATACAGGCCTTTCTAACGTTTGTGTGCAATGTGAAAGGGTGTTTTAAAGAATGAGCGATGTGTGAGTCTGAGTTTGTTTTAGTGTGTGACTGAATATGTGTGCCAGTGGGACGTTTGTGAGTGTTTCTGTGTGTGTCTGAGGGAATATTTCAATGTGTCAGTAGAATTTGTTTTTGTGTTTACTATGTGGGTGAGAGTAGAACTGCACTAGAGGCATGTTTGAGGTATGGTGACTAATCCACATGAAATTGATATCAGCATAGCTGGAGGAAGATTCCACCATCTTGTTTCTGTCTATCTTTCCCTATTGTCTCCTCCACTTCATTTAACACAAAGCACTTTTGGTATGATGTCATAAGACAAAACGCACTTGTCTCAAGAACAGGGATTGGGCCCTTAAATGAAGCTTACCCTAGTCCAATCACCTGTGGACTTTGGCATTTAAAAGAAAGGGACCCCACTCCTTCTTGAATTCACTTTTTGACAAACACTTAAGGAAGAATTTGTCATCCTGTTTATGAGCCCTCGTAAATTTTGCTGTGATCGGCCTGCTCTGGTGCGAACCTATGAGTTGTAGGGCTACCTACGCAGCCACATCGGCCAAGAACAATGGAGCACAGTTTGCATGTTGGTGTTAAAATCTGATTATACCCTGCCCTCTCCAAAAGTTTAAGAGTATGAATTAGAAGTGCAGATGAAGGCGGAACTGAAAGAGAAGTGCATTCTTATGAATGTTAATTCAAGAACAGAAACAATATGTGAAAGTTATACCAGAGTAGGATGAGACTAACACCGAGCCACTTAGCACAGACAGCTCGCTCTTGCTCCCTCCTGCACCTCTGTATCCCATTACCCCATGACCCACAAATAAAAAGCCAAAACCAGTTGATAAAGTGGGAAAGTAAATTTGCTGCAGCATGCTTTATTGAGCCAGAGTTATCTTAAAGGTGTTCCATTTCTCCAGCAGCACCTCAGGATTCTGTGCTGGACAAGGTTTCCTAATCCTTCCCATCCCTGAATGAATCCTGATGTTCCAATCAGGTCAACCCCTTGGTCTACTGATCATCGCTATCCACCCCTTGGCCACATTTATTTTATTTGTTTGCCCATTCACTCTAGCCATTCAATTGTTTTCCCATTCGTTCTAGCCATTCTATCGGAGAGCATGAACCCCTCCCTTATGGGTCCCACTGCTTGGTATCCCAGATCTTCCTCTGCTTACGTTTCTGTCTTCAAGCGATCTCCTCTAGCCTGAGTTTTGCACACCGTCCTACCACTTGGTTCCCTTGCTATCCTCCTCTAATACTGCCCCAGCAGACCCCTCTACTTGTCATTTTCAAACCACCTGCCTGGTATGATGGCTCAGTCTTACCCCCATCGGAGCCCTTCTATCCATTGCACCCCTCCTTGGTCTAATCACTCTTCTCAACATCTGAGCGTTCTCCCTCTTCTTCCTCCCCCTGAATCTGATAAGCCAAACTGCTTCCTGTTACCCTCTACCAATCCACACCTTGTGTGTTCACCCTGCTAACTCACTCCCTTAACTCTTTGTCGATCCTGCTCTTCCATTCTAAACAGATCAGGTACACAGACTGAACAACAGTTTTTTTTATTGCCAACCGACACAAACGTATACACATCTGAATAAGAACTCATAGATTACTGGCGCACCCATTCTTAGAACAATAGTTTGTTGGGTTTGTGGTTGGTGAAAGCCACATTGGCTTGTACTCCCAGAAAGCGTAGGTTGGGGAGACGTGCTGGCGGTACCCTTTTTGAGATTAATTGCCATTGGCTAAAACTGGCGTTAGGTCCTGATGTCTCCCATCCTGTCCTTTATTCAGATAATTGTTTATCTACACCCTATGCACTCCAGAGCATCACGCAATTCCATAATCATTATTGCCACCCCTATGTCTGACAAATGAACCCTATCCTCCCCAAAGTAACCTGCAGTATTTATTGTGGTCAGCATTTGCCAGATCCACTCGATGCTCATACTCTTCAAGAATTTTCCCAATTGGCCATTTAGCCACCTCCATCACTCATCTACCCACCCCACCACCCCTGTGAGTATATTCCCCCATCAGCACTGTCTAGGCATTATTTAAAACCATGATATATCTGTGCCGGGGAAGGAATTGCCCACCTGCAACATTGAACCCTGCATGTGATGAAGAAGCTCCTTCCTCCCCAATGATATCAGATAATTTCACACCCTATGTACCACCAACACATCCGGGCATGCACAGAACTGCAAGTTCTTGTTCAGAAATCCCCACAAGTGCTCCAATCAACCCCCCCTCCCCGCTGTCAGTTGCATTTGTGTCCTGGAAAATTACAATTTGCCATCCTATCTTTCTTTTTTTGCTCCCTCCTCCGATTTCTCAACGAAAGAATGGCAGATAGCCCACACCAATGTATACCTGAGAAGGAAATTAACATGTGTTAACATGGCGAGGGCTGTGCTTATGAGAATACTGCTCTTGATCCCTCTCCCTCAGTGTGTATCCACGGTCCTCCCTTAACCTTTGACTTAATCTGATGCTCCCCTTTCCTTCTCTAACCCCCCTTTACTGGTTAGCCACTGCACCCTGCTGTTCCCCTCCATGTCTGATGTGCAACTTGAACGTGTCTGACTCCTTATTCATATGCTTTTTTTCTCCTCCCTTTGTTCTTTCCTGTGTGCTGTGGTAGCCGCAACTATGCAGATTGAGTATGGAGTGTAATGGCCAGCAAACCAACCCAACCTTTCTATTGCTGCAGCCATTACCTTTTTGAACTGAAATTGTCTGAGTGGTGAGCCATCCTCCTGTGATGAGAGGCATATTGATGCCACTGAACTTACACTAAGGAACTGCCCTATTGCCATCAATAGGCAGAACACATTCTCGCTGTTTTCCTAACTCCAGAGACTTCCCCCTTCTGCCATGATTGTTCTTGGAGAACATGATCCTCAAGTACAAAATACCCTTGCTGATTGCCACATCTTCCCTTGTCAGTGCCCTGAGCTCTGAGTCTGCCCATGATCTCAGAAACTAATGGCTGATGCATAGGGCTCCTAATAATGCCAACATGAAGCACTCTGGGGACAGGACCCATTCATAAGATGAATAGCACACAGCTCCTAATCAGGATAAAATCCTTTTAAACAGGCAAAATTTCGATAAGCTGTCTGCCATGTTTGTTAACCGGCTTGGCTTTGCCCCACCCTCTGAAGGCTGCCCTTGTTTGAAAACTGTGTTGGGTCCCACAAATCGACCAGTTGGGTATGAAAAGAGATGCCACCCAAGTGCTCTGCAGCCGAATATTTGCATTTGATATTGTCCCATTCCCAAAATAGGAATACATGAAAATTTCCCCCAGAATTTGTCAGTTCCCTCATCGTTAATTGCCTGCTTGCATGTCTTAAAACACCTCTTACATCTGTCCTTGGTCTGTGCCGATTATGCCTGCACTGCCAATTCTCTCATATCCCTTTCCAGGAACCAGATCCTAAAGTCCTATCATCCCTTACCATTGGACAAGCCTTCTGGGAACCTCACTATCTGTGAACGAGAAAGTGCATTGGCCGCAACGTTAATCACACCGTGGACATGTCTGGCCCTTATGTCCGTTATTATTTGTAAGCAAATTTAAGCAGACTCGTTGTTGCTGGGCATCATACTGTGTGGTGTTAACCAATTGTTACCACAGGTTAGTTGTCTAACCATACTATCAGGCATTTATTTCCTGGACCACACATGCAGGGCTACTAGAACAGGGAACAACTCATAAACATTGATGTTCTTACACCATCCTTTCCTGTTCCATATATTAGGCCAACTGCCCCTGCACCATTCCATTCCCAACATAGCCCCAAAACCATGTCTCCCAGAAGCATCAGTAAAGAGCTGAACTTGTGAGCAAGGGACCCAAGGCGCGTTCCATAAACTGATGCCATTGAATTCCATTAGGAAATTCAACCACTGGCAGAGATCCGCATTCAAGCCACATTCAATCGTGCCAGGTGACAACCATTTGTGAGCTCCACCATTGTGAGGGCCAGACATATGGCACACACCCTCCTCGCAGGGATAACTTTACTTACAAAATGAAACTGACCCAGTAAGGCCTGAACATACCCCTTCATCCAAATAGTCATAGACCAAATACCCTTAGGTAAGACAAATTATGAATTAAGTGAAATTGGCCTAACTCTTTTTTTGGTACCACCCAGAGAGGATATTATGAGGTTGTCTATAGGAGGCCCTGGATATGGGTCTTCCACTCTAACCAACACCCATTCCTCCTCAATCTCCTCCTGCACTACCCCTGGGAATTGTTTCAATGATTTCTGGTTCATAGCTGAAGGACGCCAGAGAGGACCCTAGTAAGGCATCTCAAAACGCATAGTAAATATTCTGGTCAAGGGATCCCTCTTGTGTACCAGGGGTAACGGGAGAGCCATGGTAGCAACTTTTGCAACCTAATCGGGGACAGCCCCATAACCAGCAGTAGGGCCATACGTGTCCCTCCCTCATTGATTCATTAAGGGCATGCTGCCACTCACTCAGCCCCCTTCCAAATGTGAGCACAATAACTCCATTCTGTTCCTGCTGATATACAATGTTTTCCCCTTTTTACCATCCTGCTGTAGAGTTGCTCTCGTACTGCGTGGGTGAGCTATACGTGGACTTGTGTTTGATGACAAAGACATTTTTTCCTTAAATAAAACACAACTTTTATTAGTATACAACCGTATAACATACCCATTCACAGTTGGACTACTTTGACAATAAAGAACACAAATAATTCTTCTAACAACTGCACAAAGAGAGTAATTATTATAGCATATGTGGTACAATGTTGGAATGGTGGGAGTGACTCAGCCCTGCCATAGGATTCAACCTGGTAAAGCGTCCAGAAAGAGAATGTCTGCAGCAGGAAGTGGGGAATTCTCAGGTGTCAGTCAACAGAGAGTCTTGGCAGAGTTACAGGTTTTATCTAATGAAAAAGTGCTCTAGAAATGCAACAAGGTTGGAGCACAGGCACTGACTTAGTCAGCAGCACTCAGGGGGTAAAGACCACTGTAAGGCCTTATTGGATGCACCCTGAAAGTGTGAAACAAATAGTAAGTTCAAAGTGTGCCTCTTTATTACAAACACTCCTAGGCACATTTTATTTCTAAATTCATAATCAGCTCAGTGGCTCAGACGAGCAGGCACTGTACATTTTCTAAGTCACAACCTTAATGACCTGACAGATGTATTTCTTTTGTTATCAGCAGCAGAGCCTTTCTCATACGAGATAGGACATTTTCAATGGAGTGATCAGGAAACAGCAGCAGTTATCTTAAAAATGTGTGCCCACTTCAAAATCAGTTAAAGTGGGTTAGTAAACAAGCTCTGGAAAAAAATATTGTCAAAATTTCAACATGGTTTTAGAGAAGGCTTAGGCACTAACGAGCAGACCTTGAATTTGTACCTGGTAGTAGCACATTTACCTTGCCTTTTTGGACCTTAAAACTGCCTTCAACAAAGTATATATGGAGATTGTATTGCAGTGTATGAGAGACTTTAACTGTCTGGAAGATTTAGTCCAAATTGTAATCCGTACAAACCAAAATCTTAGAGCTTCTGTGAGAAGTACTAAATACTGCACTGAGCGGTTCCCTGTAGTGACTGGAGTGAGACAGGGCTGTGTACTGCCCCCAATTCTATTTACAGTATACATTAATCGGCTTATGTATAGACATGTGGAATTTGATGGCGATGTCCCCCATTTTGGGAATGTATCCATCACTGTACTGCCATATGCAGATAATGCGGTTTTGATCAGTAGAACTCTGAGGGCTTTACAAATGCTCATCAATGTATACACTGATTTTATAAATAGTTTGGGTTTGGGTGTTAATGTCAACAAATCGGCCGTAATGATTTGTCAAGAAGGCAGGTTAGTCCCTCTCCTTCTTTTACTGTGAAGTCCATAAAATTAACTTAGGTGACGTATGATTTTCTAGTTTGACCTTCACCCCCTCTCTTTTGGGTACAAGGCACTGTACCAAACAAGCAAACAGTATGGCCCAAGCAATTAGAGGTGTATGTCATTTTGCGAAATTGTATAAATGCTCTCCTATTGATCTGATTCTAAAATATGTATACATCAATGGTTACTACGACAGCAAATTGCAGTATTGGTCTCTGGGTCTATAGGCATCTGAAACAAAATAATGTTCAGGAGAATTACGCTTTTTAAACAGCTGCTTGGTTTACCAAATTCCACGGCTAATCTTGCAGTTCATCAGGAGCTGGGGACTTCACTTCTTGGAGGATGAGCTTTCAATGGGACCTATGTTTTTATGGTTGCTTATTTGGGGTAATGGGAATGCTGTTTTAAACCACCAAATGTGGTTGATAAAGTCTGGCAATAATATCATGTCTATTTCTTGGTTTAGACATTTTAGAAAGCTGGCGAATAGTGTAAACCGTGAAAGTATATTTACAAACCCTAGCAATATTACCTGTAAGGCAAAACTAGCCATCAGATGATTTTGTTAGTGCAAAGAGAACATACTGAGCTTGCGGAAAAGTTACGACCACTGATTTTTTACACTGACGTCGATTGGTTTATTAAGAACTTTAACTTTTTCCAGGTTCATAAATTAAAGTATTTTATTACGAGAGCTTGTTTTAATATGTTCCCTTTGAAGGTTGTAACTGCTAAATGGGATGTTCCTCCATCAGATAATCTCTTCTCTGACTTGTGTAATGGAAGAACTGAGTGTTGACTTAGGTTCAAAGAAGGAGGACACGTACACACAGCGAGTATTGCAACACAACTTTAATCTCTTAACTCCCAACCAGAACTGGCGCTTGCGCGCCTTCTCCCATAAACACCCGTTCTCCCGATTATGTCATGCACAGCCCGCCTCTCTCGCGGGCGGGGTTAGTGTTAACCTTGCAACGGCCAGGCAACACCACCACCGGACAAATATGTCCAAACGTCTGCTTAACATTCCTCGACCAACCGCATCAGCTTCTTGATTATTCGACGGGGCCTCTCATCATGCACTTGTGTCTCCGTCATGTCCTGTGGTTCAGTTTCATTCTCTGTCCCTCCCGGATCACTTTCAGGTGGAGTCCACAGGTCATCTCTTGGAGCCCACTGCTCCAGGGTGATGGGTCTCCCTGACACCTCAGGCTCCTTTCGCTTGACATAGTGTTTGAATTGCTGGCAGTTCCTCGTGATGGCTTTGTCCTGGTTTTGGGCAGTGACCATCGTCCTCTTTATGTCGGTGACTTGCATGGGGTTCCGATCAAAACGCGGGTATGTCTTGCGAATCATTGGTTGCTGTACTAGAACCTTATCACCTATTTGAAAGTCCTTTGGCGTCGCTTTCTGCCTGTTATCGGTGTCCTGTTTGGCTCTTTCTTTCCCTTCCGCATCTCTTTGGAGCACCTCTCTATCAGTGGGCGCGCTGACCGTTGGGTTCCGTGGGATGCGGGTTCGCACCTCGTAGCAAAGCATGAGCTCCGCAGCCTGTCTTGTTCGTGGCATCGTGTGGCGTGTTTCGGTAGTCTCTGAGGAGTCGACATAGCGCCTGATGCGTGCTGACTGCTTCGATCTTCGCTCTCTGAATAGTCTTTTTGATCGATGCCATAAATCGCTCCACCATCCCGTTTGCTTGTGGATAGTGGGGGGTGATCTTCATATGCTTGAAACCTAGATGCTTCACCAGCGTCCCGAACTCGTGCCCGCAGAATGGTAGTTCATTGTCGGACTTAATTATTTTGGGGATCCCCCACTCGCTTAGTATTTCTTCTAGCCCCGACGCTATGTGGGAGAAAGCTGTGGAGGCGACGGCCTTAACTACTGGAAATCGAGAGCGTTCATCGATCAAGAGTAGGAGGTAGTTGCCCCATTCCATGGGTCCGTAGAAGTCCATGGCTACCCTTTCCCATGGGTACTCAGGTATCTGGGTGTGTTGTAGCGGGGCAGGAGTCTCGGCAGGTGAGGTGCATTGGCAGGCGTGGCAGTTCTTCACCCACTCATTGACTATGGCATCTAGGAACGGAAACCACACATGGCATCTTAGTTGTTTTTTTGTATTTTCGGCACCCCTGTGCCCTTCATGTGCGGTCTGAACCACCTTGTTTCTTAGCACGGCCGGGATGACAATGCGGCAGCCTCTGAGCCGGATGTTGTTGTCCTTTACGGCAAGTTCACTGTGGAGTCTGGCTAGTCTTTCAATTTCCTGTTTCCTCACCCCTGGGTGGGCCAACATGGCTCTCTGAAAGTCTCCTCATTTGCTGGTCGATGTGAGGCTGATCGCAAGAGCGGTCGTGGGTTCTGTGGCGGATGCGGGAGCGACCATCTCCAGCGACAGAGCCGGTGGTAACGAGTTTGATGCGATGTAATGCACATATGTGACGTCCCCTTTGCGTGTGACTGGGCCCCAACTGGGTTTCGTGATAAATAGTCGGCCGGGTTAAGGTCGCCCCAAAAATGTCATAATCGTACTCCTGGAGGCGTATTCCCCATCTCTCAATCCTCTGAGGCATCTTGGTGTGAGGATTGCCGAACAAAGAGAGGAGGGCCTGCTGATCCGTAATAAGGGTGAACTTCTTACCAATCAGGAAGTTGTGAAAATGTTCACAAGCCCATACCGCGGGCAAACTTTCTTTCTCTGCCTGGGAGTAGGCAATTTCCAGCGTAGACAGTGCTCTGCTTGCGTACACTACCACGTGTCTGGGGTTGATATCCATGCCGCTGGTCTGAACCAAGATGGCCCCGAGGCCAACCGGACTTGCCTCTACTATCACCTCTGTGTGCCATGACGGATTGAAGTTGGCCAGTCGATGGGCCTCCGTGAGGGTGTGCTTTATGTCTGCAAGGAACGTTGACATGCTGGTGTTCACTCAAACACGGCATCCTTCTGCAAGAGTCTTCGGAGCGGCTCTGTGAGGGAAGCATAATGAGGTATGTACCTCGCGCAGTATCCTGCCATGCCTAGAAAGGACTGAAAATCTGCTGTCTGTTGCGGTTCGCTGAGGTTGGTGATGGTGTCCACTTTTTCCGGGTCTGGCATCATCCCCTCGCTGAAGAAGATGTGGCCGAAGAACTTGAGCTTGGCTTTGCTGAAACGGCATTTGGCGATGTTCAGCGTGAGGCCAACGGCTTGTAGTGTTTCGCAGGTGGCGTAGAGGGCTTTGTCATGAGATTCTTTTGATGACCCGAAAATGAGAATGTCGTTGCTGTAATTCAGCGCACCTTGTATGGGTCTAATGATTTGGCGAATGGTCTTCTGGAAAATCTCGGTGGCGGACGAGATACCAAAGTTTAGCCTCTGGTATCTGAAAAGGCCATCATGAGTAGCGAAAGTCGTGATCGCTCTGGAATCGGGGTGCAGCGCCAGTTGAAGGTAGCCCTGTATTAGGTCGAGATTTGAGAATATCTGGGCGTTGTTCAGCTGTACGATCATGTCCTCGATGCATGGACCTGGGTGCCTCTCACGTTGGATGGCAGTGTTGGCTACCCTCATCTCTACACATATGCGTATTTTGCACCCTTCTTTGGGGATGATCACAAGGGGGGCTACCCAAGGTGTAGGCCCTGTCGCTGGCTCGATGATGTCATCATCGAGTAGCTGTTGGAGTGCCTTCGATACTGCTTCCTGTAAATGGAACCCGACTCTTCTGGGGTGTTGCGGCACTGGTCTTACTGCAGGGTCTATGTGGAGTCGGATGGGGGGACCTTTGAGTTTTCCCAGGCCTGAGCAAATCTTTTGGAATTTTCGCGTGATGTCCTCTTGCGTGATGAACTGCTGAGATTGCCCTCACGTGATGGCCCCTCTGAGGCGCTTCTGGCTTTGTTTGTCTGGCGTTGCCGTGACGGTATCTCCAGCTTTGACGTGTATTTCGATCAGTCCTGGACGGGAGGCTGTGTGGTAACTGAGTAGGCACCTACTTCTTGTAAGCGAGCGAATCACGTGGATGATGGTGTCCACCTGCCGTCCGTTTAGGAGGAGGCGGTGTGTAAAGTGTCCCATCATCTGCAACGGGGTGGTGGCTCCCCACTGGAAGATCTATGAATGTGACGGCTCTAGCGTTGGTGGGTTTGCCATTTTGCATAGTCCTGTTTGCCCATAATGTTGACAGTGGCGCTAGAGTCCACCATGAACTGAAACAAATTGTTTTCCATCTTGATGGGAATTTTGGGGGCTTCTCTGGCTTCCTCATTGTCGAGTATGAGGTTGGAAAACTCGTCCTGATTATGCTGGTCATAGTATGTGGTGTAGTGAGTCGTTTGCAAGTCTTGGTAGTAGCCCTCCTCACCATAATCGTCAGATGGATTGTCATATTCGTCTGTTAGGTAACAAGGTTGGTCTGTGCGTTCAGGGGTATTTGGGTAGTCATACCCTTGGTGCTCGTCGATGGCTCTTACAAACTGCCGTGGGTTCTGCTGGTAGTACCTTGGCTGTCTATACTGCTGGGGTGGTGGTCGAAATGATATCCTGGCAGGCGCTTGTGGTCGTGTCGGGGGCAATGGTATCCCTTCCCTGCACACCGAATGAAAGTGTCCTTCTCTCCCACAGTTGGAGCATCATTGTGATAGGGCTGGGCATGCTCCAGAATGTGGAAATGTGATTCCGCAGCGGTAGCATTGTCTCTGTTGACGCGGTACTTGTGGTGTTGTGGTCTGTATGGGTGCTGTCCTCTGTCACCCTGGCGAGTTGGTGGTATGGCTGCTATGAGCTCAGCAGCGTCTTGTTTGGGGTTGCTGGCACCGCCCATGGAGGCAGTTTGGGCATCAACCCTCTCGTATATGCGGGCAAGCTCGCTCACTTCTGGAATGGTGAGAGGCTTCTTCAATAATTGTTTTTTGAGTGCCGGTGAGAGGCAGCCCTCGATGACCCTTAGCCTTATTGCCTCTTCCAGGGAATATGCATCAAATTGACAATGGGCCCCCTTCACCCGTAGACGGGTTATGAATTCATCTACGGTCTCCTGTGGTTTTTGTGAGCATTGATTGAACAAATATCTTTCATAGTCCCGGTTTATACTCTTGATCTCGCCCCCCACCAGGTTGAGAAAAATGTCTCTGATGTTGGGTGAGTCACCATCGCCTGACCCTCTCAAAAAATGCTGAAAGTCCTCAATCCATTCAGTCCATCTGGGCCCTTTCGTGGCCTGGGGGGTAATAGTGTACGGAGGAGGCATCCGTAATTGAATTGATTTCACTGCGCGGGCCGGTTGTGGTGACGCCGGGTTGCTCATCTCGTGGAGTTGGTGGGGTCTCACCCGCCACTTTGGTGAGTAAGATGTGCAGCAGTGCACTGTCCTTAGTGCTCAAACGTTGGACAGTGGGGTGTCAGAGTTCTGGGATGTGAACTGGTCGGGGTTTCAACGGCCGCTGGACAGGCGTGCACAGTTGGATTTGCAGATGTGGGACACTGGGCTTTGGTGGGCCACTCACCAGTGTGTGTAGACCGTGCCAGCAACAGTGCAGGACATTGGCATCTTTATGGCAGTGGGTTTAAGCTTGGATGGACAGCGCTCCTGCAGCCGGGGCTATCTGCCGTGTTCAAGGGCCCTGGATTCACTGCGGCAGGCAGATTGATGCGGGCAGCCCAGAGACCAGCTGGGCTGGTGGACAGACCTCGTCTGTGCCGATTCGGAGGCTGGCCGCCTGCCACTTCGCGTCGCTTGGAGTGTGTGGAGGGAGGGGCCGACTCACTCGGATGAGGGTCGGAAGGCACTCGCGCTCCGTGTGTCCGTTCCCTGTGCGGCAGAGGCTCCCACGGCTGCTGCTGGTCACACGTCGGGTAAGGAGGAGGAAGGAGCTTTGCAGGCTGTCAAACGAGGGCACTCCGGCGGCTGCAACTTCGTATGTATTTTATTTATTTTTTCCGAGCAGGAGGAGGAAACTCAGGGGACTGCCGAAAGAAGGACTCCAGTATACGCTGGAACAAAACCTCGTCGCCAGTGTTGACTTAGGTTCAAAGAAGGAGGACATGTACACACGGAGAGTATTGGAACACAACTTTAATCTCTTAACTCCCAACCCGAACTGGCGCTTGCGCGCCTTCTCCCATAAACCCCCACTCCCCTGATTACGTCATGCGCAGCCCGCCTCTCTCGCGGGTGGGGTTAGTGTTAACCCTGCAACGGCCAGGCAACACTAAGGATCTCTTGCACTCTCTTTTTTTGGTCCAATTTATTGTCATGTCAACACGTGCACTTTGTTCCGGCTATTACGCAATTTTAATTGTATCCAGTGCAGACCTGCAATGCATGCATGTATTGCTACTTGCTGACTCCCTTTTGCTTTCTTGCACTCTATTGTCATTCAGAAAAATGCTTGGGTCATCAGGAAAATGTGCCTGATGGTTTTATAGTCCCATACTAAATTTAATTGTCACCTTTTATACACCTTACCTTTGTACCTGCTGCTATTTTAATGGTGCCAATTTATGTCATGGAATCTCTTTTGTATGAACAGGCTATCATGTTTTACGGTTTTTAAATGTATATAATTGTATATTGTATTGTGATTTTACGGTACTTCTTACAGAAATAAATCTAATTGACTTACTGACAAAATCAGTTAAAGTGGGTAACATTATAAAGCCCCCCTTTAAAGATCTTTTTATGCCCATGAACTGCACACGTTTGACATGCAAAAAAAGGCTTGCTTTATGTCCATAACCAAACATTCTTAACATCATACATACCATCAAGATGGAAGTTTGTGAAAAGGATTTCCTTAGCCAACTTATTTTATTACACGACTTCAATATGTGTCTGAAAGTGGTGATAGTAGTGTCGTTAAATAGATGACGTTTCAAGCGTTCATTTTTTTGAAGTCGCTGACAATCAGTCGGTGAAAAATAAAGCTGCAATAATGTTCTTTTAGCTTAAAATATTTCTTCAAGGGTTTACATGTCGGGTTGCTGCAATTAGTGTATTTTGCATGTAAACTATCATACAGTATTGTTGTAAGCCTTGACATCCAAAATTTAAATGAGGCATTCAGTGCACCAGAGATGTGTATATAGCGGAGTAACTGTAGCATAACTCCTGTCTCCATCTCTGTGTGCCCTGTCTCCCTCTGCCACTCTGTGCTGTCTCCCTCTCTCTCTCTCTGCGCTCTCTCACTCTGTGTGTGCTGTCTCCCTCCCTCTGTATGCACTGTCTCCACCCCTCTCTGTGCACTGCCTCCCTCTCTCACTCTGTGCTGTCTCCATCTCTCACACTGCAATGCCTCCCTCTAATTACGTGCACTGTCTCCATCCATCTGTGCACTGTCTCCCTCACTTTATGTGAGCTGTCAATTACCATCTCTGTGCACTGTCTCTCCCCTCCCTGTGTGCTGTCTCCCTTTCTCTCTGAGCACTGTCTCCTTCTCTCCCTGTACTCTTTCTCCCTACCTCTCTGTTTGCTGTCTTCCTCCCTCACTCTGCACTATTTCCCTCTCTCACACTACAATGTCTCCTTCTCTATCTGTGTACTGTCTCCCTCTATGTTGACACACCCAGACAGGATTATGAATGTTAGCATGCGCCACACTTAGATGGAATAGTGAATGATAGCAAGCATCACACCCAGACACAATTGCAAGGACAGCAATATCAACTGACCAATCCACTAACAATTTCATCCCTCTGCATACACCTCACAAACTCTAGCCAATCACAACCACAAACCTAAAACACAGCAATCCGCACAAACTTCACTACACTGCAACAACAAAACAAACCACACATAGGGCCTCATTATGACCCTCGCGGTAGGGGGATAACGGCACCGGTAGAGCTGCCGGTGACGGTAACCCCCTACCGCGTCATTACGAGGTCCGCTCGCAGGACCCGCTAAGGATGCCTGGTTTTACCAGACGTCCTTAGCAGGTCCCACGAGCGGCCCAACATGCTAACAATGGGCCTGTCGCTGTTAACATGCTCCCCTTTCCCATTGAGGCCTATGGGGGCTGTAATGGGAATGGGGATGGACCCGGTCCGGGTTCCTTGAATGAGAAAATATTTCCCATTCAGGGAACCCGGACCCGGTACCCCGAATGGGGGTAGCCATGACTCAAAAAAGTGGCATGGTTACCTCCATGGTCATAATGAGGCCCATTAGACTTGCAAAACAGCACACGATGACTACCGACCGTAAAATACCCCAAGCCTAGCCAACGGACCCACCGGGCTGAGGCTGCCAATAGTACATCACTGCTCTCCTGCACTTTTCCAGCTTATTCCCACTAACTCACCCCCCCATTCTCCCTTTTTCACAGCCGCCAGAGCGCCAGGGGACCACCCCACTGGTGATAGTGCGTGGTACAAATATCCTTTAACAATAACATTAACATTAACATATGTCTGTGCTCTGTCTCCCTCCCTGTATGTGGGCGGTCTCCCTCTGTCACAGTGTTCTCTCTCTCCCTCTATGTGCACTGTCTACATCCCTCTCTGTGCCCTATAGCCCTCCCTATCTCTGCACCATCTCCCTTTCTTCTCTGTGTGCTGTCTCCCTATCTCTCTGCACTATCCTTACTTTCTCTGTGCGTTGTCGCCCTTTCTTCATGCTGTCGTACTCTCTCTCTCTGTTGTCTCACTCTCCCTCTCTGTGCACTGTCTCTCTCTCTCCCTCTCCCTCTCTATGTGCCGTCTTTCTCTGCTTCTCTGTTTACTGTTTGTTTCTCTCTCTATGTGTGATCTCTCTGTGTGCAGCTTTTCTCTACCTGTTCACTGTCTCCCTCCGTTTTATCTTAAGTTAGTGTGACTTGTTATCAGTTCCATTTGACTATTTTCAAATAGTTTCATCTGTATCCAATTTGTCAGATATGGGTTTGTACATCTCGTGAGTTGCTAAAAAGACATTTCTATGAGTGATTTTATTTTATCAAGGTAATATCCATTGTTGTTTTGGCAGAACTTGAGGATATTTCACTCACTGAGCACTTGCTGTTGATATTTGGCCAGCCTTTAAGTCACAAGTTAAATCCCAGAAGGGCCCTTCATCCTTCTGAGGTTGATACATTTCATGACAATAACATGAGGAAAGAAAAAAATAGGGATTATTACAGTGTTAAGAAGTGAGAGAATCCCAGCATGACGAATTATATACAAATCTAGAATTGTGTGTGTGTGTTTGTTTCTGAATAGCGTTCGGTGAAAGCACTCTTTGATAATGTGAATATGAATAAAAAGGTAAAGATATGTATGTATATGTGTACATTACAGGGCCTGCGGCAGCAGCTGTGTAGTTATGGTTAAGTTGCTCAAGTCATAGGAAGAGCACCTTTTGGGCGGCTTATAACTTTGCTCCGCATGGACAAATCCTTACCAAACCTTTGCAAAAAAAAAAGTAATAAGTATATGGCCCCATCTGAATTCTTCTGGCAAGTTTGGCGAGGTTTCCTCAAGGGGGGCAAATGTGTACGGGGTAGGCGGCTTGGTTCCGAAAGTGTGCTTTTGTAAATTTGGTGTAAATCCATCCAGTAGTTTTCTTTAAAATGGGCCAAAGGTAGGTTTAAAAAAAATGTGTGCTATCTGGGATCGGTCCGCCGACTCACTTCCCTGTTCGCTCCACGGGTGGGCCTACGATTGGCCCAGGGGCCGACGTGATGTCCGCGGACATCAGACTCGCCCAGTGATTGGATGTTGAAAAGCGTGAGGTGCCTCATATTTTCCGAATCGCCCGCCATGTTGTATTCGCGTATAGCCGTAACTGACCACGGACAGCGTGGTGGGGAAACAGTCTGGAAAACACATTTTTGGTGTTGGAAAGAGGAGCTGGGTAGAGTGGGGGATTGAAAAAAGATGATATGGGGCGCTTTTAGATGGAAGAAGAGCAAACCGGTTGTGCGGCTTTCAGCGGACATGGCGGTAGTCCACTGACAGAGTCTTGGGCAGGCAGCTTAAGAAACACTTTTGGGGTTATTTGGTGACTGAAAGAGGGTTTGATCAGACAGTTTATGTTGTTTGGTGACTGAAAGAGGGCTTGTGTGGACAGCTTGAGACACACATTTGGGGTTATTTTGGAACTGCAAGAGGGCTTGGTTAGGGTAGGGGAGGGGAATCTAGAAGATATGGAGACATTTGCATAGGTGAAAAATAGAGTTGGCCAGTCCATTTCGATGTCTGCAGATGTCATTTGAATTGGGAGGTTCAGGGCAAGTTGTGGTGTGGTGGTTGTGGCCAGTAGCCAGATTCTTTGGTAATGGGCATATTATGCTGTGGTGGTTGTGGCCAGTTTCTAGATTTTTGGGTGCATGGCTGTACTATGTTTGAAACAACATTACTGTGCGTTCTGCACAGTTGCTTTTTTTGTTGGCATAATCATTGGGTAATTGGAAAAAAAAAATCCATACAGGATTAAACACCCCTACTACATATATATGATGTAACATGTCACAGTATGTTTGTTTGAAGTGTGCAGTACTTAAGGGAATGTTTAAGGTGCACACATGAGTGTATTTGTTGTCACAAACAGTGTTGCAGTAGGAAGAATCGTAATGGTTTATTTGCAATTAAGTGAAATTAACGGTGTTTTTGAAGTACTTAGATACCTGTTGGTGTATTGAAGCTGTTTTGGTTTTCAAAAGGGCTGATGGACTCTTTTTGTTTTTTAAAGGAACTTTTGAAGTACTTAGATATTTGTTGGCGTATTGAAGCTGTTTTCCATTTCAAAAGCAGTATTGCAGTACTATATATACAGTGAGATACCAGTTGGTGTATTCTAACTGTTGATATTGTTATAGATCTGAAGGGTATTTTTTGAAGCAGTTCGATTCATGTTGGTGTATTCTAACCATTTTGCTATTCAAAAGTAGCATTGCAGTACTATGGATGCAGTTAGATACCAGTTGGCGTATTCAACTGTTTATAGATGTACAGGTCAGTGACTACACTTTGTAGACCTTCATAATCAGTACATTCTAAGTACTATGTTTGAAACAACAATACGGTGTGTTCTGCACAGTTGTTGTTTCTGTTTGCATAATCATTGGGACATTGGGGAAACAATCTATACAGCATTAAAACACTGCATTTATATCTGTTGGCGTATTGAAACTGTTTTCAATTTCAAAAACAGCATTGCAGTACTATGGATGTAGTTAGATACCAGTTGGCATATTCTAACTGTTGATAGTTTCATAGTTTTGAAGGGTATCTTTTGAAGCACTTAGATACCTGTTGGTGTATTCCAACTATTTTGCTAGTCAAATGTGACATTGCAGTTTTATGGATGCAGTTAGATACCAGTTGACATATTCTAACTGTTGATAGTTCTACTGGTCAGTGACTAAACTTTGTTAACCCTCATAATCAGTACATTGTAAGTACTATGGTTGAAACAACATTACTGTGTTTTTTGCACAGTTGTTGTTTCTGTTTGCATAATCATTGGGTCATTGAGAAAAAAATCTATGTAGCATAAAACAAATGTACTACCTTTGTGTGAATTTAACTTTCACAATAGTATGTTTGTTTGAAGTGTGCAGTACTTAAGGTGAATGTTTAAAATGTATTAACTGTTGATAGTTTCACAGGTCTGTGACGAAATACAGGTTTAAGATATATTAAGTAGGAATTTGGTAGATTTGCTGGTAATCTTTGTTTTAGTGTAATGGAAGTGTTGTTTTATTCAAACCAACCACATCTTTTTTTAATGTATGCAGTATAGTGACCTGCAGTGGTTGTGGCACCAGTGTGATAGATTATGCCTATTGTTGTGAAGGTAGTCAGCTTGCAGTTTTTTTGGTACCATCTGTGTTGTACCTTAACAGCATCAGCATTACATATTGACTATCAAGTTTATGTGCAAGGTGGAATGATTGTCTGAATTGCAAACATTTAGTAATATGGCATTATTTGCATTTTGTACCAGCTGATGAAATGGAAAGGATTCACAATTTGGTATATATACATACACAGATTGTTTATTAGGGATGAGCTCTTGTGCAAAAAGGTTGCAGAGAGTGCATGTTTTGGAAGATTTCATTTATAGGTATGTTTTTGGTGTCCAGTACTTGCAGTAAGTACATTAGAAATTCTTGATGATCTTCCTGTGTGTTTATGGTGAATTGTCCCATTCCTGCACAGTAGTCCAATTCTTGCCTGATTCCTGAGACACTGTAAGTGTTGTCATGATTATTTGAGGCATTTCTATGAAGGACGAGCATTTGTAAACACAACTGGTCTGAGCCGTTTAAGTAACTGTTTTGAACAATTGGTGGCAATTGGAACAGAAGATTGGTTGCTACATTTGCCACAGTCCCTCTAAGATGTGTAGACACTACTGATTGTAACAGCAGAAGTCTCTACACTCCAAAGGGAAAGGGGAAAGTGGATAAAACAAAAAACAGAACACAGGTAACTCTCTCTCCAACCAGCCGAGCACCTGCAGAGGATGAGAAAACAAAAGTGTAATACCTTCCTAATCAAAACACCCCACCTGAGTTCCCCTGTAACTTTCTATACTTGTTTGTTTCCCTTGAGAGAAGGGAAGCAAGTTTTATTTCAGAAGCTCCAAATAGAACTTAACAACCTTTTCCTTATGAGAGCTTTCCTTTGGAATAGCTGTTCAAACTAATTCTGTACCATCCCACAGTCTGGAAGCATGTCTGTTGATTTGCTAGATAGAGGCAGACTAGAAAACTGTTCTTCTGGAATGAGTCACCTGGTAAATGTGCTCCTAGACTACTCAATCCCCCAGTTACAAACTGGCAGCAGATACCTTGAATCTATTGTGCTAGACTTATCTCTCTTGGAATGGTTCTTTAAGTAATCAGTGTCCTTTATTTTCATCTCCTCTATTGCATTCTTCAAGGAATATTACCTTTTAACTCCTAGCCTCCTGTCCAGGATATGAGAGAAAGCTGTGCTTGACTATCTTCCTGAGAAATCACTGGTCATCCTGAGCGCATGCGCAGTGAGATGCAGTCAGAGGCTTACTTTTGTGTTATAAATCACTGCCAGGCGCTAGCGATCATTACACTGTCAGTGACATGCACATGAGCGGCAGCAAATAAAGGAAAGGTCTGCCGTAGCGCGTGCATATTATTATCAACGTCTTTCTCCCTGACAGCAGTCTTTCTTAAGAGCATTTAATGTTTAATGTTCACGCAGATTAATCTAGACTTTCCTTCAGAGAGAAAATCAAAACTTACAAGGGTGACTGGTTTTACAGTTGTCAGCTAAAAATTACAGTTCCTTGAAGAAAGCTGCTCCCAACTTGGACTCACAAAGGTTGCTTCTTGGCATTTAATACTAACTGACTAAATACCTAAACTAAAAACAGATTAAAAATAAACTTGCAGTCACTTCTTAACTTCTCATGAATGCAGATTACTTCTTCAGTAGATTTGTATAAGAACTCTTCTCTAGAAATCAGAGCGCTGTGCTCCCACCAGATCTCTGATGTCTTGTCCCGCGTCAATTTTGACTCCAACCTGCCTCTTCACCAACCTGAGCTGAATTCATTGATTAAAATGGGGCCTCCTTCAATAGATACAAAACAGAGGACCTTCCTGTCAAGGTGAGGACAATGAAAGGCAATTTGGAATTCTGTTTCTTTTTCCAAGCCACCTCATCCTCCAATCATCTTGCGGAATGTTCTCACCCAATCAGGACCCTGCCTCCTCACCACCATGATGGCTTGGGGAACTCTCCTTCTGAACAATGGAAGTTAAGGTACATTTTAATCTGAACTGTGTATGAATTTTGTAAGTAGTTAAATAAAGAGAGAATTACTATAAATTACAGCACAACCAACTCAAGAGACAAGTGAACCAGACAGTACCCCCTTCTCAAGCCCTGACCTCAGGGACTGTGTCAGAACTCTGAAGCACTTGAAATGGAGCGAGTTGCCTCGTCGAGTAGAAGACGAAGTCTTCCTAATAATGTATCTGTCTGGCTGTTAGAATCGACAATCAGAATGGTCTATTAATGGAAAGACAGGAGACCGTTGACCCAGGCGCCGTGGAAGTGGAGACACGATGGACTGGAAAATACACCACCAGCTGGAAACAAGGCAAGTGTCAGAACTGCATTGATAATTAAACCAAAACAAAACACCATACACAGAATACCACTAACCTGCTAGTTCAGGTAAGGCAGTGTTGATATGGTTGGTAAATGCAGGCACCTGATGTCTAAGCAAAGACAGAACAGCAGGATTAATACTAAGGACACCTAATTTCAGTTACTACTAGGAGATCCCTCACACTGGTTTAGCAATCTTACCGTTTGTGGACTCCTGTCCAACGGTAACAGAGTACGGGAGCTGAAGTAGTTCGTGGAAAGATCCCTCAGTAAATTGCAGAAGAAAACAGAAACAACCGACACAGTACACCTGAAGTCTCTAGTCCGTGTACTCGTGAGTTTCAAAAAGTAAACAGTTCAAAGTTCCGTGGGGAGCAAAAAGAAACAAAACACAGTGCAATCCAGGAGCGATCCAAAGTCTTGAAAGATGAAGGCAATAATGTTCGTAACGTAATCCAAGAGAAATCCGAATGCTCGGGCAATGCAGGTAGAATCAATATCCAAGGCAAAACAGTAGCGGTCCGTGGTCAGGCAGGAAGGCAGCAATTGCTTTACTCGTAGTTCAAAATGCAGAACAGGGACGATCCGAGGTCATAACAAGGAAAACAATATCGAGGGGGGAGGATGGGGAAGGGGAATTCGGGATACGGGAATCAAGGAGAATAGAGCAGGACAGCAAAACGTAACGCCACCGAAGAAAGTTCCGAAGCGCCGGCAGAATCACAGGGAGGAGTTTAAGAAGAACGGGTCATGTGATTTCCTTTGCGTGATACCGTCAAGCATGGCGAAAGACTCTGCAATGCAAGGGACGCCAACATTGCCAGGCTACCTTCCAAGCCCCAGGCTGCATTCTGGGTAGGCAGAGTTTTCTTTTGTTATGGCCCGCATCTTTTTTCTGAATCCACATGTTGTGATTGTGGATGTTCCGGTACTTGACTGGTGATTGACTTTTCCCTATTAGAGTATCGAGATGGCAGAGAGATCTGACAGTATTCTCCCCCAAAGAGGCCCTCACCCTACGGGCAGACCAGATCCGGGACACTAGAGCAGGAGCATGAATGTTACACGCAGGTTCCCAGGTGCGATCTTCCGGACCTTACCCCTTCCAATCTACCAGATAAAACCGTCTTCCTTTGCGTATCCGTGTGCCCAAAATAGCACTCACTTTGTATTCGTCAGAACCGTGAACTTTAATTGGAAGTGTGCGAGACGGTAGTCTAGTAGAAGGATGGTAAGGTTTCACAAGAGAAACATGAAACACCGGATGGATTTTCCAGGTAGGAGGTAATCTTAGTCGGAGGGCCACAGGATTGATAACGTCCAAAACGACATATGGCCCTACATATTTAGGTATCAAAGCCTTGTGGCCAGGTATTCGTAGGTTGCGTGTAGACAGTCAAACCTTCATACCCGACTTATACCTCGGGGCCGGAGATCTATGTGTGTCCGCAGTTTCTTTCATTTTTTCCTGGGCTTGTAGTAGATGTTGTCGAACCCTCCTGCGAGTCCCAGATAAATCCCTCACACAAGCAAGGGCCGCGGGATTATTCAGTGGAAGTTCAAGGTGCATCGGGAGGGCCCTCGGGTTCATGCCACACATAGCAAAGAACGGGGAAACACCTATTGCTGTATGCAAGGAATCATTATATGCATATTCAGCAAAGGATAGAAGAGAGACCCAAGTACCCTGATGCTGACTGATAAGGCATCGTAGATATTGTTCCATAGTGGCATTCAAGCATTCAGTCTGCCCATCAGTCTGCGGGTGATATGCAGAGGAATATCTACCGTCAATGTCCAGGGTAGAAGTCAGGGCTTGCCAAAAAAGAGAGGTGAACTGGGAACCCTGGTCAGAAATGATGATTGAAGGAAGCCTAAAATACCTGAATACACAGTTCAGAAACAGACCTTTCAATACAGGAGCTGTAGGGATACCCTTACAAGGCACGAACAACGTCATCTTAGTGAGGTAGTCTATGACAACCCAAATTGTGTCATATCCTTCCACCAGCGGCAATTCGACAACAAAATCCATGGAAATTTTAGTCCAGAGTAGTTTGGGTATGGGCATGGGTCTCAATAACCCCATTGGTTTGCCAGGAGAGCCTTTGCACTGAGTACAAACAGCACAGGTCGCCAAATGATCTGAAACGTCCTTCGCCATACCGGGCCACCAACACCAACGTTTCAATAGGTCCAGGGTCTTCCGGATACCTGGATGAGCTCAATAGAGAAGTCATGACACCATTGTATTGCCTGTAGTCTTGTAGGTGTATCGGGCAGATAGATCTTCCCTTGTCTATAAGGAAGAGATTGCACTACCTCCAATCCCAGATCAGCTATCTCTGCAGGAGATGTACCAACCCATTTTCTTAGAGTATCTTTAAGAAATGGTTGTAGTGTACAGCCACATACCACTTGGTTAGGTAGAAGCAGAACTCCTTCAATATTGCTGGGCTCAGGATTACCATGGTTACGTGTGAGTGCATCTGCTTTGGAATGGAGAGCCCCAGGACGATAGGTGATAACAAAATTGAACATTGAGAAAAACTCGTGCCAACGGGCATGACGGGCTGTGGTGCACTTAACGGACTGGAGTGCCAGCAGGTTTCAATGGTCAGTAAAGATCTGGACCGGTTCCGGGGAACCCAACAAGTGATGCCTCCATACCATGAAGGCATCTCTTACTGCTAGTAACTCTCGTTCCGTGATAGTGTAGTTTCTTTCGTAGGAGGTGAGTTTCCTTGAATGATATGCCACTGGGTGGAGTCCATTGGTTTCTGGGCATATCTGTGACAATATAGCCCCAAGGGCAATATTGGATGCATCTGCTTCCACAATCTAAGGTTGTGCCGGGTTGGGATGTTGGAGTACCGGTGCAGTAGTGAATGCAACTTTGAGACTCTCAAAAGCTTTTTGAGCTTCTTCATTCCAGCAAAAGGCTCTCTTAGAACTGGTCAAAACCGTGAGAGGAGAAGCAATGGTTGAGACATCTTTGATGAAACGTCGGTAAAAGTTAGAGAATCCTAAAAAGGATTGTAACTATTTCATGGTCCCGGGTCTTGGCCATTGCAATACTGCAGATACTTTAGAGGGGCTCATTTGTACCTCGTGGTTGGTGATGTTGTAGCCAAGGAATTCAACCTCATGTACATGAAATGTATACTTCTCCAATTTGGCGAATAAGTGGTTGTCTCTTAATGGCTGTAATACGCTGGATACATGTGTAATGTGGGTTTCAAGAGACAGTGAATAGATCAAGATGTCATCTAGATAGACCACTAGATACTGGTCCAGCATATCATGGAACACCTCACTGATGAAGTATTGAAAGGTGGCCGGGGCGTTGCACAGCCCGAAGGGCATCACACAATATTCAAAGAGACGGTATTTGGTCTTAAAAGCGGTCTTCCATTCATCTGCCTTGTGTATTCGTACCAAATTGTATGCCCCTCGTAAGTCCAACTTAGTGAACACCACCGAGGCTCCGAGTTGGTCCAACAAGACAGAGATCAGTGGGAGCGGATATTGGTTTCTAATGGTAACCGCGTTCAGAGCCTGATAATCAATACACGGGCGTAGGATCCCCTCCCTCTTGGGGACAAAAATTAAGGGAGAGGCTGCAGGGGATTTTGAAGGGCGGATGAAGCCGGTTTTTAATGACTTCTCTATATACTCTTTCAATATCACATCTTCTTTGGGTGTCAGAGAGTATATACGCCCCGCTGGTATTTTTGCCCCAGGTATCAATTCTATAGGACAATCGTAACTTCTGTGAGGTGGTAAAATGTATGCTCCACCTGCATCAAATAAGTCCTTGTATCCTTGGTACTCCTGAGGTAACACCGCGTTTATGACAGCCCCCAAAATGGGAGCGGTAATAAGCAGTGCATGACTAGGTTTTGATGTGTCTGGGTTACTTTCGAAGCAATGATTTTCGCAATGATCAGAGAGAAACACCACCTCCCCCGATTGCCAATCAATCTGGGGATTGTGTAGCCGTAACCAGGGTAGTCCCAATATGCACCTAAACTGGGGAGCAGCAATGACATCAAACCATATGTTTTCCTTATGCCCACCGCAAGTGGTCATCAACAACGTAGCAGTGGATTCTGTTACAGGGCCGGAAACTAGAGAAGACCCATCAACCGCACTCACGAGTTCTAGACAGGGCTTGGTTACAATAGGTAATCCCAAATCAAGAGCATAAGTCTTGTCCACATAATTTCCAGTGGCTCCCAAATCTATGGCAGTCAAAACCTCCTTCAAACCGCTTGTGTCAGAAAAGAGGGTAACAGGAAGATAATATGGAATGGACGACTTGGAGTCCATGGAGGAAATACCCGGCAGTCGGACCCCTTCTACTGCCGAGCTTTGGCGTTTCCCTGTCTCTTGGCTGGCTTCTTGGGACAAACACGCAGAAGGTGACTGAGGCCCCACAATAGAAACACAATCCGTTCTTCCATCTGTGTTCTCTCGTTTCTGCAGAAAGAGGACTCCGTAAAACTCTGATTTGCATGGGTTCCAAAGAACCAGAGGCAGAAACAGGAGGTGTAACAGACGTGGGAGGAATAGTCTGCCTCTCCCCTTTCCTTTCCGCGCGTCTAGAATCAATCTGTAACACCAAATCAAGAAGTTCAGGAAAGGTATTTGGTACAACCGGGATGGTAGCCAAGGTATCTTTTAAGGATTCGGAGAACACTTTGTAGAACAATGATGCCTTTTTGTCTTTGGGCCATCCATTCTCTGCCACAAGTTGATTGAACCTGGCAAAATAGGCAAGAAGAGACGTATCCCCTTGTTTAAGCCAGAGTAACTCCAGATCTGTTGCTTGGGTAGCATAACGCGTGTCAAACATGCGGCTCATTGCATCCATTAGGGCATCACAATTGTAAAGTAAATGACTGCCATCCTCTAGCAACAGATTAGCCCAGGCGGCGGCTGTACCGCCCAAATGGGACAGCAAAAAGGCGGCCTTAGTTGTTGAGTCTGGGAAGGAAGCAGGCCTACAAAGAAAATGTAGCCTGCATTGGTTCAAAAAGGTCCTATACGTTTTAGGATCCCCATTGAATCATTCTGGGGGGCCAATGGGAACTGAGCCGTCATGTATACTGGCCCACCACCCGGTGCCGGTGGTCCTAAACCCGACCCAGATGCCATATCAGGTGGTGGTATCTGTACGGCAGGAGGTTGAATCCCCGCTTGTAGCTCATCGATCTGTCGTTGTGTGGCGGAATGGGCAGCCGACATATCATTACGACGATCAGCCACTAATTGTAATATAGCAGCTAAGGTCTCATTTGCTTCCATAATTTTGAAAGGCTTCTGAATCTGTCAGAACTCTGAAGCACTTGAAATGGAGCGAGTTGCCTCGTCGAGTAGAAGACGAAGTCTTCCTAATAATGTACCTGTCTGGCTGTTAGAATCGACAACCAGAATGGTCTATTAATGGAAAGACAGGAGACCGTTGACCCAGGCGCCGTGGAAGTGGAGACACGATGGACTGGAAAATACACCACCAGCTGAAAACAAGGCAAGTGTCAGAACTGCATTGATAATTAAACCAAAACAAAACACCATACACAGAATACCACTAACCTGCTAGTTCAGGTAAGGCAGTGTTGATACGATTGGTAAATGCAGGCACCTGATGTCTAAGCAAAGAGAGCACAGCAGGATTAATACTAAGGACACCTAATTTCAGTTACTACTAGGAGATCCCTCACACTGGTTTAGCAATCTTACCGTTTGTGGACTCCTGTCCAATGGTAACAGAGTACGGGAGCTGAAGTAGTTTGTGGAAAGATCCCTCAGTGAATTGCAGAAGAAAATGGAGACAACCCACACAGTACACCTGAAGTCTCTAGTCCGTGTACTCGTGAGTTTCAGAAAGTAAACAGTTCAAAGTTCCATGGGGAGCAAGAAGAAACAAAACACAGTGCAATCCAGGAGCGATCGAAAGTCTTGAAAGATGAAGGCAATAATGTTCGTAACGTAATCCAAGAGAAATCTGAATGCGGTCCGCGGTCAGGAAGCGGGCGGGCAATGCAGGTAGAATCAATATCCAAGGCAAAACAGTAACGGTCTGTGGTCAGGCAGGAAGGCAGCAATTGCTTTACTCGTAGTTCAAAATGCAGAACAGGGACGATCCGAGTTCATAACAAGGAAAACAATATCGAGGGGGGGGGCAAGGCGGAGTCAGGATACGGGAATCAAGGAGAAGAGAGCAGGACAGCAAAACGTAACGCCACCGAAGAAAGTTCAGAAGCGTCGGCGGAATCACACGGAGGAGCTTAATAAGAACGGGTCATGTGATTTCCTTTGCGTGATACCGTCAAGCATGGTGAAAGACTCTGCAATGCAAGGGACGCCAATGTTGCCAGGCTACCTTCCAAGCCCCAGGCTGCATTCTGGCAGAGTTTTCTTTTGTTACGGCCCACATCTTTTTTCTGAATCCACATGTTGTGATTGCGGATGTGCCGGTTCTTGACTGGTGATGCTGTACTTCTTTTCCCTATTAGAGTATTGAGATGGCAGAGAGATCTGACAGACTGGCTTACTTGGATTTTCTTATGAAACGTAGCCACCAAAATTGGTACATTAACGTTGTCAGCAAACTTCCAAGACCTTTCTTCGGGACCAAAGCCCACCCAATCTACCAAATATGTATTTTGCCTCATCCAAAATTGTTTTGACCTCAAACTCATTGTCTTCAGTTAAAACCATCTGAGGAACAGGACTTAATAACCACTGGCTTCAACAAACTAACATGAAATGTTGGATGCACCTTCAACCCATCTGGTAACTTCAGTCTAACCGCCACAGGATTGATAACCCTCTCGACTTCGACTAGCCCAACAAATCGGGACTAAACTTGTTTCGACCCTTCAACCCCAGAAACTGAGTGGAAAGCCACACCAAATCCCCTATTTCATAACTTGGACTGATGTTACGCCTCTTGTCAGCAAACCTTTGTAACTCTCCTTACTGCCATTAATGCCTAGATTCCAAATCTAGGCATTGTGTCAGCTTACCTTGTATTCCAAATCTAGGCATTGTGTCAGCTTACCTTGTATTCCAAATCTAGGCATTGTGTCAGCTTACTTTAAAAATTGAATTTAGGCACTGTGTCAGCTTACTTTAAAAAGCCTTCTGTGTACATCTTAGCCACATATGCAGCATCTATTCTCCACCTTATTAATTCTTCATGCCCGCCTAGTTCCACCCCACGCTTGGCCACCATAGCCACCACTCCACCACCCTGTCAGAGTCAATCTCCGTAGAAACCTCTTCGTCCTCTGACTCCAACCCCCCTACCTCCTCCTCACCTGTGGTGTCGGTTACTTCGGGTTGTTCGAGAATCTTCTTCCACCAAGGCGTTTTTTTGTAGGAGGATAGGGCCTACCCCGGAAGGAAGCCACCCTAACTTTGTACAAAGAGGTCTAGGGGGGGCCTCTCTGTCGGAGCAAGCCGATTGGGGGAAAAAGCCAGATGGCATAAAAAAAACCCTCTCCACTTTAATATGTCAGTATGAAGGTCCAGAACGTGGAGTAGAAGCCAAGACAAATAGAAGAAACTTCCAGAGGAGCGGCTATGAAGGGTAGCAGTAAGCAAACAAAAGGGAGAAATAAATAATAACAGGGAACAAAATATAGATTTGCAAGCGGGAAAACTCAGAAGTACCAGGAGGGAAATATTACATAAATAATTAGAGTAGGAAAGGGAAACAGGGTTGGGAAGGCAGGGCTAAAAATACGGAGAGCACACGGAGCAGAGAAAACTAAGAGCGTCTCACCCGGAGCCTGACGCGATAGGGTTGCAATGCGCAGACTTCCGGGTGGGACAGGCAGAAAAAGCGTACTGCAGCGGACGCCGCGGAAAAACTAGACCGCTGCTGGGGATGCGCAGTGAGACGTGGAAGGCAGCTAATGGCTGCCCAATCTCCACCGCGACCATACACCCCAACGTCTGCGGCGCATGATAGTATGACCCCTTCCATACCTGGACCACCCTGGCTTACCCGGGTGGAAACGATGGAACCTTTGGGTGAGAAGGGGGGCATGAACGAAAGACTCCGGTTCCCAGGAATCTTTGGAACAGGGATAACCCTTCCAGGCCACCAGATATTCCAGTCTTCCTCTTCTAAATCTAGAATCTCTAATGTGGGAAACTTTGTATTCTTCTGGAATGGGGGCAGGACCAGAAGGGAGGTTGAGTCTCCTGTTCTTAGTGATGTTGGGATCAACAGAGCGTAAGAGAGAAGAATGGAATACTGGGTGTATGCGCCTCATGTTTTTGGGAAGCCTGAGTTTAAATGTTACTGGATTAATCCTTTGTGTGATCTTGAACGGCCCCACAAAGTGGGGGGAAAATTTTGTAGGGTGCAGCCAACGGGGCAGGTAGTTAGTAGATAACCATACGCGATCATCTTCCTTCCACAGGGGGCAGGGCTGACGGTGAAGATCGGCCTGCGTCTTATACCTTTCCATAGCTGAGGATAGACTGATCTGAGCACTCTTATGGGCGGTGGCTATGTCTGCTAATGTGAACTCAATTGAGGGTATGTTGGTAGGGGAACCGTATAAGGGAAGAATTCCCCGAGGGTGGACCCCATACGTACAGAAAAAAGGGCTAAGGTTGGTAGCAGAGTGTACAGAATTGTTAAGGCAAATTCAGCAGTAGACAACAGGGAGACCCAATTGTCTTGGTGACGGTTGGTGTAGCACCTAAGATATTGCTCTAAAGTGGCGTTCAGCCGTTCTGTCTGGCCATTGGTCTGCGGATGGAACCCCGACGACAACGCTCTGTCTTGACATAAGGCTGTCCAGAATCGAGAAGTAAACTGACTCCCCCTGTCAGAAATGATCTTTTCTGGGGGTCCATTTAATCTGAATATATCCTTGAGGAATACCTTGGCTAGTACAGAAGCAGTAGGGATTCCTGACAAAGGGGAGAAATGGGCTAACTTGGTGAAAGAATCTACTGTAACCATAAGACAGGTAAAACCCTGGGAAACGGGCAAATCCAATATAAAGTCCATCGAGATCAGGGACCAAGGCCGCGATGGTGTTTCTGGTTGTTCTAGTAAACCCAAGGGTTTATTTGTGGAGACCTTGCTTTGCAGGCAAACAGGACAGGCCTTACAATACTTTTTAACATCATCAGACAAAGTGGGCCAGAAGAAAGAACGAGTCACTAATTCCAATGTGCCTTTCTGCCCTCGGTGACCGGCTGTAGCATGGTCGTGACACCACCCCAGAATCTTCAATTGTAAGGCCCGCGTGGGCACATACAACCTCTGTTTGAACCATAATAGTCCCTCTGTCCTCTTAGATCTTGCCTCTTATTTAGAGGTACCTGGTCTTCCATACTCCCCGTGGTGGCTGATCTAACCTCCTGCAGGAATGTCGATGTAATACCCACAATCCTGTTGCGGGGAAAAAGATTTTATGCTAGCGGAGTGGCACGCACACTAGGGGTATCTCGTCGGGAGAGGGCGTCAGCTAGGCCATTTTGGGTACCTGGAATGTAAGTGATGATAAAGTCATATTGACTAAAGAAGTGCACTCATCATGCTTGTCTGGAATTAATACATTCCATACCCCGGAGTACCTTCAAATTCTTATGGTCGGTGCGCATAATGAATGGTAAGGCCCTACCCTGTAGTAGGTGTCTCCATTCTTCGCAAGCTGTCTTGAGTGCTAACAATTCCTTCTCAATAACAGAGTAATTCTTCTGACTTAAAGACAGGGTCTTAGAGAGATAGGCCACTAGATACTCCATGCCCTGACGATCCTGGAGTAACACTGCCCCCAATGCTTCGGCGGAGGCATCGGTCTACACAACAAAAGGTTTGGCTTGATTAGGTTGACAAAGCACTGGAGCAGAACAGAACATCTTCTTTAATTGCACAAAAGCGCTGTTAGCCTTTTCCGTCCAATGAAATGGCCTGGCTTTTTTCTTGAGTAGGGCTGTGATTGGTAACACTATCAGGGAAAAATGACTGATGAATTTCCAGTAGAAATTTGCCATACCTAGGAACCGTTGTACTTCCTTCAAAGAGGTAGGTGTGGGCCATTCTAAGATGGCAGAGACCTTGTTCGGTTCCATAGATATTCCTTCCTTTGAAAGAACATATCCCAGATAAGAAATAGAGTTGGTCTTGAAGACACACTTCTCGGGATTCACTAGTAGGCGGTTGGTCTGAAGACGATCTAATATGGTTCAAAGATGCTGGTCGTGTTCTTGTAAGGATAGAGAAAAAATCAGGATGTCATCTGAGTAGACTACGGCATAGATGAATAGAACATCCGAGAACAATCGATCCATGAAGCGCTGAAATAAAGCTGGGGCATTGACTAGGCCAAAAGGCATGACCCAATACTCGAAGAGCCCAAAAGGTGTTCGGAATGCAGTCTTCCATTCGTCTCCCTCGCATATGCAGAGGAGATGGTAAGCACTACGCAGGTCTAACTTGGAAAAGATGGTTGCGCCTTGTACTGCCTCCAGGATGTCAGCAATGAGAGGCATAGGATACCTGTCTCTAATTGTGACCTTGTTGAGTCCCCGATAATCGATACATGGTCTCAACTCTGTGGAATCGCACTTGGGGATGAAAAACAACAAGGCCCCTGCGGGGTACCTTGAAGGTCGGATCAATCCGTTGGCCAAGTGGGCGTCCAAATACTTTCGTAGAGCCTTCTTCTCTGTAAGGGACAGCGGAAACATCCGCCCGAAGGGGACTAAAGCATGTTGGGCGAGTTCTATGGCACAATCCTCTGGGCGATGTGGCGGCAATTCCAATATGGTTTTATTGATGAAGACTTGTGGAACTCTTCTAATTCAGACGGTATGCAGCAGATATCACAAGTGGCGGTTGTCTCAGGCGAGAGGACCTTCACTACTTCCTGCGTCTGGTGAGGCAAACAGTACTCCTTACAGAATCCTGACTCAAAGGTGATGGTGTTCCTGTACCAGTCTATGGAGGGGTTGTGTCTTCTCAACCATGGGATACCCAGAATGACGGGGAAGTGGGCTGCTCGAATGAGATCAAACTTCAGGTGTTCGGTATGATGTTGGATGACCATGGTGAGTTGTTCTGTAGTGTGAGTTATCAGTCCCGAGGAAAGTGGGGAACCACCCACACCTTCCACCTTCTGAGCGTCCTCGCGCTGTACTAGAGGGAGTCCTTGTTTATCAGCTCATAAGGTGTCCATAAAGACTCCTGCCGCACTGCAAACAATGGGGGCTAGGGTGGTTAGCTTTCTGGACGGTGTTTGTAGCTGTAGAGATAATACCATCAAGCGAGAGTCGATGGTGTCTAATTGGGGTGTGACGGCTAAGGTAACATAGGGACAAGGAGATAAACCTTGGAAACCTGTCCCCTTCAGTTCCAAGGTCTGTCGTTTCCCGCCCTACGAGGAGGGACCTCCGGACAATTGCGGAGGAGATGAGCATTGGACCCGCAGTACATACAGAGACCTGTGTCACGCCGTCTCCTTCGTTCTTCAGGGGTTAGCGGGGCTCTTGCGGCTCCTATCTGCATTGGTTCTTCCTTACAAATGGCCGAGGGCTGTTGTTGAAGAGGAAGTTCGGAGGAGGGTGAGGTGACTGGGGTGCGATGTTTTATCCTTCCGGCCCGTCGTTCGCTTAGGTGAAATTCTGAAGAGTTATGGACATCAAATCTGATAGAGTGGTTGGTCGAGCTATGCGAGCCAATTCGTCTTTCAATTCTTCTTTCAGGCCGTGGCGAAAGATTGTATACTGCGCTTGTTCCGGCCACCCGGCCTCTGCTGCAAGGCGTTTAAAGGACGAGATGTAGGTCCTGAGATCACTACTGCCCTGCTGAATGTCAAGCAGCTCTTCTGCGGCTACATGAGTTATCTCAGCCTGTTCAAAAGTCTGCTTCAACAGGGTCACAAAGGCACCATGGTCTTGGAGTACCGGATTGTTGTTGGTCACCAGGGGGAGGCCCAGGCCAGGGCATTGCCTGTCATATTCGAGATCATAAACCCCACCTTGGTGTGAGCGCTGGCAAAGGTATTAGGGCGAAAGGCAAAATAGATTGCGCAGGATTTGAGAAACTCCTTCGGGCGTTTCGGCGATCCGTCATATTTACCAGAAGACAAAGACATGGGAGGGAGATCAGTCTCCCTTGATTCTCGAGCCGTGATCATCTGTCTCAGGGCGGCATTCTCGGCTTTGACATTCTGCAGTTCAACACTCATTCCCTGAACTGCTTGAACCAGCTGCTGAAGCTGTTCGGGGGTAGCCATGGTTCTTTCTAGGTGTTGCAATCTGTCAGAGTCAATCTCCGGAGAAACATCTTCGTCCTCTGACTCCAACCCCCTACCTCCTCCTCACCTGTGGTGTCGGTTACTTCGGGTTGTTCGAGTCTCTTCTTCCACCAAGGCGTTTTTTTTGTAGGAGGATAGGGCCTACCCCGGAAGGAAGCCACCCTGACCTTGTACAAAGAGGTCTAGGGGGGGCCTCTCTGCCGGAGCAAGCCGATTGGGGGAAAAAGCCAGATGGCATAAAAAAAACCCTCTCCACGGTAATATGTCAGTATGAAGGTCCAGAACGTGGAGTAGAAGCTAAGACAAATAGAAGAAACTTCCAGAGGAGCAGCTATGAAGTGTAGCAGTAAGCAAACAAAAGGGAGAAATAAATAATAACAGGGAACAAAATATAGATTTGCAAGTGGGAAAACTCAGAAGTACCAGGAGGGAAATATATCATAAATAACTAGAGTAGGAAAGGGAAACAGGGTTGGGAAGGCAGGGTGAAAAATACGGAGAGCACACGGAGCGGAGAAAACTAAGAGCGTCTCACCCGGAGCGTGTTGCGATAGGGTTGCAATGCTCCGACTTCCGGGTGGGACAGGCAGAAAAAGCGTACCGCGGCGGACGCCGCGGAAAAACTAGACCGCTGCTGGGGATGCACGGTGAGACGTGGAAGGCAGCTAATGGCTGCCCAGTCTCCACCACGACCATACACCCCAACGTCTGCGGCGCATGACACACCGCCCATAAAGCCCTACGCCACAACCATGCAGCTCCAATTCTCCCTAGCATGCAGCCTCACAGAAAGAAATACCAGATTATGGTCCAGACTACCTAAACTGTACAAGCCTTGAGCCAGGGACTCTATCCAGTCCAAACTGACTAACCGCTCCACTACCATTAGCGCCCGCGCCAACTCCACGCTGGAAAGACCCAACACCAGCCCACCTAATACTACACCCAAACACAAAACCTATAACACAGCCACCATCCCCACCCCCACCAAATTTATTGCCGCACTCATAAAAGGCGCCCTTATTAACGCACGCTCTATAATAGCCCATGATACAGATATAGCGGACCTCATTCTAGCAGAAGATCTAGATTTCTTAGCCGTAACCTAGTCCTGGCTTCACGCAGCCGCAGGACCAGCCCTCTCATTAGCCATCCCCGACGACTACATCATCCTCCAAGCGGATAGAACAGAATCTAGAGTCGGTGGCCTGGCCGTAATTGCCAAAACACATCTCAACATTAGACTCGACTCCTCTACCCACCTCCCATCTTGTGAATCACTTACTGCTAAACTACCTACTACTAAGTCCCAAACGATATCCATTCACTTACTCTACAGACCTCCTGGAGCCTTCGGATCCTTAGAGAAAGACCTCAGCACCATCCTCACCAATAACCTGAAAAACACCTCCCAGAGCCTCCTCCTAGGGGACTTCAACCTAGGCTTTAAAGACCCCAAAGATCACCAGGCCACCCTCACCAATAATACTCTTTCTGAATTAGGCTTTTCCCAAAAAGTATCTAGCCTCACCCACAACAAAGGGAGAACCCTCGACTGGGTAGCAGACTACAACTGCGCGGCCTCCATCACAGATAACTCCCCCCAATAATGGTCGACCACCATCTCCTCTCCTTTACCCTCGAAGCCTCGAGCCCCATCAACAACAATGTGCTAGCCTCAGCCATCCCCACGAGAAGTAAAAAAAATATCACAGTGAAAAAACTGATCCCTCTCATCCTCCCTACACTTAACCAACTCCCTGCTTCCACCAACCCCCACGACCTTGTAGAAGGCTATAACACAACTATGCGCACTGACTTAGACTCCACTGCACCATTAAAACTAAGAAAATGTACACCAAAAAAGCATCTCAACCACTGTTTCTCTAATCACCTTAAAACTCTTAGATTAGAAAAACGCAAAAAGGAACAAGCTTGGAGACAATCTCCCACAGACCATAACAAAATATTGCTCAATAAAATAACGTCCAACTACAAAAAAGAAATCATAGCTGCCAAACAAGAGTCTTACAACCTGAGAATCGCACAATCCAACTCCAGCACCAAAGAGTTGTTTACGATCATTAAAGAACTGGAAACACCTGTGCTAACCCCAGACACCTGTGTGAAGGACAAACAATGGTGCACCATTGTCCAAAATGCCCTAAACAACAAAGTCACAGGCCTTCAAACTAAAATTAAAACTAAGAAAGACTCCCTAGCCAAACCAACCAACCCCACAAACACAATCCCACGCCCCACGCCCCAATGGATTCAGCTGCCCATTTTTCCCAAGAAGCCATCGGCTGGATCGAGTCATTCCTCAGCAACAGATCCATGCGTGTCTTCTCCACCACAGCTGCTGCCAACCCCATCCCCATCACATGCGGAGTTCCCCGGGGCTCATGCATCTCCCCTACAATGTACAACGTGTTCACGAAACCCCTGTTTGATGATCTAGATGGTCTGGGTATCACCTACACTAATTATGCCGATGATACCCAGATCCTCATCCCGTTGACGGGAGATTACAACCATGATTTGGCCTTGGTGAACAGGGTGTACCTCATCATCCAGGCATGGATGGCATCTCACAGTCTATGCCTGAATGATGACAAGACCGAACTCATCATACTTGGTTCCACCGCAAACCTAACCAAATTGGACCACCACTACACCTGCTTCATTATAGATGGGAACCCGATCAAAGTAGCTAAGGAAGTGAAAACCTTAGGAATATACATGGACTCCTCCCTCCCCTTCCATAAACAGTTTAGTTCTATGGCATCCTCCACGGCCTACACATGTAAGCTTATAAGAGCAGCCAAACCCTTCCTATCCACCCAGAGCTGCATTACACAAGCCAGAGCCCTTTTATTATCAAAACTGGACTATTGTAATGCCCTCTACGTAGGAGCTAGCAAACAGGTTACTAACAAAATAGAGACGGTACAATACAACGCTCTCAGAGCAGCACTCAGCATCCCCAAGAGAGAACACATCTCCAACATTAGGAGATCCCATAACTGGCTCAACACTACAGATACAATCCTGCTCAAAGTAGCCTCACTAACACACAAATGCCTCAACAACGATGCCCCCCGCTACTTAGTCGATAGAATAAGTAAACACACTTCCAACAGACCTACTAGAACCTCCAACACTAATCTACTCACAGTTCCCAGGTTCAAACGCACCAAAATGGGCGGTAACAGCTTCCAGGTGAAAGTAGCCCAACATTCGAACTCCCTACCACCCTCTCTTAGGACACCCCAAAACTGCACACACTTCAGACGCAACTACATACACTGGATAAAGAGCAATGACCGCTAACACCATCCAACCCACCTCACCGCTACCTAGTATGTAAATATGTATATTTGTAAATCTGCAAACTTTTGCCTTTTTCATGACTGCTTCAACCATCTATTATCTCATTGTAATTACTGTACTGCATTGTAACATGTAACCAAGCTGTGAATAACCTTGTTGCTCCTGTGCCCTCATACCCTCGGGTCTGGTGCGCAATACAAATGAATAAACTAATCTAAACTAAACTAAACTCAACTGTAAAGATTTAGCCACTTTAACCAACCCTCTCTCACGGTTTGTAATCTCTCCTCCACTGCTGGACTGGACAATTCTCCCTAAACTAGCTCTCTGAGAAATCGTGGATGAAAGCCTCTACTGCAATAAAAAGGAGACATAGAAGTAAAATCCATTTTGGAGTTGTTGTGAGCGAATTCGGCCAACCAAAGCAGATCAATCCATTCCTTTCGATCTTGCAAAATATATCTAAGATATTTTTCCAGTTCTTGGTTGACGCGCTCAACTTGACCATTTGCTTCAGGGTGATATCCCGATGTCAATTGGATTTCCATACCAAGCTCCTTGCAAAAAGCCCTCCATAATTTAGAAACAAACTGAGATCCTCGATCAGAGATTACTCGACTAGGTAAACCATGTAAACACACCATCTCCTGTAAAAAACTTTGAGCTGACGCTCTGACCTTAGCCTTAACTGGGATAAAATGAGCCTCCTTGGTTAAGCAATCCACAATGACAAGAACAACTTTACATCCTTGATCCAAAGGCAGATCCACTATAAAGTCCAAATATACTGTGTGCCATGGATGCAGAGGAATTGGCAAAGGTTCCAGAAGCCCTACTGGCTTACCACAACATACCTTGGCCTTAGCACAAGTCTTGAATGTTGTCACATAGTTTAATGTATCAACTCTCATAGTTTTCCACCAAAAGTGTCTCTGCACAAGATCCAAAGTCTTTTCGAAACCTAGGATGCCCAACTAACTCAAAATCATGACACTCCTGCAAAATTCTTTCTTGTAACTTTTCGATGGGAAGATATAATTTGGTTCCACAATAAGATAAACCCTCCACAGTAGATCTTGTCAGATCTTGACAAACCCAATTGTCCATCTCCTTCTGACTCAAGGTGTTATGAATCTCTTGTTTCAAATCAAAACTAGCTGAGATAAAATGACCTTCTGGAATCACTGGCTTTGAATTCATTTCCACTTCTTGCTCACTCCCAGGAAACTGCTTTGACAAAGCCTCCGCCTTCCCATTCAGTTAACCCGGCCTGATGGTAATGACAAAGTCAAAATCTGAAAATAACAGGGACCAACGCAACTGTCGAGGAGTTAAAGTTCTGGCTGATTTAAAAAACAACAAATTCTTATGATCTGTAAGAACATTGACCGTATGTCTGACCCCCATCAAATAATGCTGCCACTTCATGAACGCTGCCTTTATAGCTAATAATTCCTGATCCATTATGGTGTAATTACACTCGGCTTACGAGAATTTCTTGGAAAAATACACTATTGGATGCAGCTGCCCAGTTTGTTCATGTCGTTGGGACAAGATAGCGCCCATGGCCAAATCTGATGTGGTAGCCTCCACAAAAAAGGCCTTAGATAGATCTGGATGAAGCAAACCTGGACCTGAGATGAATTTCTTCTTCAGAGCTTGAAAAGCCTTCTCAGCCTTGTCATTCCAACAAAGTTTCACCCCCTTCTTCAACAACCTTGTAATTGGAGAAATTATTTGGGAGAACCCCTCAATAAATCTCATATAAAAAATGTCGAATCCAAGAAAACTTTGGACTTCCTTTACCCGAGTTGGAGTAGGCCAGTTTTTAACAGCTTGCACCTTCTTGTCGTCCATCTCTAAACCTGAAGGAGAGATCACAAACCCGTGGAATTCCACAGTCTTGGTATGAAACTGACTTTTCTCTAGTTTAGCAAAGAGATGATTTTCATGCAGCCAACAAGTGTGACTGGTTTTACTGCTGTCAGCTAACAATTACAGTTCCTTGCAGAACGCTGCTCCCAACTTGGACTCACAAAGGTTGCTTTCTTGGCATTTAAAACTAACTGACTAAATACCTAAATGAACTAAGTGATTCAAAATAAACTTGCATCCACTTCTTAACTTCTCATGAATGCAGAGTACTACTTCAGTAGATTTGTATAAGAACTTTTCTCTAGAAATCAGAGCGCTATGCTCCCAGCAGATCTCTGCTTGTCTTGTCCCTCGTGGATCTGCACTCCAATCTGCCTCTACACAAACCTGGGCTGAATTCAAAGATTAAAATGGGGCCTACTTCAAGACAAAAAACAGGACCTTACTGTTAAGGTGACGACAATGAAAGGCAGTTTGGAATTCTCTTTATGTTTCCTAGCCACCTCAGCCTCCAATCATCTTGCGGAATGTTCTCACCCAATCAGGACCCTACCTCTTCACCACCATGATGGCTTGAGGGTCTCTCCTTCTGAACAGTGAAAGTTAAGGTAATTTTTAATCTGAACTGTGTATGAATTGTGTTAGTAGTTAAATAAACAGAGAATTACTATGAATTACAGCACATACATCTCAAGAGACAAGTGAACCTGGCACAAAGCAATTTACACCAGTTGTGTTGGAAAATGTAAATGGACCAGAGAGTTCTGTCTCTGTGTCTTTTGCTGGACCTCCACTTGTTTTTTTAGAAGAAATATTTCTCTTTATATCTACTGCTGGATGTGCACTTGTGTTTGCACCAGATAGTTTTGTGGTTGTACTTCTTGATGGAGTAGCAGTTGTTTTTAGTTTCTTTGGTGGTATTGCTGGCAGATCTGTAGTAATTCCTGTTTTGCATTACTTTTCTTTTGAAAACTTTACCTTTTTCAGGAACAGGGTAAATTTCGAAATGGGGTGTGTAGAATGCACACAGTCTGTTGTACTCTAGGATGCAAGGAATGCCAGCCTTTACTTTGTTTGCATCAAAATTGACTAGAGATAGTCCTTCAAGTGTACGTAGACGTGAAAGTACTACATGACTCATATCTTCTTTGAAGACTGTGCTGCCAATGTCAATCAATTCCTGATCTAGGGTTTGACCTTGTGATTTATGAATAGTGACTGCATATGTAAGAGACAGAGATACTTGCTCTCTGTGTAAATACATGCCCTTGAAAAGAAGGAATCGTGCTTTTGAGCCTCCTATCCTTTTAACTTCTGAATGTTTGTCAAAGTGGATGTTGACAAACTGAATGTTTTTTCTTGTGGATATGTCTGGTAGCCACCAACTCTACCAAATGCTCCATTGAGTTAGCCTTGCTCCACGTCAATGTCACGCTTCAGAATTACTCTCCAGTTTAAACACAACAGCTGTGTTGGAGATACATTTTTCTAAGCTATTTAGGGGGTAATTCATAGAATTCAGTGCACAAGTGGCGCACGCGGCTGGCGCACAGTGTGCGCGTGCAAATCCCTGCGCCAGCCGCGTGCGCTAAAATACATTTCCGCGCACAGCGTATTCATGGATTCCAGCCACCAAAACCAGCCGTGGCACACAGTGGCGCAACGACCCTGCAGCAGCGCCAGTTACGCCCCCAAGAACGCCCCTTGCGCATGGAAAAGCCATCAAAATCCCCAATCCAGCGCAAAGGGCTGCTCTAACCCTGTACCAACACGGCAAGCGGGGTACGTGTATCACTGGGGTGCGTGGGAAGTTTCTCACGTGATTTCAGCTGGGTACGTGTATTACTGGGGTGCGCGGGAAGTTTCACATGCGATTGGCTCTGTGCGAGTGGGGTACGTGTATTACTGGGGTGCGTGGGAAGTTTCACACGCAAATTCAGCAAGGTATGTGTATTTCAGGGGTGCGCGGGAAGTTTCACACGCGATTCCATCAGGGTACGTGTATTTCAGGGGTGCGCGGGAAGTTCCACACGTGATTGCCCCCGTGCGAGCGGGGTACGTGTATTACTGGGGTGCGCGGGAAGTTTCACATGCAAATTCAGCAGGGTACGTGTATTTCGACGGGTGCGCGGGAAGTTTCACACGTGATTTCAGCTGGGTACGTGTATTTCAGGGGTGCGTGAGAAGTTCCACACGCAAATGTCCTGTGTATGTGTATTTCGGGGTGCGCGGGAAGTTACACACGTGAATTCAGCAGGGTACGTGTATTTCAGGGGTGCTCGGGAAGTTCCACACGCGATTCCATCAGGGGACGTGTATTTCAGGGGTGCGCGGGAAGTTCCACACGCGATTGGCCCTGTGCGAGCGGGGTACGTGTATTACTGGGGTGCGCGGGACGTTTCACACGCGAATTCAGCAGGGTACGTGTATTTCAGGGGTGCGTGGGAAGTTTCACACGCAATGTCAGCAAGGTACGTGTATTTCAGGGGTGTGCTGGAAGTTTCGCACGTGATTCCATCAGGGTACGTGTATTTCAGGGGTGCACGGGAAGTTCCACACGCGATTGGCCCCGTGCGAGCGTGGTACGTGTATTACTGGGGTGCGCAGGAAGTTTCACACGTGAATTCAGCAGGGTACGTGTATTTCGAGGGGTGCGTGGGAAGTTCCACACGGGAATTCAGCAGGGTACGTGTATTTCAGGGGTGCGTGGGAAGTTTCACACGCGATTCCATCAGGGTACGTGTATTTCAGGGGTGCGCAGGAAGTTCCACACGCGATTGGCCCCGTGCGAGCGGGGTACGTGTATTACTTGGGTGCGCGGGAAGTTTCACACGCGATTTCAGCTGGGTACGTGTATTTCAGGGGTGCGCGGGAAGTTCCACACGCGAATGTCCTGTGTACGTGTATTTCGGGGTGCGCGGGAAGTTACACACGCAAATTCAGCAGGGTACTTGTATTTCAGGGGTACGCGGGAAGTTCCACACGCAATTCCATCAGGGTATGTGTATTTCAGGGGTGCGTGGGAAGTTCCACACGCGAATGTCCTGTGTACATGTATTTCGGGGTGCACGGGAAGTTTCACACGCAAATTCAGCAGGGTACGTGTATTTCAGGGGTGCGCGGAAAGTTCCACATGCAAATGTCCTGTGTACGTGTATTTCGGGGTGCGCGGGAAGTTTCACATGCAAATTCAGCAGGGTACGTGTATTTCAGGGGGGCGCGGGAAGTTCCACACGCGAATGTCCTGGGTACGTGTATTCCTGGGGTGTGCGGGAAGTTTCACAAGCAAATTCAGCAGGGTACGTGTATTTCAGGGGTACGCGGGAAGTTCCACACGCGAATGTCCTGGGAACGTGTATTCCTGGGGTGTGCGGGAAGTTTCACAAGCGAATTCAGCAGGGTACGTGTATTTCAGGGGTGCGCGGGAAGTCTCACACGCGAATGTCCTGGGTACGTGTATTTCGGGGTGCGCGGGAAGTCTCACACGCGATTTCAGCAGGGTACGTGTATTTCAGGGGTTCTGGGGAGTACTACACGTGAATTGGCCGTGTGGGTCCTCCCAGGTGTTCTCTCTACAACCTCCACGGCCCCTGCAGGCAGCCCACACCACGGGGGACTACCCTGCACCCCTGCTCATGTCCTGCAGGCAGCCCATCCACCATGGGCATGCCCCCCAGCCAAGCCACATGTCACCTTGCACTACTGATCAACAATGCATGTCTCCCAGCACCCTCACCCCCAGCAGTGCAGGGCACCCTCCACCAGGCCCCCACTCCTTTCTCCCTGCACCCCCACCCCCACCAGTCAGGGGCACCCTCCACCAGGCCCCCACACATGTCTCCCAGCACCCCCACCCCCCAGCAGTGCAGGGCACCCTCCACCAGGCCCCCACTCCTGTCTCCCTGCACCCCCACCCCCCAGCAGTCAGGGGCACCCTCCACCAGGCCCCCACTCCTGTCTCCCTGCACCCCCACCCCCCACCAGTCAGGGGCACCCTCCACCAGTCCCCCACTCCTGTCTCCCTGCACCCCCACCCCCCCACCAGTCAGGGGCACCCTCCACCAGGCCCCCACACATATCCCCCTGCACCCCCACCCCCCAGCACTGTGGGGCACCCTCCACCAGGACCCCACACATGTCCCCCTGCACCCCCACCCCTCAGCACTGTGGGGCACCCTCCACCAGGCCCCCACACATGTCTCCCAGCACCCCCACCCCCCAGCAGTGCAGGGCACCCTCCACCAGGCCCCCACTCCTGTCTCCCTGCACCCCACCCCCACCAGTCAGGGGCACCCTCCACCAGGACCCCACACATGTCTCCCAGCACTCCCACCCCCCACCAGTCAGGGGCACCCTCCACCAGGCCCCCACACATATCTCCCTGCACCCCCACCCCCCACCAGTCAGGGGCAGCCTCCACCAGGCCCCCACACATATCCCCCTGCACCCCCAGCCCCAGCACTGTGGGGCACCCTCCACCAGGCCCCCACACATGTCCCCCTGAACCCCCACCCCCCAGCACTGTGGGGCCCCTGGCAGCAGGCCCCCCCTCATGTCCCACACATGTCTCCCAGCACCCCCACCCCCCAGCAGTGCAGGGCACCCTCCACCAGGCCCCCACACATGTCTCCCAGCACCCCCACCCCCCAGCACTGTGGGGCACCCTCCACCAGGCCCCCATTCCTGTCTCCCTGCACCCCCACCCCCCACCAGTCAGGGGCACCCTCCACCAGGCCCCCACACATGTCCCCCTGCACCCGCACCCCCCAGCATTGCGAGGCACCTGCCAGCAGGCCCCCACTCATGTCCCAATCATGTCCCCCTGCACCCCCACCCCCCAGCATTGCGAGGCACCTGCCAGCAGGCCCCCACTCATGTCCCACTCATGTCCCCCTGCACCCCCACCCCCCAGCATTGCGAGGCACCTGCCAGCAGGCCCCCACTCATGTCCCAATCATGTCCCCCTGCACCCCCACCCCCCAGAATTGCGAGGCACCTGCCAGCAGGCCCCCACTCATGTCCCACTCATGTCCCCCTGCACCACCACCCCCCTGCTTTGCGAGGCACCTGCCAGCAGGCCCTGACACATGTCCCCCAGCCAACACGTCATCACAATCTAGATCCCTGGCCCTTATGGGCAGCCTCCACATGCCAAACACCCACCCAAGTATTGCATCCACCCACTCAGAATTGCCAATTACCTGATACAACCCCAATGGCAAGTATGTAAATGAACAAATGTCCCTCACATACACACAATGGGTGTAAGTGAATGTCAAAACCCATTTCATGACATGCATGAAACCATGATATGATACTACACATTGAAGTTTGATGAAAAAAATGTATTAAAAGCAACATAAATGGGATTAAAAATAAACAAACGACAATGGGAATTAAAATAAAAAAAGCAGCATGTCCGTAAAATAATGAAAAACCACAAATCATAATCCAAAGGAAAGGTGTCCAAAGTCACAGTTCAAAAAAGTACATCCAAGGTAAAACAAAACCAAAAACCATTGCTCCATGGTTAAATCCAAAAAAAAACATAATACAACAGTCAACTATATACAGATAAACAATCCAGGGTCCATGATCCCAACTGAAGAAATTAAACCTATCTAAAAATACTACGTAATAAAAAAAACTATATACAAAAATGTTGGCCATTGTCCAAAAGGTCCAAAATCAAGAAAAAAGCAAAGGAAACCTAACACTAACTACATAACTATTTACAAGGGCAGCGGGCTAGTCCAACGGCTCACTGGATGTTGTCATGGGCCAGGGCATCATCGAACTCCTGTTCAATGGCTTGGAGGCGGGCATGTTCCCTGGCCCCGAGGTCTCGCAGGGATAAATCAGTGTCCAGTACCAACTCCCTGCGAAGACCCTCGAGGCACTGAGCCCGCCTCAGCGCCCTCCGCATGGAGTTCTCCGCCCTGACCATTGTGAGCCGTTCCTCCTCTGCCCGCTGCCGCTCCGCACCTATCTGCTGGCCCAACCGCTCCCACACGGAAGCCACTCCCATTCCAGGGTTCTCCTGCCCTCCGGCCGATGCCTGCACCCCTGATGTTGATGGCCCCGAGCCATGATGCCTCCCACGTCGAGCCTGTCGCTGCCTCCGACGCAACTGCCTGTGCCAGCACGACGCATCCAGGCTGATGGAATCCACCAACGCCGTTGTGCACGTGCCCTGCCCGATGATGCCGTCACATCCTCCATTTGCTGGGGTCCAGTTGCTGGTGTGTCCACCCCTGCTGGACCTCCGACTCCCGACTTTGGCAGGGATGGGATACCCACCGAGTTGGCTGCATTGGTCGGGGCAGGTCCACAGGGGACCCTGGTGGCATCTGGGCCGGAAGACGGCATGGAGAACGACTGGCGCATGGCCTCCACAGAGGAGGAGTGGGTCGCCAAAGTGCCCGACACATCTACGAAACCCCCGACCACGACCGCTCCCAACTGGGCCACGTTGGCATGGTGCTCTTCGTGATGACGTGCGTGCTGCCCTCGGGAAGCACGCACCTCATCACGAATGACACCCGTGCGCAACGCGACACCAATCAGGACCTTCTCCATACGGCCAGGGGTCCCCTCGTCCGCAGGTGGAGGGGAGTCAGATGACATGGACATCCCCCCTACCTGCTAACGGGCTTGGAATGGGGCATCCCTGCTGGTGCATGGTGGTGCAGTCACAGTGTCAGGGACAGTGACATGCACAGGCACCTCCACGACGACCTGTGCTGCCTCCTGCCACTGGACTGCACCACTTGCACCAGCAAGGATGCCCCCACCAGGCCCCATGTGCGGCTCAGTAGCGGCCTCCTCCTCCTCTGTGGAAACCACCAACCTGGATTGCTCCACACGGTCTTCCGCCGTTGCAAGCCCCTGTAGGGGCTCACCCACCCCTTCTGCTGCAGCCGCGGGGGCATCCCCGCCGCTTTGCTCCACAGCGCCGTCTCCGCCCTCTTCTTCACTTTGCACTGCGTAGAGGGAGACATAGAACACAAGCATCAGGGTACTGTACAATGGTCCCCTAGACAGGAAGCAATAGCAGATGAGTGGCACTGTCAAAGATCACTTCCATCATATCCCTCCACAACACATGGGTCAGTGCAGGCACAACACATGCAGTAACAGGCATGGCGCATGCTATGGACATAAGCAAACATGTCCAAGGGACTCTTGAAACATATAATGTTGTTTTTGAACTCACATGCATCATGGGTCATGCCTATCACATTCACACACTTCATCGTACTTTCATCCATCTGGACTCGTACACTCCAGACACAGTGGATGCAAGGATCGCTAGGCTGCATCAGTGGAACTGAACATTGACACAGACATGTGTCATGCATCCATGGCATTCACAAGTCACAGACGCGCAGGTCAGACACACAGACATGGAAACCATACATGTACATGGCATCATCACCCATCCCTCACCCCCACCCATGTCCAGGAACAGAGACTGGCATGCTCTCATGTGTCCATTCCGCATAGGGCTCCCCATGTAGCATTTAAACACATACACCAACCGTGTGCTTCACACATTACTGGTCTCACATGCATGACCATGATGTCCCTGCACACACACACGCGTACATGGCCTATGTCACACATACAGGCAAGTATCAGACAACCAGCACACTACAACATGCCCTGTCTCACACAGCAATGCCTGGCCACTTACCGCTCGACTCCAGATGGGTCTGCCTCTCAAGGACATGGACGTGGAGCGCTGGGGATATGCGTTCCAGGACCCTCATCTGATCTTCCGACAAGTGGCCCTGGCGCCCCTTAGTATCCGCTGCCTTCAAGAGGCGCCGGGCCTTATTGAGGGTCCTGGACCTGAAGTCCTCCCAGCGCTTCTTGACATGTTGGAAGTCGCGGACTGCCACCCCTCCGCGTTGATGGCAGTCACGATGTCCGTCCAGATCCTGTCCCGTCCATCCTTGTCGGCGCGTGATGATCCGAAGAGGGCATCATAATGCCCCAGGACATGCTCCACCAGGACACCAACTTCCTTCTGACTGAAGCTGGTGTCCCTCTGCCCCTCTGGCTGGGGGTCGCCAGTGGTCTCGGATGGTGTTTGCCCCGACATGGCTACCCCCGAGGCAGGCGTGGGTGGGCAACTGGGTCCTGGGGCTGGGCTGTGGAGCGATGGTATCCCAGTCGGGAGTCTTCTGTTCCAGTAGGAGTGGACACAGCAACGGGACCCCTGCAGATGGCTGATGTGCAGGCACCAAATGGCAGGGCACGGTGGCAGCAGGCAGGCAGGCAGACAGGCAGCAGCAGATGGCTCGTGGGAGGCTGCTCAGGGCTCTGGGGGGCAGTAATTCGGCCTTTTTGGCAGGAGCGTGGTCTTCCGCATGCTTACGCGTGGCCAGCTTGATACGGAGTGATTTAGCACGTGAAAATTCTGCACGTCAGCGTTTAATTCGAGGAAAGGCCCTTAGCGCGTAAGCGCGTCTGCACGCATACGCAATTTCATTGGACAGAAGGCCCTACAAGCGCAAGCGCCTCTGTGACGTGACGCGCGCAGGCGTGCATGGGCGTTTCAGCGCGCGTGAAAAACTGCACGTGGGAATGTGTGTAATCCGAGGAAAGGGCCCATGCGCGTAAGTGACGTGACGTGCGTGGGCGTTTCCCTCAGCACAGGTTAAAGGTGAGCGGGGGCAGCAGTTTGCTGTACGTGCCTTTCGTGGAGACCGACATGTGTTGCTGCTTCCTGTTGTTTCGCGCGCCATCACAACTTCACAGCTATCAAGGACGTATCTCTTCTTTTGGCGGGGGTATTGGCTACGCGTGTTTTTCTGCATCGCGATAGTCAGATGGTAAGTCGCACACGCTATTTTTCCCACTGCGGGTGCCCCTGTGTATCGCACCCATTTTCAATGTCATAGTACCCTGCGTGTCCCACGCGTACACGTTATTCGTGTTACTGGGTGCCACCGTGTACTGCAGGAGGTTGATTCCACGCACGTAGGCTGCAGGGTTGCGTGCACGGTTTTACTGCAGTTTTGGGGTGCCTGAGCATTGCGTGACCCGTCACTACATCACCGGGGTCACATACAGCCTTGCAGGTGCAGGGGGGCTGTTAGCATCTTGCTTCCCACCCCCTTCACCCCAATTGCCCAGGTCAATTGTAGTATATACCTCCCATTGGCACTACTCCATCTGTGCCGGCACTACTACATCTGTGCCATGGTTGGGAGGACACCAAAGGTGAGGGGCACCTCAGCTGGGCGTATTCCTCGTGGCGGGCGTGGTCGGGGATGTGGCCGTGGTGACCAGGGAGTAGGGGGACTCCAGGGTGTCCAGGGCAGCCACAGAGGAGCAAGAGGCAGGGGTGCGCCACTTGAGCACAATGTTGTGCCATGTGTCGGTGCAGTCATGCCACCACCCCCTGTGGTTCCGGGGGATGCAGCTTCTGCATCTGGCACTGGCACCCGTGTGTCCCGGCAGTCCGTTCCATCGACTGCCACGGGCCCAAGTGTAGTGGTAGCTGCAGGTGCAGCTGTGGACACCGCCACCCAGGCTCAGGGTTTGCCAGCGCAGGCCGCGTTGGCACTTGAGGAGCCCTTGGTAGATTTCCAACAGGCCAGGAGGGAAACCATAGGGGCAGGCAGGGCTGCTCAGACCAAGACACGTGTCCCTGGGGCAGTTATGTCATCTGCTGCCCCGAACAGCCGGGTGTTGGCAAGTGCAGTGGCAGATGCACCCAACAACACCCCGGTTGTGAGTCTGCCAACCAGGACCGTTGCGGTCAATGACCCTGCCACAGCTGATGTTGCTGCGCAGGGTCCATTAGAGGGCACCCAGATGCCACTGACACAAGTCAGGCCTTTGGTCGTCCCTCCACCTGCCACTCCCTTGGCTCAATCCACCAAACCCACTGGCCATACTGGTCAGGGCGGCATTAGCCAGCCAGGGTCTGCGCCACAGTCCAAGAGGAGGAAGGTTGCACCTGCAGCACAAGCTGGGACCCCACACACAGCCACGACGTCCTGCACGTCGAGGAAGAAGCCTTTCTGCACACAGGAACTGGACTTCCAGGTGGGCTACGTGCGGGGCCACAGCCGTGACATGCTAGTGGGTGCCAATAGTCAGACTACGGCTGCCCAACGTGACACCCACTGGAAGCATGTTGCGGAACATGTCAGTTCATTCGGCCATGAGGTGCGCACAGCGCAAGAGTGCAAAAAGCATTGGAATGACATCAAACCCAGCACTAAGGCTAAGCGTGCCTCTAATTACAACTTGACTCTGGTGACTGGCGGTGGGCCTGCACCAGAGGAGGAAGAGCTCACTCCGCATGAGACACTCGTTGCAGAGTTTATACCACCTGAATTGGTCGAAGGAGTGGGAGAGATGCTGGACTTTGATGCCCAGTCCAGTGAGTGTTGATGCGTGTTTGTTGAGGACGCGTGTGTTTCACTTGTAGGATGTGTTGTGCATGATTGCCACTACATGTGACGTGTACTTGGTTCTGATGTGTAAGTAATGCAATGCTTCCGTGATGCATGTCTGCTCTGCTGGATGGTGGACATGTGGAGCATACGGGGACTGTCCGCATCACCACTATTGCACCCTACTGACATGCTGGTTACAAGTATGCCCCTCCGGTCCATGTTCCAGCTCAGTGGCCCTTCTGCATGTGGCGTGGGGTGACCTTCCTCTCAGCCCAGGCACAATGTCATTGCATGACTGACGTGCATGTCTCCTCTGCCTCCATGCGGGACTCCATGTAGGCATGCTCCCTTGCCCCTCCTCTGCCACTCTGCACCCCAGTTCCACCTTTGCACTGGTCTTCTTCAATCTTGCCAATGTGTACTTTCCTGTTCATGCGTCCTGTGTAGATGCTAACTTCCAGCGTACAATCTGCCAGACATATGCCGTGTGGTACAGCCTTAGTACTTGATGCAGGGTATCTCACTTGTACTGTGCATAGGTCATATGTCCCGCAGGGACATGAGTGCCCATTCATGCTCCATGTGCATTGCACGCATGCCCCTATGTGTCCTTGACTGGATGATCACTGTAATACAAGTCCTGGGTGACATACATTGCATGGCATCTCATCAGCCTTCCCATGTCAACTGTGGGTCAGTACTGCGTTGCACACATGTTTAGGGTCTGACAATCGGTGTGGCTCACAGGCCTCAGCCTGTTTAATGGCCAATGACTCTGTCCAACTGTTGTAGTGTCTTCTTCACACGTGGGCGGCCTCAAGAGTTTTCATCATGTGTCCTGCTTACTGTCCCATCATCATTTGCAGTGTTGTCACTTGAATCACATTAAGCTGTTGATGCCAGTCAACACTGCCTGTCAATACACAGGTCTATGGTCAGCCTTTTGATACCATGCTAGGCATCCCTGCTTTTGTACTTGGGTGGAGGGGTGCTTGGCTTCTAGATATGGTACACATTGAATGCACAATGCACGTGATGCCTGAATTTGACCTTGCACTGCCTTCACATTTCCTGACTCACACCATGGAGTCCTTGTACATGTAGGTAGTGAGTGGCGTACACATTTTCTGCACTGCATAGACCCACTTCCATGGAAACTGCCACCTTTCAAAAGGTCTGATCACAGAAGCAATTCAAAGTTGACCCAGCATGCATGCCAGGTTATATGTTGTGTGTCACATGTCTGCCTGATGCATTTGTTGTCGGTGTGTGTGTGTGTTGTGTGCTTCTGACATGTGTAGTGACCTTTTTTCTCTCTATTTTTCAGGTGATGACGCAATGGAGGCAGAGGATGGTGTTGTCATGCCAGACACAGGGTTGTTACCACTACATCAACCCAGCACAAGTGGGGGTCGTGGGGTGGTAGGCCACGAAAACCCCCAAGTGCTACAGTCCATCTTGTCTCTGGCTGCCTGTGAGTCCAGCCTTGATGACGACTCTGACGTCCATGTTGAGTTGGATGAGCATCAAGTCCATGTGTCAGGGGTGAGTGATTCTGATGTGGACACTCCTCTGTCCGTGACACCTGCACTGAGGGATCAGACAGTCTTGGTTCCTCCGCCCGTGGTGGATCGGGACGCAGGGTCACCCTCCACACCAGTCACTGATGTGCCTGGGACATCACGTCGACGGGGGCATGTAGTCGTGCAGTCGCGGGCGGTGCCAACACAGCAAGGACACCCGGTCCTTGGGTCCCGCAGGGGTCAAGCCCAGCAACGCGGTCGCCGCGTGCAACCACAGTATACTGAGTGGGAGCAAGACATGAATGCCAATTCAGAACGGCAGGGGGCAGCAATGGAGAACATCGCTGAGAGCATGGAGCGTGTGGCCCGATCTGTGCTCCCCCCTGCTGGGCAGGTGCTTCTCCAGCAGCAGGCGGCACGGTCCACGGCCCGCTCGCTCAGGCTGGGCATGGCGGCCTCAGACAGGGCACGCCAGGCTGAAATGTCGTCTCTGCATCAAGCAATTGCTGCTCACGCAGAGGCGCACATGGATGCCCTGAGGGAGGAGTATGCTTCCCTCATATCCACTCTGGGTGTCCTTATGATGTACCAGAGGCAGCGGGCAGAGGAGAGGTTTGCACAGCTTGAGCGTACCATCTCGGCTGAGCTACAGGCTTGCCGGGAGGTGCAGCGGTTGTCCAGCCAGGCCTTGCAGGAGGAACTCTGTGTTACACGTGCTACCTTGCAAGAGGAAGCACGTGTATCACGTAAGGTTCTGCATGCAGACCTACGTCACATCGCCACACAGAACCAGGCTCACCCGTCTGGCAGACTTGCTGCCGACGAGGGGCAAGCTGCGGCTAGGTGTGGCCAGGCTACTGTGCCACGACCTATTTTCCAGGATGAGCCAGACTCGGACGACCATCTATCTCCCACATAGGTCGGGCTGTGCAGGCGTTGAGCCCATGGAGGTTTTTTTTTTGGCTCAGCATCATCGCATGTGGGTGTTGAGCAGCACCCTGTACCTCCCCCCGTCTGAGTGCCCTCCCCCCCCGGGTCGTATGTGGCCATTTTTGATTTTTCTTTTAGTTTAGTTAGTTAAGTTTCTGTTTGATAGTTAGTTTAATTAGGTAATGTAGGTTTTTCATAGTTAGTGTAATTAGTTAATATAGTTTAAAATTGCTTGTCTATTGTGCATTCATATGACGGTGAGGTACTTTGTGGCTTTTGAAGGCATCCACTGTCTGTTCCAGCTGGGCCCTTCAGGCTTGTCTTGTGTATGTGTTTGCTGCTCGGGGTCCTTGACTCACATATGCCACTCCTGCCTCCCTTATCCATGGACTCGCAAGGATGGTTCGGTGTGACTGCCTATTACACAAGGGCTTTGGACTGTCATATCTGTGGCATGTCTGGTGCTGTGTAACTTGTGTTCACACCCCTAGTGGGGATGATTGTGGTGTTATTGCCACTGTTCAGCTTTTGCTAGATGGGGTGTGTCATGATTAATGTGTACATTCATTGCTATGCATTGTGTAGTATGTTTCTTATCTTTACTGTACACCTGCTTGTTGCAATTCATGCCGTAGATAGTGTGTTCCACACTTTGGATGTGAAATACGGACTGATGGTGTGATTTCTGATTTAAGTCTCTGACATGGTCCAGTAATGAGATGCCTGAAGAGACACACACAGATGACTTTAAAGCATTAATCATGTGTTTCATGCCCTTTCTGCAGGGGGATGAGCCTCCAGACCACCTTTGCCAGCAGACATGGCCCATTGGACGTCTGAATTCTGGACACGTTTGTTGGTGCCCACATGCACATGTGTGCACAAGCAGAGGCACAGGGATTGCAGACCTACATCCTAGAACTGCTGACGTGTTCCAAGGAACTCCAGGCAAGGTGAGCAGCACAGGGGGGCCACAACACAGCAAAGCTTGCACCAGGCGAGTTGCACATGCAGGCTTAGTCACAGCACTGAGGGTGAGCTTGGACGAATATTGGTGTTGAAGCACACAATGCAGCTCAGATGTGTTGGTGGACTGATGGCTGTTGATTGTAAGGTTGTCTGGGACACCTGCAGGGGCAGTGGCACATACCCTCCGGTACACCAAGGTCCATCGAGGCACTTGTATCAACCATGTAGCCTTCCGAGACATGGAAAGGTGCATGGACATATAGCAAGGGACATACTCGGGTGCAGTGCATTTCATTTCCATGTGCATTATGATGAATGCACTGCCAACTTTGTTTCGGTCAATGTTGGTACGCAACTTGCTCTGAAGTCATGGCTTGCTATATGGGTCTGTCTGCTTACCCAGGGAACATTGCATGTTGTGTGAATTGTGACACATTGGTGTTCCATTTGCCACGCACCCACCGGCGGCTGACTTACTGCATTGACTGTGTATGACCCATCACAGGGGTAATGTTACATATGGGTACGAAGTATCTACACCAGATTGTCTGTTTGTAGAGTAGTTTGTTGCTATGGGACATGTTTGGTGGTGTGTTTTTGTGTTATGGGCATGGACAGATTATTAACTGTGGCTCTCTTTGCAGCATTGAAGTGCTCCTGTAACCGGACCTGAGAGTGCGCAGGCAGGAGGCCAGCACTCAAAACCAGAGCTAAGTGTCTTGTTTTTATTTCAAACTGCTCTGCATAGGCTTGCTGGGGGGTGCACTAATGCATGGATGAATGTGTAATTCAATTTGGTATGTTTGTTTTCCCCTAATCACCCGGAGTCCTATCCAATTTTAAACCCTGTACCCTCTACCCGGTGTTCCTGCTTCCCGTACCTATCCAAGCAACGTTCCCTAACCCTCTTTCCCCGCTGGGGTTGCGGATGCCTGTGTAAGCCCCAAACTTGCAGGCGCCAAAACCCTAGAGGGTGTGGTTGGTTCGTGCCACTCCTAAGCCTGGACTACAGAAGGCCATGACAATGATGTCCAAGTTTGTTCGGATTGTGTATGTGTTCATGCAGGTAGTACATTTTTGTGCTTTCCCTACTTTCATGTGTCATTCCTCCTCCCCTCTCCTGCCACTCATTCCAGTTATCCAGTGTGCCAACACCTGTCCCGACTGCATATCCCTGACCCTCCTTCCCCACCAGGGTCTCAGAGGCCTGTGTGAGTTTGACCTTGCAGGCACCCGGGCCACGGTCGGGGTGGTTGTTTCGTGCCACTCCTGGGCCTGTACACGGGACCTGTGACAGTACACATCCGTTCATGGTGCATCATTCTATGTTATGTATCACACATGGTTCACATCCTGTTGTGACATTGTTTTACTGTGCTACCTTGGTTGTTACATCATTGTGGTAGTACTTGGCCTTTGTGAGGTACTGCTGCGTCAAGTCATCTACTGGATGGTGTTCTGGTTCGTTTTTCTGGCTTGGATTTTGTGATTTTGCAAATGAGGGTGGACTCTGAGGGTGCAGGCACCTTTTTACACACAAAGTGGGAGATGGTGACGAAGGGAAAGGGTGATCCTGTGGCCAGGTGAAATTGAGGGTTGAAGGCTCCATGACCCAGGTGCAGTTGTTCAGTGGGTCATGGTCATTTGTGAGGGAGGGGGGTGTTTTGTTGTTGATAGTTGCCTTGCCCTACAGTGTGATGGGAACCCTGACATTGTAATTGTGGTATCCTATGTACATGTTGTGTTCTGCTGATCAATGCCTGTTCATGTGTTGTGTTTACCTTTCAGGTGTGAGGGGATAGTTGTGGTTTGACATGCTGCGGTGTACAATGGTGAATGTTCCCATGTGATGTGTAGAGGACACTGATGGTCACTTGATTGCACATGCATATGTTGAGTGCATGTCCTTACTGACCCGCACACTTGCACTATGATGCACTACATGTACAACCAACCTTCGATATCCACATGTACACTCTGTTTGCCTTCTGCTGCCCACTGTGACCCTGCAGCACATGCTCTGTGACCAATTATGGATCCTGTACATGCCTAATTTGCTTTTTGATGTGGTTTGTCGCTTAGATGTGATGCTCAGGGTGTGCATCTCACACAATAACTGTTCACTGTGCTGTGCGCTGAGCAGTGTGTTGCAGGAGTTGGAAACAGCACACAGAAGCTGCAGTGTTGATCTTGCAATGCACAATATGCATGTAGACAGGCATTCATTGTTATGTTACGTCTACAACTTTTGTAATGCATTTGGGAATGACTTATTTTGGGTGGGAGGTTGTTGGTCAGTCATTTCATCTGATTCCATGTCAGGCATCATTGTCTGATGCCACTGTACATTTTTGACATGGCAACGTGTACCTTATTGGTACTGTGTTTGTGTGTGGCTATTGCTTGCCATGTCATGTTGTGGTTTGGGAGGGTTTGAGTGACATAACAGTGATGGTCATGGCCTGTTTTGCAGGTGTGTGTGATTCACACCTTGCATGTCAGGGTCATCCGCTTCTCAAAGCAACTAGCTGGGGGTAGACCTCTCTCCACGGCAGGGGCCTCCCTCTGTAACAGCTTTCCTGCCTCACTGGAACTTGAGGAGAACCATCTCCGGTTCCGGAAGCACCTCAAGACCTTCCTCTTTGCTTCTGCTTTCTCTCTCCCTCTCCCTTGCTAAATTCTTCACTGGAACTGCACTGGATCTGCAACTGGGCCACTCTCACCAACCTCGGTCCCTGGCCCAGCCACTCTCCACTTGCACTGCCTCCCTGGCAACCCCTGCACTGCGGGACTGTCTCTCTATCCCTACAGCCCCCCCTTCCCAGCACTTGTCTGCACTTACCTTTGCAGTTGCCACCAGCTGGCCTATTTATTTGTTTTTTAGTCTACTTACCCTGTACTGCACTCACCCCCTCCCCTTCCCCTTGCACTTTTCCCTTCCCCCTACCCCTGCACTTGTGCAATTTAAATGACACCTGGCCTAGTAGTATCGTTGTCTGTCTTCCCTTGTTCCCCCCTCCCTGCCTCGTCGCACCTTGAAACACTTGTGTATAGGCACGTTACAAATGCCATATCATGTCATGTCATATGTGTGCCTTTTGGTCACACTGGATAGCTTGTGTTTAAGTAGCTAGAGATGCAGACAATGTGGCACTTCCATGGCAACTATCTCAGGGTGGTAGGGTTGTGACAGTTGACTGTCTCTTTGTCATCATCGATTGTCACCTGGTATGTGCCAGGCCTGTGTGCACTCCGCAGGGGTGGGAGTTTAGGTGAAAAATGTGGCCACAAGCTGGGTCCGGGCTTCCTCGCCACGTGCCCTGTCCCCTCCCATGGGCAGCGCCTGTGCCTGTGGTTGGGGATGTGGGGGCACTATCATGTCCACCGGTACGCCCTGCCGTGTTGCAACATTGTGCAGGACACATGCTGCCACAATGATCCTGCACACTACTGGGGGTGCATAGAGTAGCTGCCCGCCAGAGCGGTCAAGGGAGCGGAAACGTGACTTGAGCACTCCGAATGTGCGCTCCACTATGGCCCTGGTTGCAATATGGGCGGCGTTGTATCTTACCTGGGGTGGTGTGGTGGGGTTCCGGATTGGTGTCATCATGTGGTTGCTCAGAGGGTAGGCACTGTCCCCTGGGGAGGTGTAAATGGTTGTGATTATTGGGGTTTGTGTATTTGTGTGTGTGTGTGTGACATGCATGCATGTGCAAGGGCATTTGTACTCACCTCGGAGCCAGGTGTCGCCATGCTGCCCAGCTTCCAGGGCCCGGCTCAGGGCGGACATTCTGTATATGAATATATGGGTGGAGCCAGGGTAGTTTGCATAGACAGAGGTGATGATTCCCTTTGCATCGCATACCACCTGTACATTGATGGAATGCCAGTGCTTGCGGTTTCGGTAGATGTGCTCAGTGGCCCTAGGTGGACGTAGGGCCACATGGGTGCAATCTATCGCACCAAGCACTTTGGGGAAGTGTGCCACCCTGAAAAAATCCAGGACAACGGCCTGCCTTTCTGCGGGTGTTCTGGGCATGTATATGTGCCTGCGGACTGAGGGGCGTGCTGTCATGATTGCCAGTACCTGGTGTAGACAGCGTGACTGCGTGGCCTGTGAGACCCCCCCCACTATGGCAGTAGTCCTCTGAAATGACCCAGTGGCCAAGAAATGCAGGCCATTTAGCACCTTCTCCAAGGGGCTCAATGCTTGGGAGCAAAGGGTGGGGGATGTAAGGTCATCTTCCCACTCCCTGACCAGGTCTAGGATGATATGGGGTGGAAACCTATACCTGCCGTAGACCTGGTCGTCAGGCATCCCAAAAAGGCTTGTCCGTGGTGCGAAAATGCGTGCCCTGGCTATTCTCCTCCTCCTGCGGTGTCCCACTATCAGTGCTGCGACAAATGGGGCATTCATCGTAGCTGTATATACGTGTTTATTGTTTGCGCACACTTTTATACTGTGCGCGGGGATGCTTCCGCCTGCCTTCGTGTGGCGGACGCGTTGACGCCTGTGTGCGTCTTTTGCTGTGCGTGGGTTTCCCGTATTCGAATCCAGGAATACGGGTTGTTCACGTGCGTGTGGGCGTTCCGTGTAGTTCCCTGCAGTACTTCCCCAGTTATGCCTTCTTTTTCACGCGTTATTCCCCATTCCGCGTGTTCCGCCCACTGTTCCGCCCACTTTGGTTGTGTGCGCCGCGCTATGTGCGCTTTTGCTGTGCGCTTAGTGCACGTCGTTTGTGCCCGCGTGCGCCATGGCAGGATTTGGCGCACGGACAGCGGGAAACACGCGCAGCGTCTTCCTTGAATCGCACGCGTGCGCGTGCGCTGGGTTTCTCACGCTTGCGCCACCTTGCGCCTGCTTGCGCTGGGATTTTTGGCGCACGTTTGCTCCATGAATCGACCCCTTCGTCGTGCTGTTGCTTGTTCACACATAGGGAATGTCATGCTGTGCACTTCCAGTTTGTCTGTGGAGTTAATATGCACTATTGCTTGCTTTTCTTTTTTTAACATTGTCTCATTGAATTGCGTACAGCTTGCTAGGGTTGGCATTAAGGACATACATTTTACATTTGTATTTGCTAATTGTTCCATCACATCAGGAGCAGATATTTCATGCCCATATAGCTCATGGATGAGTCTACTATTTGAGATAGATGGTGCATCTTTAGAAAGAAGACCAGTCCTAATGCTTTTTAAAATGTTAGCATAGGTGAGGTCTGCAGATTGATGCATGTTTTGAGTTAGTTCTCTGTAATGGAAATGTTGCCAGAGATTTACATTTCCTATGCTGCCAAGTATGTTGTGGCACTGTTTGTGTCCTATGGTTTTAAAAAAAGGTTCACTGTTCACTGGTGTTAATTGTAGGATATCTCCAAAAAAATAATGTGGTTTCCTCCAAAGAGTTCTTCGTAGTCTATATTAAGGACTTCTTGCAGTCTCGGGTGAATTAAAGCCAACATTAGGTTGGAAACAATACTTACCTCATCTATTAGGAGCATTTTCATTTGCTTCAGAATTCTGCGCAGTTCAATAGCAGTTTCTGTTTATAGTTTGTAGTATTCTAATTTGTTTTGGTGTTCTACTGGAAGCAGTAGTAGTCAGTCTAAAGTAACACCTCCTATGTTGTAGGCAGCTAAACATGTGGGGGCTGTTACAACAGTTGAAAGGATGTTGTTTGTTAACTGTTGTAGGAATTTGCTGATGATTTTAATTAAGACTGTTTTTTCAGAACCCGCTTCAGCACTTACATAGAGGAGTAAAGGTTTGTTATTTTGACAGCTACAAGTTTTACTTCCATGCTTCAAACCATGTTCAATTTATTTAGTCACTTCTAGGAAAATGCTAAGTTGCTGATCATTTAGCTGTGATTTCAGCACTGAAAAGTTTTCTTCTGATTGCTCATATTGATACATGGTGTTCTCTAATTCAGTCATGGCTAATACTGCTTTATTTACAATTTGTGGCTCTCGAAGTGGTTATTGGCTTCCTGTAACAGAAGGTTTACTGCCCTCAGTATTGTCTTCATTTAGTTGTGCTCGAACTTCTTCCTCTTGTTGGTGTTCATTGTCCCACATGTTTTTTGTATTGCTTGAAATTGACATTCCTTATACTGCTTTCATTTGCATTGAATGCAGCTTCAAATGAGTCATGGTTACCTAATAAATCCTCTTCTTTCTCCATGGTTTAAAAAGTTGTAGTAGGGCCATCTAGTAAAGTTCTCTAAGTTGATGAGTTTTAAATGATAATTTCATATGATTAATTAGGCTGGGTTTCGTAAGTTTGACGAGGCTTCCTTCACAAGCTGAGACCACGTATTTTCCACATTTTTCACCTGGTTTAAATTATTTTTGTAGGAGAAATGTTGGGCTATGTGGTACAGGTGCCTGTTAAACTGGCTGCACCTTCGTAGCATCCACATTCTCTATGGGACAGCATTGTTATGCCAAAGCTGTAACATTTTGTGATAGTGTTTTGTCAGATGATATGTCATCCCAGAGGTATTTTAGCTCAGCTTTGCTTAGGTAGGCTGTGACATATCTTGCAACAGCACTGGAATTATCTGCAATATATTGTATATCTATGTTTGCATTCCACAAGAGGGCAATGATTGCATTTTAATCATTGATACAAATAAACTAAACTAAACTAAACAATGTACTTTGAAGCTTTGTTTCTTTTAATGCTGTATGTGCTTTTAGGTGATTTGCCTTTCACACTGTGTCTAACAGAAGACATGAAGCAGTTTACCTGTTCTTTTGCTGAAACTGGTCTAGGGAAACCAAAGCGACATTTGGTGTAGTATTTACCTTTGTTTTGATATCTGCATGGGCAGTATTTGACACACTTTTGTTTTTGGAAGTGTAAAATTTGTGTACATAGATCATCACTGTCATGACCAAATTTAGGAACATATTGTATCCATATGTGGATGTGTGGTGCTCCTCTGGATTGATATTCTTTTCTCCAAACAAAATGTTCCACTTCTCCGAGGGGAGGGATATTTTTATTATAGATGAAATGCAGCATGGTAATAATGCGGTGGTGAAAGTATCTTGATACATTTACAGGGTCAAGAGAGCAGAGTTCTCCTGGTGTTTTTTTTATGTCTATTCCTTCTTTGTTTTGGTTTGCTATGTGTAGGAAGTCATGCAAGTCATCCCAGGCAAATTCTGCACAACCCAAAGTAACAAAACATGTGGGTGGGCTGAGGTTCCTTAGCATACACTGTACATCAGTGTGACATTGGAACCAGTATTCTTTTGTACCACACATGTTTGCCAAGAGATTTGTGATACTTGACAGCAAAACTTGATCTTTGTCTTTTATATTTTGAAGTAGTTGGGTAGCAGACATGTTTAAAACATTGGAGCCTGTGTTCACTGTGTGTGCAACTCCGTAACATAGAGTTGCTGGTTCATTTTCCAACAGGAAGTGGAATATGTATTAAACATTTTGTCTGAATCTGGGGTTTTCATAATACATTTATTAAAGAACGATATTCTGATTCTGTTATTTGTGTGGATATTTCATCCTTTCTTCCCCCTTTCCCTGTATGAAATAGTAAAGGAAAGGCACATGCTTCTACACTTTTCGCCCATATACTGATTTCAGATCCTTTGGTTTGATGCATTTGATATGTTTCTAATGCATCGTCTATGGTGACTCTGGAGTGTAGTGGGTGAATTGTATACTGGTCTAAAATATTGGATGCACTAATAGGATCTACAAGTTCAAATTGGCCAGTTGGAGATGAATCCTCAATTATTTGGGTAGTTTCCCTTAAGTACTATTCAATGTTTTTATCTGTGTAGTACTCATTGTTTTCTTTTAGATATTGTAGGGCTTTTCTAACTTTGTTTAAGACTACTAGTTGTTGCCAAATTTTGTTGTTTTTCGTTGGTACACCACTAACTAGGATAATCAAAGATTGATTTATTGGTCGATGTACTCCTAGAGTTTCTACATTTTCATTAAGATCTAATGGAAAATATACTATTTTTTTTTTTTTTTTTTTTAATTGTGTTTGGTTTATACAAACCTTTGCAATCATTAAAAGTAAGGATTAAAACATCCAGCACAATAACAATTTAACAATGAGTTAAAAACATACATGAGATTTGTAAGGATAATATTTCCATACCGCAGTTTGTGCTTAATACATCAAATTCAAATTCTTATATCGAAAGTGTAGTAAATTCATTTAGTTTTACTTCAATAATTGATAATAATTCTATCAATTTCAAATTAAATGACAAACTATTACTGCACATACAACGGTTCCAAAGTGCTTCCATACTAGTGTCTGTTTGAAACTGAGCCTTTAAATTGAAATTTTTTTTATGGGATGGTGAGAAGAAGGGACAAGCAATGACCATATGTTTAAGTGTTTCATCTGCTTCCAAAGCTTCACAAAAACGGCATAGAGTGGAAAAGCCGGTCTGAGATGATGTATTCCAATTTTTTGTTTTGGATAGAGTTCGAAATTGATTCAAACGAAAACGAATTAGAAGTTTTCTACCCACCGCAGAGGGAAACTGAGTCAAATAAAATGCACGATCACCCCACTTTCTACGAAATTGGTTATATTCAGAATACGATGGGTAAGTTCCCATTTTATCTGTAAGCTTACACCAAAAGTAGAGTTCATATTTTTTTTTTTGAGCAGGAAGCAGCAAGGTCATACTTTCGGGGGTTTCATCAATAGCATTTAAAATTGCATTTAATTTGTTTGTGAATACTTTGAGTGAGTGAATACTTGAATTTTCAAGTAATTTATTCAAATTAACATATAGGGAGTTTGCCGGAGGGTCCAGCATTTTAATATAATTTGTTATATTTCGCAAATTTCTTTTTACAGATAGAGGCAACAGATTGATTTCGTGGCAAATAAAAACTTTTGGTATGGACTGAGCTAAACCCAGGGCAGACTTCCACATTTTTCCCTGTATTGTATCAAGAAAAGAATCAATTTCATATAAACATATATCCAAAGGGTACAATAAGCAGGGTTCAACTTTGAGTAAGTAAAAATGAATAAGAGGTAATAAAGAAAATAAACAATATTTATGGAATATGATTTTCATCTGAGCGGCTAAAGTTTTGGCTTTATTGTTAAGAAAAGTTTGCCACATGCTTAAAGAATAAGAATCCATCAGTGGATAGCCCAAATAGCGGATGGATGAAGTGTAGAAAAGTTCGACTCCTTGCAAGAGCCATGAAAATTTGTTTACTTTGCATCGCCCATCATAGAAGGTAAGAATTGAAGATTTAGTTGGATTAACTATGAGATTCAGATTGTGAGCGAATTTAGCAAATAGATCGAGTTTATTCTGAAGGCCAAACGGGGTGCGATCAAAAAAGAGAAGATCGTCTGCAAAACCGATCCAATCAAGCCTAAGTGCACCCAACTTAGCTGGAAATACATGCTGATCTTTCCAAAGAGAGTCAATCCCATATAGATATAAGTTGAATAGGACTGCCGCCATATTGCATCCTTGCTTAACGCCAATTTCGGTGCTGATTGAATTGGTTAAGGCACCATTACGATTTAAGCGAATTCGATAAGAGGTCTTGAGGTGCAACATGGCGATCAGTGCAACCAAAGAATAAGGGATTCCCATTTCGATCAGTTTGGCCCAGAGAATTTCTCGAATTACGCTGTCAAATGCAGCTGTCAGATCCAGACTGGCCATATACACAGGCCCCATGTGTGCATTTATTATCTGTGCATAGAGATGCGCAAGAATTGTTGCATTCAAAGGACAGCCAATGAACTTTCTAAAACCCACCTGGAATATTGAGAGCAAGTTATTACGTATGATATACATTTGAAGCTCCTGCAGGAGTAAAAGAGAGAAGATTTTGGATGAAGCATCAGTAAGTTCAATGGGGCGATAATTGCATGGCAATTCAGGGGGGCCTTTTTTATAAATAGGTATTATGTGTGCAGAGTGCCATGTTGAAGGAATTTATACTATTTTGCCACAAATGCCTTTTTAGTCATTCAGAAGGAGGCAATTTGGATGTTTTGGGTTGAAGGTGTATTACAGCTTGAAATGGGGGTACGGTTTGGATTATAATGCACTCTTACAAATTAAGCTGTTGGAGAGGTTCTGGAAGTTGGAATATTTTCAAATTATTAGTGATAGAATGTGAAGGCATTTGGTTCTTATCAAGCTTTGTATTCGGTATGTGCAAAGTTTTGAGGGGTCCCATATTTTGTATATAGGTTCTGTTATAAGATGTAGAGCTAATTGGAATCCTTGGGATTCCTCATTGTCTTCTATTTTGTAAGTCATATTTACACATTTTTGCTCTTTTTATAAAATGTTCTGCGACAACACACACACACTTGGTTTGGTACTTCAGCAGATGTGCTTTTAAACTTTGCAATTTCTTTTTTCAATGTGTTTATTAGAAGATTGGCTTTTGTAAGGTTTTCGCTAATGTTCTCTAAATTACTGAATTTTCTAAGTCATCTTCACTTCCAAAATATTTACTTTGAATGTGTTCTATTTGTTGAAGGATTTCTCTGGCTGTCCCATGTAGGAGAATGTTATTCAAATGTTGCAGTGTAAAACAGAACATTTTGAATAGTACAGACTCTGCAAAAGATTCCTTGAAGTGTAATGGTGTTTTGGTAACATTTTGATGTGGTGGAAGGTGCTTTTGCAAGCAGGTCCTGAAATACAAGCTAATGAATGTCCTCACAGTCCAATGTAGTTGCGCACTGGACAGGAGTCCATGGTTTGTAACATTTGTATTCTAATTTTGTCTTTTACTTTCACATTTTGAAAGATTGTTGCTGCATTTTACACTTTGATCTGCATGGCCATTTGTAGACTGGTTGGATTGGTTGGGTGGAAGGAACAGTTGATTGCAAGTTTGTTGGGGATGTTTTTTATTGTGCCATAATGGTGTTTTCTAGCATTTCATACCCTCTGCAATTACTATGTATGACAATTGGGTTTTTATGTTCTTGTTTATAAGCCTTTTTGTTGAAATATGTGTCTGTGCTGCTTGTGTTGTCCTTAGGAAAGGACTGGAGCCCCTGAACGAATTAAAAGTGTGACAAATGCCAGCAGACATGTGCGGACAGGCACAATGACTGGGGGCACCTCCATTTTGATTACGGACAGGCCGGACAGTCGCACAGTACGCTGACGCTAAATTGGGCTTTAAAAAAAAATAAACACGCACCAACAGTACACACACATACATTTATTAAAACAAAAACATACTATCAATTAGGAAAGAGATGGGGAATCAGAATGAGAAACACATATGGGAGAATTGGGGGTTTCCACACACTGTTCATGAGGGGAGGAAGTAATTGAGGTTTCATCATCATCATTTACAGGGTAAATGGGCACAGGAAGAAGTCAGGCTGTGATATCATATATTTTCCTTCACATGATTTTTAACAAACGTCATCAACTGTATAAAATTATTATTTAGTTCATCAATTTTTGATAGGTTTATCAGTTAATTTTGTGCATTTGCAGTTAGGGGCTGTCAGTGGCCATCTTCAGGTTTATTTATTTGTAATTCGGGCCCACTTTCCTCATTCCCACTCGTTCACACGTTAAGTCGTTTTTCATAGATCTCCCAGTCACTCCTAACACCTTGTTACCAACTTTATAAACAGAACCCCTTGACTTGAAAATTATGTTGTCATCTTTGATGTCCTGGGGGTTAGATTTAGCAGTGCACAGTGGTGGCGCGAGTTATGGTTGCTTACCTTACCATAACTGGCACATTTCTAGGGCTTTTCGGTCCCTATAACAATGTTTTTTTTCTGAATTTGATAGTTTTTTATTAGTGCAACTTAACCATAATTTCCCTTTAACAAAGTTGTTTTCACTAATATATATATATATATATATATATATATATACTATAAACCTATGAAAATCAGTAAAATAACTTTGTTAAAGGAATGTTATGGTCGAAGTAAAACCGAAACCCCCTGAAATTCACAAGTTATGGTAAGCTAAGCAACCATCACTTGCGCCACCACCGTGCACTGCTAAGACTAACACCCAGGACATCAAAGATGACATCACAAATGTCATTGATGACATCACTGATGACATCACATGTGCATTCACTTTTCATGAAAAGTCTGTACAAGGGATTCTTTTTATAATGTTCAAAAAAATGTGTCAAGGATCATTGGAATAAATATCATGAGCTACGTAGTGCACTAAGCAATGCATTGATATAAATAGCATTATATTATGAAATTCTTTCCAGTATACTAAGCTACTCATGTATAAACATAAGCATTGTGTGCAGAATACATGATGGAGGTGCAATATTAATAATCTTGCCATGTTGAATAGTGAAATGATAAATGCTTTCTTATTAGAGATTTGTGTACTGTGCAACATGTAATAAGTAGCTAATAAAACCCACTTACTACATAATTTTATTATTACATACAACACACAAAGACACAACAACACATACAAATATGAGTATATACAGGGAAAGCGAACTAAGTAAAAAAGCAGCAGTAGTACAAGAAAGTGTTCATAACCTAACTGATTATCTTTATGCAGAGAATGATTTCTCTGTTTCAAAGCTGCTACTTCCCCTATGCATATGTATCACATGATGTGACTGGACCCTAAGGAAAGTAGTGTGAGTACAATGTATACAAATATGAGCATATACAGGGAAATTACAGTAATAAAAAACATCGGAACCATCAGAAAGTGCTGATAACCCTACTGATTATCTTCATGCACAGAAAGGATTGCTGTCTTTCAAGTCTGTGTCTTCCTCTATGTATATGTTTCATATGATGTGACTGGACCCTAAGGGAATTACTGTAAGAACATACTTGAAGGATAAGTCTACAAATATATTACCTTTTGAATTTTTAGTTCCTGACTGTTACTGAAGAAAACCATGTGGCCTAGATATGTCAGTAAAGGAAAAAAAGGGGAGCCAAACATGTGATGTCAGCAGTGATGTCATCAATGACATCTGTGATGTCATCTTTGATGTCCTGGGTGTTAGTGTTAGCAGTGCACGTTGGTTGCGTGAGTTATGATTACTTAGCTTACCATAACTTGCGAATTTCATGGGTTTCTCGGTTTTACGTAGAACCATAACGTCGCAACTTAACCACAATGTCCCTTTAACAACGTTTTTTTCACTGAATTTGATAGGTTGTTAGTAGCGCAACTTAAGATAACGTCCCTTTAACAAAGTTTTTTTCACTGATTTTATATATTTATAAACTTTCTGTATTAGGTACAGTAAAATTAATATATATATTTCTTTTTACACAGAAATGTCTACTACTTTGGAATGGCTGGAAGAAAATTGTCCTCATGATGACATAAGTAAAAAACATTCATATTAATAGACAGGGCCGGTCTTTGAATCAGGCCATGTAGGTGGCTGCCTGATGTGCCAGCCTCCAGGCGGTACCACCACCAGTAGGTGTGAATGGGTGTGTGAACTAGGTGTGAATGGGAAGCAAAATTAATACGCAGGATTAAAAGAAGTGATTTTAATCCTGCAAGTTAATTTTGACAATTCAAAAATACATGGCCTGATGCAAAGACCGGCACTGCACACACACACACACACGCGCACATGCACGTGCACACACGCACGCACACACACACACGCATGCACACACACACATGCACACTCACAATACACACACACACAAACTCTCAGACAAACGTGTGATTGACACACTTCAAAACTCTGGCGCCTATGCTAAACCTTCAGAGACCCAGGGACGCCTGTGGCATAGGACTAAAAAACTGTGGGGAGACTCGAGTTGTAGCACCAGACCACACGTGTGTCTGGGGAGCAGGACTGGGTCCCCATCAGGTTGAACCTGCAAAGTCACTCGTCTAGTAGCACTTAACTTAGATCTCTGTGTCTTCTAGAATATGTACTATCATGCATTCATAACCGGAATTGAAAACCCTAAGAACCGTAATTTAAACTGATAGGACTTAAGAAAATAACCATTTGCTGAGCGTCTCACTACTGTGGACACCATGAGGTGTTCTCCGAAATAAGGGACTGTCTTCTTAAAAATATAGGGCACACACATGCTTTAGTTTACCTAAAAACCCACACGTTGTAACACATCTGCTACAGGAGCATTTAAAAGCACATGACTGGGCATAGCAGAGTGTGAAGAGCAGTTGCAAAACCTGCCGGGAGCATGACTTTCGGATGGACACTTGCATAGCTGTGAAGTGGACCCATATCATGCCCCATAAAACGAGCCTGTCCTTGCTTTTGACTTTACATGCTCGAATGTGTAGGGCCATACTTAGCAAGAGAAACATGAAACTACAAATCCAATCATGCAACAAGAAAAACGAGCAATGGCTTAGTGGCTCACATGGCAGCTATGCACTTGGACATCAAGTAGTGGCAGGGAGTTTAGAAATGCAAGCAAGGCTCAAAAGTGCACTGACTGGACAGCAGGATAGGAAGACAACCATTAAATGTAGCGTGGAGCATATCGGACTGAAACCAATGTTTGGAAGACTAGTTACTGATACAGTGATTGGAAGCATGTGTGTATTTATGCATTGAAACAACTTCCTTTATAGCACAGAAATCCTCCTTCGTCGTGTTTGAAAATTCCAGCATAGTCAGTTGTATGCAACCTCTTAGCAGATGACTGCTAAGTAGGCTCACAGAGTGCACCCCCTCAACCGACAACTCAGTGGCATTCCTTTTGTAAATGCCTGTGCATTGCAAAGGTATGTGGACATTGGACCCATCAAACACCTGCGATGACGCTTGTATCACAGTATTGCCAAGCAATATGATTTACCCATACCTTTTACTTCGCTCCATCTTACTAACATTACATTTAGTTAGTGCAAGATACACATTTGTATAGTGAACTGCAGAATTGAAGTCATACTAACATGCCTCTTTTTATAACCAGTTTTGAAGAGAATGGATAACATATTTATGTTGGTGAATAATGCATTGTGTGCTGGGAATATTCTGCAGGGAAGATCATGCAGTTGTAATTAGTTTATTAATTCTAAACACAGCCCACCCTGAATCACGCCCCCAAAATACTATAGTAAGAGGGTCTGTGCTCATCTGCACCCATGTTATGTTGTCATTTTTTGTTGCGGGGTGGGGCGCCAATGATGCTTCCTGCCTGGTGTACAATCAGGTGTAAGAGCGGCCCTCCTAATGGAAGACACCACACTTCTCTATATAAACAAATTATTACCCATTACTTTATGTGTACTTACCCCCCAAAAATGTTTAAACACACCATAATAATAGCGCACTCAGAAATATTACTTCTTACGCATGTACTTCTAAGCATACATTGATTGATCGTACAAACATTTCCTATGCACCTTACTGTAGGTTTCCTCTTTTTTACACATGCAAAATCAGGCAGCAGGCCGCGGCCATCTTGTGATAATCTTATCCGTACCCGCATCGCCCAAGGTGGACTGCCCTGGTGGCACTAATTCATATACTCCGCCCCTGAGGCTACCATCACCAAAGCTAGTGAAATGATCCACCTATCTCCAGGACATTGCTATGCAGCATAGTAAAATGCACCCAATCATCACCTACATCATAACATTACTTGACGCAGAACCTGGAATATCAACACGCATCATCTCACAACACAATGCGTCCCAATTATGAATATGAAACCATAATTGTAATGGAAATAGCAAAACTGTATGATTTGTAAAGTACTTTAATTTCAAAATAAACGCTCTGAGAACATCCGGAGACTTACATATGCAAGCAAATAGGTAATTGTTTTCTTTGTTATCGATCCAAAAATATTTATCGTGAGTCACGCAGTGTTCCTTCTTGATATAAGAAAGCATTGGACGCACTGTGAATCGCAAGACTTTGCCATAATCTTCACGCTATGCCACCATAAACGATATCAAGTTGCACCTTATCACTGGTATGACGTACGGGCCCGTGTCGATCATCCCAAAAATGCATCACTGTGATCCATCCACTGAGGTTAATCTATAGCTGACAGTTAAAAAAAAGTCAGTTGGTATCTGGAATCCATGACAATCGCAGAAAGTCAAGATGTAACTGTTTAAAAAAAGATAACAGAAATGTGTCTCAGTAACTGATCCTATTACAATTTATCATTTTAACCATTAGTTTGGTCCCCTGTTACAACTATTGATAAACACGGACATCAAACAATGATAACTCAAACAAAACAACGTGCAAAGTACTCTTCAGTTTGCTGTACAAATTACTGCTACGGAGTATGGTCAGCTCGAAATGGGATGTTAAGGCTGACGCTGCAATCAGAGAGCTAAATAAAACCAAGAACAACACATACACAGAATTTTAATTAAATATTAGTGTTCAATTACGCGTTTGTGAACCTGGGGGAACCCACTACTGAACTACACCCATCTCGATACTGCAATGCCTATGTGAACACACCAAAACAAACTACACACATGAGCTGTAATTGCGTATCTTTGCAATATACCACACACAATAAAAAATACAATTTACCCCACCAATAATGTCACCAAATGATAATTTGACGAGTTCGTGTATAAAATCGTCCAAAGTAAAACTTACATAATATTCGGCATATCCATTCTATCGGCGTAAAACACACACTCCGTTCACTTCAATTAATTTTCATAAAATGAAATTACATGTTCCTTTGTCCAATTTTTGAATGGTCAACATTATCATATTTGAAAGTCTTACATCCCTCCCTTCATGGATTCTGTTTGCAATCCTCCGTTTGTTTGAAGGTCAAAAAACAATTGAACCTTATACTGTGTACCATGCGTGGGTTTGCTCAGCTAGGAACCAAAAATTCAACCACGCTGACCTTCACTCAGAATGGGAACCGATAGCACTTCACATCACAATGGCATTACAAATATCTTTGAAAAACATATAAATTGTTTACTACCTTTCACTAATGCTGACGACATCTGTACGGATTTATGTTGTTCCTGTGGAGAACTTTGCACTCTCCCAGCAACTCCCACAGTCAGGCCACACCACCTGTCACCTCATTGCATCTCCTCTTCACACGGCAACTCACGTAAACATTTTTGAAAGAAGCAATTCTCAAGCCCTGACAAAAAGTGGTTGTATGAGAATATCTGAACAAATCCTGCTGCAACCCCCTCAGGCCACGCCGCCGACGCTGACCCCAATGACCACACTTATATATTAATGGCCTATAATTTCCACACATGTGTTTGTAAAATACCACTTTCGGTCACTAGCGAAATGAATGGTGTGGGCGTCTAACCACCTTACAAATACAGACACATTGTAAATACATAATAGTAATGCTTTCAAGTTAGAATGCAAATGGTACCAAAAAGAACTGCAAGGTAACTGTATTTACAAATAGTAAACTATCACTTCGTAAAAACAACCTTCAAACCATCAGGTATATTCTACCATGCAGCACCCACAACCAATTGACGTCACTACACTGCATATATAGAAAAGAATTGTAGATGGGTCAAATATAATAATACCAACATTACTGTAAAGCAGAGAGTGAGAAGTTCTGCCACCTACCTCAATAAACCACAACCTACATCTTCTTTCCACCTGCTGAATACAAAAAACAAAACTATTGTACCATAGTGCCCTATGTACTAAACCAGAAAAAATAACCTTGACATTTGGAATTATTGTCATTACTGCCTGAACCAAATATTCAAAATCTGTCAACAAAGCAGGGGCACTAACATACCCCAAATAGAAAGCACCACAGTGCAAAACAACTACATGTGCAATGTTTACCCTACCCATATCTCCACAAACTTGACCAATTCCCTGCACATTAAAACCAGGCATAGTGCTCCACACCACCTCCATTCCTTTAATATCAAAAATGTTTGCTACATTCCTACATTTAGCATACCACTCCAAACCATGCACAAACATATCTCCAACCATCAACACCGTGCTTTTCTCCACCTCTACGATCTTCACTAAACACAGCCTCTTTCAACACAAACCACAACCTCAACATCTGATTGGCTCATCCCTACAGTCCCCTTTAGATGCTGCATTTGCTGAGAAACCCCAGAAGTATCACACTCTGCCCGCGGACACTCACAATGTTCGAGGAGCGCGTAACACTGGGGCAATCCTTCTACCCTTTCCACTTCACTCTCTGCACCATTTCCTCATTGGCTACTTTTAAACAGTCACACACTCATCCACCAATCACATCCAAGAACTCAACATCCAGCTCTATCATCACACATCAACACTTTAGATATACTATTGATCAATCTCGGTACAATTCCGCTGTCACTACAACAGACCTACAGCAACAACTACTATAAAACTGGCCAATATTTCTACTTGCAGATTCATGCACATCCACATGCATGAACACAGACTACAGGCATGAATAGATTCTACAGAGTACATGTCCAGCTCTTCTAAGAATACATATAAACAGAGTAACTTCCACTTACCCTGTATAAACTGTAAAATGACCTTACTTCATTTATCCCATCTGGTATAATGAAGTATCAATTGCAAACCTGTCTCTTCTCCAAATTTTTGTTTACTCACAGAGCTATCTAAAAATGTGTTATTTCATATTAAAAGATTGGAGAAATAACAGTATAATTATGAAAAAGACTGTCCAGTGTGTTATACAATTACACGCAGCAAGGATGAGTACATGCATTTTCATTCAAGCACACACACAGACAATATAATTACAAAGGCTGCCAGCTCAAACAACACCACTGCCTCTATATGAAATCCTTCTATTTTATTTCCCATACCTTCATAAATGCATACATTGCATGCTTCTCTGTACAATCTCTGCCATTTACCCTGTAAAAATAGCAAAATATGCATATGATTATTTCTTCCACCTTTTACCATCCAATAACATAACATTAAAAAAACAAGTGTGCTCTATACGTTTACTATTATACTCATTTGTAAAATATATTCAACTAACAAATTCTAAATAAAATATACAAACGTTCGTAAAGTACGAAGAACGACTTAGAAGAAACCTACTCTTTCCATACAAAAAAGTAAGTACAATACTTACATAGTTTTCTAACTGTTACTCAAACACACTAGCATTTTACTGTTGTAGAACAAAGAAGTGTATTAACCCGTTCCCATTAGATGTATTATTACTGCTTCCCCTTAACAGTTGCATACTTTATATTGTCATCTCAAGCCCAGTATACTAACACACAAATACAAGAATAACCTTCCCAAAATAATATAGCTGCCCTTTGCACAATCACACACCTCCACAATCATCCTTACCATCATACTTAGAAACTCATGCACAAAGCACGCATACACTGCACAACAACCCAACCCACACTTTCTTTTCTCCAACAAACCTCAAAGAATGCCTACCAAAAAGCAACTCCATAGAAAGCAACGCAGAATTAGAGCAAATCAAAATAAGTGTCAGAAATATTCACATCCATCTCTACCAAATTTTGTACAAAAAGTTCAAACAAAACAGCTAATACAGTCATTATGCGAAACAAAACAACCTTCCACTACAGAAACTTTCCCTCCTCTATCAAAATGTGAAACGAAACAAAAGGTGATTAACAAGACTTCACTTACCACTACTACTAACGCTGCACCTATGAATCTTGATATAGTAGCAACTAACCATACCAAAAAAAATATTTTACAAAAAATGTTTTGCCACAGACTCCTTCAGAACCTTATAAAAACAGGAGAGAAATCATGGATAACCCTTAAAACCTACCATGGAAAAGTCATCCTAAAAGCTCTCATAAACAGTGCAATCCTTCTGAAAAGGAAGTTATTTATTTTACTTTAATCAGAATGAAACCACTAACAAAACTAACTACTACTGTCGGGGGGTTTCTCCCGGGGTCGGCTGGGCCTTCCGCGGACCTCCGGGCTGGGAGGCCCCAACTCCTCCTGCGTATCCCAAAAATGAGTATGAGACACACACACAAGAAGCAAGGTGGTTCTGCTGTTTATTGAATAACGGCAGGGATGGGTCTAGGATCGTACGCGTCCGTCCAGACTCTCGAAAATCGTGGGGCTCGCAGGCCCCTTTTTGCCTCAGTATGACGCGCTACTTACGTCACCTGGGAAAGTTAGCAAAAAACCTATCACCACTCTGGATTGGTTCCTCGAGTGGTAGGGTTAGAATAGCACACGTATAGAGAACGCTGTTAGTGGTTAAGGGTCAGTCAGGTGGTATACTTGGGTTGTCCCTTCTATTAGATACTTGAAAATTGTTACACGAAGACCCCTAATGATTGGCTAATATTAGTGGCGTCAGTGATGAGTGCCCCATGTTCTGATTGGTCCACTCGCGAGCCCCCCAGCCTGGGACCATCGTTGTTCCTAGCTCGCGGTGTACCTGTCATTTGCAACAATATGTAACTATGTGTTCGTGCAGACAATACGTGGATTTACTCATATGCCTGAGAGCAGACCATTCCCATCGCTGTAGGTGTCCATTGGGTCATTTCATTGTTGCAGCCTGTGTCTCAAACGTGGGACCAAGGCGACTTCTCCCTCGTGGGTCTGGCACCCTGTCAGGTTTGGCTTGGTCACGTGAGGAGAGACCATGGTTGAGGCAGAATTCTGCACATTTAAAGTTGTATTTTCCACTGCGTGTCTGGCTTTGCTTGCAGGTGTGACCTTGGCGCCGGCTGGTAGCATGCGAGTTGCAACATCGCCCCCTTGGCTGTCAGTTCTCGCTGGGCTCGTTCTGCAGGGTCAGCAATTGTACTCTTGCTCGTCCAATGTTCATGGAGGCTCTTGCTTGCGGCCTACTTGGGCCTGGTGCATAGGTGGGGAAGATTAATGCACAGCACTTAAGTTGTAGTATCACATTGCTTCATAGGCAGTATCATGTCTTCGTTGTATTTTCATCACAATGCAAGGGTCAGGAGAAGCGTCAGCAAGCATTTTAGATGAGTGCTTTGTGCGTCTTGCCTTTCTGCATTTTGAAAAACCTATGTGAAAAATAATAAAGATGCGCGTCAGTGGGTGTGTCCGTCACCTACGTCATAGCACTGAGTATGTTCTTCGTGTGGATTGGTGTGGGGGTGTCCAGTGTGCATGGTTGCACGGGTGGTCTTGACAGTTGGCTAGGTCGTCATGGCATCTCTAACAATGTATTTCCTTACTGTTGAAGTGCTTAGTCGAGTTCATCCATGCCGCAGGTGTCGGCTTAAGCAGGGCAGGCTGGCGGGCAGGCTGGTGGGCACATCCGTATGTTCCTGTACCAGGGTATTTGGTCGTCTGGTAGATAGGCAAATTCATCTCGTGGCGGGTGTCTGGGTCGCGATCCTCTAGGCCAGGGGCGCGAGGAGATTGGGGGCAGTCTTTTCTCCCATTCTCCCACTTCACTACATTACAAAAAACACTTCTCAATAAACTGAATATCAACAGAAATAACTCCTTAAACATCTGTGGAGGTGAATGGAGTCACACTACGACCACAGAACCATATTTTCATATAGACGCATATAAACAAAAGCAAACAAACCCAATTGCCATGCATAGCAGTAGACGAGGGTATGAAAAACATAATAACACCATTATGAAACAAGAAACTCTGCTCACAAAAATATCCCCAAAAACTCAGTATCACCTCTCCATTATAATAAACCAAAACATCCAGTCTACAAATGGTCATGCACATTAATGTGTAACATTGCCAAGAAATCTCTCAAATCTTTACACCACTTCCTCAATCAGTATGTAAAAAGCAAAGACAAAATCAAAAAAACTACTACAGAATATGGATTCCTGTCCAGTGCGCAAATACACAGGACTACAAGCACATTCATTAGCCTGCATTTCAGGACCTATTTGCAAAACCACCATCCATCATATCAAAATGATATCAACACATCATGCAACTATAAAAATCTGGTCCATAAACTCTACTATGTTATATGTCCTGCTTTAGCATTAGTCAATTTAAATAACAATCTTCTACATGGTGCAGTCAAACAACTACTCGAAAAAATATAGCATATTTAGAGAAAATATTTTGGAAGCGAAAGCCACTTACAAAATGCATTAGCTTTTACCACATACTACCAACTACTGTACAAATCACAACCTTTTATTAAACACATACAAAAAAGAAATACTAAAGTTTAAAAGCACCTCCGCTGAAGTACCAAACCATGTGTGTGTGTTGCATAACACACCTATAATACCAAACATTTTGACTATGTGGTATGCGGACATCTTATAGGGGATATTAATTACAATCAATCCTCTACTAACAACCCAAAACCAACATCATACTAAAGTAAAATAGCCAGTAGTGCATTGAATATATCCACAGACAGCTGGTACGACTGCGGACATTGCGAACACATCAGGGGCAATTGCCACCTAAACAAATACAGTATTTGACCCATCTCTTACTCCCTAACCATCCCCAAACACTTCTGCACACCAACACACTACCCAAAATTGCATTTTGCCTCTGTTCGCTGCTACGCTGTGGCAGATCCAAGATGGCAGGCACATCGAAACAATATGACGCACCTCACGCCTCACCCCAGCCAATCAGAGAACATGTCGCGTGTCCGCGGACATGGCACAATCCGACTAGCCAATCGGTGCCGTGTTCGCGGAGTGAACAGGGAAATCGGTGCCCTGTCCGCGGAGTGAACAGGGAAGTGTGTCCGCGGGGCAGACATAGATATCACATGGTACAGCCAAAGGCCTACTCGAAGAAATAGAGCATATCCAGAGAAAATATTTTGGAAGTGAAAGCCACTTACAAAATACAATAGCTTTACAACAGACGAACAACAATTGTACAGAAGGTAACCGTGTACTACACACATACAAAAAAGAAATAATAACATTTAAAAGTACATCAGCTGAAGTACCAAACCATGAGTGTGTGTGTTGCCACAGAACTTTTTATAAAAGTAACACAAAAACTATAGACGTAGCATACAAAATAGAAGACAATTAAGATTCCAAATGGTTTGAATTAGCTCTCTACCTTATAGCAGAAAACAAATACAAAATAACTGACCCCTTAATACTTTGCATTTACTGCACTACAAAACTTGACAACAACCAAACTCCTTCACGTGCTATCACGAATAACTTAGAATTAATCCCACTACCAAAACCTCTGCAACAACTCAATTCATAATTCAAACAGTGCACCCATTTCAAGCAATAATACAACTTCAACCAAAAACAGCAACATTACCTCCCTCTGAATTAGTGAAAGGCATTCGTGGCAAAGTAGTTTATTTACCATTAAATCTAAAAGAAAATGTGCACACTCTGGGAGTGCAACGTCCAATAGGGCAATCTTTAATTGTCTTAGTAAATGATATACCTACAAAAGACAAAGAAATTTGGCAACAACTCGTAGACTTACATAAAGTTAGACAAGCCTTGCAATATCTAAAAGACAATAATGAATACTACAAAGAAATGAATATTGAAGAAAACTTTAGGGAAACAACTGAAATAATTCAAGATTCACCAGAAACTGGTCAATTTGAACTTCTAGATCCTGCTACAGTATCCAATATTTTAGACCCTTATACAGTTCATCCATTACACTCTAATGACACCATAGATGATGCACTAGAAATGTACCAAATGCGACAAACCAAAGGATGACCAATCAGCATATGGGAAAAAATTATAGAAGCATGTGCTTTTCCTCTAATCTTTCCTACTGGGAAAGGAGGAAGGTACGATGATAGACCCATTGAGATAACAGCATCAGAATACCGCTTGTTACAAATGTATTCTGAAGATCCCAGATTTAGACAATATGTGAAATACATATTCCACCAACTCTTTGAAAGTGAACTAGCAACTCTATGTTACAGAGTTGCACATACATTGAAATCAGGAACACACTTTAAAAATATGTCAGCTACGCAATTACTACAAAAAGTCCAAGAAAAAGATGAGGTTTTACAATCAAGCATTGCATATCTGTAAGCAAACATGCGTGGTACTAAAGAGTACTGGTTCCAAAATCACAGACATGTACGTTGTATGATAAGAAACCTTGGCCCACCCACTTGGTTTGTTACATTAAGTTGTGCAGAATATGCATGGGAAGATTTGCATGATTTCCTACGCATATCAAACAAAAACAAAACAAAAATAGATATACTAACAGCTGGAGAACGTTGCTCTCTAGATCCTGTTAATATTTCAAGATATTTCCATCATCGCCTCATTGCTTTCATGTTTTTTTGGCATGGTGTCCAGAGTTCAAATAAGCATTGAAGTACATGCTAGTACCTTTAGCCATGTTATCTCCTGCTCATGTTGTTGGATGTCCAGAACCTATGAAGATAGCTGCAATACAGAGTCCTTTGACCGCCGAAGAAAGGGAGTCAAGAAAAAGGAACAATTTATGTTTCTATTGCGGTTCCTCGAAACACCTGTTGAAGGCTTGCAATAAGAAGACAAAGTGACAGGGAAATGCCAAAGCTCGACAGTAGATGAGGTCACACTGTCGAGCTCAGTACCTCTTGACTCATTGGTCTCGAAACCATTTATTATTTCTACCCCCTTCTCTTATCCTCCAAACCATGAGTGGTTTATAGATGCTGTGCTCGATTCAGGAGCCACTGGCAACTATATTGACGATGCTTTTGCCCAGAGGTTGTGAATTCCTGTGATAGACAAGTCCCAGCCAGAACTGGTAAATGCCGTGGAAGGTACCACATTGCTTTCTGGCTTAGTTACAGAACAAACAGTCGGTCTGACGTTGATCACCAACAATGGCCACACAGAAACCATAAGTGTTGATCTTATTGCCGCACCTGAATACCGGTTGACCTTGGGGTTACCCTGGTTAAGACGCCACAATCCGGTAGTGGACTGGAAGACTGGTGAGGTGGAATTTGTGTGTTCCCACTGTGAGGCATTGTGTTTATCATCTGTTTCAGATCCACACATACCTTGTCGGTAGCTGTTGCATGTTCCATCCTCTATAGGAGCAATCACAACCACTACATTGCCAATGGAATATTAAAGCTTTCGTAATGTTTTTGATGTGAAAGGAGCAGAAACCCTTCCACCACATAGACCATACGACTGTCCCATAGACTTGGTGCCTGGAGCCAAGATACCTGCAGGTCGGATATACTCACTTACTCAGAAGGAGGTCAAGATTCTCAAGGATTACATTGATAAATCATTACAGTCTGATTTAATCCGTCCTTCGCGTTCCCCAGCTGCCTCCCCATTGTTTTTTGTACCTAAGAAGGAAGGGATTCACGGCCTTGTATCGACTTTCGTGCCCTGAACGCCATTACCATCTGTTATCAGTAGCCAATTCCCCTGATCTCAGTGCTCCTGGAGCAGCTTGGTTAATCAAAAATCTTCACCAAACTGGATTTACATGGTGCCTACAATCTGGTGAGAATTAGAGAGGGCGACGAGTGGAAAACATCGTTCAAGACCAAGTATGACCTCTTTGAGTATTTTGTAATGCTGTTAGGCCTATGTAATGCTCCTGCAACCTTTCAATACTTCGTTAATGACATTTTCAGGGACTTGATGGATCGGTTGCTCATCATCTATCTAGACAATATCTTGATCTATTCTGAGTCCTACGAAATCCATGTACAACATGTCCGTCTAGTCTTGCAACACCTAAGGGAACATGCCTTATACGCTAAATTGGAGAAGTGCATATTTCATGTTGCTTCCGTCGAGTTTCTTGGATATGAAATAACTGACCAAGGAATAAGAATGAGTTCTGTCAAAGTTCGGGCAGTTCTTCATTGGCCAGCCCCAAATAACCTGAAGTCATTATAGTCATTCCTTGGATTCGCCAAATTTTACAGGCGCTTAGTGCGCTCTTTTTCTGAGATTGCGGTTCCTCTTACAGCTCTCACTAGTAACAAGAAGGACTTTTATAGGGGTGCTGCAGCTAACAAAGCTTTTGAAGTGCTCAAGTTAGCTTTTACGACTGCCCCAGTACTGCAACATCCGGATTCAACACAGCCTTTTGTGGTTGAGGCGGATGCATCGTATACCCCCCTGGGTGCTGTACTATCCCAACACTGCCAAGACACGCAGGCACTTCATCCTGTAGCATATCGCTCAAGAAAGCTTGGTGTCCATGAACGGAATTACACCATCACCGAAAGAGAACTTTTAGCTGGTCGAGATGCCTTTGTGGTCTGGCGACATTACTTGCTTGGTACTACAATACCAGTCCAGGTAAATACTGACCACCGTCATCTAGTAGCCTTACAATCTGTGAAATGTACCACGGCCAGGCTTGCAAGTTGGCATGAATTATTTTCTGCATTCAATTTCACGATTACTTACCATCCTGATTCGTGGCACACTAAGGCAGACGCCCTGTCACGCATACCGGGGGATGATGCTCTGCGTGCTAGTCAAGGGTCTCTCTTGCTTCCCCATCAAGTAGTCTATTGTTGTACTGTGAATTCATCTTTGAGGTCGCTTCTACTTACTTGGGTGGATCAGAATCCACAGACCAGGTATCTGCATTGTTCAGTCCTTGCCTTATGGTCAAGATCGGGTGTTTCTACCCAATGATGCTACTCGTAACATGGCCTTGCAGTGGTGTCATGATTCCAAGTTCTTGGCACATGTGGGTACTAGAAAAACCCTGGAGCTACTACGCAGACGGTGTTGGTGGCCGAAAATGACAGCGGATACAAACCGATACATAACATCCTGTGCAGTTTGTGCTCAGGGTAAAGTCTCACATGCCAAACCCATGGGGTTGTTGCAACGGTTACCTGTTGCTAAGATACCATGGACCTTGATATCTATGGATTTCATTGTAGAACTGCCACTGGTTAAGGGATATGATACCATCTGGGTTCTTGTGGACTATCTGCTTTGTTTGTTCCTTATCGAAGTTTATGAACCACCCGTGTTTGACTGAATTATTCATCAACCAAGTCTTGAGGGGCTTTGGTCTACCTAGTATCATTATAACGGATTGTGCTTCTCAATTTACCTCACATTTTTGGAGGGCCATGACCTCTACTTTGGGCATCGAAGACAGGTATTCGAGTGCTTATCACCCTCAAACTGACGGACAGACTGAGCGAGTTAATGCCACCCTTGAACAGTATCTGCAATGTCTCTTGCTTCACCATCATGGGTCTTGATTATCATTGTTAGCCATGACTGAGTTCGCTTACAATAACTCTTTGCACACGGCTATGGGTACAACACCCTTTTTTGCTCTGTACGGGCATCATCCTTGCACTCTGCCTTTGCCACTCCTAACATCATCCAGTAATCCAGCTGCCCAGTCTTGTGTCTAGTCCCTTGCCAAGTTGCATTCTGGTGTCAGGCAGCATATGTTGGATGCCCAGTGCAGTGATAAATCTTATGCCGATGCGGGAAGAGCAACGTCATGAGGAGCAGGGAGGTAAGGCACACAACGATACACAGGCGCAGCGGAGCATACAGTAACTTCTTGAAGGGACACGTGTTACTGTATTTATGGGAGGACATCGTTCCTCATCCAGCCCAACATTAGGATCTGCAAATGACCTGGTATAAAGGATGCCTAAAGGATGCTATACCTTCTGCTACTTTTTGGAAGATATCCGGCTAGGTCCATTTGGAACCCTTCCTAAAGGGTCCCTTGTTTATAGTGTGCCTCTCACTGGCGCAACTGTGATATAGTTAAACAATCATTTTCTGTGGTCAAATATAGTTTCAGATCACCAAATTGGCAGGCATTGCCTCTGGTGCTTCTGCAGAGGGTGTGCTGGTGAGTATACCTTGCCTGGGCATCCACCAGATGTTTAAAAGAACATAACTAATTTAAAATCCTGTATAAAGTTTAATATTTGAGAGTGATAAAAGTTCAAATTAAGTTTAAAAAAATCCAAAACAAGTATTTTTGTGTCTTTTTTTATTGTGCAGCGAAATAGTTAGTATATGTGATATTAGTGTGACGTCTAGCAGTGCTACATCTTTACTTGCCCTGAAAATGTCTGGGTGTTGAAAAAATTGACCAATTTGTCAGTGATTATTATAAACCTAGGTTGTGTTTTACTATGTTGAAAGTAGGTGTCAATTCATTTTAATGCCACATATTACACAGTAGTTGTGCATAGTGTGTAAATAGGTTGATGCCGGACAGCTATTTTTTGGGCAGTTTGTATGTTTACAGTTTATAATCCACATGTACTTTACTTTGTATACTGTATGTGATGTGTTTGAGGTATGGTTGAATGTTTGGATTTGAATGTCTGGTGATAGGCAGGAGGGATGTACCCTTGACCTTTATATGAATATCCCCCTTATATATATATATATATATATCTTTTTATGAATGAAGTGTAGTTTTGAATTGTTTGCACTTGCTTTTTGCACAATGTTTAAATTTATTTGTGGCTATGTCTCAATTTCGTACTGAGTTTGTAACTATATTGCACACCAAAAGATGATGACTATAAAATAGAATCAAAAATTAGTTCACATCTGTGAACACTACATTTATTATTGGATTGGTGGTCAACCACAAACAAAATGTATACAGTCTATATAATAGTTCTGAGGGCCCTCTTTTCCTTGTTATTAAATACGATTCCCACTGAGCTAAAAATTACAAGTGTGGGACAACATCCTATTTGTGTGTATCAGTATTTGATTGAGACACAAAAGGAAGACCCAATTATAGGTATGTTTTATGGTCATATGGTAGATGCACAAAAGAATCCCATTACCAAGGAGGACTGCAAGGGAAGAGAGGAATGGAGGGTGATGATGAAGAGTAAAAACCAGTTTCAGTTACAAGAGAGACTTTTGGTTGAAATCCATTTCAGGTCATGTTCAGTAGGTGGTCCCTGTTTTATTTAGAGGCCTTATGTTACATCATGCACATGATGCAATAGCAGCGGGTCACAGAGGTATTCATAAAACATTTGAAATCTTTAGGGAATATGCTTATTGGCTGCATATTCTCCAAGATTTTGAATTGTATACGCTGGGGTGTTGTCATGGCCACTAACCCAGGGCCATCACTTTCATCCTCCAAAGGGTCCAAATGGTTACTCTGCTCTGTCCTCTGTGCAGAGTAACGCTTACCGCAGTCTGAAGCACTTACCTGTTTCCAGCTCAGCATGCATTCCATCAGAGCCTGGACATCATCTTCAATGTGCGCATCTTACCTGAATCCAGTCATAGCATCGATCATAGCGTCACACGCACCTTACCTGAATCCAGCCATACCATTGCTCACAGCACAGGGCGCATGTTACCTGAATTCAGCCATACCATCGCTCACAGCACAGCGCGCATCTTACCTGAATCCAGCCATACCATCGCTCACAGCGCAGTACGCATCTTACCTGTTTCTGCAAATCCATCGACTGCAGCTCATCTCATCCACACCTGTCTGAGCACAGCTATGTGGGAGTCTTCTTGTCATCCAGCATCTTCATGGATCTTCCCTCTACCAGCCGCTGACAGGTTCTCGGATCGCTACTCTCCATCATTCGATGTGAGGCTATCCCTGCAAGAGAAAAGGAACGCACAAGGTTAGAAACTGCATAAACATGTAACGCTTGGCTGTGCAATACCTAAGCCTTGCGTATTACCTAGGAACCCAACTTACCCTCCAGTGGGGTTGCTCCATTTCCCTTCTCGCACCGTGCAGGCTCGTTTCCAACACCGCAACACAGCGGGGCCATCTTCACATCTATTGGGAAAAGGAAAGACATTATAAGAATTACAGGCAAGAATCATTGGAAAAGACATTGCAAAATCTTACGGACGATAATCATTGTTTTGAACACTTACCTCAAAAGGGGATTGGTCGCAGCCTGTCTGGGCCATCACGTATATGGACCAGTGAAGCAACTAGGTCTATCTACAGTGCCCCTGCTGAAGAGAAGCAGGACGGAGAGCTCATCTTTGCAAAACAACAGGTGAGAGCTTATGGGAAAATGCATGCTCCTCTCATTCTGGCAAGAGGGGTTCGAGGGGGATTGCAATTCAACCGCAGCATTTTCACTGCCTCTTACCTTCTCCCAAGGGCATTGCCAGCGACCAGAGCAATCCACACTACAGCAGCTGAGGGTAGACCCGGATCCAGGGGAGCCAACTCCAGGGAGGGCCCCAACCGTGCCCACAGAGATCAGGTGAGTGTAACCGGTGTTTGGTGTGTGCACAATTCCAACCCACCTCCCCAACACATAGAGCACCATTAATGAAGAGAGGATTGGCCATACCCTGGGCATATTTGCAAATTGATTTCATTGGGCCGGTCAAAAAACATCACAGGAAACAAGTACATGCTGACAGCTACATGTTTAATGTCAAAATAGTTGGAATTTATAGCTGCTTCTGATTGCAGTGACTACCTTGTTGGGGAATCACATATTGTCCAGGTTTGGCTTGCCCTAACAGATAGAGTCATACCATGGAAGTCATTTTACCAGTTCAGTAATTACCAAAATGTGGAAGATTTTAGGGGAGAAGAAGAAGTTAAACATTTCATATCGACCATCCTCCAGTGGGGGATTGGAAAGATGCAACAGATCGATAATCAATATACAAAAAAGGTTTGGGGCTGAAGCAGGGTCTAGTTGGGATTCATGACTCCCTTTAATGCTCAATGCCATTAGAGCAACACCATCAAATTCTACAAATCTCAGCCCACGCGAGATAAAGAAAGGCAGGAAAATGATACTTCCCCAATGTTTGTTGTAAAGAACCAATGAGTAAGTCTTGGTAATTGCATCCACAATTCATGAACATGTGGAAGAATCGAGGAAGCTTTTACAACACACATTTGAGAAATCTGGAGAGGGCAGCTGAAGGTGCCAAGTCTTACTATGGCAGACAATCAACCATTAGAGAATATGAGAGAGGTGACCAAGTATATAAATTCAATTTTGCAAAAGGAAAGAATAAGTACTCTACATTTCCGGCGTCCTGGCATGGTCCATTCAGAATTGCGGCCAAAAATGTGCCTGTGGTGTATAGTAATGAAGGAAGGTGATCTGGCTGTGGAACAGTTTGTCCACATAAATCAAATCAATCCATTCCACCCGAAGCATGAGATTTAAAAATAGAGCAACCAGGTGAAACAAACACGGATTGAAAGGTGTACTAGTTACATCAGGAATAGGGATGCATCATGACCTAGGTGAGTAAATTGGTTCACGAATGTCCACAATGGGCAGGACACATATTTGAGAGGAAAAAAAGTAATTGTAACAGATAATTAGGTCTGTTTTCTGTACCTGAAGGCATGAATGATAGGTTGAGGCATTAGAAAAAAGGGAAAAAAACCTGGATAGAATGACTGGTGCTTGGTCATTAACCTGTCTGTCTCTGTCTTCTGTTCTAGAAATGAGTAACTAATTTTTCTCCGAAAAAGGTTTGCTGGAGCCCAATGCCCTCGATGGACCTAAGACGAGAGGAGGAGTCCAAGGATGAGAAAAGGAGGAGTCTCCTGGACAAGCAAAGGAGTAATCCATAAGGCAGAGAAAGGCTGGTGGATGCAGAGGAGAAAACCAGATGGTCATACTGTGGTCCACCCAAGGTGGAAAGAAATAACCTCTATTGAATTATTTATACAAGTTTTAGTTATAGAATGTCAAGTTTCATGGACTGGACACAGGCCACACCAGAACATGGCCAAGTTATACTCGAGCCGGGGCCAGCATTAGGCATTGTTATGGAAGATGCGCCCAGATGACGTTTAGGGAACAGATGTGTATAGCATCAACATATTTATACTAGTGTGGATCCGGATATGATTTTGGAGAGATGTTTTAATTTTACAGAGGTTAAATCCGCTCAAATGAAACAGTGGATTCATATATTTAGGGAAGGAGCTCAAAGAGCTGTAAAAGAGATATTGGCTCATTTGGAGACGACTTTCCTAAGTACATCAAGCGCTAAGACAAAAGGGAACGTAGGATAGCAGGAATTCTGATAGCGGCAATTGTCACAATAATCGGGGCTAATGTTGGGACAACTGTGTCAACAGCAAATGCAATATTGGTTATCATGTTGGATGACAAGGCCCGGGAGTAAGGCCAAGATTTAAAGATCATACAACAAAGACTAGACAAGGTTAGAGTGGATCAGAAGGAACTGGTTCCGTATGTGAATCAAACTATTGTAACCCTGAAAGATCAGTCAATGCTATAAGCGCATAGTATAAATGTCATGGTTAGGCAAGATTTGCTATTCCAGGATGTTATGAATCTTGTGAAAACAATGCAAATGCTATTAACCAAACTTGTACGGGAAATTCATGACAGAGTATCTCAGTTGAAACAGGGTCACATTCCATTGTATTTTATGTCATCTGATATCATCCACAAATGATGGCACAGATAACTCAAAAGGAGATAATAACAATTCAAGAAAACATTGCCTTTGAGATGGGAAGTATGATTCCCATGTACGTATATATATATATAGAGCGAATGGATATTGGGTTTTTATTAAGCATTCCATATATCACCCCAGAATTGATATATTAAGCCAAAATGGTACATAATGTAGGCTTCTGGAAGAATGATGAATACATAAAAATGGTGACTCCTGAAATGATTGCATTTCAAACATAGGAGATGGGTTTGTACCTCATTCCAAAATTAGATACTTGCATAAAGTTCAAGGAGCAAAATTACGTATGCCTAGGGAAGCCATTCATACTTGAACTAACAAATGCTTTATAGGTTGCAGGCCGATCAGACGGTTACAAAGGGATTCTTAGGTGTCAGTAAGGGATCGGAAATCTGAGGTGTTAGCGCATGCCAAATTAATTCAGCACATGTGTGGTCAGTACATGTACACTGATTTACAAAGTCACACACCTGAGTCATGGGTCATTTTTTGTCAGGCTTCTGTAGCACATTGTGTTTTTGATATGTCCATTTATATTTCAACTTAACACTTAGAATTGAGGGGTCAGTAGAGTGGGTTAGTTTCACTTAGGCCAGGCAAATAGTAGCATAACCACAGGTACACAAACATAGTTAGGTTCAGAAAATCAAACGAAATTAAAAGCTGAACAGCAGTGCTGCATGAAGAGAAGATTCAGAGCACACAGAGACACAGAGCAATGTAACAGAAGTGAGATGGGCCTTGAAAGGAACACTCATTGTTTGTGTATAAACAGGAGGGAAAGAAGCAAAAGGATGGAAGTTAAGAGCAACATTATTAGGAGATTGTGCTAAACAGAACAATGCTCAAAGGTTGCAAGCGGGTGAGGTAGGTGCTGGAGGTGTCTGGCAGGTGACGTGGGCCGAGGTGACATCATGAAGAGTGGGTGGCGATGAATGCAGAAGGTTGAAATAGGGGTGAAAAGGGAAAAAGGGGGTAAAAAGGAAAAGGCGATCTCTGTCTGGAGGCAAGTTGATGGAAGGGCTCACTCTGAAATCCTGACAATAATGATGTAACAAGATTTCCTCATGAAAACTGATTGTTACCTATATAAAGTATGCAACTCAAAAGTGTATAGCAGTTTTTATTGTGTCTAGAGCCTGTCCCTTTTTGCGTCCAGGTGTAAATGCAGTACTAAGCCTGACTGTGCGTAGCTGGAGTCCGAGGTGAAATAATAAGGTAATAATAAAGTAAGCAACAAGGAAGAGAAAATATACTTCTTCATACATACACCACATATACCTGACAACATCCTGACATTTTGACTTCCTAAAACATTGTGTTTTCCATGAAAAATCAAATCTTGGTACTGTGGTCAGACCTGTTTGCCATTCCCTTCACACTCACTGTGCCACACAGCATCCCTCTAACTGCCAAACATCCACCACATCCCCTGGTAGATAAATCAAAGACATCATAAACACAGCTCTCACACCACTCATACTATCCCTCCTCCTCCACACCTACCCAACCTCACATCTCAGCAATTTCAAATATAAAAACACCCAAACTCTCAACAACAGAGCCCCTGAAAACAAGGAAATCCTGTCAAACACCACTAACAGCCATGGTTCAATAACTCCCTCCTAACTTGCAAAAGAATCCATGCCCCTCCACCAGGACACCCCTCAAAGCCTGCCACTCCAAATTCAAGATGGCCATACACAGCACCAAACCTGCTTACTATCTTCTGGAACTCCGATCCACCCCAATATCACACATAAACTATTCAACATCATGAAGTCCAACTCAAAACCATCCGGCACCCAGCATCAGACAACCACTCCCCTCTACAGTCCCTCCTCCACCCTCCAATCCCAAAACCCTCCAAAACATGTAACACATTCTACCCTATAAACTAAGACACCTTTTTCAGCCTCACAGCAAACACGTAACCTGCACTCCTCCTCAATTATGCATACCCATCCCAGTCCACATCTAAATGCATTGCACCCTGGACCCACACTGGGTCAACATCATAAACACTTGCCTCTAACATGGTACCAAACCCCCATACTCAAAACATGTCATATCTTCCCTTGCTCAAGAACCCATCTCTTGAGACCATGCTCACTGAGAATTACCATCATATTACAATCCTGCTATACCTCACCATAATCATTGAACACTCTGTCTTGGGCCAATTCTAGTAACACATCAACACAAACAACCGTGTCACTCCCTTCCAATCAGTATTCTACTCTGTGCACAGCACTAAGAATCAGGCATTTCTCTAATAATTATTTCCTACAGTTTAATCCCTTAGACTGGTACCAGTCCCTATGTCCACTTTCAGCAATACACAGACTGCAAGCAAATCTACTTCCAAATGTCCCCTGACATTTCCACAACATATCCTCTTCACCATCACCACCTGGCTGGTTATATACTTCGTCAAACTCAACTCATCCCAAAATAGAATATATTCTGATCTGCGCCCCAGACACAAATCCAACCTCATCCCCCCCAGATCAAAAAACTCACCACAGACAACCCACACATATCCCTCTGCACACCAGTCAAGTCCCTAGACTTCACCATCAATGCCTAACTATCCTTCACACAGCACATAGCCACCATCACCAAAGTATTCCACCTGCAGCTACACATCCTCCATGAGACACATCTGTCCCTGTGATAGCTGATAGCTACCAAACCTCAGCGTAGGTACTACTTCTCGACAAGTTGGGTGTTTTAAATCCTATTCTCAATGAACTTCTCAAACACACTCTGACTCCCTGGTGCAAGCCACGCAGAATCTGGCATTATGACTCGTGCTACACCAACCCAAACACTCACACATCCCTTCAGCTTGTTCCCAGCTCCACTTACTACCTACACTTTAGAGAATCACTTTCAAAGAACTCTGTATTAATACAAGTCCATTTACCTTAAATTCCATCCAAGCTTCACAAAAAACGGAACTCCATCACCCACACAAACACCACACCAGACAATAAAACATCTTCTACATGTCCATACCTGTAAGCTAAAGTGAAAACCAAAATAGACCTTCAACAAATTTTCACCGGAAGCCTGGAATGCTCTACCACCCCACATCAATGCACATTATGTATTTCTGCAAACAACTCAAAATGTACCTCTTTTCCAATACCTAACTTGCAAGACCACTCTCACCAGGTATTCCCTGCCTAGTGTTTTATGTGATTTTACTGAAGACGTTTTATTCGAGGCATGCTATACTGAAACTATTTCACCAAAAAAAAAAGATTTTTACAAAAAATGTATTTGGGGGCTCACTCCCCCTCAACCCCATTTCTCCTTGTCATTAACCCCCAAACCTCTCCCCACCTGTTTTAACCCCTTATCCCCCCCGATATATATATACATTTTTAAAAGTGGGTATTGTTTCGGTAAAAAGGTTTCGGTAAAACATGCCTCGAATAAAAAATACTCTGTAAAATCGCTGGATACCCTGCCTAGCATAATCTACTTATCCTGGCCTGAAAACATTGTAACTTGTGGTTCACCTTATTCTTTTTTGTAAAGTGCTCAGAGACCCTCTGGGCAGAGCCACTGCTTTATACAAGTTTAAATTAAATTTTAAAAAAGTACATGTATTGGGTTGGAAAATATTGTCAGAAATGAATGCAGAGGTAAAATGGAAGTGTTATTATGAGATAGAGAGGCTAAATAATTGAACTCTTAAGAAACCTGATACATGGTTTCAGCAAGGACAATGCACTACATGCTTCCATGTCGATATATCCTCTAGAAAGGAAGGAGGATATTCATCTGAACATGTGCATGATTCTGTCCATAATAAAATCAGACTGTGAGTAACGTCAGAAAGTAAGCTACATGATGCTAAATTGCCTTTAACAAAGGCCGGAGGGCTCATTTCCCATTGAGCCGTAACGTGATTGCAAGGCATAAAACTTGAGTAGGGCTTCAATGCCTTGGCTCATTTGCAATTAATTGTCTGGCAGAGAGGAGGGGTGGAACGCAACTTGTGTTTCCAGCACCCCCTTCCCCTGTGCCATGCAAATGGTCGAGCATCTTCGCTGGCATGGATTTTAATACCAGTGCAAATACTGGAGTTCCATATGCAGTCCGCCTGCTTTATGCGCTAGCAGAAAGCAGTCGGATGCCAAAGGAAACCATTGTAAACATTTAAACGTTGCCTACCATGCCCGCATGGCAGGTGTTGGGGGCTGTCCCGGTCCACCGGGCAGCCCCACACTCGTGTCGGGTAGCGCCCGACACCACACGCTGCAGTGCGGCGATCACGCCGCGTGATGAAGGGTGGGGGTTCATCCCACCCGCTCCGGGACACCGGAGCGCCACACATGGCCGGCAGGCAACCGGCTTACCGCGGCCCCGGCTCTGGGGGCACCCAGGCCGGGGTCGCATCCCCAACCCGCCTCACATGGCTGGGGGACCCACAGGGACGGCGTTGCCCGGCAGGGGCACCGTCCGGACGGCGTTGCCCGGCAGGGGCACCGTCCTCAAGCTGGGCCCCGACCTTGGGCCCAGCACACGTGGCGAGGCACCCCCCCCGGCACCAACACAACACACCACGCGGAGTCAGGTTCACTCATGACTGCCGAGCCAGAAGCGGCTCGGACCTTTTATTAGGTTGGTCACATGGGTAACCATGTGACCACACAACTCCGTGGAATGTACCATGGCCCCTCACAGGGGTGCCATGCAACACTCCTCCTTTTTCATAACAAAATGCAAAACTCCAAAATCCAACCATAACTACCACTACTACTACTGGAGCCACTCTACTACTTTACACACCCTTTATTAACCTGGGTGAGTGGCTCTCATGTCCCTGAACGGCACCAGTGAGGGCTACTGGCACCACATAACATTACCCACTAACCGGGCCATTTTAAGCAAGTCCGTGTCACAGCAAAGTCACAAAGACCCGCAAAGCCGCACCTGGGGAGGCCCAGGGGCCACATCGGTCAGGTCCATAGCCTGGAGAGGAGATCGTGGCAGGGTGGCAGAGAAACCCTGTTCCTCCTTCCCGGGGCCTGGGCGGGCAGCTTGCATCCATCTTCCCATCGCGCCCCGGTGGAAGTCGGGCCCGCCTCACCTTGCTGCGGCCCAGGGCCGCCAGGCACCTCATGGCATCCGATGCCGCAGATCTCCCTCCACTAGGCCCGGGTTGAGCCTGGGCCATGCACCGTTGAGGGGGGCAGGCAGCTCACTCTCTCTCTCTGCCCACTCCTCGGGGCATGCACTCCATTGTCTTTGCGAGCCTAGCTGGTGCTGGGCCCGCCTCCTTTGTTTCCTTTGCAGGCCCGTTCGATTCGGGCCTGCACCATCCCTTTTTTTCCATTTTTTTTTTTTTTTTCCGGGCCCAGCTGATGATGGGCCCGCCTTCCGTTGGGGGCCGCGTCAGCTGTTGGGCGGCCCTACCCCAACTCCGTGCCACGGCCGATGCCGCTCCTCTGTCGGGGCCGCCTCAGCAGTTCCGCGGCCCCTCGTTTCCCTCCTCCCTGATGCCGGGGAGAGGTCCACGATGGGGGAGGGGCGCAGCCACCCACGCGGCCGATGCCGCGGGCTTCTTCCGTCTCCCTCGGGGGACGGGCGGGCCGCTCGCCCACCATGTTTTCCTTGCGGGCCCAGCTGGTGTTGGGCCTGCCTGCGCAGCCACCCACGCGGCCGATGCCGCGGGCTTCTTCCGTCTCCCTCGGGGGACGGGCGGGCCGCTCGCCCACCATGTTTTCCTTGCGGGCCCAGCTGGTGTTGGGCCCGCCTCCTTCTCTTTTCCCGCGCCGATGTCAGCCGCACCAGCGCTCCTTGGGGAGGGGAACCGGCATCCTCCCTCCTGCGGCGATGTTAGCCGCTCCTCGTTGCGGCCGACGCCGGGGCACCCTCCCTCCCGACGGGGAAAGAGGCAGCCCCCGCGTTCTTCACCGCGGCGCGGGCCGCACACTTCTCCCCCCTCTCGCGGCCGACGCCGCAGAACTTCTCTCCCCCACGGGGATAGGGGGGAAAGTCATCTCCGCTCCTCCACATCGCGGGCCCAGATGGAGATGGGCCCGCACCATATCTTCTTCGGGGCACGCGGGGCCCCTCGCCTAGTCGCCATTGTTGGGGGCTGTCCCGGTCCACCGGGCAGCCCCACACTCGTGTCGGGTAGCGCCCGACACCACACGCTGCAGTGCGGCGATCACGCCGCGTGATGAAGGGTGGGGGTTCATCCCACCCGCTCCGGGACACCGGAGCGCCACACATGGCCGGCAGGCAACCGGCTTACCGCGGCCCCGGCTCTGGGGGCACCCAGGCCGGGGTCGCATCCCCAACCCGCCTCACATGGCTGGGGGACCCACAGGGACGGCGTTGCCCGGCAGGGGCACCGTCCGGACGGCGTTGCCCGGCAGGGGCACCGTCCTCAAGCTGGGCCCGACCTTGGGCCCAGCACACGTGGCGAGGCACCCCCCCCGGCACCAACACAACACACCACGCGGAGTCAGGTTCACTCGTGACTGCCGAGCCAGAAGCGGCTCGGACCTTTTATTAGGTTGGTCACATGGGTAACCATGTGACCACACAACTCCGTGGAATGTACCATGGCCCCTCACAGGGGTGCATTGCAACAGCAGGGAGCATGTACGGTGACAATGCTCAGATTTCGGGGAGGGTTTCATTTCAAATGCGCGGATGGTAAGCAGTGTTCCCAGTTGAAATTAAACCCTGCCCGACATACTCGCCTGTTGGGGAGGTTTCATTGTATTTGTGAGCACCACAAGCAGCGCTCACAAACGAAAGTTAACTCTGCATAAAAGCATTTATTCACTTTGCACTGCAGAGTGCAATCGTGAAGGACAAAAGGTGATGTAAATGCTTCTATGCCGCCTTTGGCTCTTTAAATTTGCACCCGCAGTGCAAATGATGAAGATCTGGCTGCAGGGAGCCGCTTAATTTATAGTGTAAACACAACAGCTCCCTACCTTCAAATCACAATTTTGTCCAATATGATCCCCTAAGTGCTTTGGAATATTATAATACTATAAACATTTGGCAGCATTGCACAATAAACTGATGTAGATACAATGGGTCTAATTACAAGTTTGGCGGTAGCCTTGCCAGTAAAACTGGCAGGCTGCGCCGTACTTGCGAATTTTACCACCACCCGGGAATGGGCAATAACCAGGTACGGCCTTGCCGAACCTGTTAATTGCCCATTCCCGGACACCGGTATAAAATGCTCCCCATTCCCATTCGAGCCCCAGAGGGCTCAATGGGAACAGGCAGGCCGGATGCACCGGCACCATTAAAAATGGTGCCGGTGCATGCGGCGTGGTTTGCTTGTGGGTGCCAGTCCGCTCGCCAGGTCCGACTTGGTGGACGAAAAAACAAGGCACCCGCGAGCAGATCTCGTAGTTTCCTGGTCCGGTAACTACAGTACCAGCAAGCTTACCAGTACAGTAGTTACCGGACCAGCAAACGTGTAATGAGGCCCAATGTAATCAACACTCAATACTCTAATATAATTCACAGCTTACCCTTAAGATATTTATGTTGCCTGATATATAATGGTTATTTCCCAAAAATAAAAATAAATTCCTATTTTCACTCTAGATGATTATTTTGGATAAGAATGGAAAAAGGTTAACGATTCTGAAACAATCAGGAGATAAGAGTTATACCCACCCCAACATGGTGTTTGAGTGTGACAGAGCGAACTCTAAAATTGGCAGGAGTGAATACATTTTTACTATCTGCTTGCCCTAACACTCCAACATAAAATAATTCACAAGATGACAGTGAAATGCCGACAAGGGGCAGACACTGGTGCTGTTTATAGACCGTTCACGCCTGTAACAACACTTAAAGTCACCACAAATATGTTGTAAATGGAAAGAACGAGCTCTTATGTTTAATCTACACATTTAATGAAATAATACATTAAAACATCAAGTATATATATAAAAAGAAACACACTACAAACATTAGTAAGTAGTGATATAAAAAGTGATTTTCTTTTTTTATCAATAATAAGACACCTGGACGTTGAATTCATATGCATTGATAATTACAGGTGACTAATACGTTTAAAGGATCTACAGGATTAGTATTGGAACAATACAATTTTAGAAAACTATCAGATATCAAACAGTTAAAAATGAATACACTACACAGCTATAATTACATAGGATACTGTCTTCAGAAATAGTTGAAGTATGGGAACATTCATTTTAATTGTGCTTAATAGTTGACACTACAGAACGATTTATTTTCTAGTAATCAAAATAATGTTGGTCTAATTTTTGTTTCCTTTTTATATTTTTTTTTACCCATTTCTGATTAATTTACTTATTGACCAGCATAAACTGTAGAAACATGCACAGGGGGTCATGTGATAAATATTCAAATTATACCATTTAATGGTGGTATACCATACTTTAGCAATGCTAACCTGGGATACTAAGTAACCAACATAAGGAATTGAACAATAACTTTGTTGATTTATTGCTTTTCAACCATATATCTCCAGCACTGCACAGGCTTCACTGGCTCTCCCTCCGAGCCAGGGTCATGCTCAAAACTGCATGGATCACCAACACAGCAGTGTTTAATGCAACACCAACATACTTGGCGGTCAAACGCCATACCGCAGAAGCCCCTCATACTTCACGTAACCAAACAAAATCAAAAGGTTGGAGCCTAATCTAGCCAGTAAAGAGAAGACTTGCAAGTAGTCCTTCTCCTGCCACGCCCCGTTACAACTGGAACTCAATACCATCCTCCATTCCAAAACACTGAGAAATTGCATATAGCAGGACAAATAAAAAATCTTCCCTCGATCTACCAACAGTTCTACATTGCTGTAAATAATGCCAAGCCCAATGCTAGAACCCTTCTATTGTAAAGTGCTCTGCCGCTCTTCAGCTGGCTTTGCGCTAGAAGCAATACAAATATTTAAAATGTGTTGGTAACTAACTGAAACATGAATACATGAGTATATCGCAATGAATACCTTAACACAACGATTGCTCATATTTGTTCATGTATATCCTAGTGAGGACCCAACAACAACTACGGGGAAGGAAGAACCTTATCCTGCTATTAGTGTTTTGATACACTAGCAGACAGAGGCGAGGGCCACTGTGACTTCACTCCATCTACAGACTGGCCAGTTTTTTTTTGCTTTCATCTGCACTCTTTCACAATTCAGTCTCTCCTGATGTCTTATTCACTACTATAAGAACACAAAATGATGTTGATGGCCAGATAGTACCCTCCTATAATTTTTCCATTGTTTAACCAAGGTCCTCCCTGTGGATTGATGACTCAGGAGGTGAAAAGAGAAGTATTGAAGCCGTATAGGATAGACTTAATATTTTGCTCAGAGCCCGGCCAAAAAGGTAAAGAAAGGGTCCTGTACAGTTCATACTGATGCATAATTATGGTGATGCCTCTGGCCAGGGGTGTTGCTAGGTTTGTAAAAGATCTGGGGCTATGCTAATGTCAGAACTGTCGGGACTCGGAGCTAGCTACCCTTTTGGTTGTAGCCCTGAGCTTCTATCCAGGACTAAACCAAAAGACCTGGGATATAGCCACCATAGTCCCCCCTAACAATGCATTTTCCTTTGGCACGCTGCACTAGTAGTGGGACTGAGTATCAAGGCCAAGTATCATCACTCCTTCTGCAGAATTGAATTTGGGTCCTGGATTTGTCTGCAATGAGAGGGCATGCTTGTTCTGTCAGTGATTCTAGATTTTATGACACATATGCACCTAAGCGTATTTTTTAGCTCATGAATCCATCTCTTTAGGAGCAACACATTTTAGGTAAGCAAGTTACTACTGCCAGGAGGACAAGTATCGAAGAAACAATTGGGGGCCCGAGGCTCTAAACTGAATAATCTCAGTCCTTTAAAATGAGTACCAAAATACCCTGGAGATGGATGGGGATGCAGATTTTATTCATACATCAATAATCAAAACTCCTCAGTTAGGTGTCAAAAAGGATAACTGTTTTATTTTCCATGTTCTAAAACAGGGAGCACAACAAACATCAACGAATTTGCTCGATCCTCTTACTCAACGAGTTTCATAAAAAACTGAGTTTATATATCAAAAACTAGTCATCATTGACGTTGACCTACCAACATGACTTACCATCCTACGTGGCAAACTTCAAAACATAGTGGCAACTGTGATAGGCTCTAAGTGAACATCTAAGTATATGTTCGATACTAGTATGAGGCAGTGAGTGAAAGTGATAGGTTGCTTAACATCAGATGAGGCAACTAAACCCTCCACTCAAAATGGCTACTATGAATGTCACTAAATACACAACGTCCCATTGTCTACACAAATTATAGGACCCTTAATTACATGGTCCACTACAATTAGTTGGCACTCTAACCTTCGTCAAAAGTTTTCCACATACGTCTAGCAGCACGCAGATTGGACTTCTAGGTGCTGGTGAGTTCGTCTTAATCCGAGCTTCCCACCAATTAGCATATCAATCCATCATCAACTCAGTGGTCTGCTTGCAATTAGGCTTTGAAGCTCGGCCTTGAGTTTGTTCTGTACTGTGGAGAATCAGGGGAGTGAAGGCACGTTCTGCCCTCATGCGTGGGTGTGAGCATCTTGCTCGTCCAACTTCATCCTTCCACGTGACTGAAGATCATTATTTTGAGCTGTCACTGTCTTTAAAATACAATTTGTTTAATAGACGTCTGACGTCGTCTTTGTTTGTTCATGTCTTTGAACAGGGGTTTTGCTCTTTCCCACAATTTGCATCCAATATAGTTGACTTCAGTCTGATAAGATCTGATAAGACCTTGGCTTGTTGGCTTGGCTTCATGGCTCATCCAGCCTCGTCTTTCGGAGATTCACTTTTAATTCATGTGTTTTCTTACTGCAACACATTAGAAATGAGGGCTTCTCTCTAAAGTCCAGCTCTGCTATATAATGTAGTGGAAACATCCATCCTTTAATCTTTATGCACATATGTATATATTTCCGTATGCCACAATCTATTCACTATATAGCTAGCCTCAAGAATAGAAAAAATACAGGAAACTCCAGGACTCAGGGCCAGTGTAAAAATGGACTGTTTAACGACACAATCTGTTGCACATAGTTGTGTGCATACGACATAAAAACGCCCTCTACTCGATAACGCGTTTCGGCTCCCACAAGCCTTTATCAAATCAGGGCCAATAACAGAATTATTAAATCCGTACGACTGTTGTCTGAAAGACAATAATAGGGACAGATCCCAATGGTGGATAATTGTGCTGCTCTACAGTCCCTCGCGTCGGCTGCTCGAATGATGAAGGCCTTCATCATTCGAGCAGCCGACGCGAGGGACTGCAGAGCAGCACAATGCTCTTGATGCCTTATAGAATATCTGCATTCTCTAGTTTCTGCATCGTTTCTAGGCACGTCAGCTCTGCTCTGCATGATGTCACCATTCATCTTGATCATTCATTTGCTCTGCTTCTTCGGGGCTTTCATTCAAACGACCATCATATTTTCTTGTATGCAGGTATGATTTTCTCAATGGGAACGTGCCTCCAGGATTCTCCTAGGTATCAATATTTTCACTGGTACCGCACGCGTCTCACATCCAGGCTCCCATCCCATCATATAAGCAATATAGGTGAGGGGGTTGAGGTGGGGGTACTTGGCTCCTCCTCTACAGCTCCTTTTCTAGTTCTAGCTACTCTTAATGTTTAAAGAAATGCAGAACTACATTGCTAGAAATCATCTGGTGATGGAGGCCAGTCTGGAGAATTTTCAGACATCTTTGAGTGCCCAGTTATAAGAAACCTCGGTCTCAAGTCTGTCTCTTAGCTATAAGGGTCAGAGTAAATTGAACATATTTGAATCTTTCCCAGAATACTTTGTGGCTAAAACAAGTCACACAAATATGTGCCTTTCATGTATGCCAGACAGAAGAAAGACGGAAAGACTGCTTAAGACCTTTTTTATTGAGCTGATGGAAAAACGTGCAATGGATGGATCCGAGTTGAAGCCGAACATGTATGCAGCTTTCCTGCCGTGCTGAATACGAAAAGGAACACATTGTGCAAGTTTGATTGACTTTCAGACTTTTAAAGTTAGGGGAACTATATTTCAGTTTATTCCTCAGACCAAGAGTGCATGTGTAACTTTATTGTTTGCATTCTTTCTGCTTCTGGACTAAAGCTTTTGGACAGCTCCACACGTCCTGTAGCTCAAATAGCAAATAGCTAAGCTGCCAATCTTTGAGGTTGGAAGTTCACATTAAAAAACAATTTGAATAAGGTTTAGAGTGACAGATGAATTTCAGGTTTTCAAATCTGCTCTGGCTATTAATTAAATGTTAAGGTAGTGTATTGGGTCTTTGGTTTGTGGAGGTGGGGTGGATGGCTAGTATTTGTTATTCTTCTCGAATGTGTTGTTCTCTTTGGTTGACATGCAGTGATTGTACCATTTTCTGTGTTTGTCGACATTTAAACATCAAATAACGTTTTTATTTTTTGAAAGGTAGTGTGGCTAAAGCAAACAGCGATCTCGTATGGCATTTTGTTATAATGTCATCACTGTTCAGTATTTTCGTTTGTTGATGTGTTTTTGGTTTTGATTCTATGATGTCGAAATTGGGGGCTTGAAGGGTTCACTGGTTGTGAGTTGGGGTGTCTACCTTCAGAGCACCGTTGTGCTTCTCATTGACATGAACTTGCTATTGGTTGGGAATCACATAGAATATGCTGGGTAGCAGGTGCTATTTTGGGGGTTGCATAACTTCAGATGGGGAACAATGGGTAAGGTTGTCTTTGCTTAGAAAGCTTAATAGATTCTGGGAGGTTACTTATGTCAGTATCTCTGTTGGTGTCACTGAGGTTATTTGTGAAATTAAGTTTATTGAAGTTAAAAGATGTATCCATAGTTAGTAGGACAGTGAACCATCTCAAGTCCTGCTCTGTGGGCAGCACCCTAATTATTCTCTTGTTCTGTTCATTGACAACCTCTTTTCCTGGTCTATTATAGCAATAGCAGTTGCAACAGTGGAATGGATCATCTGGCAGTGGCCTGGGGCCTGTATTATAGGTCAGAGCAAAGTGAGGGCCTTAACGCCAGTCCCCGGTCCTGATACTGGCGTATTCTGCTACATGGGGGTTATTGCTGTTAGGATTTCGGCGCTATCATTATGGAATGATAGGTGAATGTACATTAGAAAAAAAGTCTATCATAATCTGTTCAGCGGATAACCACTACTCTTTCTCTCCGATTGTATTCTATTTGTTGCTTATATTAAGCTGTAACGTATTTGGTGGATTGTAGAAATATCATTGATTGTGCTGTCAACCGTTCCTAAATATAAATACAATTATTATCGAAGCACAAACAAAAGCAAATATACGTGGTTGAGAAGTTAACAAATTATGTGAGAGGCATATGAGTGACCTTTTTACAACAGTCCATATCATACATTCATAACCTGATCTAAGAGCTGTCAGTCCTATAGAATATTTAACGGTTTGCTAACCATACAGATGAATTCTTGCCATCATTCAAAACATAGCAACGTTTCTAAAAGCAAATGTGTTTCGAGAATTATTGTTTTTTTTTATTTTGTTAAGAGTAGAGTAGATTATAAAAAAAACGGAATACGAGCCGGTCCCGAGTCCTTAAAAAAAATCACTAAATCAGGATAAAGAACTGTGCTGAAGGAAAGTATTTTGAATGTGCTGGCAGCATGGCGAGGACATTCACGTAGCTCAGGCTGGCCCTATATTGGGTTATTTAAACTAATTAAGGAACGGAACAATACATCCATTCTCTGTTAGAATAAACTGACGCCAGCGAGTAATGACAAAGCTAAATGGTGTGAAACAAAGAACACATTGTGAAATTAAAGCAGAAAGGAGATGGCTGGGCCCACTGCAATCCTTATATTATTGCTTTTAGAGGGACGCAGAACCAGGAGGGTGCCATAGCTGTGAGAATTGTGCATGCATATTGCAGGAATGTGGCACTTTAGGGGCACGCTAGATTGAGTTATAGTACAAGCAGCATATGTTAGGGGCTGCCACTTTGATGAGCAGCTGTTGCAAGCATCATATGCTTCCATTGGAGACGCTTCTCTTGAGGCTGGTCAGTGCCATAGTTGCCATATAGTTGAAGTTGGAATGGATGGACATTTCACAAGAACTGTTTGGCAGATTGTGTGTTTGTATGGCGTGGCAGATGAACCTCTACAGAAAAAGATAACTATTAATACCGACCAGTGCTCCTGAAGTGTCCAGACCCCTTCTGGCTGGAGGGTTGTTGGTTGAGAGGGAAGGTGGGGGTTTCAGAGTGGGCGGTGATGTGAGATTTGGGGATAAAGGGGAACAGTTGTTGTCATAGAGATTTGCAATACTCGTGAATATTTTGCAGCTACCTGGACCCTGAACAACACCCAATCTGTGGTTGATGTATTTCTTTTTGTATCGCTGACGCGCCTGCGGTGAAAATGCTGCACCTCTTCACTCTCTTCATCGTGGGGCGTCTGAAGTGACCAAGATACGCAATGTGTTCTGTATACACTTGGGCGGCATACAGTATATCATGGGTTGCAGAGCTGTCCCGCAACAAGGATACCGTACCATTTGGCATCATGACACGTGATGCATGCGTTTTGCTCGACAAATGTACAGTACTGCAGTACACACTGTACTCATTCTCTCCAATCAGTATACAGCACAGTGTGGCATAAAATTGACATCTCTTTTAATTTTTTTAAAGAACTCCTGGGGAATATATTGAGCATTGTTCAACGTGATTTGGAGGACAAATATGCCCCACCCAGAGGTTGCTTAAATAATGAATGCAAAATGGCCAGGCAGGCACTTATTTTTGTGCTACCGGTTGCTTCACGTTCTAGATTATTTATTATCCAAGCAAGGGCTAATTATAAAGTAGCCATAGAAAGAAGGATGCTGGAATTAGATAAACAAGCTTGGGAGGCTTTGATCGATGCTGCCACCAGCAAGGACTCAAACTAACTAACTAACTAAACTGAGTTTGTGGCTCTGGGTCCACCACAAAAACAATCTTTCAAGGGAACTGAGACGATGGTGGAAGCAAGGGCTTGAGTTCGAAAAATGTTCTAACCTTTGTCAAGGGTCAACAGTAAAAAAAAACACAAATCTTTTCCCCAGCCATCTTGATGAGTTTTACTCTGAATGAGGTGACCCAGGTGTTATGTAAGCTAAAGACTTGGTGTTACACCTTTCCAACGCTGGTCCATGGTCTATAGGAGAAAGATGCTTCATTCTACAAGACGGAGGGCTGCAGAACCCGGCAGAATGAGCCTTAGCGCTCTAGTTGATTCACGCTTCAATGCACGCCGGCAGAGAGTCACGTGACCCTATTAAAGGATCGTCTATATTCGCCTCTAATCGTCGCTACTGTTGCCAGAGATGCTCCGTAAGTTCGATTCTAGGGTCAAACCTTTCCTAACCAACTTTCTGTCTTTCGTTGCTCACTCTCTCTCTGGTTTCCCTCTTCCCAGAGACTGTGTTCCAGGTTTCCTCACTATCAATTCTCCAACACGCCAGACTCTCCCGCGCTTCTCTATCCGTTACGCTCGTTCAAGTGTACGGTGTTCGGTGGGACCCAGAGCCCCTCTCATACAGTGAGTGTCTCTTTCTTGGGTTTCGGGTTTCCCCTCACATTCCCATACTTACTTATTCAGTCTTTTCAGGATTTCCCCCTGGCGCTACGAGACCCAGGCTCACAAAAAGATCCTTACGCCACGCTCACCCTCTCCATCACTAACGACCGTTCAAGCCAGACTCCCGTAAGGATTCTCCTTTCCTCTCCTTTCATAGTTTTCTCACTATCCATCATCCATCACTTACCTGTCCTATTTTCTCCCGTAGGGCTTGTGCCTCAACCCATTGAAGATGCACATGTGAAGGGATTCCATCCATCCGAGAAGCCTCCATCTGCTTCATCAGGGTTTTTTCCCCCAGAGGGTTTCCCTGGGGTTCGTGCCTCTCCTCCTTGGGTATTCAAGCTGTGGTGGGGGTGCAGGCTCCTCCGGGAGATTCTTGCTTTCTGCAGTTGCTGCTCCCGTGTTGGCCGTCTGACCAGGTTAGTGTGATTGTGAGTTACTTAATATTAACACTTGGTTGAGACTCTCCCAGGGGCCATCCACCCAAGAACATGTCAATGGGCTGTGTTCGTGCTGGTAGAGAGTTTCCCAGACCCCCCTCTGTTTTGCATACCAAGTAACTTTGGGTTTCACCCTAAGTTACCAGGGGAATCCAGACGTGGACCTCTTGCTCAGTGCTCTTAGAGAGGCACAGCTTCACCTCACTGAGGATGCCCAACTAGGCTGAAACACGTGTATGGGGTTGCTGTGGTATTCTTGTTCAGAGGAGAATTGCCTAGCATTTCGGTGCTGGACTGCCCCTGGGCAGGACAAAGACTGATATGTGGGGACATTTGTTCTCTGTGAAAAGAATAGTGAGCTAAAGACTTGGTTGAGACTCTCCCAGGGGCCATCCACCCAATAACAAGTCAATGGGCTATGTTCGTGCTGGTAGAGAGTTTCCCATACCCCCCTCTGTTTTGCTATGTAATCAAGCATACAATCGAGCATCAGGCCCTGACGCAGTCCCTGTGGACCTTTAGCAGGATTTAGTCCAAGTTTATGCCCCACTTTCAATGGTCTGCTTTAATGCAATTGTGAGGTCTGCTGTGATTACTGCTTCTTGAAAAGATGCTACCATTTTCCAAATCTTTAAAAAGGGAAATTGGGCGACTTCATCATCGTATAAGCCCATTTCCCTTTTGGATACGTCCTTCAAAATATTTGGAAGGGTAGTGCTGGGGCATTTGGAGGATTTAATTGCAACTCATTCTATACTGACTGACACACAGCTTGTCTTTAGACTCGGTGTGTGCATTGCTGACCAAGCATTGACTTTGTACTTGTTGGTGGCACATTGAATTTACATAAAAAAAGGAGCCCTTATATCTGGCCTTCATGGACCTGAGCACCGCCTTCGATAAGGTTAATCGGGGAAAACTGGGGAAGGTCCATGGATTGTCCTTGGGATATATTTTCAGTATTGCAATCTCTACACCGGGATGATTGGGCATGTGTATGATTTGGAGAGGGGGATCAGTGCACACAATATTTTGAAGTAACACAGGGAGTGCACCACAGTTTTTCTGTTTAATCTTTACATCAATGGATTAGAGAATAATCCGTATAGAATCCAAGGCAGATTTACTTAGATTAAGCAATCAGGCTTTTCCCGTATAGACCTATGCGGACAACACAGTTTTAATTGCCTGTACTGCTAAAGCACTCCAAAAACTGATAACTGTCCACACCCATTTTATGAATGAATTTGACATAAATGACAATGCAGGAAATTCTGCTATTATGGTGTGTACCCAGGGAAACAAAATCATAAAGATGAATAAGGTCTTAAGTGATGGGGCAGCCCCTCCTAGAGTTCAGGTATTTGATTATCTGGGTATGTGATTTTCTTTTTCCATGCCTGGTAAAGCCCATGTAGATAAACAAAGTACTCAAATGCTTTATCTCTTGGGGGGTGTTTCTCAGTTTATGGCAATGTGCCAGAGCCAGCCCCTGGATATGATTCTTCAGGTGTATGCTTCTCTAACAAAGGCAGCAACCTATTATGTTGCTGCCCTATGGGGTCATGCGAACGTGTTGGAATTACACATCATTCATAACATGTTCTTTAAAAAACGATTGGGCCTTCCTGGCTCTGCTGCGAACTTTTCAGTCCATGCAGAACTAGGAATGTGTTTTTTGGAATATGAATGGCGTTTGGACCCACTTACTTATTGACTACGTATTTGGGGCAATTCAAAGGCGGCCCTTACACAGTTTATATTTAGGGAACATTTAATTAAAGATGGTTCGAAGAAGATTCTTTGGTTGCGCTGTAATACATCCAGTTTTATCAAAGTGAATGCACCAGCACTTTTTGTTCCTTGCACTTTACTGTCTATTTCTCAGCATCATTTATATAAAGAAAATGTCAGACTTTATGTTAAAGAACAGCAGGAGTCCAAGGAATTGGTAATCAATGCAAATAGGAAACATGTTAGTCGTGTTGACTCTTTACAATTTTACCTCATTCGGAGCCATAAATAATCGTATCAATGGTTGATCACCAGAGTTTAGTACAAAAAAGAAGGTGGGTGAGGCGCGCACTCCCGGTCCTGGTCAATTGAACCTGTTGCAAAAAATATAATAAGTAGCTGGGTCAAATCCCAAAATGGACAAATATTCACAGGGTTAGATCCCTTCTGCTGCAAATCAGGTACTCAGTAATAACAGGGTTAGATCCCTTGCTGCAAATCAGGTACTCAGTATTAACAGGGTTAAATCCCTCAGCTGCAGTTCTGTGGTCTGTAGTTGTTCTCCTCCTAGCGCTTTCTTATCTCAAATAATCATCAGGGAGGCTGTTGAGCAGGTGTGTCTAATTAGACTCAAAGGATTCTGGTAGCTGTAGTGAAAACGTTTTTTTCTGTTCAGGTGACCAGCAACCGACACCCCTCCAAAGCACAAGTCCTTCCCAAATTTGGGGGAGGGGAGAGAACCATCTTTATGATTCTCCAAAGTGGGGCACAGTCACCCCGTGGCGCTGCCTCTGGAGCCCGGGACTCCCATAGCATTCAGTACAAAAAAGAAGGTGGGTAAGGCGCGCACTCCCGGTCCTGGTCAATTGAACCTGTTGCAAAAAATATAATAAGTAGCTGGGTCAAATCCCAAAATGGACAAATATTCACAGGGTTAGATCCCTTCTGCTGCAAATCAGGTACTCAGTAATAACAGGGTTAGATCCCTTGCTGCAAATCAGGTACTCAGTAATAACAGGGTTAAATCCCTCAGCTACAGTTCTGTGGTCTGTAGTTGTTCTCCTCCTAGCGCTTTCTTATCTCAAATAATCATCAGGGAGGCTGTTGAGCAGGTGTGTCTAATTAGACTCAAAGGATTCTGGTAGCTGTAGTGAAAACGTTTTTTTTCTGTTCAGGTGACCAGCAACCGACACCCATCCAAAGCACAAGTACTTCCCAAATTTGGGGGAAGGGAGAGAACCATCTTTATGATTCACCAAAGTGGGGCACAGTCACCCCATGGCGCTGCCTCTGGAGCCCGGGACTCCCATAGGATTCAGTACAAAAAAGAAGGTGGGTGAGGCGCGCACTCCCGGTCCTGGTCAATTGAACCTGTTGCAAAAAATATAATAAGTAGCTGGGTCAAATCCCAAAATGGACAAATATTCACAGGGTTAGATCCCGTCTGCTGCAAATCAGGTACTCAGTAATAACAGGGTTAGATCCCTTGCTGCAAATCAGGTACTCAGTAATAACAGGGTTAAATCCCTCAGCTGCAGTTCTGTGGTCTGTAGTTGTTCTCCTCCTAGCGCTTTCTTATCTCAAATAATCATCAGGGAGTCTGTTGTGCAGGTGTGTCTAATTAGACTCAAAGGATTCTGGTAGCTGTAGTGAAAACGTTTTTTTCTGTTCAGGTGACCAGCAAGTCACCAACAGACGACCAACAAGGTGACTTGTGCTTTGGAGAGGTGTCGGTTGCTGGTCACCTGAACAGAAAAAAACGTTTTCACTACAGCTACCAGAATCCTTTGAGTCTAATTAGACACACCTGCTCAACAGCCTCCCTGATGATTATTTGAGATAAGAAAGCGCTAGGAGGAGAACAACTACAGACCACAGAAATGCAGCAGAGGGATCTAACCCTGTTATTACTGAGTATCTGATTTGCAGCAAGGGATCTAACCCTGTTATTACTAAGTACCTGAATTGCAGCAGAAGGGATCTAACCCTGTGAATTTTTGTCCATTTTGGGATTTGACCCAGCTACTTATTTTTTACAACAGGTTCAATTGACCAGGACCGGGAGTGCGCGCCTCACCCACCTTCTTTTTTGTACTGAATGCTATGGGAGTCCCGGGCTCCAGAGGCAGCGCCACGGGGTGACTGTGCCCCACTTTGGAGAATCATAAAGATGGTTCTCTCCCCTCCCCCAAATTTGGGAAGGACTTGTGCTTTGGAGGGGTGTCGGTTGCTGGTCACCTGAACAGAAAAAAACGTTTTCACTACAGCTACCAGAATCCTTTGAGTCTAATTAGACACACCTGCTCAACAGCCTCCCTGATGATTATTTGAGATAAGAAAGCGCTAGGAGGAGAACAATTACAGACCACAGAAATGCAGCCGAGGGATCTAACCCTGTTATTACTGAGTATCTGATTTGCAGCAAGGGATCTAACCCTGTTATTACTAAGTACCTGAATTGCAGCAGAAGGGATCTAACCCTGTGAATTTTTGTCCATTTTGGGATTTGACCCAGCTACTTATTTTTTACAACAGGTTCAATTGACCAGGACCGGGAGTGCGCGCCTCACCCACCTTCTTTTTTGTACTGATCACCAGAGTTTGCTTTGATTTTTTTTGGGTTGAGTGTCAATACTGCCAAATGTCTTGTCCCCTAAGGGGCTATTAGTTGTCCCCATCAGCAATGCAGATTTAGAAGATCTTTCACATTTTGTCTTCTTTTGCCCATCCTATCCGCACATTAGGAAAAGGACCATTTTACTGGTACTGAGACAAAATACCTTTGTGCAATGTCGCCCAGCTTTGTATTGCTTCTGATGGAAGACTCCTCTTATGTTGCTTGGCATTTATTGTTGTTTCTTAGGGGGCGATTACAGTGAGGAGAATGTTTTTAAACAACTTGTACTGCTGCTCTTTACTGTTTTTATTGCTGTAGTGTTGTCCCTGTTCTCTCTTTCTATTTATGAAATGTTCTTGTCATGTTATTTTATGTTATTTTGCATTTGTATAGAGCCTTATGTACCATTGGTATGATCTCAAGGCGCTGGTAGGTTGAACGCCCTCGGGAACCGCAGTTCGAGTCAGTTGAGAGAGAGAGAGTCGTTAAGTGCATGGGCGCACCAGGTATGTGTGCAGCTGGTTTGGTTGTTGCATGATAGCTGCTTCTTAACGGTAGGTGTTGTGCTGAGGAGATCAATTGAATGTGTTCATTCTGGAGGGTGGACATTCAGATTGTGTTCTGGCTGCGTTAGGCCTGAGGAGACGCCTAAGCTAGCCAGTTTGTGCTAGCTATCTGTTTTATAAGGATGATTGGTAGTTTGATGGGTAATGTTAGTATGAGAACAGCTTTACCGAATCTGTCATAGTACTGCTGTGTTCTAGTTGAATGATGGTGTATAGGAGAGAGTAAGCCTAGTAGTGGGATATTGTGGTAATGAGTAAAGTGTATGCGACCAGGTACACTCAGTGAATGTTGGGAATACCTACTAAGTTCATTTCTACTACAGTGAATCTATTAGGGCATACTTCAAAGTTCAACTTTAACACAGTGATGCTATTGGGCACAATCAATGATGTTGGAATACCGTCTAGATTCAACATTAGCACAATGATGCTATTAGGGCACGTTTCTAAGTTCAGCTTTAACACAGTGACGCTGTTAGGCACACTTTCTAAGTTCAACTTTAACACAGTGATGCTATAAGGCACACTTTCTAGACTCAACTGTAACACAGCGATGCTATTAGGGCACACTTTCTAAGTTCAACTTTAACACAGTGACACTATTAGGCACACTTTCTATGTTCAACTGTAACACAGTGACGCTATTAGGCACACTTTCTAAGTTCAACTTTAACACAGTGACGCTATTAGGCACACTTTCTGGGTTCAACTTTAACACAATGACAATATTAGGCACACTTTCTAAGTTCACCTGTAACACAGTGACGCTATTAGGCACACTTTCTGGGTTCAACTTTAACACAATGACACTATTAGGCACACTTTCTAAGTTCAACTTTAACACAGTGACGCTATTAGGCACACTTTCTAAGTTCAACTTTAACACAGTGACGCTATTAGGCACACTTTCTAAGTTCAACTTTAACACAGTGACGCTATTAGGCACACTTTCTGGGTTCAACTTTAACACAATGACAATATTAGGCACACTTTCTAAGTTCACCTGTAACACAGTGACGCTATTAGGCACACTTTCTGGGTTCAACTTTAACACAATGACACTATTAGGCACACTTTCTAAGTTCAACTTTAACACAGTGACGCTATTAGGCACACTTTCTAAGTTCAACTGTAACACAGTGACGCTATGAGGCACATTTTCTAAGTTGAACTTTAACACAGTGACGCTATTAGGACACATGCTATTTATCACAATTGTGCCTAATGTGGTACATGCTATCTTTCGCAATTCCAACTGAGAGTGGGACAGGCTATCATTCACAATGCACGTACGTGAGGGATATGCTACCAGTTATAATTCTATCTAGGAGAGGCATATGACAACATTCACAATTCCGTTTGAGCGTGATGCATGCTATTATTCACAAAAGTCAAGCTAAGAGTGGGACATGGTAACACTGTTACACCCGTCTCATTGTGGCTATTTTTCACTATTGTCTCTAGGAGTGGCACTAGTTATTAATGCAAGTATGCTAGAAAGTTTTGCAGGACAACATTTACAGTCCAGCATTGAATTAGGTTGGTGCTCGGATCTCTCTAGGTGTGCATGGTGTAAATATTTGGCAGTTTATATTATGGGACAGTAAGGTAGAGTGGCAGGGGTTTTCTGGAGTAGAGTAATTGCTCTACACCCCACCCATGCCACACTTAACAGTTTTGGTGGTGTATGTCCGCTGCTGGCTTCACTGGCTTCCCCTGCTGACACCTGCAGACACTTTGTGGAGCCGCTACTGTGGGAGGTGCCCTTTGCCTTGGGCCCTTAGCTGCAGGGGCTGCCGGGCAGAGGGCCGCCCTGGGAGGACCGGCTGTGAACAGTTGGGTGTAGCAGAGGCACAGCCAATCAAGGGTGGGGGTGGGACGGGAGGCTGACCGGGAAGGGGTGCCGGGAGATTCCCAATGCACGCTGGGCCTGGGGCATTTAAACACATGCTTTAAGGCAGCAATGGAGTCGCGGGATGGCGCGGGGGCTGGGGCAATCACTTTTTTTACATTAGGCAGCAATGGGGTCACGGGATGGCACGGGGGCTGGGGCAGTCACTTTTTGTTTACATTAAGGCAGCAATGGGGTCGCGGGGTGGCGCAGTGGCTGGGGTAAAATTAAGGAAGCAATGGGGTAGTGGATGGCGCAGGGGCAGGGGTCGTGGGTCAAGCTATATTCACCTGTGTCAGCAGAGGAAAGGGAGGTGGGTGGGGCGAGCAGCTTGTTGGGCTTGGTATGGCAAAGGCACAGCCAATCAGGGATGGGGGCAGGACGGGAGGCTGACCAGGAAGGGGTGCTGGAAGATTCCCAATGCACGCTGGGCCTGGGGCATTTAAACACATGCTTTAAGGCAGCAATGGGGTCACGGGATGGCACGGGGGCTGGGGCAATCACTTTTTTAAAATTCATTAATGCAGCAATGGGGTCGCGGGATGGCGCGGGGAATGGGGCAGTCACTTTTTTTTTTACATTAATGCAGCAATGGGGTCGCGGGATGGCGCGGGGGCTGGGGCAGTCACTTTATTTTACATTAATGCAGCAATGGGGTCACGGGATGGTGCGGCGGCTGGGGCAGTCACTTTTATTTTACATTAATGCAGCAATAGGGTCACGGGATGTCGCGGAAGCTGGGGCAGTCACTTTTTTTACATTAGGCAGCAATGAGGTCATGGGATGGCACAGGGCTGGGGCAGTCATTTTTCTTTTACATTATTATCTTTTTATTTTGCAATGTAAATGGATTTTATTATCCAAATAAACAATGTTTGATGATTTTAAAAAAGCAGCTGTTAAACAGCAAGATACAGTATAAGAGATTCTGTTCAGGGTCAAAGAGGGAATATTTGCTGAACTTACAAATCTTGATTACACCAAGTTTAAGCAGATGATTGGGTTACTCTCCGGATCCAATTGTTGATTTGTTTATTGATTGATGAGATATTTAAATCATGTCATTTCCCAGTCTTCACCAGATGAAAGGTTTAGGCAGGACATGTACATTTCTAATGTCCTTGTTCTCCTGAAACGGACATCTTAACTGCCCATTGTGTTCTTGAGAGCCTTTGAAATGCAAGTGTTGTTTATTGTATTTTTTTATAGAACTTTACTTGGAGGTGTTTTGGCCAGGACAGGTCGTTGTCATGGGCAACACAGAGTTGTTCACACTAAGGTGCCTTACAGCCAGTGAGACTCCCTCAGCTTATTTAGTGAGGTATTAACATGTGCTAAAAATATAATGAGGCAACCTCAAACTTAGTGAGGCAGGATTATATGTTAATGTGGCAATTAATGCCGATGCAATGCATTCTGGGACATGTAGTCACTGCCTGCTATGCAGCAGCAATGAGTTTTGTGCTATTAGCATTGTGCTTGTTGGGACATGTAGGCACTGCCAGATCTGCACTCACAATGAGTTGTTTGATTTTAACTCAGTGCTCTTGCAATTGTGTATATTGTACACTCGTTTATTGGCACTTTATAAATGCCATATCATACATATCATATCATATTTGTGCAGTGAGGTGTGTGTTATTGATGTAGTGACTGCTGCGATGTGTAGTCACTGCCATACATGCGCCCACAGTGATTTCGGTTCTATTAGTACAGTGCATGCTGGTACGTGTTGTCAACACCAGATAAGGGTTCACTGTGGGTTGTGTGCATTTGTACACAGTGCATGTGTAATTGTGCACATTTGTACAGAGACTGGTGTGCTAATAAGTCAGTCCTGCATGGGCATGTTGTCACTGCCAGATTTACATACATGGTGAGTGGTGTGCTCTTAATGCAGTGCATTTGCAATTTTGTATATTTGTACAGCAAAGTTTATGCTATGAATAGTGAATGCTGGGACATGTAGTCACTGCCCGATGTACACCCACAGTGAGTTTCACATTCCTAATGCAGTGCATGTGCATTTATTTTTTATATTTATATAGCTGGTTGTGTGCTCTTAATGCAGTTCATGCTTGGATATGTTGTCAAATCCAGATATGCATTCACAGTGAGTTGCGTGCTCTTAACACAGTGCATGTGTAATTTTGCATATTTGTATGGACGGTGGTGTACTATTTATGCAGTGCTTGCTGGGATACTTAGAAATTATCAGCTATGCACCTTAATGAGTTTTGTGCTCTTAATGCAATAAAGGTGTATGTTTGTATATTTAAATAGTGCGTTTTGTGCTCTTATTTCATTGCATGTATGGTTTTGCATATCTGTGCATTAGTATTGTGTGAGTTGTGTGCTATTGATGCAGCCATGATGGGACATGTAGTCACTGATATATATGCACCCAAAGTGAGATGTGTGATCTTAACGCAGGCCCTGACACTGGACACTTGTCTGTGAATTACAAACCACATCAAGAAAGTCCTTCCCATCGTGCTTCAGTGGAAACGTGCAGCTACAAATATGCAAGTGGAGTAGTGGAGCTTTAGCTTAAGGACCTGTGGTGCAAATCTAGAGTACCGTACCTGTGCCAGTAGTGTCGTCTCATTTAATGTTCTGCTGAACCACCCACCCCCCAAAGTTGTAATGTAATGAGAAGTAGACTTGTGCATTATTTTGAAAATGGTATTACATCAACAAAATGTGCAGCGCTCAAGATACCATAGATCAATAATGCTCCAGGGAGGCCCTAGTGATTGATGAACATTTTTTATTTGCAAAGTATTGGGCATAGCTGTTTACCAGGGCATGGCTCAGTAGTGTCGCCACCCATGTGGTCAAGTTAGTGCGATGTGCATGGTGTGCAGGTGGGGGGATGCAAGGCTGATACTGTGGGCAAGAGAGCTAATGATGGAGGAGCACATGTGGGTGAGGTGTCAAGCAGGAAATACTGGAATTGTGTTAAATAACTGTGCTATGGTCAAAGGAGACAAGCCATGGGTGCTGTTGAGTGGGGGAGATCTACAGGGTGTCATGGCTCGGGTGGGGGTGGACTTTGCTAGGAATGGGTGCCATGGTTTTTGCCTTTCCACATGAAATAATGTGTTGATCTGCTTAATACACAGCTACAAATTATCCCTTTCAAAGTACGGTGAACAAATGGGGATGTGCTGCTGTGGGCAACAGTGAGATGTAGGCTGTCGGGAAGAGGGGCAAGGGGCGGCCTCAAAGGGGCAGTTAGGGTTACGCCCAACATCAACCTCAGGATGCTCTGTCTGCATGCATCTGTAGGGTTGTTGAGGCATCACCTGCTCTACACCATGATAGCTAGATGGCTCGTTATTGTGCATGCTTGTCATCCCAGAATTCTGATCATCCGCCTGAACTCCTTCAACTCTAACACCACCCAGCGCCTGTGTTGGACTGCTAGCAGTCGAGGCAATACAGAAACATGTCATGGTCTAAAAGAAACTAAATAAACACGACTGTAAACACTGTGCACAATAGAAGGAAACATTTCAGGGAAACAGCACACTGTAAATACAGTAGCCATACTTGTATGCATATCGCATTAGTACAACAATTCTACACATCATCAATCCGTTTTTTCCATGACATAATGCATTTTAATCCCTGCCAAAATATTACTCACATCTTGTCTCAGAACAGAATAGTCATATTGTAGATCTTATGGCCAGTGCTGAATTAACATTTACCCAGCTTCAAATAAATACCCTATTCACAACATCACTAACCCTTCTACCATTACAAAATGTGCCAATGTCATTAAGCACTCTGGATGCAGTATGTGTTCCTCTGTTCATGGCCACACTTTGAATCACTTCATGTACATCACCATCTACTCTCAAAATCCCTTGTTTGCACTACCTTTTAACACATTCCAACATCACAGTGAGTATCCAATACCCACTTTCACCACTCTTTTTGCTCTCTGATAAACTGGTTTGAAGTACACAAGATCACTGTACTGTACTGTACTGTAGCAGAATCCCCAAGGTGGTCCTTTAAAACACCCAGGTCCAGAACTTGTCCTACATTGTCGTTCAGTGCCTAGATGTACCCCCATTGCCTGGTTCAGCTTGGGGGACATGATGGATTCTAAAGGAAAGATAAGATACTGTGAGACATCTAGTACATCAGAGCGCAATAAGTCGGGCAACCTTCAGTACATTCTGTGTCCCCTCTAGTGCCACGATAGTGCAGAGGATATCTCAGTGTCTGCACCTACCCTTTCCAGCATCCCTAGGTCATCCATCATGGAAAGGCTTCCAACATCAGGGGCTGAGTTCAAGACCTCCTCCAACTGTTCTGGTGACCAGCCAAGCAAGTAAGCAGATGTTTCTGCCAAAGGAAATGCCAAGCATGTTATATTTCCCAGGGCAGTGTGAGAAATGGAGGGGGAGAACGAGAAGACGTAGACGGAGAGAGAAAGAGAAAGAGAGAGAAATATTGTACAGAACCGTACAGCTCTATACAGAAAATCTCCAACGTACCAATTTCTTTGAACGTTTCTGAGAACGCTATCATCATGCGAAAACTATTGTGGCTGCACAACTACCAATGCCAGTGAATTTGGGTCAGTTGCCCTTGAGCACTTTGGGGGAATGGGGCAAAGAAGGTGAGGGTTTCTAACCCCAAATCCTTTTCAGTTACCCTGTCATAGAAACAACCAATGTTCATCTTGAGTGACTCTCTGAAGTCAAAACCGAGGAAGGAGACCAGCTACAGACAATGTTCATCTTGAGTGATTCTCTGAAGTCAAAACTGAGGAAGGAGCCCAGTTCAAGCCAATGTTCATCTTGAGTGATTCTCTGAAGTCAAAACTGAGGAAGGAGACCAGTTACAGCAATAGTCATCAAGCTAATGCAGCACAGGCCTTTAAGGTGTATTTGTACCCATGCAGCCTATTCGCTTGCCCGTTTTCAGAAAAGTAACCAAACTTGCCCCAGGTTCATGTTAACGCCATCATTTGGAGAAGAGGTATACATTAAAGTGCAATATACAATGTGACCCTTTTGCAAAGATCCTGTTGTAGAGCTTGAGGTCTGCGGTGCCAGAATAAACATGTGATCTTGGCCAAATGGCATTCATTCTAAGCTCCTGTGTTGTATACAAATTAATTACGTGCCATATTAAAGATATCATGCATTAGTCTGTAGAATATAGAGTAGCAAGATGCATTGCCTTTTCATAACATTTATCACACTGAAATAAACTACCTCTCATCTGTTAGTCATGCCCTAGTTTTAGCATTATTTGTAAAAGTAAAGCCTTAGATTTTAGCCCCAACATTAATGGAAAAGACTTGAATGATGGTATTTCACTCATGTTTGGGGACAGGTTCATGATGATACATTAAAAGAAAATGGGATCAGTGTCTCAACTGGTGTGCTCTGTACTGTAATCATTAGAGAGCGGAGTTATGCTTGACCTTGTTCCAGAAAGCAACACAGTTCTTCCACTGTCCTGAGTATTGTACACAGCTCGCACATAGCACGCTCCGGTCTGGGATGTTTTCACTTTGAATGTTCACATCTCACATCTCAATTGTTTTGTAAAGGTCAGACATTGGTGGGCTATGTTGTATGTAACTCTTTACCAGACAGGACAGCAAGAATTACTTATATATTTTGTTCTACCACAGACCCTGAACACTAAAATAGATAACGACGGTCAGAGATGGCACAGAAATCACTCAGAGTCACACTGACAGCTTAAGGGTTATTTTATTTTTCGTGGTGCTTATGGCTGTTCTCTCTCTCATCTTGATTTGACTCTCCTTTTGAACTCAGGAGTCCGTAATACCTGGTTAGTGCTACTGAATGTTAACATCTACTGTCTAAGCAGGCATTATACTATGGATTACGTGCCCATTATGCTGGGATCCTTCTAGGTCTTCCTAACCCCCCTACTCGATACAGGGATAGTGCCTTACACATACTCTGTTTGAATCAGACTATCCTCACATGGCCACTCTCACCTCTCCCTCGCTACTCTGATCACTTCCCAGTCAATCCTCCATCCTTTCTGACGTCACCATGATGTTTCACTGCTCCTGATCTTGCCTCCAACCTTTGTTATTACCTCTCCTTCTACTCCATGTCACTATTCCTCCCTCCGGTATGACCCTCCTATGCATTATTGCTCAACTCCTCCAGACTACTACTCTCCTCCCACTACCTCTCTCCTCTTCCCACTACTACTGCCCTCCTCCAACTACTACTCTTCTGATTCTACTACGGCTCTCCTCCTAGCACCACTAATCTCCTCCCACAAAACACTCAAACACCCTTCCGTCACTCTGTACCATTCACTTCACGTTCACCCCTCCTCTGTACTCACTCAACACACAAACACACACTTCCGAATCACATCTACTCCCAAGCCAATATCTCACAAGCTGCATAAATCTGCTCCACAAGCCACAAGTTCCTTCTTCGTGCTGATGGTGTCTTGGACATCCTCCACCTCCACATCTGACCCCATCTGAAAAACCTACACTTCCTGCTTCTTGGCTCTCTCTATAATGTTCTTCGTTCTGTTGGGATTTGAAGACTCTCCCATGGCCAATCTGGCTCTGACTTACCCACCTGGGGTGTGAATGTGCAGCAACTATTTGTAAAAAGGGAGCTAAGCCCTGACCATTTTCTCCAAACAGGCTTGCTGCACAATGAGTGTGGCACCTGGAAAGACCAATGTTCATGCCTTGTTGCGTGGCCCTGTTGCATTGATGTTGATACAAATAATTATGGCACCAATAAGTATTTCAGTCAGTGACCACGACTGCAGTTACTCACCATGACTACTGCACAGCAGAAAGAGTGTCTACCTGTACAAACAGGGTGTGTTAAGCTGACTGGCTACTAATAACACTGTTTAGGTCTTCTTGGATCATCAGGGTGTTGTATCAAATGGCACTGCAAAATTGGAGTGCCCAACATGATCCCAGCCTTTCCCCTACCTTGTTTGATCCAAAAGAGTGCAGGTGGCAAGATTTTGCTTTTCTGTCCCCTGCAGAATGACAAAAATACATCTTACTTTGGACTTTCTGACTGTACTGAGAGGAGGTGTACTCCAATGCTTATCTGGACAATAATGTAGTGGTGATGTGGCTGCTACACACAGACAAGTTGTACTTTTAGATATAACAGACTGTAATTATCAGAGCTGCTATAACGATTCATCCCTCCTCTAGCTGTAAATGTGGAGAGACCAGTCTGCCCCAGTTTCTACTGTTAGGTCACTGTGAGAGGAGCTGCACTACGTGTCTCAGTTCTCTTTCTACTCCTACTGACTCTACCTTCAAAAGCCTTTTTGGCACGCGAGTCGCGGCGCGGAGTCCGGTGCAGAGGCCAGTCTGCCCCAGTCCGCCCCTGGGCGCACCCGAGACTCTGTTCCAGAGCAGCCCCGATGACGCTGACAGCAGAGGGTCCTCAAACTCGTAAAAAAAAAACCTCCAACATCGGCATGTGCTCGATCCATGGACTGCGATGAAAGCATCAGCTGGAAAAAAACGTAAGCAAAACTGCAAGCCGAGCTCTGCTCGCATCACTTACCTTACCTGCATCGCTACCGCTAGCTCCGCTAGCCCAACTAGCGTGGTCGTCCGCTTGTCAAACATCCTATCCTCGTCACGAAGCTCTGAGCTGTGAACGTGCAGGTGAAGATCAATCATTCACCAGCTTCTGTTCGAATGGCTGGCAGTCGAACACAAACATAGCCACAGACACGGCAGTAAATCTCCTTGTAAATCAAATCCATCAAGGTAAATTCAGGAAATCAACACCATCGTCGACCATAGAGCGACAAGATGTTTCTAATGGTGCAGCTCCAGACGACCTTGTGTCTGCGGGACTCGATTATGTCTCTTCTGTTATTTCACTGCCACCTAACCTGACTTGTAACTTCAACGAAGAGCACGCAGTTCAGAACGTCAGCCCTCCTCTTCCTGCTCCTCCTGCTGTGTCTGTATTCCACGCGATGAGTGAGGCTGCAATTGAAACGCAACAGGGTCAGGGTCAGGGTCCGTGTCCGGTGGTGATGTGTGATCTCTTATATCACTCAGGTCCCGTGGAGCCAGAGGAATCGGCAGCATATCCCCCTCAACTTTCGTGCTTCACCAATTTCGTCTCCTCTCCCTTCATGGTGAGTGATGACGAATTGCTAAACCTGCCAAATGACGAGGCAGCTCAACTTATTTCAAATTGTGCAACTTTTGTGAATACAACAGGACCATCTGCTCAATTGAACTTACCTGAAGTGGCTCAGTCAAAAAGCATGAGCCAAAGCTCGATCTCTACAAGACCAGCGTCCAGTCATGTAACTTGTAGGCCGTCGCACAACCTGTCCTCTACGGCCGCAGAGCCTCCAATAAGCCGAGAACAGTCATGCCTGCAAAGGGAACATTCCCTAGAAAAAATTCATGAGATCTCGCTGCTGTCAGGAGGATGGACAGCTAAGAATAGGGAGGGCCAACCTAAGTTGCATCTTACGCCCGATCCCTCGGTCCAAGGAAATCGCAGAAGCTATGCTTGTCAGGCACCGGAGGAATTGGGAGCTCCTCCCAGAACATTGAATGGACGTCCTCCCGACTTGCCCATGCCATCATTAACACAAAAACCATCAGACTTGGAATTAAGCTCTATTGCAAGGGCGCGACGCCTACAACGAATTGCAGAACTAAAGTCAAATCTTCATCATCTTCCAAACGTCCAAGGCCAGCAAGCTGCGCAAGCAAGCACTCCTCATCCTTTGAATAAAACTTCCCACAATAAATCTCAACCGTCCAACTTAACAAGAATTCTTTCTCCCATCAATTCAAAGTTCTATCTGGACTGCTCAAATTCATCTTCAACTGAACAAGATGCAACTCCTGTAAAAGCTCTGCATGCAAGCATCTCAACTGAAGCTTTAACGCAAATCCATAATAACGTTCTTGCGGCAACCGCAGTCGCGCTTGCACCCTTTACCAAACTATACGAAGCTCTACAAGGTCAGATAAATGATCAAGGAGCAGTGATTCAAAACCTGGCTCAAAAAATAGAAAAAAACGATCTTTTTACAGATTTTCTTCGTACACAACAAGAAAAAAATACTGACCTGTCGACTAGCTGGGAAGAGCGTCTTGGCGACCTGGCCACAAGACATCACTGTCAAAATGACACATTAACAGAAGGCCTGCTAGACGCCGTGAAATGGATGAGGAAAAATGTTAATCAAAACAAACAAAAGTATGCAGCGCCATCATTCACACAAAGTAACTCAGCTGTCTCAAACGGGGATGCACAACTGTTAATTGCGATAAATCCTGTTGCAAACAGCGATGCGTCTCCTCCAAAACTTGACACTCCTGTCTCATCATTAACCCAATTTGCTCAAACAGAATCTGAGCTATCCAGCGAAGTATCAAACTCCTTGAACAACGCTGATCCATCAGGAAACGTTGTCCCTCTTCTGATGGCCGTTCCAGCGACCCATGAGGAACCCTTTGGCCTAGCGAGATTTCAACCAACCTCTTTCAATATTTTCAGTGGCCCCGCAAAAACCATAGCCACAACCAAAATAAATAAGAAGAGGCCAAAGCTCGACAAAAGGAAAATCAGTGAAAGTGGACAAAAAGATACACAACAAAAGAGCACACGTCAAAACGTAAAAAAATTCATAAGAATTCTGACAACACCAAAAAAAAAACAGTCTGTTTGAGTGAAAAAATGGCCATCCACAAGCAGCGTTCCTAGAATCTCAATTGCCTGCTCAAAGAAACAGACAAACCAAAGTCCTGTCCAAGCAAACGGCAAAACGCCGACGTATAGACTAGGACACCTTAAGTATGGACAGCTCGGCTGTAGAAAGCTCTGTTGACTTATGTAATCTATCCTCATATTCAATTAGAAGCAAAACAAACAATGATTCCTCTTCTGAGGCCCCTGCATCAAATGACTTTGACAAGCCGGCAGGGAAGAAAATCCTTCCGAAAGACAACTCGACCAAAGTAAATATTCGTGAAGCTTCAAAAAAGCAAAGTTCCAACGCCTCAAAAGTCTCGTTCTCACCTGTTAGCTCTAAACTAAACCCGAAGCAAACAACGAACCAGAGGAAAAATGGCTTACATTTCCGCTCTAGAGTACAAGATGATTCTACCTCAAAACTTGCAATAAACTCATGGAAACTTTGTCTCCAGAATATTCAATCTGATGAACACAAGGTAAACCTGAACAGAGCAAATGTTTTAAAACTATTTGCCTGTGTTCCTCAACTTCGGATAATAACGACAGATGACATAAAAATTGTTGAGTATGCAACGGAAAAAAACACAGACCAGGTGTTGCTACATATAACATGTTGTGCCGTGAAAAATATCTTACTACAAGCAGTTGAAGAGCTGCTCATTTTTCGGATTTGACATCACTCTGGAACCCGACTCGATAAGTCAAAAAGGAATTCCTAACGGCAAAACAAATATAAACAAATCTCAAAGTATTGCCTCTCGGATGTCCTTACAGAAATCTTTATCGTTCTCACACAGACCACGAAATGACTTGGATCGCAAAGCTAGAAGCGAAGGAATCAGACTCGAATCTCGTGCAAGCAATGATCAGAATCAATAACAATGAGTGATACGGACGAAGCTAAGGCTGCTTTCCTGGAACACACGCGGATTTACTCATCTGTTTAATAACTTTACGGAACCTCTAAACAAGGTCTTCGTAATCTGCCTCCAAGAAACTTGGCTTTGCGACGTTCCCAGCCGAGACGGATTCACTATCTTTCTGAACCTAGCAAAAAAAAATTCCAAAGGTCGCCCCTATTCAGGACTAATAACTCTAGTGAAAATACATAATTGGATGACCTCCCTAGTAGCGGTAAACCTGAATCCTTTTGTACAGGGAACGATCATTCGAATCGAGTCGACAAATTCTATGAAATACAGCTATCTACTGGTAATCAACGGATACTCGAACCCGGCAATGATTTCAACCACGGACTTCATCCCTACTTTAACAACCCTAATTGACGATGCCTTCCTCAATTATACCGACTTATCAGTGACTATATGTGGCGATTTGAACTGCAGCTGGTTTCGATTCAATTATCAAACGATGGAAAACAACCAGATACCTGAATCCGAAGTATCTGAACGAGGTCAACTCTGGTCACAAGCCCTTGCCTCACGAAACTGTCAGATGGTCAATGGTAATACGAAGGGTGACCAACCCTGCAAGACAACCTGGAAATGACTTCAATGTAGAAATACCTCAGATTACATCTGGATCTCTCGAAACCTATTCGAAAGTGTGGAATCGCTTGAGGTCGTCTCGAAGGATGCAAGTGATCATGACATGCTATGTCTATCACTAGAACCCAAAATCTTTTCACAACCGGAAAAATACAAAGTACCATTGTCAACAAATGCGGCAGGAAATCGGCTAAAAACCAACAGCCGGCAAATCCAGAAACTAGTTTCGAGCATCACTGATTCAAAAGACGTTGAATACGCTCCGATGTTGGCCGCCTTCATGCCAAAATATTCTATTTCAAGACTATACGGCCATACCCCGAAACATCATTTCAGTAATGAAATAGCCTTGGCTAAAGAATCACTAAGGAAAGATCTATGACTGATAAGAAAGTCCCAATGCGTTCAAGAAGTCATACAAAAGAACATAAAAAATCGACGCCAGGTTTACAGAAATTGGATCAAATCTCATTCTGTGATAATCGAACAAAACAGAGCTGAAATAATGTTAAAGCTAATAATCACTAAGAACACGCGTGAAATTTGGGCAATCCTAAATAAAGGAACCACAAAAACAACTACAACTATGTTAAACGAATTTCCAAGCTCTAAATGGGTGGAGTACTTCACAAAGGCATATGAACAGCCACACCAAGATCTATACGTTCTTCCTTCTAACTCCTCAAAAGTCTGGGATATAACACCCTCACAGGAACATCTAGAATTAGCAATTCAAAAACTAAAGAATTCGAGAGCAGCTGGACCAGATCAAATATCCAATCTCACGCTAAAAAAACACAAGCATCACTGGGCTAAATTCATGGAATGTTTGTTTCGTCAAATCTCTACTTCAAGGAAAACGCCTGACTCATGGACCAACGCCATAGTGGTACCAATATATAAGAAGGGTAGTCGAGACGAGCCTTCGAACTATCGTCCCATTGCCTTTCTGGACACTATGGGAAAAATGGTCGGATCGTTTCTGCGACTGAGGTTGACGGCATGGGCATCCAAGGAAAAACAAATAGATTGTCAACAAACAGGCTTCACAGAACAAGTAGGTGTTGATGTAAATCTCACCATATTAACCATCTTAAAACTTGAAGCCCTAAGAGCGAAGAACAAAATATTTTTCGCTTTTGTTGATCTCAGACAAGCGTTCAACGCAATAAATCGTGGAAAACTCTGGTCCAAATTACAAGGGTGGAACTGTCCAGCTCAGATTCATGACCCCCTCATAGCTCTACACACCAACACCACAAACCAAGTAAGAGTACATTCTCAAGGCGTCTTGACAGAGCCAATCCCAACGCATAAAGGAGTAAAGCAAGGATGCCCATTAGCAGCCGAATTGTTCAAATTATTCATCTATGATCTACCAAACTGGCTGGAATCTGCTCACAGTTTTTCTCCAAAGATAAACAGAACTTCCATCAATTGCCTCGTATATGCAGATGACATCGTGCTGATCGATCTAACTCAGATAGGCCTGCAACACCTATTGCTCAGCTTGAACGAGTATCTAAAGGCCAATGACCTGCATTTAAATACAGAAAAAACAAAGATCATGTGCACTGGAAAAGGTGTATCGGGGAAAGATAAAAACTTTAAATGGACAATTGAAAATGCTCCTCTAAGTATTGTGACATCTATATGATACTTAGGTACCATGGTCAATAACTCTCTTTGCGAATCTGCATGGACAAATTAACTATTGGAAAGAGCAAATAAACTTGGTCTACAAGGAGCAAAAATCAATAAAGATTACGGAAAATTCTCAATTGCTCCATTAATAACAATCTACCTGCAAAAGTTCGTACCCACCATAACCTTTGGTGGGGGGACTGGATGGAATCTCGATCATCGCCTCTGGCAGCAGCTTGAAGGCAAGTTCTGGAAAAGAGCATTAGGGCTTCCCAAATACATCTCAATGGTGGCCCTGAGATATGAACTGACCTTGAACTCTATATGACAATATTATGGAAATCCGTATTGTCCGTGAGGAAAATGCTACTTGGTTCACAAATTCCAGCATATGAAATCTTTGCTAATGACAATGAACGCTCACAATCGATTTTACTCCAAACATGGAAGCCTGAAATAAAAACCATCATGGAAGCTGCCAATATATCCACCGACGAGCTGATTGATCGACCCCAGTACGCAAAAAAAACAGAGAAAATTGGGATTGGATATCAACTTACCAACTTCGAGCATCTCTCAAATCCACACCCCTGGGTTCGATGAGTATGTTGAAATTACACTCTCAACCAAAGTACCTAACAATGTCACCATGGGAACCAATTTCTGAAACTCAGATCAAATGCCCTGGACACCAGAGAAACATTATGGCGATACCTATCTAAAATTATCGCCTCCGATAAATGTAGGTTCTGCAAAACAGTAGAAGTTGAGTCATTAAAACATCTCATAACTGTATGTTCTCAGCTTAATATTCCCTGAGAGTTACACCTTTGCACTTTCAAACCCATACTCTATGATGCAGACGAATGGTGGGAAAGTATTTCGGCTGGGAGTAACATCATGCTTACATGCAGCATAATCAACTTCTTGGACGCGATATTGGACACAGACAAAACCTAAAGTAGTAATCAAGATCTTATTATGCTTGAAAATACAGGAAGGAACACTGTTGATTTTGAGGATACACCCCCGGAGTCACCTAATTTGAACAGTGGCTGGACATCTAGCCCACTCACCAACATAAAGTTAACAGAACACCCTGTACCTGCAGTCATGGACGGTGAAAACATGCCGCACATAATGAAAAAACCCACTCTGCCAGGAGATTCCAAAATAAAATCTACAGAGACTACATGTCAGACAACTACTTCTCCCACAATGCACTATGCTGAATCACGAAGAAAAGCTGCCAAATCACTTAGTTCCAAAATGCATAGTGACCTTCACCTACCTTATTACCTCAGCAGAAGAAAGGCATTCAGAACGGACAGAAAATCAGGAGGGCGGGTGGAATCCAATAATAACCAGGGAGGTCAGGTGGGAGAGCCCAGAGAGAAAAGCGAGGAAAGGGTGGGGTTGATTCATGAGAGCACGGAAAGATTGAACACACCTGGACTTGGGAGGGGAGGGGAGGACAGCATTTTTAACGCATGCGTGGATTCAGAGAGGCTGTCTGTTCTTTCTTTATCCAGGGAGAAGGCGAGTGCAAGGAGGAATGGAAGGATGAGGCAGCAGGTTTTAACAGGGCATACTGATTGCCAGAGCCACAGGCATGCAAGAAGTCCGTATGCGCGAACTCTCGCCGCAGAAAAACGCAGAGTCCCTCTGACAGGGGCTTACTTCAAAAGCACCATTTGGCCGGGATAAATGTTGGCTGTTAGACGACACGGGCATTGATTTATGGACTGTTTACTTTAACCCACGGAACCAAGGAAAGAAAAGGTTACCGGAATGGACATCTCTTTTTTTTTATTGAACTTCAGATAGGAAGTCTGAAGCAACGCTTAGTGAGTGCCTTAGGAGGAAAAAGAAGCCCACAATAAAAGGCAAGGACATTTAAAAGACTTCTGTTTTTTTTTCTTTCTTCACATTAATTTGGCCTAAACCCGTGTCACAGCACCAACCCTGATTTAAGGCCTGGTTCAGGAAAGTGAAAGAAGTGCTTCCTTGAAAAAACTAAAATCGTGCTTGTGTTGAAAACTGCATTTAAAGTTTTTTTTTTTTTTGTTTGTTCTGAATAAAAGGATTTGGTGCATCCTCAAATACGCCTCCCGCCTGCTGATTAACAGTGGTGGCAGCGGTGGGATAAAGATAGCGCCTCGCCAACCACAAAAGAAATGGAAGCGGTAATAAAAACCTTGGCTGAGGGTCAGCAACAGTTACAGCAACTAATCCAGGTGCAGGGACACCAAGCACAAGTAGATCGCCAGGCCCTGCAACAGGCAATCCAGGTACAGACTGCCGCCCAAGATCAAGGTAGAGAAGCACTACGAATACTGGGGGAAGCCGTAGCAGCAACAAGAACTCAACAGGCAGTTCCACCCACAATACTTCAGAAATACCAAACGAGGGATGACCCAAGTTTTTTCTTTGTCAATTTTGAACGAATAGCAAGAGCCGCCCAATGGCCACAAGAGAGATGGGCTTTCTTTCTGGCCCCTTTGCTGACTGGGGTAATGCAGGGAGCCTATCAAGCAGCAAATCCCACAGGGGATACCCCATATGTCGAACTGAAAAAAACTATCCTAGAAAGACTGGGAATGGATGAAGAGTCATATAGGATCAAGTATCGGGAGACCAGGCTCAAACCAGGAGAGAGCCCGAGACAACTATTTTATAGAATTCAGGACCTCGCAGAGAAATGGTTGCAACCCAGCACCTCCACCATTGGGCAAATCAAAGACAAAATCATCCTTGAACAATTTGTAGAGGCCATGCCCGGACCTATACAGAGGTGGGTCAGACAGCACCACCACCTAACACTACCAGAAGCCATAGACGTAGCAACTGCCTTCCAAAAAGCCGGTACCCCAAGGTCCTTCCTGACACCCCAAGTGAAACAAAGCGGAGACGCGGCCACCCTGCGCAATGGGCCTTACAGATCGATATCGGCAGAGCCCAGACCTCGGCCAGAGATCAGAGCATCCTCAGGTAATGGGGGTCTGAGAACCCCTGGGGGCCCACAATGCTTTGAGTGTGGTGAATGGGGGCACATAGCAAGATTCTGCTCCCGAAAAGCAAAACCAGAACCGATGGAGATTGGAACCATTCAGTCCCAGGAAATCCGAAGACGGCGACTCCCGTACGTGATAGAAGTAACAGTGGATGGACACCCCGCCCAGGCCCTGATGGACAGCGGAAGTCGTCAAACAGCGATCCAGCCCCATGTAAGCAACCAAGAAGATAACCAGGTGAGCGGAGTAGTTGTGAAATGTGTGCATGGGGATGTCAAAGAGTATCCTACCAGAGACATTACTTTGGGGATAGAGGGGGAGCAGATTCCAATAAAAGCAGCAGTGATATCTACACTACCAGCCCCAGTCCTGATAGGTACCGACTTACCCGGATTTGAAAAATGGCTAAAAGAAGCACCGTATTACGGATCAGAACTGAAAGGGTGCCCACTTCGGGAACGGTTGTCACGGGCACAGAAAAGAGAGAATAAGTGGGGATGGAGGGCAGAAGCCCAGGAAATAGCCCTGATAGATTGGAAAGTAGAGGATCATATACCCTCATTCCGCACCGAAACAGAAATGGATGACTCGCTAAAACGGGCAAGAGAACAAGCTCATGACACAACCCAAAATACAGGCTCCACCCCATATTTTAGAGAGAAGCAGGGTCTTTACTACAGGATAACCAGAGGGGTAGACCACACAGAAAAAGAACAACTATTGGTACCTCTGTCCTATCGCAAGAATTTGGTGCAACTAGCACATGACCACAACACAGGGGGGCACCTGGCAGAAAATATGACTCTGAAAAGACTACTCCTGAACTTCTACTGGCCGGGGATATATGCAGAGGTGGCTAAGTATTGTCAGGAATGTTCCATCTGCCAAAAGACCAGTAATCGTATTCCGCCTCGAGCCCCGTTGCAGAGGATGCCCCTTATTAAAGAGCCTTTCCAACGAATCGGGATGGATATTGTCGGCCCCATAGAACCTAGCAGCCGAGGGTATAAGTTTCTCTTGGTGGTAGTGGACTATGCCACAAGATACCCGGAAGCCTTTCCCCTACGAGGTATCTCAGCTAAACAAGTCTGCGACGTCTTTCTCCCATATTACGCCCGAGTGGGAATACCCCAAGAAATAGTGACAGATCAAGGAAGCAATTTCATGTCCCTTGTAATGAAAGAAGGGTGTAAAACATTAGGAATAAAGCATCTGAAAACTTCTGTGTACCACCCACAAACTGATGGACTTGTGGAAAGATACAATCAGACCATAAAACAAATGTTAAGAAGGGCCACAAGTCCCACAGGATTGGGGTGGGACAGAACACTACAATGGGTACTAATGATACTGCGCGACACACCCCAATCCTCCACAGGATTTTCCCCTTTTGAACTGTTATTTGGAAGGCAACCAAGATCTATTCTGACAGTGTTAAAGAACACGTGGGAGAATCAAGAAGAGAAAACGTTGTCTGAGTATGTAAATGACTTACAAGAACATTTGGGGCACCTCTGGGAATTTGCACAAGAGAGGTTAGGTCGAGCCCAACTACAACAAGAAAAATATTACGACCAAGGAACCCGATTACGCACCTTTAAAGTGGGAGACAAAGTCCTGGTCCTATTACCAACAACTACCAATAAAATGCTGGCACAGTGGAAGGGTCCTTATCAAGTCACAAAAGTCTTAGGACCGGTGAACTATGAAATAGCCCCGCCCGACAGAAAAGAAAAAAACTAAATTTATCATGTAAACCTGCTCAAATTGTGGAGAGAGGATACCCCACAAATACTGTGTGCAGCCCTCTCAGAATTATCGGTGGCGGAACAGTTGGTGCCCAACGCACCCAGTGGTTTACATGATGTGATGGTCGGGCAACAACTGAGTAAGAATCAACTAGCAGAGTTGTTTGGATATCTTGATCCTGTATCAAAAGTATTTTCCGGACTGCCGGGGCGAACCAACCTGGTGTCGCACCACATAAAAACAGAACCAGGCAAAATAGTCCGCCTCAGACCTTATCGGATACCCGAGGCCAAACGGGAAGACATAAATAAGGAAATGAAGGAAATGCTGAGACTGGGCACCATCATACCATCCAAAAGCGCCTGGTGCTCACCAGTGGTACTCGTACCTAAGCCTGATGGGTCCACAAGATTTTGAATGGATTTTAGACAATTGAATGCAATATCTCGCTATGAAGCTTATCCCATGCCTAGAATTGATGAGTTATTAGAAAGGTTAGGAGCAGCAACATATCTAAGCACACTGGACCTCACAAAAGGGTATTGGCAAATACCACTGCACCCAGAGGATCAAGAAAAGACAGCGTTTGCAACCCCTCAAGGCCTCTTCCAGTTTACTGTCCTTCCTTTCGGTCTGCATGGGGCACCGGCCACTTTCCAAGCCCTGATGGACCAAATCCTAAGACCACATGAACCATATGCAGCTGCCTACTTGGATGATATAGTTATTTTCAGTACCACCTGGGAGGAACACTTATCCCATCTTAAAAAAGTAATCATGGCATTGGGAGAAGCCGGCTTGCACATAAACCCTAAAAAAACCAAACTGGCAGCAAACACTACCAAATACTTAGGATACTCAGTGGGTGGAGGAGTGATAACACCTCTGTTAGACAAAGTACAAGCCATACAACAGCTCCAAGTGCCCACCACCCGGAAGGGGATATAAGCTTTTCTAGGATTTGTGGGATACTACAGAAGGTTCATTCCTCACTTTTCCTCTATAGCTGCCCCATTGACAGACGCCCTCAAAACCAACAAAACGCTAACAATCACCCCAGAAGTAACCCGGTCCTTTTATTCTCTGATCAAACTGATCGCTAACAGGCTGGTTCTACACTGCCCCGATTTTTCCAAGCCTTTCTTTTTACAAGCTGATGCTTCAGGGTGCGGCCTGGGGGCTGTACTATCACAGGGAACAGAAGATGAACTCATCCCAGTTGTTTTTATAAGCAGAAAACTGTTATCACACGAACTTCCATATTCAACCCTGGAAAAGGAGTGCTTAGCCATAAAATGGGCAGTGGAATCTTTACGTTACTATCTGCTGGGTACAGTTCACCATTTTCACGGACCATGCTCCTTTACGGTGGCTAGCAACACAGAAAGATTCCAATCACAGGGTATTGCGATGGTTTCTTACATTCCAGCCATTCCGATTTGTAACCGTGCACAAACCAGGAAAATATCAATTGGTAGCGGACTATCTGTCTCGTTCCCTAGATCAGCTCCTTGAGGGAGGTATGTGAGGATACACCCCCGGAGTCACCTAATTTGAACAGTGGCGGGACATCTAGCCCACTCACCAACATAAAGTTAACAGAACACCCTGTACCTGCAGTCATGGACGGTGAAAACATGCCGCACATAATGAAAAAACCCACTCTGCCAGGAGATTCCAAAATAAAATCTACAGAGACTACATGTCAGAAAACTACTTCTCCCACAATGCACTATGCTGAATCACGAAGAAAAGCTGCCAAATCACTTAGTTCCAAAATGCATAGTGACCTTCACCTACCTTATTACCTCAGCAGAAGAAAGGCATTCAGAACAGACAGAATATCAGGAGGGCGGGTGGAATCCAATAATAACCAGGGAGGTCAGGTGGGAGAGCCCAGAGAGAAAAGCGAGGAAAGGGTGGGGTTGATTCATGAGAGCACGGAAAGATTGAACACACCTGGACTTGGGAGGGGAGGGGAGGACAGCATTTTTAACGCATGCGTGGATTCAGAGAGGCTGTCTGTTCTTTCTTTATCCAGGGAGAAGGCGAGTGCAAGGAGGAATGGAAGGATGAGGCAGCAGGTTTTAACTGGGCATACTGATTGCCAGAGCCACAGGCATGCAAGAAGTCCGTATGCGCGAACTCTCGCCGCAGAAAAACGCAGAGTCCCTTTGACAGGGGCTTACTTGAAAAGCACCATTTGGCCGGGATAAATGCTGGCTGTTAGACGACACGGGCATTGATTTATGGACTGTTTACTTTAACCCACGGAACCAAGGAAAGAAAAGGTTACCGGAATGGACATCTGTGCCTTAGGAGGAAAAAGAAGCCCACAATAAAAGGCAAGGACATTTAAAAGACTTTTTTTCTTTCTTCACATTAATTTGGCCTTAACCCGTGTCACAGCACCAACCCTGATTTAAGGCCTTGTTCAGGAAAGTGAAAGAAGTGCTTCCTTGAAAAAACGAAAATCGTGCTTGTGTTGAAAACTGCATTTAAAGTTTTTTTTTTTTTTTTTGTTTGTTCTGAATAAAAGGATTTGGTGCATCCTCAAATACGCCTCCCGCCTGCTGATTAACATTGATAAACAGCAGTGAGTTGATACTGTAATGTAACAAAAGTTTGATACATGTATTGAACTGTAGTTTTACAAAAAAACAAAATGTGGAATTGTTCTCACCTTTCTCCTCTTCAGTACTACTGGTTTGCAAATCCTTCTGTTGCAGTCTGGTGATAGATGGGCCATTTGCATCTTGGCCACCATCATCATCATAATCATTATTCATCTGCAGAGGATTTTAGTATAGTAGGAGACATGCTTGTTGGAATTGGGCAGTTTTTCTGCAGATCCTGATGTGGCGTGATGAGTGAGTGTGTGGATGGAGATCTTTGGAGTCACTTTGAGGTCCTTACCTTGTGTCGCAAATCACTTGTCCCTAGTCAAGATGAAATCGAGAGAGTAGAGGAAGACTGTGTCCATTGAGGATCACTACCGGCCATAGACCAAACAGGGCTGTGCATCGGCACCCAGGTTGGAGACTTTGGTGTGCACAAGGTGGGTTTCCCTCATCTACAGGGCCTATAGCCTGAAAAGCACAGAGAGCACTGAATGACTAGGTGCCTCCTTTTCTGGTGTTTGTTGAATGCGGTATGAAAGGTTATTGTGTGGTATACTGGTGAGCCTTGGTGATTAATTGCTTTATTTCGCTTGTAAACTAATAGGTACAGCCTTAGCATGCAGATTAAATGATCTGTAGTGCCATATTGACCTCTTCTGGCATAGGTGTGAAAAGTGAACAAAAGTTAGAGCCAGTTCTTAGAGGGTCAGATTGTAACTCTGGGTGTTTTTTTTTTATAGCGTGGCAGTGACTGCGGGGGTGTAACGCTTACCTGGACTCTTTAGGAGCACCTGGACTGGCCGATGATAAGCCCACACCACTTGCCACCCCAAGCTTGTGTGTAAAGGATTACAGCACCTCACAAGCTTAGGGAGGAAGAGATGGGGTTGATTATTTACTCTCGGGTTGAGTGCATGATGCTGATTGAAGTGGCATGCGCTGTGGTGGGTCTGCACCTACGAAAGATAACAAATGTCAGAGGGTCTTCTAAACTCCCTTTCCCTCCTGGATCCCTGCTTCACCCCCTCCCTGGGAAGGCTGGACTCACCTGAGGGTGTGGAAGAAGAGGAACACAAGTGTAGTGAGGGAAGAAGGTTGCACCAGTTTCACTGGTGGTTGCAAGTCCAGGCCTGTTGTGACTGCTGGTTGCAGTTGGCATACTGTAGGCACTTGTGGCTCCTGTGGTTCCTTTCTTGCTAGAGGTCTGTCTTGTCTGCTCTATGATTGCTGTTTTTTGTCCTTTAGCTTTGCGCTACTTTGTTTCACTTTTTACGTGCTAGCAGTCATGTCTGCTCTGTGTCTTCTTTCTGTCCTTCAGCTTTGCGCTGCTTTATTTAAGTTCTTTCACCAGCTCTGAGAATCGCCCAGCTTGCTTGTCCTTTATAGCTTGGAGCCTTCCTTGCAGTCCTTTAGTTTAGCTTTCTTTTGTCCTTTGCAAATCGAGGCTATATCTAAATGCAGCTGCTGCGCTGCCTGCGCTTCTATTCCGTCTTCTCCCCTTGCACGCTGCCGGTATCTACCTTGCTTGCATGGATCCGTAACATTGCTTTCTCTGTTTTGCCTTTCAGGTATCAGGAAAGCCCTTGTTCGGGAAAAAACGAGAAGAAATGACAGCAGGAGCTGTCCGGAATGCAGGTATGGTCATTTGTTTCTTTTGTTGTGCTCGGGGCGTTGAGTCAGGGGAAGGAGCTCGCGGTAAGCATTCCGCTGTGGCTTACGTTCAAACGCGAAGCGAGGGAAAGCTCCGGGCGTGGCCTTAAGCAGGCTAGTCTTCCAGAAGACTAGCGCGGAGTGCTTGAATTAAGGCCCATGGAACACATTGCGGCCATCTTGGAGGAGACAAGTGGTCACAAACAGGGTGGCCATATTGTAAGGGGCTTGCTAAGGTGTAAAGCAAACCTGTAAATTCCCTGTTTGCCCTACCTTTTAACACACTCCAACATCACAGTGAGTATCCAATACTCATTTTCGCCACACTTTTTGCTCTCTGATAAACTGGTTTGAAGTACACAAGAGCACTGTACTGTACTGTACTGTAGCAGAATCTCCAAGGTTGTTCTTTAAAACACCCAGGTCCAGAACTTGTCCTACATTGTCGTTCAGTGCCTGGATGTACCCCCATTGCATGGTTCAGCTTGGGGAAAATTGAGGGATTCAAAAGGAAACATAAGCTACTGTGAGACATGTAGTACATCAGAGCACAATAAGTAGGGCAACCTTCAGTACATTCAGTGTTCCCTCTAGTGCCACGGTAGTGCACAGGATATCTCAGTGTCTACACCTACCCTTTCCAGCATCCCTAGGTCATCATGGAAAGGCTTCCAACATCAGGGGCTGAGTTCAAGACCTCCTCCGACTGTTCTGGTGACCAGCCAAGCAAGTAAGCAGGTGTTTCTGCCAAAGGAAAGGCCAAGCATGTTATATTTCCCAGGGCAGTATGAGAAATGGAGGTGGAGAAAGAGAAGACGGAGAAAGAAAGAGAGAGACATATTGTACAGTACAGTACAGCACTATACAGAAAACCTCAAACGTACCAATTTCTTTGAACCTTTCTGAGAACGTTATCCTCATGCAAAAACTATGGTGGCTGCACAACCCCCAATGCAAGTGAATTTGGGTCAGTTGGCCTTGAGCACCTTCAGGGAATGGGGCAAGGAGGTTGAGGGGTTTCTAACCCCAAATCCTTACCAGTTAACCTGTCATAGAAACAACCAATGTTCATCTTGAGCGATTCTCTGGAGTCAAAACTGAGGAAGGAGCACAGTTCCAGCAATAGTCATCAAGCTACTGAGGCACAGACCTTTAAGGTTGAGATGGAGCCATGCCGCCTATTCGCTTGCTCATAAGAAGGCACAGGTATGCCTGACGAACCAACTTTTTCAGAAAAGTAACCAAACTGTGCCCCAAGTTCATGTTAACGCCATCATTTGGAGAAGAGGCATGCACTAAAGTGCATTATACATTGTGACCCTTTTGCAAAGATCCTATTGTAGAGCTTGAGGTCTGAAGTGCCAGAATAAACATGTCATCTTGGCCAAATGGCATTAATTCCAAGCTCCTGTGTTCAGGGGAGATGCTAGGTCTGGAAAAGACCCGGAGCTACGCTGATGTCGGAACTGTTGGGACTGGGGGCTAGGTAGTCTTTTGGCTGTAGCTCCTGAGATTCTATCCGGGGCTACAACCAAAAGATCAGGGGCTATAGCCCCCTTAGCTCCCCCTAGCAACGCCCCTGCCTGTGTTGTATACAAATTAATTACGTGCCATATTAAAGATATCATGCATTAGTCTGTAGAATATAGAGTAGCAAGATGCATTGGCTTTTCATGAAATTGATCACATTGAAATCAACTACCTCTCATCTGTTAGTCATGCCCTAGTTTTAGCATTATTTGTAAAAGTAAAGCCTTAGATTTTAGCCCCAACATTAATGGAAAAGACTTGAATGATGGTATTTCACTCATGTTTGGGGACAGGTTCATGATGATACATTAAAAGAAAATGGGATCAGTGTCTCCAACTGGTGTGCTCTGTACTGTAATCATTAGAGAGCGGAGTTATGCTTGACCTTGTTCCAGAAAGCAACACAGTTCTTCCACTGTCCTGAGTATTGTACACAGCTCGCACATAGCAGGCTCCGATCTGGGATGCTTTCACTTTGAATGTTCACATCTCACATCTCAATTGTTTTGCAATGGTCAGACATTGGTGGGCTATGTTGTATGTAACTCTTTACCAGACAGGACAGCAAGAATTACTTATATATTTTGTTCTACCACAGACCCTGAACACTAAAATAGATAACGACTGTCAGAGATGGCACAGAAATCACTCAGAGTCACACAGACAGCTTGAGGGTTATTTTATTTTTCATGGTGCTTATGGCTGTTCTCTTTCTCATCTTGATTTGACTCTCCTCTCAAACTCAGGGGTCCGTAATACCTGGTTAGTGCTACTGAATGTTAACATCTACTGTCTAAGCGGGCATTATACTTTGGATTACGTTCCCATTATGCTAGGATCCTTCTAGTCTTCCTAACTCCCCCTACTCAATACAGGGATAGTGCCTTACACATACTCTGTTTGAATCAGACTATCCTCACATGGCCACTCTCACCTCTCCCTCGCTACTCTGATCACTTCCCAGTGAATGTTCAATCCTTTCTGACGTCACCATGATGTTTCACTGCTCCTGATCTTGCCTCCAACCTTTGTTGTTACCTCTCCTTCTACTCCATGTCACTATGCCTCCCTCCGGTATGACCCTCCTCTGCACTATTGCTGAACTCCTCCAGACTACTACTCTCCTCCCACTACCTCTCTCCTCTTCCCACTACTACTGCCCTCCTCCAACTACTACTCTTCTGATTCTACTAAGGCTCCCCTCCGAGCACCACTAATCTCCTCCCACAAAACACACAAACACACACTTCCGAATCACATCTACTCTGTTGGGTATTTTGTGGATATTTGGGGCTTTGCGGTATTTTCTTACTGCCAAAATATCTTTAGCAATAATCACTCTTTGTATTCATATTGAGTCACACATGACAATAATACATTGCATTATTTCTGAATTCAGACCTATTTAGATGGTATGCGCTGTAGTTTGCGTGGTTGGTTGGTATAGTGGTTGGTTTATTTGTGGCCCCAATATCCAACATCCCTTGTTTTTTATCTAGCTTGTTCTTGATCACTAGAGAGACCTCAGGCCTACATTTTAGGGATACCACATTTTCAGTGTTAGTGTTGTGTGCCACAATGGGCTATTGTGGTATTTTTGTGGTAATTTCCACTACCTTATATACGGTAGGGAACTATGTCCAGAGAGTCTCTCTTCCCGTTGACTCATGTACCTCCAACAGGCTATGCTACAAACAGTCACTCACAACTGTCCATACTGAATAGAATCATGCACACATCTGTTTTAAAATGACAATTGCACTGTTTAAAAATCTACCCACGTTTAAACCTTTTCCCATGCAAAATGAAAGAGAGAAATAATACACACTAGCTATCTGTTTTCAAATATTTTTGTATTATAGAAATTTCTTTTAAACACAGTTTAACTTTTTTTACAGAAATAAATGAAATGGTACAACATTATTTGTGGTAAAATGAACAGAGAGCTGTGAGAACATATTCAATTGGTAACATTAAATATGCTGATAAGAGACTGAGACTCCCTCAAATACACTGACTGAACAGTTTCGCACACTTTCGCACAGCTCCCACTCGCTTCTATAATTACCTTATCTGTTCAGCATGAGTTTTCTTCGGCTATTCTCTTTCTGAATTTGGCTCCCTTGAAAATCAACCCCAGTGAGAACAAGCGTCTGCCGTTCTCAAACCGGGGTTATTGCCTGGAACTCTCAGCTTTTGCAGCAGGAATGCCTCAGCCAGGAAACAGATCCTTCTCCCAGCTCTGCAAGATCTCGATTGTTCTCCCCCTCCCCTCAAGCTTCTCCAGCAAAACTAATCACAGCCTCTAGCATGATACTTGCTATGACGCTGCTCCAATCAGAATCAATCATGTCATCTCCTCCCTCACTACACAATGGCTCACTTTTACAGTGGCAATTGTAACAAACTGATTTCCTGTTCCTTCGAGCTCTTTGCTTCCTGTAGTTATGTGGACAGGGCAGCAGAGAAAAAAAAATGAATGTGCGTTTAAAAGTTCACTTTCAGAGTAGGCCTAATTCTGCAGTGGAGACACATTTTTATTAGTGGGTTATGTTAAATGAAGTTTTATTAGTCAGGTTAGTTATTGATAAAGTTAGTTATTAATTTTCAAATGTGTCTCTTGCAACATAGGCATTTCAGGTGAAAAATAGTGTGCATTTTGAATGTGCACATGTGTGCCTTTAACTGTAAAAATAGATTTGCATTTTATATGTAAAAATCGTTTTTGACTGAATAGCCTGTCTTTACTTATATGTCCATGTTACTCTGGCAACACATATAGCAATGCACCACACCCATGTGGTGGTGCTGCATCAAATAAAAATGCTACCTGTGCAGTAGTTCTGTACTCTGTGCTGTAACACGCCAAATATCCTTACATACCCTCCTTTTGTTTTTAGAACTTGGATACGATCCAAGCCAATTCCTAAAAACAACTTGTTCTTTTTTTTCTTTTAAAATGCATGTGTATTGGGATATCTTTCTCTTCCTGACGTAGCTACTAAAATCAGTAACATTTTCATTTTTACTGATAGCACAATCAACCATCCACCCATGATTAGCACCAGGACAGCCAAACCCACTATTGAGCGTTCCCCCCAGGTTCCCCAATTAAATCTTTCCACTTCTATTATCCCCAGATTACTAATTGTAATATTGTTTTTTCTCAAATTCATTTTTATAACATGTCTTTCTTTGTGATTCAATAAATATTCCACATCCGGATCTATTGGAAAAGTATCCCTTTGAAAAAAATCGATATTTTCCACTTGGCTTTCCCAAACATCATTTGTTACATGAAACAATGTTAACCCCCCAATTGACACAATTGTATCCTTTGGAACCTGTAAATAAAAAACATTATAGTTCACCTGTTTAACCACGTATGTTCCATGGTTTAAATGTACTACCGTCATGTTCTTTAAACAGGTGCTGACCAACCATTTACTTCTGACCATCTTAGCCTGTGCCAGTTCTTCACTCCCCATATTGCTAATAATCACTTCACATCCTTCTGATATACTTGGGTCAGATTTCAAACCACAAATAGCATCTGTGGCATCAGGAACAAACGGTTTACCTGGACACATATAATTTTGTTCTTTAAATTTGACACATGTTTCCAGGTTTGGTATTAAATAAACTTCAGGTTCCCATGACTGAAATGCCACCACTTCGGGAGTCTTAATCTTAATAAATTTGTCCTCTTGCCAAAATCCCACGTTGTGTACCCACTTAGTTTGTTAAATAAGTTCAGGAGCTACATATGGGATGCATAGCAAAAATCCGATCTCTAGTCTTTCCAAGTCCACGTATAACGGCATTGCATTACCAATTTCAAATGCAATTTTTACCTGTATTATATCAATTTCCCTCCTGGTCAATATTTCTATCATTTGACGAATAATATCCTGCGAAACAAAATACAAGGGGATATGTCCTTGAATCAATTGTGAAACTGCAGTTTGAACTTCTCTCCTATAATTCGTTAATAGTCTATCAACAGGACTCATTATGTTTAATATTTCATTTAAAGTTCTGTCATGCTTAAGTATTATTTTAGTCGCCCATTGCATCACATCTGCTTGTTCATTTAGAATGATTGCAGTTTCATTTATGAATATTACTTGTTCATCCAGTCCCTCTAATCCCATCTAATGTTTTTTGTATTATTTCTAGGTCAATACTCAGTTGTTGCGCTTTAGTACTCAGTGTTCCTACCGAAATAGAATTGGATGTTGCTATTGTGGTACCTATTATGGCTCCAACTATAGACATTACCAATGATATCGCGAGCATCACCGCACCTCTCTTTCCTCTCCTCTTCTTAATGTCTGCTGAATTCACAAATGTTTTCTCCAACTGCATTAATATATCTCTTATTGACTGCTTAGTGTCCTCTTTTCTTATTTTCAGCCACTCTTTAGTCTGTTCAATCTTAATTCCAGTATTGTTCAAATGTTTTTCAATCAAAATCTCAGGATTCAATGGTATGTAGATATTTTGGAAAATCATCCTTCTATCACTCATGATGAATCCTGGTGCCTCTTCCAACGCGATACCAGATGCTGGTCCAGGTTCAATGACAACCTGTGCTTCTGAATTCTTGAAGATCCCTCCAAATATCATCATCATTAACCATATCATCGGTATCATCTTCAATGCTGATCGCTTTGCAGCCTTGGTCTTCACCCCTCTTTGGGGCTTTCCCGGAATCAGTCCACGTGGGCTCCAGGACTCTGTTGTCTCCCGTGACCTCCGGTATAAATAGTTAATGTTCTAAACCAAAATAGAAAAGAAACAGATTAAGTATATTGCACAATACTAACTTCACCCTTTTTCCAAAAATAAAACATGCTTGGTAAAAACATTTCGTTTTTCTTTTCTGAAATTAAACACAAGTTAAAAAGAAAACAAGCATATATAAAACAGCATTCAATATTTAATACATTTTCTCTCTGCACACCAACCATAAGCTTCCATTATATATATATATTTATTTATTTATTTACTTATTTTATATTATTTATTTTTACATATATTACAGTGTTTGTGTGCCATTATAACAATCAACTTTTTAACTTCTCTGTCACTGCCTCCTGATTGTACCCATTTATTTTCTCTTTTGTGTTCAAGGGACTTTATGTTGTATTGTGTGCATCAGTGGGTAGTAGCCCCAGGGCTTTCTGTTTCTACATGTTCAAGCCGCCTGATCTCGTGTCTGGGATGGCATGGTTTGATCTGATTTACATGGACAAACTGCTCTATCGCCGTTTCACCTTCATTTTTCAAAATTGTATAAACCACAGGAGAGACCTTATCTATAATTCGAAATGGCCCCTGCCAGGCTGCTAGAAATTTAGAATTTTTCTGTTTACTTTTTCCAAAATGAAACTTGTACACCTGATCCCCTACACTGTATTCCTTTACTGATGTCTTTTTATCATAATAAGACTTTGCACTGTCAGCAGCTCTTTCCAGATTTCTCTGCACAAAAGCAAATGCATGTTGCAAATGCCTCCTCAGTTCATCAATATATTCATGAACTGTGGATGCACTCACAAGTCTTTGCTCATGTGTTCTGTATAGTAGGTGTTGTGGTAACACCATTTTCCTACCTGTCAAGACCTCATGGGGGCTAACACCTGTTGCTTTGGCAGGAGTTGATCTGATTGCCATCAAAACCAACGGTAAACGTAAATCCCAGCTGGAACCTGCTTCTGCCATGAATTTCTTTAAAACATCCACAACAGACCTATTGCTTCGTTCAACTCCACCTGAAGAGGCCGCCCGATATGCAATATGTAGTTTTCTTTTCACACCCAGTATTTGCCATACCTTACTCATTAGAGTACTTGTGAAATGACTTCCTCTGTCTGACTCAATTCTTTGTGGCAACCCAAACCTTGAGAACACATGGTTCACCAGCAACGTGGCTGCTGTTTGCGCACTACAATCTGGTGCAGGAATGCATTCAATCCACTTTGACATCAAACATACCACACTTAAAATATAACGGTTTCCTCTGCTCGACCTTTTTAAAGGCCCTACATAGACTATTTGCAAATCTGACCATGGAAGAGTTAGGCCTCTTTTCATTAATGGGGCTCTAAGCATTGGTGAAGCAGGTTTAAATTGGGTGCATACTAGACATCCTCTAGTATATAATTCCACATCTTGGGACATATGTGGCCAGTAAGCATAATCTTTTAGTATTTCTAATGTTTTTTGTGAACCTCTATGGCCTGCAGTTATGGCATCCTGTGCATGGTGTAGCATTAGCCCTCTGAATGAAAGGGGTACCACTCACTGTATTTGTCCTGTTATGGACTCTCTAATCATCCATCCTGTAATCTAATTCGTGTTTTGTTCTTTAATAGCACCCTCAACTCTTCTTTTCCCATACAATAATTTTCTGTTAAAGGTTTTTGTTCAGGATCTATTAAATGATTATAATAGATTCCCAAAATTCGATCATTCTTTTGTGCCTCAATCAAATCCTGGTCTGGCGTGTCATGACTCCACTGTACCACTGGTTGATCTACCTCCTTTGGTGCTTTAGAACGTGTTACTGCATCAATTTGTATTTCACCCATTAAATAATCAATAGGTAGCAATTCTCCCATCACAGCCCCAATCTTAGCCAGGTGGTCTACCTTATCATTTCCCTCCTTATCCTCTCCTGGTGTTTTTAAATGGGCACACATGTTTCTCCAGTATATTGTTAAAGTATTCCCTGACACCAATTTGTCTATGGCTTGTATCATTTTTCCATGTTTAAGTGACTTTTTGTTGTATGTAACCATGCCTCTTGCTTTCCAACCAGGCAAATACTCCACAAAGCTATTCCTTGCATAGTCAGAATCAGTCACCAGGACAATTTCACTTAACTTTTTATCAACTGCAGTAGCAATTGCTTTATAAATGGCTGCCAATTCCGCCACCTGACTGCTCCTCATTTTCAATGTGAAAAGCACAACCATCCACATATACAATTGGCAAATCCTTGCATGTTTTTTCATCAAAAGCTTTGTGTGGTGATTGTTCAAATTCCTGCAAACTAGTTTCCACTTCCATTTCATTTGGTATTTGTTCAGCTGCGCAGTCATGTAAGTCAGCTAACCCTTGAGCAATTGGGTTCTTTTTATTTTGTCCATATCTCACTTCTACAGGAAAACCTTGTAATGCCAGCGTCCATGAAGTGATTCTGGACTGCGCTAGATTACCTGATCTAATTCTTTTACTCTCTAAAAATTGCAAAGGTTGATGATTTGTTTCAATAATCACCTTTTCTCCCTGAACAATGGGGCGGAAATGTTGTAGCGCCCACACAGTTGTTAATAGGGCTTTTTCACATTCATTAAATTTCATTTCAACTTGGGAAAATGCCTTACTTGCATAGGCAATGGTTTTGTGATTCAAATCGTGTTTTTGTGTTCGGCAGAGTTCAGTCTGCAGGAGACCCTTGACCCTTGACAAGTGAGGAGCTGCAGCGACGGACTTTCCAACTGGCGTTCTTTTTTTTCTGTTGATCCTGGCGTTGGCGTGGCTTTAAGGAAAAAAAGCCCAACCGACCATAAAAACTACGGGAAGGCGCGGAGCGCGCGCGGAGTTCGGCAGAGTTCAGTCTGCAGGAGACCCTTGACAAGTGAGGAGCTGCAGCGACGGACTTTCCAACTGGCGTTCTTTTTTTTCTGTTGATCCTGGCGTTGGCGTGGCTTTAAGGAAAAAAAGCCCAACCAACCATAAAAACTACGGGAACGCGCGGAGCGCGCGCGGAGTTCGGCAGAGTTCAGTCTGCAGTCTGCAGGAGAGGAGAGGAGAGGTGAGTTGGATCATGCAAGATGTCGGCCCACAAACGCGCCTAAAAGCGAAAAACAACAGGGGTAAAACCCAGGAATTAGCTCCCCCTACCATGATATTGGAGCTTTCCAACTCCAGTATAAACTATACCGACCCGTATGAGCTGCCCACATTCATGCAAATACCTAGCTCACCTGTCTTAACAAACAGAAACCCCTACGGTAACCCTCCAGTTTCGCCCACTCCAGACTCACATACAACATGTACTCCTACGCAAGCTCTTAGTCAGATGCTAAATGACAATTCGAAGTCTTTTGATAGAGTACAATCAAACGAGACACTTAGAGAGAAAGAAGCAAAAGAGGGGAGGGGTGAACCAAACACTGAGAAGATACAGAGGCTCTCGACATTAGTGATTGCGAGTTTGAACACCTGGACCGTTGATAAGCTATCAAGTAAATCCACTGGTCCTAAACAGTCAAATGACCTAACTCATTCAAACCCTGCGAGAATCACAGACCAACCTGTAAAAGATAATTGTTCGAGTGCACAACAAGCGTTTCGAGTAGAAACGCAACCAGACACGGACCAATCTCAAGAAACAAACAATGATATGAGGTGCGTTGACCTGGCAACATCCAATGAAAAAATTCACCTAGATAAAACTGTCTCACCACGACCCTCTAGGTTGGATAAATCAGACAGCGAATTGCTGGAAGTCTCAATTGCCCTGTCTCCGCTGACACGACCAAATGGAAGCACCCAGGAGGTGCGAAAATCAGCAAACAGCGCTGAATCAGACGATGAAAATTCTCAGGGACGAGATTGCCTTGACAAAAATAAAGACAATATGAAAAATGGTGAGTTCTCAAATCCAGCAAATAGAGACCCCATTATAGCAAGAATTACGTCATCCATCTCGAAAATATTACCGACAAACTTAAGTACGATTGAACGCCTAGCCAAGATGACAGCGGCAAAATCCAAATGGAAATTGGATTATGAAAGAGACATCGCCAGAATGCAGTCAGTGATGAAACGATCTACAATGATAGTCTGTTGCTAGAACCCACAGAACATGTCGCAAATATTCTGCGTCACATGCAAGCAGAGGACATGGGTACATCCCCACAAAAAATAGATCCGCCCACTACAACTGTATGTGCTCATAAATTAACTCACGAAGAAGCTGCAAGGGAATCAAAGTTAATGAAGAAAATGAAAGAAGACTTCGAACAAATGAAGCAAAAACTAACAGAAACCCATTTGAAATTGAAAAAAAAGGACAGACGCACCAGTAGTAATGACTGGGACCCACACAACTCTAACACTCTGGAGAATAGCAGCTCCACACATCCAGCTCGTCAATGGACACAAGCATCCTCTTCACAAAAAAAGGACGAGCTAGTGTATGTAACAAATACAATGCCAAAAACAAACTTAAACATAAGCATGGCGGAAAAGACTCTTGATACTACAACTGCAAGCAAAAATCATAACGACTCAAATGGCTCAGTCAATAACGAAGAAAAAACAAAGGCTACTGCTAAACCAAACATATCAACGGCCGCTGCTATTCAAATACACAATAATGTGCTAGCGGCCACCTCCTTGGCTCTCATTCCTTTTACCAAACTATATGAATCGCTTGGTGACGGGATTACGACACAGGGCTCCATGCTAGCCAACATAAACGAAAAACTAAATAAAATGGAAATTCAACATGGTGAGCTATTAACACGCTTGGAAAAGGAAATAGAACAAACAGCGGCTTGGCACTCAAGGCTAACCGATCTAGCAATGCGTGATAATCATGAAAAGGAAATCCTGATGAAAGCTGTGCTAGAATGTATGTCATGGCTGCGGCACAGAGAAGATAATAAGAAAAAAAATGAAACTCATGGTACCAAAGAAGCAAAGACAGCGGTCGTCAGGACCAACGATACGACTGGGCCCGCAGTTGTAGCCCCCCATAATAAATGTGCTGCATCAGTAAGCACACAAACGTCCATAGAACCCAGGCAGCCATTACAGTTGGAACAAAAAGCGGCAGGAACCAACGAAAAATTAGCAACACGAGTCGTAGTAGTGGAAAGTGACCACGACCACCAACAAGTGCAAGAATCAAACTTCCCACCTCAAGCAAGTCAGCTCCTGTTGACTTCGCTCCATCAAAATCCAGTAAAAACTGCCCCACTTGCCTCACAAACAGATGTGCACGACCAGACTGGGAAAAAAAATACACCCTTGACGTTCGATATGTTTAAAGGTCCAGCGAAGTCGACTTTATTCATTCTAAGCAAAGAAACTAAAGAAAAGGTCGCAAAGACAGGGAAAAAGTGCACAAACACTAAAAAGGCAGGAGCAAAGAACCAAACAACTAGTTCCAGAAATTTTTTGAGAAATCTGACCACTCCTACCAGGCCTGGTTTGTTTGACCGTGAAGTCTCAAAACCGACAGCCCCTGCAAAGAAAAAGCAAAAAGTTGCGAAAGATACCAATGAGAAATCGATACTCGATAAAGGAAATTCGAAAAAACGAGCTCGTCACGAGTCGGAAAGTAGTGAACTTCACTCCACACCTTCATCAATCGATCTTGCAGACTTATCCACCTACTCAGTAAGCTCGGAAGACGAAGCTAGTCAAATGACATCATCGAGTCCTGATAAAAACAGAAGTCAACACTTGGCATTTATGGCTGAGCAGACAAACCAACAAAAAAGACTAAACCGGAAAAGGAAACAAGACGAAAATCCAGATATAATCCTGGGCATTACCACAAAAGTGGTAGACAAACAGGCCCACAACAATCCGGCAAAGTCTCCAAGACTCAGCTGCAATGATGGCTCTCAGCAGGGAAAAACCCACAAGCAAACCGCTGCTGGGACGACATCAAACGAACACTCCAACTTAAATCCAAATCCCAAATTTACAGCAGCCCAACGATCCAAAATAAACAGAAGTGTGCACATTGATACAAAAAAGGAGACAAATGAATCCGTGAGTAAACTAAGACTCGAGAATGTACTGGCAGACAATGATTCAATGAATCTAAATCGCCGGAACGTCTTAAACTTACTGCAAAGTGTTCCTGCTCTACGGACCATAACTACAGAGGATATCAAAATTGTAGAATATGTGTCCGAATGCAGCACCGACATAGTACTGCTGCATATAAAATCTCACGCAGTACGCCAAGCAATTCTGGCTGCTTCGGAGGAACTGCTGTTTTTTGGATTTGAAATAAAACAAGAAGTGGCCTCTCCAAAAAATTCTACAAGAGACAAACTAAGATCCTCTCCAAACGAAAAAGCGAAGGACCTGCTAAGAGCGAAGCTCAGGGAAACGATGAAACTCTCTACAAACTCCTCTAAATTCAGAAATAATGGAGACACGAAAAGAAATAGATACACCCCTGACACAAGACCGGAAAGAAATCCAGTTTAGCAATGAATGGACGTAAAGAGAGATTACTCAACACTTGTATCCTGGAACACAAGAGGTTTTGACCATCTTTTTAATGAGTTCCTATTAGACCTAGAACTGAATCTGATCATATGTTTGCAAGAAACTTGGTTACGTGAGAGACCCACGAGAGATGGCTACCTAGTTCTTGCAAACCCTGCAATTAAAAACAGGCTGGGGCGCCCATTTTCTGGACTGATAACGATGGTCAAACAAGGAAAAGGGTGGGAAGTGATTGAATCAAACAATCCGAACCCATTTGTACAAAGCACACTGCTACAATTAAAATGCCACGCAGCTGAAGCAAGGAAATACATGTTAGTAGTTAATGTATACTGGAACCCAGTTAAGATCTCAACTAAACATTTCATTAATTCAATAACAGCTATAATAGATCAAGGACAGCTTAAATATAATGACTTGAAGATTCTAATATGCGGCGATTTAAATCTTGCCGATCTAATTGACACACAACTTCAATCAAATACAAGTTCCTCTACAGGAGAAATGGGTTCAAACAGATGTAAAAAATGGACTCAGGCCATGCAAATGAGGAATTGCATGATGACAAATGGAAACCTAACAGGTGACTTCCCGCCTCATCACACGTGGCACAACATGGGTCTACACAAAACCTTGGACTACATCTGGGTCTCTGCAAATCTCTGGGACCAAGTTCTTGATCTCTCCATGCACATAACGACAAGAAGTGATCACGACGCGTTAGTGCTGCTTTGGCAAACAGACCAGTACATCGCTGACAGGATAAATACTGGTGCCCTTGAAACAAATCAAGCTGGCAATCGCTTGAGATTAAATAGAAAACAAATCTCAACTGTGACTGCGAAACTTCAATCGGAGAATGACGAGGCAGTACCTCTGATAAATTACATGCCTCTGCTGATGCAATTTCAGTTACCCAAAGGAAGGAAAACAGGTAACACCGTACAACACAAACATAAGTGGAGTACACTGATCAACGATAAAAAAAAAGAGGTACGGAAAGACATAAGAAAACTAAAGAAAAACTTCGGCCCACAAACTTTACTGCTGATTAAAAAAAGGAAACAACAATATCATAATTGGAAAAAATCCTTTGCTTCAATGAGAGATCAGGAAAGAGGAGCTCTGATGTTAAAACTAATAGTAACAAAAAATGCAAGTGAAACCTGGGCGATTTTGAATAACGAAGCCCCGTTTCAGAACTTAAAGCTGGCTAATGGGGTAGCCGAGGCGACTTGGGTAGATCACTTCTCAAAACTATTCTTCACCAACAGTGAATGCACGAACAGTGACAACTATATCACTCAAGTAAAGTGGGATACGTCTGAGCAACTTGAAGACATAAACATGAAAATCTCAAAACTCAAAAACTCTAGAGCGGCTGGACCAGATGGAATTAGTAACATAATGCTAAAAAAGAATAAAACAGAATGGTCCCGCTTCATTGAGATTGTATTTAATCACATCACAACGGCAAAAAAAGTCCCTCAGTCTTGGACCACGGCAATAATAGTGCCAATCTATAAAAAAGGCTTACGCGAAGACCCCTCTAACTACCGACCAATCGCGCTGTTAGACACGATTGGTAAAATAATGGCATCTTTTCTGCAGCAGAAGTTAGCAAATTGGGCCTCGACATCGAACCGCTTGGACATTCGGCAAACTGGGTTCACCAAAGGAGTGGGGACCGAAGTGAACCTAGTAATATTGAATCTACTAAAACTAGAAGCGCTAAAACAAAAAAGAAACATACACCTAGCTTTTGTCGATATGCGTCAAGCGTTCGACTTGATAAATCGTGAGTTACTGTGGAAGAAATTGAGGAGCTGGGGCTGCCCCGAAGAGATCTTACAGCCTATAATTGCCCTGCACACAAACACCTCAATCAGGGTACGACTGAACCAACAAGGAGACCTGACATCCCCCATTATGACAAACACGGGTGTGAAACAAGGGTGCCCCCTAGCAGCGCTGCTCTTCAAGCTCTTTATCGCTGATATTCCAACTGCCTTAATTCAAGTAAATTGCTTTCCTCCGAAAATAAATGGCCATCAAATAAGAGGTGTCACATACGCTGACGATATAGTCTTAGCCGACCAAACGCAGATTGGCCTACAAAGGCTGCTAACAGCGCTTGACAATTACATGCGCAAAAATAAACTGCAAATCAATACAGCAAAGACCAAGATTATGTCAATTGGTTCGACGGCAGGAAAAAGGAATAATAAGTTCAAATGGTCAATTGCAGCGGAAAATATAGAAAAAACAAAAGAAATACGATATCTGGGCATCTTATTTAACACATCAATAAGAGAATGGGCATGGTCAAAAGATCTAATACAGCGGACCCTGACATTTGCACAACAAGCCACAAAATTGCATAGACTACACGGGAAATTTACGATGCTACCCGTACGGGAATTCTACCAACTAAAAGTAATACCGGCACTAACGTATGGCGCAGAATCCGCTTGGAATCTACATCACAGAATATGGTCGTACCTAGAAGGCAAATTTTGGAGAAAGGTCTTGAGGCTACCAACTTACATCTCGGTAATCAAAATTCGAAACGAGCTAGCACTAGACTCCCTGCAAGGAGCAGTCCTATGGAAATCAATTTCACTCCTAAGGAAAATGAATCTAAACCCTCCAGAACCAGCGTACGAAATCTTTAAAAACTGCCATAGTGAGCACACGCGTTCTCTGATAAATGATTGGAAAGAAAGCGTCAAAAAAATACTAGTCAGTGCAGATATCACCCTAGACACGTTGATAAATCGCCCTGAAACTGCAAAAAAAAAAATAAAACAATGGCAATGGATTTTAAACACAGATAGATACAATAACTTAACATCTGCATTATACCTAGGTCCAGCTGCAAATGGGCTAGACTTAATACCGGCGTACATAAAACAATTCCCATCAAGATACCATCGCGACAGCTTTATGAACTTGCGTCTAAACGCCTGCAGAACAAAAGATCAATTATTCAGAATACACGCCAAGGATATAGGTGACAACCTATGTAGAGTATGTAAACACGAAGTTGAAACCACCAAACATTTAGTAATCGAATGTGCAGACCTTAAAAGCCAACGAAAAGTACACCTAGGGAAATACGCCCGGAAGAACTCAAACATGGAAGATTGGTGGTTTTATATCCTTAGTGGGAAAAATGTACCGCTGACATGTCGAATAATTGACTATTTGGATGAAATCTTGAAAGATGATGTCGAAGGAGATGTTGGAAACAAAAGACAATGATAGAGTCTGTGACAAGTGATTGTGCCTTGTATCCTGTGGTAAAATCTGTGAGAAGAGTGTTTTTCTTTTGTTTTAAAAAGTTTGTAAATCAAACTATAAAATGACAAAATAAAAAAAAAAAAACAATGTTCAGAAAAACCTATTTCTATAAAGAAATCCCTGTCCTTTATGGGATATGCTAAACATGGTAATTTAGCCACTGCATCAGACTGCTCTCTTTCCCATTTCCAGGGAGTATTCAGTTTAAGCAGTTTAGTCAATGGTTGAGTGATTTCTGCATAATTTTCAATGAACGTTCTGTTATAGCCTGTCATCCCTAATACACTTTTTACACCTTTCACATTTTTAGGATCTTTTAATCTTTACATGGCCTCTATTTTCTTCTTTTGTGGATTTAGCCCATGTTCAGCCTCTTCATGCCCTAGAAAGTTCACTTTTTTCTTGCACCATTGTGCTTTTTGCAAAGATACTTTGGCGCCTGCTTTCTGCAATTGGCCAAGCACATGTCTTATTTCATCAAAATGGCTTATCAGGCTTTCATTTTTTATCAGGACATCGTCCACGTAAACTATTGTTCCTCTTTCCGCTGCATCCGGCATGGCCTTTCTCAAAAATATGCCAAATTCACTCCCACTATTGATGTACCCGAACAGAGCTCCAAGCCAGGCGTATTGAGTCCTGTCAAATGTAAAGGAAAATAAATGTTGTATCTCCTCTGCCAATGGCACGCACCAATATCCAGAGGTGAGATCTAATGTGGTAAATACTTTTGAACCAGGTACCTGAGCTAGGCCCTGATCAATGAATGGCAGTGGCCATCTAGATACTGGTACTCTTTTATTTAACTCTCTCAAGTCTGCACATAGCCGCCATTGACCATTTGGCTTTAATACACCTAAAATAGGTGTATTGGATGTGCTATGAATGGGCCTGATAATTCCCCGCGATTCCAAATTTTTAATAATCTCTGCCATTGATTCTAAACATGCCAGCCGTAGTCTATACTGGCGTACAAACACTGGACCTCTGTTACACCCTTCTGGTAGTGTGGCCACATGTAAATCAGTTAAACCACAATCATAAGCATCTTTTGCAAATACATCCTTAAACTCCATAAATATCTCCCTCAGATTGTCCCTATCCTCATTGCTGTCACACGCATCCGCTAAGGAGTTCTGCTCTTCTACCATTTTGCAAAATTCTGGAAAATCTTCTGGTAAAGGAATCTCGGCGCTTTCCTCTAACTGTGTGGCTGTGTCTTTTTGTAAAGCTGCCACTTTTAAATATTTTGGCATATCAGCTTCCACTTCAATCGGCTGATTTTCTGTTTCATTTTCATTTAAATTAAATATTATGCAATCCTCTTGATGGCAGCGCACTGTCTCATTTGAATCATAAGGATACACAGAATGAATTTTAAATATTCCTTTGGGCTGAGAGTCCAGGTGTTCTGGCAACTCACCCTTGGCATCTACATACTTTTCAGGGATATTTCCAATCACCATGTTATTTAAATCTGCCGTATAACGTGATTTTTGTATGGCCATTCCTAATGGGGAGTTTCCCTCTAAATGAATATCCTGACAACCTTTATTATTTACCATAATTTTTACAGATCCTTCACCAATATCTACCAATGGAATGTATTCATAATACAGGCCTTGCTGTTTTATGGATTCATTCAGGCATACAAATGCATCAGAGCCTTTCATCTGCTGTCCATTTTTGCATTTCAGTGTTATTGTAAACTGTTTTGTAAATGCAGGAATAATAGTATCTTTCCTCATTTGTAATTCGATTGCATAAGGAACCAGTTGTGCACAATGATAAGCCCTTCTTTTTTCTTCAAATTCAGGTGCCGGACCACCTAGGCATGACCATATTTTTTGATTAAGGAAATCTAACACCATACACATTCTGTGCATGATGTCATTGCCCATGTAAAATTCATTTTGTGCTCCACTCACTATCCATACATTATGGTAAATTGTTTTCTGCCCAATGCTAATTTTAAGCATGCATCTGCCTGCAATTCGGTTTTCAAAGTCTGGACTGTCCAACCCAGAAACATATTGGTTTTTAATCCTAAATTTCGGGATTTCTTCCCACTCCATTATTTTTTGCAACAGTTTCTCATTAATGAAACTCCTTTCATGTCCAAGCGCTAAAGTGGCTTTTATTGTTTTAAAATAGTCATTTATACCAACATGAACCCATGGTTGCTCATCTTCCATGTGTATTTCTGCCAGATTGGTAATGTGTTTTTCTGAATCTGTTTTAAAAGCAATATTCTGTTTGCATGTTTAACCTTTTAAATAAAAATGTAATGTGTGCTCATCTATGGCAGTCTGCCAATTTTTCCTTGGGTCCAAGTATATTTGTACAGGTAGTTTTTCATTGTCGCTCTGCATTTTGTCTTGACACATTAATATAACAGTGACACTAGGTATGCAACTATTCTGGAGATATACCTCCACAGCATCATTTGTTTTGGCAACGGTGTGACATTCATTTATGTTGCTGTTTTGTGATTTTAGTTTCTTAGGCCTCAGTGGTTTTTTGGTTAAGGACCACAGCACTCCATTCACACCATCTACGAGAGGAGACAATCTTTTCAGGCAATCTGTCCCCATCAGAAATGGAATTTCACAAATAGATGTGATCAATACCTCTTGTTTCATTCTGTGCTTTCCTATTTTTATGTCAACCTCAGTTACACCTTTGATGGGCACCTCCTCCCCATTAAAGTTATGCACTGGGCCTTGATTTTCCTTCACTGTGATCTGACTCTGTGGGGGTCTCCCTTCATTGATACTCTTTACCAGCTCCTTGGACATAATTGTGGCCTGTGCGCCAGTGTCAATCATAGCAAAGGTGTGGTATTTTTCTTCTACAGTGATGGGTGCATAATATCTGTCCTCAACTTCCTCTAATACACATAAGAAGTGTGAATTCTTACTGATTTTAGGGCTCACCTTTCTCAGGCCTTTTTCACTTTTGGCTAAGCACATTGGTAAATGGAAAGACATTTTTCCCTCTTTTTACCCATTTCTGCGCGAGAGACTTTATTCATTTCTCCATGATCAGAGGTTTTTTGGAGTGTGGCCACTGTTCGCCCATCCATCTGGGTAACATCAGAGACCACACTACAACCTTCCAACTGAACATGTGTAACAACATCATTCAGCAATTTGTCATTTTTTAATTCTGTGCATTTGTGATCATTTAGTGTGATACCAGCCCTTTCAGCCTCTTCAAAAATATGTGGCTCAAAGAATTCTTCAGGTGATTGATTTGTACCCTCCTTTTGAGTATTTCCTTTTTCTGCCTGTGTTTGGTCATTGTTTTGCTTGCCCAGGGAAGGAGCTATAGCATCCCCACTTACTCCCTGTTCACTGGTATTCCCCATGCATGAGTAATTTTTCTTAAATCTGTCCCTTTGTTCTTTTGGAATTCCTAATGTTTCTTTTTCATTTGTGCAAATCTTTACTGTTTTATTTAGCTCTAGGTTAAACCGTACCTCTTTTTTAGAAGTATTTGCACTTTCTGTCACAAGTTCATTTACTGGCACTTTCATTTTTAATTCATTAGGCATCTCAGAGTCGTTATGCAAAATTATATCAGAGCAATCTGTCATCTTGGCACTGCAGTTATCATTAGTACTTAGTCACTTTTCGGAAGCCCCCCGGTCATTGCTATGGCCATCAGCCCCCTCTTTGGAAGGTTGTTTTTGCGCTGTATAGAGCTTTCCTATTTGCTCAGCTAACATTTTCACTTGGGCCTCAAGGCACTGGAACCTTTCCATCTCTCTAGAATCCTCTTTCTGTGGCCTAGGTCGATATTGGTTGTTTTCCCCCTGATTGGATCTATTCTGATACCTCTCAGGTGATTGATGTCGGTTGGGATGGTTTCTGAACTCTTGATTCATTTGTGGAGGGGAGCGGGGTGCACCCATCCTTTGATTATAGTCCCCTGGTGGGGAATCATTGTACTGACGTGGATTGTAGTTCATGTTTTGCTTCATATCCTGTCTCTCAGATTGTGGGTACTGGCCCCTATGTTGATTTCCATTATCAGTAAATCGATCCACATATCGGGGTCTATCCTGATTACCATATATCATGGTGTTGGGATCAAATCTCCTCTGTGTGCCCAATGTCTGGTAGGGACCATCATTTCTTTGATCTTGATTTTGTCTCTGGTTATTGTTCGTACCTGCCATATCAGGCCGATATCCTACCCGGGGTCTGTCCCCTAAATACCTAGGGCTGATGTAGCTCTCCCTATTACTAGGATCATGTGATTAGAACATTGGTACAGGAAATGGCGATCTTTGTTGATTACCCCTTTGTTCAGGTGTCACATTATTTTTACCTTGGCTTTGAGCAGACTCAAGGGACATTTTGGCTGACCTGATTTCCATTACTGTGGCTGAGGGTTCTTTAGATTTAGGTGTAGTATCTTTCATTTTATCACTTTCTCTACCCTGACAATAGAGTACCTCATATAGTTTTGTGCTTTGATGTATAATCCATTCAAGGGACTTGTCACGGTTAAATTCACGGACCAATTGGGATATGATGTCTTTCTGTAGCCCATAGAAGTTTGCAGTTTTAAACTCATTGGAATTTGGGTCAAAAGATACATCAAAGCGAGAAAATGCTCTTTTTAAGTCTTGTAAAAATTGGCGAGGGGATGTATTAGGTCCAGCAGTGATTGTGTAAGCGACTTTCTTTGCCTCCTGCAATGACTGAAAAGGAGAAAAATGACGCCTAATTTATTTTTCAAACTCCACCGAGGTCATATGCTGCTGTTCATTTAATCCCCTTATGATGCTGGCCGTTGGAGCATCTAAGGTTAAATTAAAATATTGTCTGTATTGTTCCTTAGATATCTGGAGTGCTTTAAAAATGTCATGCACCGCTTCTAAGTGATCCTCAATGCAGCATTCACCTCCCTTTTTAAATGGTTTGATCAGGGCTTTAATGGATTTCATTATTTTTATGGGGCTACTTGTTGCAATGCATGGAATTGCACTATTTTGTGATTCAATCCTGTTTTCAGGTGTATGAGATTGGTGGCTGCCCCCAATGGGAGTATCAAATCCCCCAAGGGCGCTGCAACAAAGTTCAGTCACCGGCCCAGTCACTGGAGCACTAGCTCTTTGGGCAGAACTAGAATTCACCTCCACTCCATTGAATGTGGTACCCTGCCGCCTCTCGTGGGACCTGGGAATGCACATTTGCTGTTCTAAGTCCTTACACTTTTTAAGGAGTCTGTTTGCTTCATTTTGCAAATAGTTGTTTTCATCACTCATCTTATTAATCACCTCCTGCATGTCGCACATTTGCATTTGGCATTCATTGAACTCTTTATTTCTCTTGTCTCTTTCTTGAATCATTTTAATAATTTCTTGTTCTGCACTCTGGAGATCACATTCTTTTTCACAATGTTCTTTTTGTAAAATCTGCTTTTCTGAAACAACCTCATCTTTATCCTGTCTAATGTGGTCCACTAAGGCTTTTAAGTGTACCAATTCTTGCTCACTATCCTCAAATTGTTTCTTACTTTTGGATAACTGAGCATCAAAGTCTCTGCATTTTAATTGCATGTCTTTTTGGCATACATCCAATTCTGCTCTTAACATTTCCTGATTTTTACTTGCCCCATCTAATTCAGTCTTTAACCTGTTAATTAGCTGGGTATCATTTTCCTGCATTCACAGGGACTTATTCAAAATAAACCATATTTTGCAGCATAGCCGTATTAAACAGTCTTTCTCTGCACTTGTATCGGCTGCATTCAATAATCTTGTAAGGCAGACCTGAATTATGCTGCCTTCTGCAAAAATATTGTCTAGTTTTTCTTTCTGCACCTCACCCTGAATGCGGTCACGCCATTCTAAGGTGCTGTTCGACGACCACGTCCCATGTGCAAACAACTTTGCCTCTAAATATTGCACTAGGTCTGAAAATGTGATTTCCCTTTGTGACATTCTGAAATTCGTTTTTAGTGGCACACTGCTATTATAAAATGGGTTCCCTTTAATGTGCAAATGGCAGTGTGATACACGCTTGCCACGCCCATTAGGTACTCTATGATCACGTTCCCGGCCTGCAACGCACCATAAATATGTTGGGTATTTTGTGGATATTTGGGGCTTTGCGGTATTTTCTTACCGCCAAAATATCTTTAGCAATAATCACTCTCTGTATTCATATTGGGTCACACATGACAGTAATACATTGCATTATTTCAGAATTCAGACCTATTTAGATGGTATGCGCGGTAGTTTGCGTGGTTGGTTGGTATAGTGGTTGGTTTATTTGTGGCCCCAATATCCAACATCCCTTGTTTTTTATCTAGATTGTTCTTTATCACTAGAGAGACCTCAGGCCTACATTTTAGGGATACCACATTTTCAGTGTTAGTGTTGTGTGCCACCATGGGCTATTGTGGTATTTTTGTGGTAATTTCCACTACCTTATATACGGTAGGGAACTATATCCAGAGAGTCTCTCTTCCCGTTGACTCATGTACCTGCAACAGGCTATGCTACAAACAGTCACTCACAACTGTCCATACTGAATAGAATCATGCACACATCTGTTTTAAAATGACAATTGCACTGTTTAAAAATCTACCCACGTTTAAACCTTTTCCCATGCAAAATGAAAGAGAGAAATAATACACACTAGCTATCTGTTTTCAAATATTTTTGTATTATAGACATTTCTTTTAAACACAGTTTAACTTTTTTTACAGAAATAAATGAAATGGTACAACATTATTTGTGGTAAAATGAACAGAGAGCTGCGAGAATATATTCAATTGGTAACATTAAATATGCTGATAAGAGACTGAGACTCCCTCGAATACACTGACTGAACAGTTTCGCACACCTTCACACAGCTCCCACTCGCTTCTATAATTACCTTATCTGTTCAGCATGAGTTTTCTTCGGGTATTCTCTTTCTGAATTTGGCTCCCTTGAAAATCAACCCCAGTGAGAAAAAGCGTCTGCCGTTCTCAAACCGGGGTTATTGCCTGGAACTCTCAGCTTTTGCAGCAGGAATGCCTCAGCCAGGAAACAGATCCTTCTCCCAGCTCTGCAAGATCTCGATTGTTCTCCCCCTCCCCTCAAGCTTCTCCAGCAAAACTAATCACAGCCTCTAGCATGATACTTGCTATGACGCTGCTCCAATCAGAATCAATCATGTCATCTCCTCCCTCACTACACAATGGCTCACTTTTACAGTGGCAATTGTAACAAACTGATTTCCTGTTCCTTCGAGCTCTTTGCTTCCTGTAGTTATGTGGACAGAGCAGCAGAGAAAAAAAATGAATGTGCGTTTAAAAGTTCACTTTCAGAGTAGGCCTAATTCTGCAGTGGAGACACATTTTTATTAGTGGGTTATGTTAAATGAAGTTTTATTAGTCAGGTTAGTTATTAATAAGGTTAGTTATTAATTGTCAAATGTGTCTCTTGCAACATAGGCATTTCAGGTGAAAAATAGTGTGCATTTTGAATGTGCACATGTGTGCTTTTAACTGTAAAAATAGATTTGCATCTTATATGTAAAAATCATTTTTGACTGAATAGCTTGTCTTTACTTATTTGTCCATGTTACTCTGGCAACACATATAGCAATGCACCACCCCCATGTGGTGGTGCTGCATCAAAAAAAAATGCTACCTGTGCAGTAGTGCTGTACTCTGTGCTGTAACACGCCAAATATCCTTACAACTCCCAAGCCAATACCTCACAAGCTGCATAAATCTGCTCCACAAGCCACCACTTCCTTCTTCGTGCTGATGGTGTCTTGGACATCCTCCACCTCCACATCTGACCCCATCTGAATAACCTACACTTCCTGCTTCTTGGCTCTCTCTATAATGTTCTTCCTTCTGTTGGGATTGGAAGACTCTCCCTGGCCAATCTGGCTCTGACTTACCCACCTGGAGTGTGAATGTGCAGCAACTATTTGTAAAAAGGGAGCTAGGCCCTGACCATTTTCTCCAAACAGGCTTGCTGCACAATGAGTGTGGCACCTGGAAAGACCTATGTTCATATCTTGTTGCGTGGCCCTTTTGCATTGATGTTGATACAAATAATTATGGCACCAATAAGTATTTCAGTCAGTGACTACGACTGCAGTTACTCACTATGACTACTGCACTGCAGAAAGAGTGTCTACTTGTACAAACAGGGTGTGTTAAGGTGACTGGCTATTAATAAGACTGTTTAAGTCTTCTTGGATCATCAGGGTGCTGTTTCATATGGCACTGCAACATTGGAGTGCCGAACATGATCCCAACCTTTCCCCTACACTGTTTGATCCAGAAGAGTGCAGGTGGCAAGATATTGTTTTATTTCCCCCGCAGAATGACAAAAATACATCTTACTTTGGACTTTCTGACTGGACTGAGAGGAGGTGTACTCCAATGCTTATCTGGCCAATAATGTAGTGGTGATGTGGCTGCTACACACAGAAAAGTTGTACTTTTAGATATGACAGACTGTAATTATCAGAGCTGCTATAACGATTCATCCCTCCTGTGTGGAATTGTTCTCCCCTTTCTCCTCTACAGTACTTCTGGTTTGCAAAACCTTCTGTTGCAGTCTGGAGATAGATGGGCCATTTGCATCTTGGCCATCATCATCATCATAATAATTATCCATCTGCAGAGGATTTTAGTATAGTAGGAGACATGCTTGTTGGAATTGGGCAGTTTTTCTGCAGATCCTGATGTGGCTTGACGAGTGAGTGTGTGGATGGAGATCTTTGGAGTCACTTTGTCAGATTGTAACTCTGGGCATTTATTTTATAGCGTGGCAGTGACTGCAGGGGTGTAACGCTTACCTGGACTCTGTAGGAGTGCCTGGACTGGCCGATGATAAGCCCACACCGCTTTCCACCCCAAGGTTGTGTGTAAAGGATTACAGCACCTCACAAGCTTAGGGAGGAAGAGATGGGGTTGATCATCTACCCTTGGTTTGAGTGCGTGATGCTGATTTAAGTGGCATGCGCTGTGGTGGGGTCTGCACCTACGATAGCTAACAAATGTCAGAGGGTCCTCTAAACTCCCTTTCCCTCCTGGATCCGTGCTCCACCCCCTCCCTGGGAAGGCTGGACTCACCTGAGGGTGTGGAAGAAGAGGAGCACAAGTGTAGTGAGGGAAGAAGGTTGCACCAGTTTCACTGGTGGTTGCAAGCCCAGGCCTGTTGTGACTGCTGGGTGCAGTTGGCACACTGTAGGCACTTTGTGGCTCCTGTGGTTCCTTTCTTGCTAGAAGTCTGTATTGCCTGCTCTGTGATTACTGCTTTTTGTCCTTTAGCTTTGCGCTACTTTGTTTCAGTTCTTTCTTGCTAGCAGTCATGCCTGCTCGGTGTCTGCTTTCTGTCCTTCAGCTTTGTGCTGCTTTATTTCAGTTATTTCACCAGCTCTGAGATTCACCCAGCTTGCCTGTCCTTTATGGCGTGGAGACTTCCTTGCTGTCCTTTAGTTTAGCTTTCTTTTGTCCTTTGCAACTCGAGGCTATATCTAAATGCAGCTGCTGCGCTGCATGCGCTTCTAATCTGTCTTCTCCCCTAGCACGCTGCCGGTATCTACCTTGCTTGCAAGGATCCATAACATTGCTTTCTCTGTTTTGCCTTTCAGGTATCAGGAAAGCCCTTATGCAAGCAAAAATGAGAAGAACTGACAGCAGGAGCTGTCTGGAATGCAGGTAAGGTCATTTGTTTATTTCGTTGTGCTCGGGGCGTTGAGTCAGGGGAAGGTGCTTGCGGTAAGCATTCCGCTGTGGCTTACAGTTCAAACACGAAGCGAGGGAAACCTCCGGGCATGGGCTTAAGTAGGCTAGTCTTCCAGAAGACTAGCGCGGAGTGATATGATATGATATGATATATGACATGGCATTTATAACACACCTATACACAAGTGTTTCAAGGCGCAACGAGGCAAGGGGGGGATACAAAGGGAGGACAGACAACGATCCTACTAGGCCAAGTGTCATTCAAATCGCGCAAGTGCATGGGAAGGGGGAAAAGGAAAATTGCGTGGGGGAAGGGAGTGGGGAAAGTGCAGTACATGGGAAAAGTGGAATAAATAAGAAAATAAATAAACAGCCATCTAGTGGCAAGTACATGGTAAAAGTGGAATAAATAAGAAAATAAATAAATGGCCATCTAGTGTAGACGAAAATGCTGGCAGGGGGACTGTAGGGATACAGAACAACGGTCCCCCACCCTCTGAATAAGAAAACCACTGTTGGTATGCATGGCAAAAACAAAGAGGTACCATCTACGAAGCATGGAACCCACCCCACTAGACAAGGAAGTTGAAATAGCTTAAAACGGAAAACAAAACACATTGAGCAGGGAAAGATTACCCAATTTTTCTAGCAAACAGTACCAAAACTTATAGCCAGGTAGTCCAGATTATGTTAGAAGCTGAACCAGATCCAACTAACATAGAACATTTGATATCACAGTCAATACCTGACACAGTGATTTTGGAAGGAATTCATGGTTTACAGAAAGGTATTGATGTCTCGTGTCCAGTGCTCTGTGAGGTTGAAAGACAAGTGAACAAATCCCTGATGGATGCTTGCATCAGCCTGGAAGAACACATTCATGCACTAGAGATACCTTGTACACGATTAAGTATCTCACGAAAGATGTTTGAGTCCCCAGAGCAAGACTAGGAGGAAGGACGAGAGGTGTCTGATAACACATTCCGTGCCCACACCACAGTAGTAGATCGTACCTCCTTGCCGTTTTGTGGGGAGGACCCTTTCCATCAGGAGCATTCACAACAAGGAGGTAGTTCACTTGCTGCATTAAATCTGGTCCTCCAGTCGTTTATCAGACTGTATGACACAGTAATTCTGGAGATAGGGTCAAATACCTCACTACTAGCTGAACTGATAGAGCTGATGGCCCAATGTGATGCTGGTCATAAAAAAAAATATATGAATGAAAACACTGGTCATGAGGCTATAAACAACAACAACATGGCAGATGGTAAGGTGGCTGTGGTCTCTGAGTAACATTCTATTCTACAGATAGGACAAAACAGCATCACACATTATGATTAGTCTATTTCTCATGGTGACACACCGAGTGCAAGGAGGTAAACGTTGAAAAAAAGTCAAAGAATATGAAGGGACTAATCAAAGGTATAAATAAAGGCTCCATAAAATTCCTAAGGAATCTCTTGAGTGTGACTCAACAGAGAGAACAACATGTGAGCAAAATCCACAAAGGCAATGTTCCTAATAATACCATAATTGAAATTAGAGATAGTCAACAGCGCCCTATGCTGGATGTGGTTGTGAACCAAGGATCTCAAATGGAAATTGACATTGAAGGTCCCAACGCAGCAAATGAAGAGAAACAATTTATGACCTCTAACACTAGATATGTGAATAAAAGAGGAAAAAAGAAAAATAGAACGAGGATCGACACAAAAGTTATGGGTTTTCTTTGCCCATTGATTGTCAATCGTTAAACAGAGGAAGACAGTGAGAGTGCACAACGAAGAGTCAAAAGGACCAACATAGTTGAGATGCAAGGGAGATAGGGAGTGGGCATGGCCAACACAAAGGAGATAGATAGTCATGCCAAGGTAATGAGGGTCGGAACAAACCAACATAGAATTGACAAACTTGACCTTGATAGAAAACAAATGGAACTACCTGTAAGAGAGGAGAGTCAGAGACAGAACACACAGAGATGTTTGGTTTCTAACATTGAATCATGTACATTAGTGTTTGATCTATGTTTGAATAAGACCGCAAGGTCCGTCATGATCATTCTAGAATCTGGAAGTTGCTATCCCTTGTACTAAAACTCTGTGCCATTTCAAGCTCAGACTTAAAGTTTGTGCAGTTGTTTGAGAAGACATGGCTAGGGAAATGCACTGTTCATTTTCATTTGCATCTTATAAAGAGTTTAGTGCTTGTTAGTGAACCCATAGACCTGGGGCCCTTTAAGATGAGGTAGCAATACTTAGAGATAGATGGGGATGCTGAATTTACTCAAACATCAATAATCAAACCGACTCAGGAAGTTGTCGAACTTGGTGCTGTTTTATTTGCAATTATCTAAAACGGGGAGTTACAACGGACATCAAAAGACGTTTGCTCAATTTCTCTCAAGGCATGTTATAAAAAAACAACTTTTATAGTAAAAACTCATTATCTGTGATGTCACACTGTGTGGCAAACTACAGAAACCTGCTTTGGGATGTGATATGTTTACAGGGAACATCTAAGTATATGTTCCATACTCAATGGGGAAGTGATTTGGTCTACTAAGCCCAACTAAGCCCATCCCAAGTGCAAGTCATCTTCCGTGTCATACTAATACTGAACACTTTGTTGGTTACACAAACTATAGGGCTGTTAGGCAGAATCACATGCAGTACCCTTTGGGAACAGTACATACAATTAAGACTATAGGTGTAAGTACAATTTCACCGTTGGTACAAGCCTGTACTACACAGTTATGTGGTAGCAGTGGCTGAGCAGCCAGACTTATCTTAAGAGTGAAGTGAGCAGTACAAGATGTTACACAAAGGACTTGCAATTACAGTGGTTCAAACACACACTTACTCAAGGTTTCTTGGTAAAAGAATATATATTTATTTACGCAGTCAGTTGGAAAATATTCCACTAGTAAGAAGAAGCTCAATATCACACAATAATAGACTACAATACTAAACCAATACGTTTCTGAACAAGTTAGGCACCCCTGAAGTGGGAGCAAAGTAGCACTGCAGTAACTTTCAAAAGGGGTAGAAAGACAAAGGTTATAAGAATCAAAGAACAATTACTTTCGTAGGCAGGGCAAATAGTTTCAGTTCACTACACAGGCAATTCAATTCAATTGGCCTGGCCAAAGTCAATGGTTCAGTGTCTTGGATAGGAGTGCACAGTTCTGGTAGCAAACGGTTAAGTCTTTGCCAAGTATTTTGCCAGAGGAAAAGTAATATGTCGTTTTAGGGTAGAACAAACCTCCAAAGTTGGGAAAGTTTCACAAACTTTCACTGTGGAAGAAAGGATTTCTTTACCACACTTGCACAGTACCTGAGAATGAAGAAAAGCTGTAGCTGGGGCAGTTGTTCCTGGCAGTTCCTGCAGATCTCGCTGTTCCTGAGCTTCCGTCGTGGGGACAAGAAGGAGGACGTCGGGAAGTTCCTGCACTGCCCAGGGAAGAGGCCAAAAGCTTGGCAAAAGGTCGGTTTAATGTGTGAGTGCCTTAAAGTCCACAAACTGGTATCTTTCTCACTGACTATCTGGTTTTCAACAGCAATCTGAAGATAATTCAACCGGTATAGACACGGTATCCAAGTGGCTTGTGAGATGGTTGTTCCCACCAGCTCAAGGGAAGAAGTCGTTCTTGAAGGGCTCCTCTGTCGAGGGAGTTTCAGGCAATTCAAACCTGCAGCAGGGCTTCATCGGTGGACCAGGAGTTGCAGCAGTTGTCTTCTTTCAGCTCGTCTTCGGTTCCAAGTCCCAGAGACCTGCTTTAAACAGTTTTCTCCCATTCATTCCAGCCTAGCTGTCACTCACCCAGCAGGGTGGCTATCCTTGCCAGACAGTCAGCCAGCCAATCACGCAGAGTGCATTCAGGTCTCCTAGGAGACTAAGCACAGGAAGTTTCGGGCACCTCCCTCACATCCTGTCCATCCCAGGCACTCAGGTGCCAGAGGAGGGTTTCAGTACTGAAGGCTACCAAAGGCCAATTAAAAACAGGACCAAACTTGGTTTGGCGCACAGAGACAAACACTAGAAGGACCTTTCCTAAAAGAAACGGCGAAAAAAGTTGACCGGAGTCTGTTTTTACAGATAGGTCTTGGGCGCCATATTGGAAAACATGGCGGACCCGATTTTTAGCTACCGGTGTTCGCGGTCGGGAAAAATCATGGTAGTTCATTCTAAAACCACTGCCACCAGCCATCTCAAGAGGAATGGGTAACATTAGACTGTTCTATTCTCAAAACGGTTCTGAGTCACAGGTAGGGATAAAACAGACCTCTTGCTCTGTGAGCATACACTTCTATATACAAAAAGAAAGTCCAATATTTCCATAGGTGTCACTAAACACTCTTCCCACAACCAAAGTGGTATCAAATATCACAACATTTTATTAAGATTCTATATTTCATAAAACAATCATAAAAATGATCATAGTTCATACAACATATACATTATGTTTAAAACCACACAAGTAGAAACACCATAAGTGAGTAATGTTTGCAGTTATTCCTCAGGGATCGTACACTGTGTGTATATTTCACACTCTGATTCCTATGCCACACTACTAATGACCTATTTTCTATTTGTGTAATACAAACAACCAGACTTGTACAAGTTTCTGTCCTTGAGATACAGTCATGTAGGACATTCTTCAGGGGAAATTGTCTTGTGCCGGAATTTAAAAATTCTTCTTTTCTAGGGGAGAATCCTGTTAATCAAAAAAATGGACACCCTATTAGTATCAAGTAACCAAGTATCAATCTCTATTGCAATAAACAATATGTATGTACCCTCATCCCTCAAAGGGTAAAAGATATGTCTAGAATTACATACCTCTCTTCCCAATAATGAATCTTGGGCTTTTTCTGTTGTGTGTTGCAGATTCCCAATTTCTTCAGGAATTCTTGTGTTTCCTTTCTCTCCCTTCTCAATAGTAGTGTGCAATTAGGGCAAAATTAATGGGGGATTTTCCAAAAACTCCCATATTTATTAACTTCCTAGGTTAATAAAAAATATCTATATAGGTGGTCAATCTTACCTATTTCAATGCAGGATTATGCTGCAGTATGGCTAAACATCTCAGTCCCGAGTATTCCATAAGAATCTTGCCCATATATGGGTAAGTGCCAAAATCTTCACTCCCCTTAATGGGTCAATTATCTGAAAAGAATAGAAACAGAAATAGAACCCCCATTCAAATATCTCTCATCTCGAAATTATTCAGTAAATTGTCACCTCCACAAAGGAGCTTCACAAAAGACCTGGCCTCACTTACTTGTAGATGTCTTCTCTTTTCTGCCAAATCGCGCTCCTTCTATGTTCCTGCTAGGATCTGTGGCCCCGCGAAATTCACGGGTAAAAACGACCCAAAACGTGATGCCGTGACATCATCACGCACAAAACGGCAAACCGATGACGTCACAGCGCCACCGGCACGTCCAAAACGTGTCGACGGCCATTACTGGCAAGCCCATGCAGTTCTGGGACTCGTAGGCGCCGTGTATAAATACATCAATATGCCGTGAAGCTAGAAAACGGCAGTCCCGTGTCCTTCTGGGACTAAGTGGCTAACCCATGTGGTACTGGGATTTGTAGGCGCCAAGTGTGTACACACCCAAAACTGCCGTGGAGCAAAAATGTCCTTCAGAGTCTGGGAGGTAATCCAACCCACCTAAATTTTAAAAGTTGACAGTCATCTCTCTTCTCAATTGACTAAAAGCACGGAAATACCGGCCACGTAGAAAAACCCCTCAGATTATATTTTGAGCCTCCTGTTTTCTTAGATGGAAATGGTAGTGGCTATATAGCCATCACGTGGCATGCAGGTCTACCCGAATAAACAGGAAAGCTACACCTGAATATAAAACATTACTGTGTGTCAAAAAATTGGAGCCCCATTTGATGGCAAAACAAATACAAAAACCCAACAATCAAATTCCATGTACCACAAATGATCGAAAACAGTGTCATAAACAGTACTATATATCATTATTCCCATTGGCATTATCTTGTGACACATCAACTTTACATTTCAGTTTAAGGGAAACACAGATAAGTGCAACAGATGGTTACCACAAATACAATCCCCCCAAAAAAAGAGAGAGAGAAGGACTGCAAAAAACCAAATTCTCGTGTCAACAACTCCTAAAGGTCTAGTTATTATAAAATGGTAAATTCATGATAATTCGACTCAGTTGCAGAAGAAACATTATCATCATTCTCTAATTACCTAATTAGGCATTATGCCAAATCGACACCTTCATTCAGACCTGTAATGTGACTTTTAGACAAGAAAATGAGTTTCTGTTCCAGATGTAATAGTTTTCTGTTAATAACCATCTGAGACTGCCCTTTGACCTGTTTTAAACATCATTAACATTATACTGTTACATACGTGTTTAGACATAAGGGATGCTAGGCAACCCCTCCAGCACTCTATAGGAAGATAGTGTGTGCTGGGTCTGTACATTTAAAAAGACTGCTAAAGTCAATTTAACTTTACATGCTCTGGGAGACAGTAGTCAGTCCCAGAGAAGGTATTTAAACCTGGGGGAGTCTGAAAGACAGCCCTGTGCCACTGCACTGAAGGTGTTGTGCGACACACAAGAAAAATATGATGCCTATGGAGTTGTTTAAAACTCCATATCCAAAGAACACAAAAGTAAAACACACATCAAAATACATGAAAGAGTGGGAAAAAAGCCTCACACTCTTTCCAGGTAAAAATTAAAATCCTAGAAATCCAGCAAAGTTGCTGGGGGGTCTCAAAAGGTAAGGGAAATTAGCACATTCTTGAGAATGCTCCCTAACAAGGGATCTTTGATATGTGGCCCTCAACCATTGATTTAGGACCCTTGTACCCTTCTGGAATATTCTACAAGCTAGCAGCACTCAGGCTCCCACTCCAGGTGCAGGCAGGGTCGGCGTGGTCATGCCTCCTTACCCAATTAGCCCAACATCTATCATCACTCTTGCAGTGTGCCAGTCAATTAAGGGTTTGAACTTGGTCTTGCAGAAGCTCTCTGTGCCTTGGTTCCGGTGTAGCTTGACCAATGTCTATTTTGATCTGACCATCTGACTACAGACCGCGTTTCTGAGCTCTTTTCTGTATTTAATACCATTAAATGATGAACTTTGGACGCCTTCAGTATTTTTCCATTCTACCTCAAAGAGAAGTTTGTTTCTTTCTCATGTTCATGTAACTACTGGATGGACAACCAGGCTCACAGTGGCCTTGACTTCTTGGTGCTCGGCTAGCCACGCCTTTCTTGAATTTCTCCTTTGTCGTCAGTTATGTTCCAACTGTGCCACAGAGAAAACTCTTTCCAATCACAGGGTTTCATGTCTTGCTAAAGTGCATTGTGGAACATCCAGATTCTATACATTCCTATGTATATACGTTGGTGCATCGCCACAATTTATTCACTACGTAGCCAGACTTAAGATCACTTTGTCTACTTGCGTTACTGCATCTGTACAAGTGTAAACTGATTTTGCTTTTTTCTCAGCGTTTCTGTAGTATGAGCATCTTCATCTCGAGCCTGAAATGTTGCTCATCTTTCGCACCTCCTCTTCAGATCTTATAGAATGTCTATGTTCTTTTGCCTCGGGCATCTTTTCTGGGTGCGTCAGTTCTCTCTGCATGATGTCACCAGTCTTCTTTCTTACTTATTTTCAGACTTCTTCCGGGACTTAATCCAGAAGTCCATCATATTTTTGTGAATGCATATAGGGTTTTCTCAGTGGATACCTTGTTTCAAGGATTCTTTGTGGTACAGGAATCCTCACTGGTACTGCACGTGTCGCAACTTCCAGTTCCCAACATATAGGCAACATGGGGGCAGAGCTTTTGGTGGGGGTACTTGACTTCTCCTCTACAGCGTGATCTATACTGGGCTCATGCCAGAAGAAAGTAGCTGGTCGCAATGGGGTTGGAAAGATACTGGCTGCACCCTGAATCTATTCTAGCAAATTACAAGGCGTTATTTAAAAAGGTTAAAGCAGCTAAATGGGAGAAAGAGTCAAGAGCAAAGCTGACACACTCAGCTAGTTCAGCCCCGTATCTATCAAGGAAAATTGCCCCGGGCCTCGATGGTTATCTGGATAGCATGCAGGGGATGTTAATGAAGGCCGTATTTATGAAATTGCGTATTGGCATATTACCCTTGGCCCGTGTAAAGCACACCTGGCACGCATGTGATCCAGCAATTTGTCCCCTTTGTCATAACGAAGAAGAGAGCACTTTAAACTTTATGCTGTTCTGCCCAGCCTATGCCAACATCAGGAGAAAATGGCTTTTACCATTATTTAGGCAATTGCCTGTGCGAATGGTAAAAATGGTCATATGTCTTTTTATGATGGCAGAAAGTGAAATGTCATTGTATTGTATTGGGACTTTTTTGTTGTGTGCTTGGAAAAGAAGATCCACACTATCAGCTTCACCAGCAAGAGACTCATTGGCACAGGACCCCTTCCAGGGCCTTTTAAATTTGTTTTTATATTTATATTGTTATGTTTCTATCTTTTAAATTGAATAGGCATTGTATTAGTTGTGCATAAACAAATTTGACCTGTGTTGTGCTGATGATATTGTCTTTTTAAGTGACTTTTATGTTCCACTACGGGTCGAAATAAAGTATAACTAGTTGCTTACCAATACATTTTACATGCCACAGACAAGGATGTTTCTGCCTTAAGTTACTCACCATTCAATTTGCATTTTGATAAATTTGACATGCTGACATCATCAAGTTAAAACAATATCTTTTTTATTGCATGTAATAAGAATTTTCTTTATTTTGTAAAAGATGTTAGTTTTACTTTTGTGTACCAGTTTTACAATATACTGGCCAATACGTACATACATACATATCATTTTCAAAATGTGTTTTACTATTCTTAAATTGACATTCATTAATCACATGGGGACATGTTCCTGTCATTCTTCTATATCCATTAGTCTCATTTACATTGCACATTTTACATCATTTATCTCAAATCTTCACAGGTAAATTATTTCATTTTTTGGTATCTTTGTAGATAATGTTATGATTTTTTTTAATTCATTGAAACAATATACCAATGTTGCTAAACGATTTCTATAAAGTTGTTCTTAATTTCTCTTTCTTCATGCCCAATCTGTTTTTTTGTTTGTATTCCTTAGTTTATCAATTTTTCCAACTTTGTTTTAAACTAAATGTCATTTCTTGTGATTATTCAGACCCATTCTCTGTGTTATAGTTGTAGTATCCGCAATTGCTCTTTTTTCCTTAGGAGTCAGGAGATATAGATTGATACCACTATTATCTTTTTTTGATCATTTTTAAAATGGTGGTTCAATATTATGTTCTGTATATCTGAGTTCTGAACAATGCATCACCATTGATGCCTGTAGATTTTTCCGCTCATCATGTACTTATGTTTCTTCATGTTGATCCAATATATCTTTTTTGGGCATGTGGATTTTATTCCATACATTACTTTTGTTGTTTTATAATTTGACAATCTTTTTAATGGCCATGTACTTTCTTCATTTTGGAAAGAAATAGTTTGTGGTGACGTTAGGCAATATATATCCACATGGGTACTGTCTGATAATATCTGGCATACCCCAGCCTCTAGCCACTAAAATGATTTTTATATCATTTTTATGGGTTGAGTGCACTAACATATTCTCTGATTTTTAGCTTTTTGAAAATGAAACAGTTGATCCCGATCACATAATAAGTGCTTAAGATTGTATTTATTAAGATGGTGCTATGTTTATTGGACGTAGACACACACTATTATTGAATACATTTCAATTGTTTTGGGTTCTATAATTTCCTTCCAATTCCTCTTTGCTTTCCATTGTATGAATGTTATTAACTTGTTTTGCATATCAACTTCACTTTGTTTTGGTAATCTTCAGTATTTGTGTAGTTCCTTCTAAAGTCCAAACATTATTCAAAGGGCTGACTGCCTTTGAGTGCTTGAGGATATTTGATTGTACAATGCTGGAAAGTATTTCTGTCATTTTTCTTTACAGTGTAGAATAAAGTTTATTATTTTGCTGTATTACCCATACATCTAAAAATGCTAATCTGCGGCCCCAAAAGTCATTGTGAATTTTAAATGGGCATTTTGGGAATTTAGCCATGTATTGATTTGATTCTAAATCAGCAATAATTTCTTGCCAAATTATCAGGGTGTCCTCTATGAACATTTTCCAAATTGGTGTTCTTTGTGGTTGGATTGTTGGAAAAAATGAAAGTCTCTTCACCGTCTAACGGATAACATTAAACCAGCTTCAAGTCAACGGCAGCTCTTGTTGCCTTGGCTTTTTTCAGATGACAAAAAACAACCTTATATTTGCTGATATTTTTAAACTATTTTATATGGTGTAGTATCCCATAGCAGTATTAGGCACAATTGGATTTTGTAAACAGGGAACAACAGTAAACTTAAAAATACATTACTTTCTAAGTGGAGGACCATGGCAATGCAAGTTTAGGACAGGATATATTTTAGAGGCAGAGGAATATGCAAAATATGTTTTAGGCATATGTGTGTTTTGTAGCTGTGGGAGTGTACCAAATTGGTATTGGGGGGTGTACATTATTTAAGAAGTTGAGTATGCCAGAGCAGATTTGGCCAAATGTGAATTTTTTAGGTGGAGGAGTAGGTCAAGGCCGTCTGAGGCAGACGTGAATTTTGCAGGTAAAATGCAAAAGAAATCTTAGGTAGCCATAAATCTGGTAGGTAGAAGCTGTATGCTAAACTGTCTTAGGCAGATGTGAAGTTTCTGGGGAAGGAGTATGCCATATAGTCTTAGGCAGACCTGAATCTTGAAACGGAAGAAGAAATTCAAAACAGTCTTAGGCAGTCATACATTTTGTAGGTGTGGCAGTGTACAAAAGCAGTCCTAGGTACAAATGGAAATGTTAGATGCAGGAGTCTGACAAAATAGACTTTGATAAACATAACATTTGTCGGAAGGGCTCTATGCCAAAGCAGTGTTCAGCTAAAATGATATTTGTAGATAGGGTAGTATGCAAAAGCAGTCTTAGGCAGACTTGAATTTAACAGGCAGAGGAATAAGCCAGAGCCTCCTTGGACACCAGTGAATGTTCTAGCTGAGAGAGTATACCAAAGTAAACATATGCATATTTGAAGTTTGTAGGAGGTGGACAATGCTAAAGCAATTTTAGACAGGCATGAATTTTTCAGGTGGAGGAGTATGCAATATAATTCTTAAGAAAATATGAATTTTGTGGGTAGGACATTCTGCAAAGCAGTCATATGCACATATGAATTTAATACACCTGAAAGTATGCCGAAGCAGTTTTTGGCACATGTGAATTCTGTGGGTAGTGGAGTGCATTAACACAATATTAGACACACATGATTTTTGAGTAGGGAGTACATCAAAGTCTTCTAAGACAGACATGACATTTATAGGCAGAGAAGTACACCATAGCCATATTTGGTTGTTGCAAATTTTGCAGGTGGATGAGTATGCCAATGCACTCCAGGGCATATGTACATTGTTGTAGGTGTGGGAGTATACCAAAGCAGTCTAGTTCACAATTGCAATTTGTAGGTGGGGGAATATGCTAATGAAAGCTTAGAGAAAGTATTCCAAAGCAATTTTCAAAATACATGAATTAGTAATAGGAGTTTGAAAGAGCAGTTTTATGCAGATATGAATTTTGTGGGTGGAGGAGTATGCTAAAGCAGTCTTTGGCAGATTCTGTAAGAAGTGAAGTATGCAAAAGCAATCTTAAAGCGTAGATGGGGACAAATTTTATAGGCAGATGAGTATGGCAAAAGAGTATTAAGTCCATGTGAATTTTGTAGGCAACGTTAAGAAAACATTTTAAGCCGACTGGAATTTTGTAGGTGGAGTATTTAAAAGCAGTGTTATGCACATGTGCAGCAGAGTGGGCCAAAGCTATTACAAGCAGATCTGGATTATGTTTGAGAAGGAGTGCACCAACTTGTTTTTTCGAGGTGTGATTATAGTCAGATGGAGTTAAAAACAATGAACATGTCTTAATCTGTTGCAGTACCCAAACAGGGTAGGGCATGTGTTGGAGGATGAGGAAATTAGCTATAGGTTTTCAATTGCAAAAACAGCAGCTGTCTGCTTTGCAGAAGCCCGGATTGTATGAACGTTTGTTTGTTATCCATGGTAATCAAAGAGTAGCCACAGAACTATTTTTCTGCAAGGTTCAGGGACATGTGCCTCAGGTAGATTTTATTAATTGGGACACAGTTAATAAAGCATACGCCTCTGTTGCATTTGCAGTCAGTCATGGAGGTCACAATTCGGGAGAAGGAGGGGGGAAGTTGTGCCCTGATCATCTGAGTCATAATAGGAGAAGGGAGAGCATCACCTCAGCAGCAATTAAACAAATACACAGATGATAAACATGAGCTATTTCTTGAAATGTCCCCACCACTGATTTGCTTGGAAAGAGATGACAATGAAGAACATGACAAAGAATGTGCTCTAATACGTGATTCAATATCAAGACTCAGAAACCTAATTTATTAGGACACCACTTATAGCAAGGGAGCCAACTAGGCAAAACAAGAAGGGACAATCATTGACAATACTAAACTAATTTCAAATGCAAGCACTGTATACAGGACGCAAGCTTCCGACACTAGCCTCAATAATTATAGAATATTTTCTAAACGCAGCCTCAAAATAGATAGGTCAGTGGCAGTAGAACTTTGTAATCAGCCATGTCTACTCCACCTACACCACCAGTTCCTCGATCAATGGCACTCCTTTACTCAAACATCCACTCCATGACTTCAGTGGCCATTCTATGGACGTAGTCAGACATAGCACAGGACCACTATAAGGGTTGGAAGTTCATCTGATGATTGGCATGTGGATGTTTGATGAAAGCACAGATTGCATTGGCCCTCACCAGACACATTCTAACCATCCACCATACCTCATGTCAGTAAATACCAGAAGTTGTAGAAACCATTAACTCACAGACTACCTTATGAATGGAAGGGTTTGACAGCAAGTCTCATGACTTGTTCTATGGGAGAATATTAAGGAGATTTGTTAGGGAGAATTCTCATTCTATGGCTAATTTCCCTTAGCTAGTGAGTCCCCCAGCAGCTTTGCTGGATTTCTGGAGTTTATTTTTCCACTTGCTAAGAGTGTGAGCTTTTCCCCCACTCTTACCTGTGCTTTGTCATGTGTATTTCATCTGTTTTTGTGATCGTGGACTCTGGAGTGCACCACTTCAGTAGCCCCACTCTTTTGTGTGTTATACAGCACCTTCAGTGCAGTGACACAGGGTTGTCTTTTAGACTTCCCACCGACTCCATTTCTGGGGCAGACTACTGTACCCCAGAAAAGGATAAAGTTGCCATTAACTTTACATAGTCATTTAACCACAGATCCAGTACACCCCATCTTACATGTATTATTGGAAAGGGTTAATACTTAGCCCTTTTTATCTGTACCTCTTGAATCATTGTTTCGCTCCCTTAACATTAAGACTTGGCAGTGGTATCTACCCTAATTTTCCTACCGCGATTATATTACATACGTGGTATTGTTTTAGGCTATTTTAGTAGCCTCAAACTTTAAACCCGCTAGCCCAAATACATTTTATTTTGGCTCTGGTTGCGTTTAATCGCCATTTCTTTTTGTTAACATCTTTCTTGGGTCTTTCTTTGCCTGGCAAACCAGGTTTGCCTCCTTTGTTCGCCGACCTATGGCAGGCTTCTGACCAGAAGCCCTCCTTTGGCATCTGGGTGTCTAGGTGGGCTGAATGTGAGGGAGGGGTGTAGTAACCCCCTGCACAGTGTCTCCTTGGAGACCCGAGTCGCACTTTGTATTGATTGGATAAGGTGGGTGTCCGGGCTGGACAACCTCCCTGCTGAGTGATTGACAGCCAGGCTGTGTGAATGGGGGATTTTGACATAAAAGTCAGGACTCTTGGGCTAGAAGTCAGAGTCGCCACTGGAACTGCAAGGAACTGCAAGGAACTGAAGAGAAGCGGAGAAGAGGATGGCTGCTGCAACCCTGAGTCCCGGTGAAGCCCTACTGCAGTCCTGAGCTATCTACCCTTTAACAACAAGAGAAGAGCCAATCCGGAGTCTTCTTCCCTTGAGCCTGGTGGGATCAACCAGCTAGTCTTTTCTTCAGTCAGAGGATCCTCTCCTGGGTCGAAATCAATGCTGTGCTGTAGTGGTCCGGATAGCCATCAGAGGAGTCCTCTCCTGATTTAAAAGAGCACACCTTTTATTCGTTGTTGTTCTTTTTCGCTGCTGCTAGCCTCGTCCCTGGGTAGTGCAGATCGCTCCAGACGTCCTCCTTCTTGTCCCCACGACTGAAGCCGCAGGAACCATGCAGGAACTGCAGGAACTACCAGGAACAACTGCCGTGGCACCAGCTTTTCACCAACGGAATAAGGTACTGTGCACATTTGGTCGGTCTTTCCGCCTGACCATCCGGAATAGGGGTGAACCCTTTTCCTCCACGAATGTCAGAGAGCACCAAAGTATTAACTGAAAAGGATACGGTACTCAAAAGGATACAGGTGGTAGGGTCTTCCGGATCCCTGTTCACACGATTTGATAGTTGTGAAGTCAAGTTAAGACCTTCCAAATGATACAACTCTCTGACTGGTAAAACAGGCAGAGCGATGGATCACTGGAAAGGGCGTGGGTAAGGTATAGGAAGTCAGCCTAGAACAAAATAAAGTATCATAAATAACTGCCCCAACCTGAGTATGATGGAACAGAAAATGACATGAATGCACACACTGACCTTAAGTCTAGGGCAGAAGAATCCAGCAGAGTCTCTTGAGGAAATCCAAGGTAGAACAAACGACAAGGAAGGGAAGATTAGTAAGGGAGACTTATCCTTAACGGAACGAGGCTCACGCTAGATACCGGGTTGATGCACCACAGGATAGCGTCCAAAGTACTGTTCACTATCACCTTCCAATAATCCTTGAAAAGCTTCCTTCCCACGTAGAGTAAAGTATAGAAATGAATCAATCCCCCTGTTAATATCACAGGTGCAGGAGTTGGAAATAGCGCCCTTTTTATAGTATAATCAAAGTACACGCGGTTCTGTACAGCCGCGAAGAAAATAGCGTGTGCATGTGGATTTACACGCGATTAGGATTCACGCAGTCCAGGCCAACAGCGCTTGAAGACAACATATGCGTATGGATTTACACGCGAACAGGATTCACGCAGCCCAGGACAGCCGCGTTTGAAGACAACGTGCGCGTGTGGACTGACACGCGAGCAGGATTCACGCAGTCCAGGCCAGCCGCGTTTGAAGACAACGTGCGCGTGTGTTTTGACACGCAAGCAGGATTCATGCAGTCCAGGCCAGCCGCGTTTGAAGACAACGTGCGCGTGTGGATTTACACGTGAGCAGGATTCACGCAGTCCAGGCCAGCCGTGCTTGAAGATAGAGTGCGCGTGTGGATTTACACGCGAGCAGGATTCACGCAGCCCAGGCCAGCCGCGTTTGAAGACAACATGCGCGTGTGGATTTACACGCAACCAAACAGCTCCAGGAATCAGCGTGTGGTGGAAAACACGCTATAGAAGGCCCAAAAATTAGCTGTAGTAACCTGCAAGGATGCAGATCGGAGGTTCAGCTACACAACGCCAAATGATTCGATCAGAAGCAGCGAGTTAAGTTTCCACGCTGCTTATATACGTAATGCCGTAGTTCACGTGACGAAGCAGAATACACGTGAAGTTAGCGACGTGAAAAGTGCAAACGTCGTTTTCCCGGCAACGTATCGAACAACCGCCATTTGGAATAGAACGGTCTAGCTGTTCTACGAGAGTAGGAGGTAGGACCACGTCCAGCATGCATGACAATGAAGATTTGTTCTTTCTTCCCTCCCTCTTATAACTTGTCCTTCGAATTGACAATCTTTTACAAACTTTTGACATCTCCAATCTCGAACTGTTCAACGTGTGATCCTCGGAAACTGAGCATCTGCTCCATTGACACTGGCGCAGGCCTATTGACTTTAATCTCAATCTTTGAACAAGTCCTCAAGTCTCCTTGCCTTGAAAAAGTATTGCCTTTGATTTTTATTCACTTTTCCCTTGTTTGAAATTCTTAAGTACAAAGTGTGTTTTAACTTCGTGAGCATTTCGATCTACGGGTACACGTTAGTATCGCAACACCGGTCTGTCAAATCCTAATGTCCTTACCTTGAATTTACTGGCACAAGTGGAATTGGTTGTGTGTAGTGTATTTTACGTGTGGTTTCAAATTTTTTGAACTGAAGTGTTTTATAACAGATGGTTTAAAAATAAATGTACTTATATTTTTACCTAAAACCTTGAGTCAGTGTTTGCTTGAGTCACAGTAATTGTGGTCCTTTGTGTAATCTCTACTACTGCTCATTTACTCTTGAGATAAGTCTGGCTGCTCCCCTACTGCTACCACTTTAACAGTGTAGTACAGGCTTGTACGAAAGGTGAACTTGTATTACCACTTGTAGTCTTAATTGTGTGTAGTGGTCCCTAGGGTCATGGCACGGGATTCTGCCTAACACTGGTGTACAGCGGTGAGGATTTAGAAGTATAGTGATTACATTTAGAGTGCTGCTATTGCTTTGTGTCAACTAACCACAAGGTTAAAACACCACTAATTCTATTAACTAAGAAATCATGTCAAATATGGAAAGCTACAGTGAAGAGGGTCTCTCAAACTACACTGATGAGGTTTTGAGAACCATGTGTAGGGGGAGGAGTCTCTCTGGTAAAGGAAAACAATCTGAACTGGTTGCTAAGTTACTGGGAAAACAAAGTCTGGAGAGTGGGTCAGAAGGGCCTACCCCTCCAGCAATTTTGGATACTGATGTTTCTGATTCTGAGAGTGTTGAAAAAGAAGTAGATAATCCTTTGTTAAGTGTTCCTACCAACGCCTTGCCTCCTCAGCAACCACAACCTCTGTCCACAGGGACCCCCACAGGTCCTACACTTACTCCTCAGTTTATTGCACTAGAGAAAATGAGGCTTAAATTAGAAGTGAAACATATTGAAGCACAAACTGCCATGAAACATCAAGAATTAAGGCTCAGAGAAATGGAGATGGTTCATGCTCTAGAAATGAAGAAATTGTCTTTAGAAAATGTTTCTCTCCCAGAGTCTTCTAGGTCTTCTAGCCCTCAGAGACCCCGTATGCCAAAGGAAATAATTGGTATGTATGAGACTAAACGTGATGTTTTGGATTGGTTAGCAATGTTTGAGTACCATCATGGGATTCAGGGTATCTCAGGGAATCAGTGGATTCCTTGGCTTTTCTCTAGGCATCCCCCTGTTGCAAGTGATGCTGTAATGGAGATGGGGGAGGAGGATAAACAGGATTATGAGTGTGTGAAGCTAGCATTAATAGCTAGATTTGGGAAGACCCCTTCTCAGTACCTTAAGAGGTTTAGAACCCTCAAAAAGCATCATGGTACCCCTTGGGCTACCTGGGTGTGTGAATGTTTGAAAAACTTAGATGGTTGGGTTAAGGGTTACAAAGTAAACTCTTATGAAGGTTTGAGGAATCTTGTAATGTTGGAGTCTATTTTTGATGTCTGCTTACCTGAGCTTAGACAGCACTTGGCTGATTCAAAGGAGATAGATCCTAAGAAATTAGCTAAGGCTGCTGCTTTGTGGGTTGCCAACAGGGCTATTCACAAGGATTCTGGGGCAACTCAGAAGAAGGATGAGGGAAAGCAGCCAAAGAAAGACAACACAGAGAATTCCAATAATTCCAATCCAAAAGAGGGCCCCAAACATAACCAGGGTAAGCCACAAGGGAAACCGAATCAGGCTAGTGTACCATCTGGTCCCAGACCAGATGGAGGTCAGAACAAACCTCCATTCAATAAAGCATTTGGTAAATGCTTTGTTTGTGGATCAACTGACCATGCGAAAGGGGATCCCAGATGTAAGGGTAAACCTTCAGGGGTCCACAGTGTCTTCTTAGCCTTCTCCCAGGCGGATGAAGTACCTATAGCCAGTGGAAACATTCAGTTACTAGCTGATGAGCCCAAGAGAGTCTCAGCAAGTGTTTCTTTAGTGTCCTTGGGTCTTTGGGAACAACAGAACTTAGATGTCTATAACTCAATCCCAGATAATACTAAATAGTATTACAAAGATAGTGTTCTTCTGAATGGTCAGGAAACCCCTGCCATCAGAGACACTGGAGCCAGCATAACTGTGGTTGATGAATGTTTTTTCAAGGTGGGGGATGTTGATAAGGCACCCAAACACCTAACCAAGTTAGTTGGAGGCCCTGTGTGTAATCTATTGTTCTTGCATTTAAAATCTCCAGGAATAATAATGGTTCCCTGTAAACATGCACCCACTGACCTGATCCAGTAGCTCGAATGTGTTGAATATGAGAAACCCCCCCGGGGGAATCTCTTCCTATCCCGTGATAAATTGCACCAGGAAGGAAGGAACTCCCCAGGGAAACCCTCTGGGGAAGAAAACCCTGACCGCCTCAGCTGTTGGACGTCTTCTCTGTTAAGCAGGTTGGGTCGAGTCTCAGTTCCAGGTGACTGAATGCAAATACCACAAAGAAAATAACGAAAGTAAAGATTAGAGAATGGTAAGTTTGCACTGAAGGACAGACTGGAAGCAGAATATCAGTTGCCAAATAGTTACCCTTTATAAAGGAGATTGTGCCCTATAATGTCTCAGGATAGCATGTGTACGAATTCCTTCTGTGAGACACATAGAGTGAGAACTCGTGGATATTGTGATGTAACTTCGGGAATCTAATATGATATGTAAGGGAAACATGATTGGCTAAGGTGGTTGTCCGGGCTGGACAACCCCCCTGCTGAGTGATTGACAGCCAGGCTGTGTGAATGGGGGAATTTGACATAAAAGGCAGGACTCTTGGGCTAGAAGTCAGTCGCCACTGGAACTGCAAGGAACCGAAGAGAAGCAGAGAAGAGGACGGCTGCTGCAACCCCGAGTCCCAGTGAAGCCCTGCTGCAGTCCTGAGCTATTTACCCTTCAACACCAAGAGAAGATCCAGTCCGGATTCTTCTTCCCTTGAGCCTGGTGGGATCAACCAGCTCGTCTTTTCTTCAGTCAGAGGATCCTCTCCTGGGTCGAAATCACTGCTGTGCTCCAGTGGTCCGGATAGCCATCAGAAGAGCCCTCTCCTGATTTAAAGGAGCTCACCTTTTATTCATCGTTGTTCTTTTTAGCTGCTGCTGGCCTCATCCCTGGGTAGTGCAGATCGCTCCAGATGTCCTCCTTCTTGTCTCCACGACTGAAGCCTCAGAAACCGTGAGTCTGCAGGAACTACCAGGAACAACTGCCGTGGCACCAGCTTTTCACTAACGGAATAAGGTACTGTGCACATTTGGTCGGTCTTTCTGCCTGACGAGCCGGAATCGGGGTGAACCCTATTCCTCCACGTAGATTTGTTCTTTCTTCCCTCCCTTTTATAGCTTTTCCTTCCAATTGACAATTTTTACGAACTCTTCGCATCTCGAATCTCGAATTGTTCAATGTGTGATCCTCGGCAACTAAGCATCTGCTCCATTGACACTGGCACAGGCCTATTGACTTTAATCTGTATCTTTAAACAAGTCCTCAAGTCTCCTTGTCTTGAAAAAGTATTGCCTTTGATTTTTATTCACTTTTCCCTTGTTTGAAATTCTTAAGTACAAAGTTTGTCTTAACTTTGTGTGCATTTCGATCCGCGGGTACGCGTTAGTATCGCAACACCGGTCTGTCAAATCCTAATGTACTTACCTTGAATTTACTGGCACAATTGGAATTGGTTGTGTGTAGTGTATGTTACGTGTGGGTTCACATTTTTAGAAGTGAAGTGTTTTATAACAGATGGTTTAAAAATAAATGCACTTATATTTTTTACCTAAAACCTTGAGTCAGTGTTTGCTTGAGTCACAGTAATTGTGGTCCTTTGTATAATATCTACTACTGCTCATCTTGAGATAAATCTGGCTGCTCCGCTACTGCTACCACTTTAACAGTGTAGTACAGGCTTGTACCAAAGGTGAACTTGTATTACCACTTGTAGTCTTAATTGTGTGTAGTGGTCCCTAAGGCCACTGTACGGGATTCTGCCTAACAAGGTTGTGGTACATTGGTTCAATCCCATGGTTTACAAGTAGGCTTTGTGGCAGCTTACAATGGGTCTGATATTGTTACCCTGAGGCTAGATTTATTCATGCATGTTCCCTGATGGACCCCAGCTCTCCATAATGTGGTGGCCTGCTTCATAAGCCAGTATCATCCACTAGATGAGGTGCAATGCAGGTCCCAGAAGATGTGGCCTGCTTTAGCTGCTCCTTCAGTGCCCAATATGTGCTAGGGGAGATGTAGTCTACCACCTTGCAACCAGCTGAAAACCCCAATGCCAGCTCTGTGGAATTCAACCTTCCAAGTACTGGAGCATCTATGAGAACAGTGCGATATAGTGATTAATGAATGCATTTAACAGAGCTTGTAACATGTCAGTTCCTACCTAAAACCTATAGAGCGTCAAATATAGGGCAATATTGTTCTGTCAATGCACCCGCTTGAAAACACAATGCATCAGATTAGGCTAGACTGAATCCGCTTCCCACCAACAAGGTGCTGCCACTTGTGTGCCTATTGGAGTTCGAGCTATACGTTATAATACTTGAACATGAAATGTGGGTGAAATGAAAGCATGACAACTGGCCATGAAACTGCTCTCAACCTTTAGACTGCACCCACACACAGTTTCAATGAAAGGAAATATGGAGTACTTTCTGGCATCTTTTCTCACTGCGGTGTCTTGCTTCCAAGACAAGCGTGTTGCCCCTGAGCTATCCTTCCTCCCCAAGCATTTGCATGATTAGGATAAGAACCATAACCTGTGTTGCGCTGCGTGGTCTTGCTTCCAAGACAAACGCGCTGCCCCTGAGGTATCCTTCATCCCCAAGCGTGTGCATGATTAGGATTAGAAACATAATGGGTTGTCATTCACAAGTTGTTAAGGATTTCAATCGGCGACACACACCTTGGTCTCGTCCTAGTATGTAGCGCACAACTGAGATGCTTTTCTCCTTATTTAATGCAGATTCAATTTGAGATGGTACACAACTCATATCACGCCCCCTTTTCAAATACCCCGGGTCACAATGGACCATTAACCAGGCTGTTTTGTAAAATGCAATATTTATTTATTTATTTTAAAATTCAAAATAAATCATACAATTTTTAATATGGGGCAGCAATCACCAATGGGGTGATAATTACAATGAGAATGTAAGCAATGCACTTGGTTTAACCGTCTAGTGGAACATATACAAATCACCAGGGAATAGGAGCACTTTTTGATTTAGGAAAGATAGCACCCACGTCAGGATTTCCACCTGCAATGTTCCCTCAACCCACAAATACTCAATTCTGAATGGATAGAAAGACGCAGCAGGTAATCAGGAATAAGAGGCAGAAAATGGAATCAAAATCTGACCTTCCATCACCAAATAAGAGTGAAAACGCATTTTAAACCCCTTGCAATGTTATGAAACGACACTCGCAAATGGACAAATAAATAATTAATGTGCGGTTAAAACTTTAAGGTAAATACAATTTCTCACTAAAGCAACAATGCATAGACACTAACAATCACCAGCAATGGATTAACAAGAGCATACAATTGAAAACTGAGTGGAAAGTTTAAAACGGATTGCCAATTGACACCTGTGAAAGTTGCATTTCCCTTCAATTTCTGTGTAAATTTACTCAAACGTTTTCTTTAAAAAACTGGCGTGAAATATTGCAAATCGTGATGTGGTTTTTGGGCTGTGGGATAGAGGTATATCCCAGGGACACCATAGAAGTGAAATAGGTTTCTAGCATGAAACTGGATGAGTTATGCAAGATATAAAAAGGTGCGCTTTGAGAATGAAGCCGTGAAATGGGAAAGGAAATCAGTTGTGACAAGAACAGTTTTACTTTAAACTACAGTATTCAGGCTAGACCACCAAAGATGGACACAGTAAGATCCAAGGTTGATTTGCGAGTTCAACCCTGTGATCTCAGCGCCCAACCCTGGCGGAAACCAGTCCGATCACTCAAAATATGACTAATGGTTTAGGATTACACACGATAAAATTGAAGAGAGATGGCGCTAGTACTTAAAAATTAAGGACAGGATGCGAGGATAATTCTAACAGTTTCAACAAGTTATCAGGGTAGGATGGCTTAGAGAGTGGGATAAGGACAAATGCAAGACAAGGTAGACTGTGGATTTCTATGGGGTAGGGATTATACTTACAGTCCACTTTTAGTTTGGGATTTTTGGACCGTCAACAGGTTCTGGTTGCCACACGGCAGCGTGCCTGGCACAGGACCGCTGGGAAAAAGACATCTGGGCAATGTCTGGTCACCAGATGTTAATTCTGGTCACTGGTTGGCACAAGTACCACTGGATGGAGTTAGTGCGCAGCAGATAGTGGGCAGCAGTTAGTGGTATCAGGATGCTTCCCAAAGAATAACAAAGCTTTCTCCCTTTGGTTATTTGGGATTTTAGAATTGAGGCCTTGGTGGAAGGGTCTTGTAGTTGGAATTTGGACTCAGCAGGATGAATGGAACAGGAACGCCGGCGCAGGAAAATCAGGAAAAGTGTGTGTAGAGTCTGGTCAGGGGCTCTTATTTATAATACATAGTGACATCATCAAAGTATATGGCTGGGCACACCTCTAACCAATGGTATTGGTCAGGGGTGCTAGTCTCCGCCTCGCTCTCAACTGGTTGGATTTCAGGATGCATGCCAGATTTATGATGTGCATTTTACAATGTCCATAAAATCACTTTTAAACTGTAACATTTTTACATTTTTACAAAGTGATGCTGCAGAGATAAAAGTCTTTACATTCTTATTCATAAATAGTCTTTGGAAGCAAATGGCAGTCCTTTGTCTGTCACTGGACCATTTTTTTCTTTCTTCAGCTGCCACCAGCGGTCACTTCCCCCCAGAGGGAGGATGGGTTTTTCCAGCTTAATTGAAGGTTTATTGGCCCTTCCCCACTTTACACTCCCTTGTCCTGGGAGTTCCATTGTCAGGGGGTTCAGCCCAGACCAGATTCTGTCCAACCAGGTGTCTCTGGGCTGAACCACACCCAAAAGACTAGACTGCACATGCAGTTCTGGGAACCAAAATATGTGGGGGCATCCATCTTGTCCCCATCAATGCACTACAAATCCTATTCCCCAATGTATCCTATGGGAGTGAGTGAGTCTGGTGCCACAAGCGCCAAGTCTGACTCCAAATGGGTCTTTGGAGGGATGGAGAGGCCCTTGAGGGCCATGTAGGTGATCGTGGCCTGGCTCCAGCCTGACATCTTGGAGGGCTGGGGACATGAGGGGCAGGAATCATGACAGAACTCCCCACTAAGTCCTCTCTCAAAGTGACTCTTCTGTCTGGTCCTGGTTTGCTTGCATGGTTTTGATGAAATCGTCTAAGCAAGCGAGGTGCATGGATGTACTCACAAGGTTCCCATGTCCTGTCTTGTGGACCATACCCCTTCCAGTCTACTAAGTAGTATAAATTGGATCTGACGTACTTTGAATCCAGGATGTCCTTGACTTCGAATTCTGGTTCCCCGGCGACTACTACTGGCTGCGGTGGCGTTGCTACCCGGGTCCCAGGTTGAACAGGTTTAAGGAGAGACACGTGGAACACAGGGTGAATCTGCATGTTTGACGGCAAAGCTAGTCTGACCGCCACAGGATTAATGACGGAGGTGACGGTGAATGGACCGAGGTATCTTGGACGGAAAGTTTGGGTTCCTTTAATGGACACGTGTTTAGACGCCAGCCAGACTTTGTCTCCCACTTGGTAGTTCGGGGCCTTTGATCGGTGTTGATCAGCAAACTTCTTTTGGTGATTCTTAGCTTGAAGTAGGTGTTCATCTGCCCTTTTAAAGGTTTGAGAAATTGTTGTGTGCAAGGTTTTGACTGCTGGCATTTCCAGGGTTGTAGGAACGTCCAACTCAGAAGTACGTGGGTGCCTGCCATACATGGTATAAAAGGGTGTCTGCCCAGTGCTGGTGTGTAGGGTATTATTACAAGCATATTCAGCTATCCATAATAGGTCGAACGGCTTCCTTCAGCTTGGTGTAACATGCAACACAGATACTGCTCAAGGGACTGATTGGTCCTCTCAATTAGAACATCCGTTTGGGGATTGTGACTGGTAGATAGCCGGATGTCGATCTGGGCCATAGAGCAGCATTTTCTCCAGAAGTTAGATACAAATTGAGTACCTCGGTCTGACACCAAAACTGAAGGAAACCCATGGAGCCATACAATGCCTTCAAGAAATACCTTTGCCAGCGTGGAAGCATTTGGGAGCCCCTTAAGAGGAATGAAATGTGCCATTATTGAAAATAGGTCCATGACCACAAGAATAGTGTTAAACCCTTGACTGGGTGGTAAGTCAGTAATAAAATCGAGGGACAGCGTGTGCCAGGGTGCTGGTGGGATTTCCAATGGTTGTAATAGCCCAGCCGGTTTCTGCTTGGATGACTTGTTTTGAGCACACACTCCACAAGATAGGATGAATTGGATAATGTCTTTACGCCACGTGGGCCACCAATAATTTCGTTTTAACTTGGGTAGGGCTTTATCGATTCCGGGGTGGCCCTCGATCAAGGAATCATGATAACCGGACATGACTTGTTCTCGTAGTTCTTGGTTTGGTAAGAATAAACGATTCCTGAAGTAGGGCAACTGATCTTTTACCATGTAATGTTCTCCTTGTGCACTCCACGCTTGTAATTGCTCCGGACTCATCAGGTTTTGGATTTCTTCATGTAATTCTTTCTGAGTTATGGTTGCTGTGATTCCTAGGAGCTTCTCACTCGGGATGATTGCTATTGGGTCAGGGGTCTGATGCCCTTCCTCTTCCACCCCCATACTGGAAAGGGCATCGGCCTTCCTGTTTTTCACCCCTGGTCGAAAATGGTCGTGAGGATTGGGCCTTTGCCTTTTTTAGGTACAGGAGGTCCCATTGGTCAATTATTATGGTGATTGTGTGTCTGGCGCCCAAGAGGTAGTGCCGCCATGCCTTAAAGGCTGACTTAATGGCCAGGAGTTCTTTGTCTGTGAAAGCGTAATTGAGTTCAGGGGGTGTGAATTTACACGACCAGAAGGCAACAGGGTGTAACTGGCCTGTTTTTGGGTCCCTTTGTGAGAGGATGGCTCCCATAGCCATGCTTGAGGCATCCGTTTCCACCAGGTATGGGAGATCAGAGCGAGGGTGGTGTAAGATTGGGGCAGATGTGAATCTTGCTTTGAGTTCCTGGAAAGTCTCCTCGGCTTCTGTTGTCCACTGGAACTTTTTGTTGCTTTTCCTTAGTAATGACTTGATGGGAATCACAATTTGTGAAAATCCTGGGATGAACCGGCTTTAGAAGTTTGCAAAATCCAGCATACTTTGAACCCCCTTGAATGAATAGGGGGATGGCCAGTTCAGGATAGCATCTACCTTGTGTACATCCATTCGGATTCCATTTGGGCTGAGAATAAAGCTCAGGAATTCCACCTTGGAGACGTGGAATGAGCACTTTTCGAGCTTGGCATAGAGCTGGTGTTGACAGAGTTTCTACATTACGGATCGGACGTGTTTACGTGGTCCTGCTTTGACATCGTTCATGAAGTATTAAAATGCTGCAGGCGCGTTGCAAAGGCCAAAGGGCATTACTTGATATTCGTACAAGCCGTTTTTGGTGCAAAAAGCGGTTTTCCATTCGTCCCTCTGTTTTACACGAACAAGGTGATATGCCCCCTTCAGGTCTAGTTTTGTGTAGATTTGGGCATCTTTGACTTGATCAAGCAATTCAGGGATCAGTGGCAAGGGGTATTGTTTTTTTACAGGAATCTGGTTCAGTGCCCGATAGTCAATGCACATTCTCAAGTCCCCCTCCTTTTTCGGTACGAAGAATAGAGGACTGGCTGCTGAAGACTTTGAGGGACGGATGAACCCGTTGGCCAGGTATTGGTCAAGATAGGCCTTCAGGTGCTGGTTTTCTGGTTCTGTGAGTGCGTAAATTCGCCCACAAGGGATTTGTGTGCCGGATATCAGGTCAATTTTGGCAATCGTATGGTCTATGCGGTGGCAGGGTATTAGCATGTTCTTTCTGAAAGACATCTTGAAAGTCCTGATATTCACTTGGTAGGGTGCCGATTGCCACAGTCGCAAGCGTGGAGGTTCTGGTGTCTATTGGTTGTTTCTCTTGGCGATAACATGTGTGGGCGCAAGTCTCGGGAAAGGCCAATTCTTTTGCTCGCCAATCGATTCGAGGATTGTGAGCTACCAACCATGGCATTCCCAAAATCAACCGGAACTGTGGTGCCTTAATGAGGTCGAAAAGGATAGATTCTTGGTGTCCATCCTGGCACAGAAGGGTTAAAACTGCAGTGCATTGGGATACTGGACCAGAAGCTATTTCCGTTCCGTCGACAGTGGTAAAAGTGTCGGTGGTTGAATTAGGGCGTAACGGAAGCCCCATCTTTGCCGCAAGATCCTGGTCGATGTAATTCCCAACGGCTCCACTGTCAATGTACGCTCTTACTGCGTACATCCGAGATGATTGTTGGTGATTGATCAAGACCACAGATAGTGCAAAATGGGAGGTCTGTAGTTCACTTTTCTTAGCTCGACAAGTGGACCCCTACACTTGCCGGGCTGGGGAGTTTTCCGATTCCTTGATGGTATCTTCCTTGTCCGTGGCCCCTCGGTGACTTCACAGGGCACTCTTTAAGGAAATTACCTGACCTTCTACAGTACAGACATAACTGCTGCTGTCTCCTTTTATCCCTTTCTGCTTTAGTCAAGGAGCATCTGACACCCCCGATTTGCATTGGTTCTCCTGAACCTTCCGTTGTGCGGGCAATATTGTCCTTTGAACGCACATACATAGGGCGAGGGTCCGGTCTGGTTCAATCTGCTCTTCGGTCCTGCAACCTATGATCCAGTTGAACAACAAGGTCAATTAATTCTGAGCAGTCTTTCTGAACATCCTTGAGCTCCCCCCCGCAACCCCTGATGAAATAACGTGGTTCTCTTCTCCACTGGCCATTTCGCTTCAACTACGAGTCTATTGAACGTGGCTATTTATGTTAATAGGTCTTGATTCCCTTGGCATAGGGACAGAAGTTCATTGTCTAATGCCTGCCCATGAGTACGACGGGCGAACAGCTTTTCCATCTCCTGCTGAAAGCCCCTGAAGTCATGCAGCAAAGGATCGTTTTGGGCTACAAAGGATACAGACCAGTCCGTGGCGCTACCACTCAGGTAGGATAGCACAAAAGCGACCCGTGATTGGTCATTTAGAAAGGCCCCTGGTCTACAAAGGAAATGCAGGTGGCACTCGTTCATGAATGTTGCAAACCTCTTGGGATCCCCCGTAAATCATTCGGGCGGGGCCAAGGGAACTGCCCCAGGAAGGGTTATCTGAACGGGATTGGCTGATGGTGCTGGCATCAAGGGCACACTTCCCGGCAATGGTGCATGCCCTGCTTGTGACTGGAGAAGTTGCCGGCTTACATCATCAGTGCGTTCTTTGGCTACTATCAGCTCTCTCCTCAGGGTGTTGGTCTCCTGCCTGGCTGCATGTACTTCGGAACGTAGCTGCCCCAACATGTGGGCTAACTGGTCGGTTTCTGACATTTCCATGACACCGAGGTGGCTTTTGATGTGAGACTTTGTGTTCTGAAACACTCACCTGGTATCCACGGGATGCCACTCAGCCTGTTCTGACATCTTATGACCTTAAACCCTTCCCTGGAGTCTACTCGACTGGAGACTGGGCCTGAAACACAGGATTGGTAGAGTTTAACTCCCTATTGTCTCTGTGTGCTCGAACCCCTTCTTCTCCGGGGTCCAACACTTCCCTTTGATCCACAGCTCACCTTGTTTTCTTGGAAAGTGTGCTCTCCGTCCTGCTTTCAGCGGAGGGGTGCGTTGATTGATGCAGGCTCGTTGCTGCCTAGTTACTTCACTGGCAAGAGTCTGACAAGTAAGTGTAATGAGTATTTTGAACAGTTCTCTAACTTCGTTCCTTTCCTTCCTTAGATGATGGCCGGCGTCCGGGGATGGCGACGTGCTGCTGAGATGAGTAGCGCGAAGATGAGTGAGAGCGCGATGCGACACTTTCGTATTTGTATTGAACTGAGTTCTTTTTCTGTACACCTTAAGGGGTAAAGATGAACAGATGTCCCTTCAAAGCTCTTCTGAACTGCGAATGGTCGAGAGGTAAAGCTGTGAAACCATTCCAGAAGGAGGTGCCATGAAAATGCATTGATCGCCCCCCACCCAGATGTTCGTAGTTGTGCTGCCACGTGACCAACACGTTTTGAGAAGCGGACAGCGAGTTCTGGTTGGCTGGCTTATAGTGTAGGAGTATTTTGTATAAGAAATCTGTCAGTAGTCGTCCTTTCACCTCAGACCCACAATCGTAAAATCAGCGTTTGAGTTTTGAACCACAATAACATTTAAAAACACTGCTGCACACTTGCTTAATCTCTAATCACGTGGGAATATACTTTCTAAGCACCCGAAGAAGAAAAGACAAACAGGGTAATTCATAGAAATCTGCACAAAAGTGGCACACGCGGCTGGCGCACAGTGTTCCCGTGCGAATGTCTGCGCCAGCCACGTGCGCTAAAATCGATTTCCGCGCAAAGCGTATTCATGGATTTTAGCCTCCAAAATCAGCCTTGGCGCAGAGTGGCGCAGCGACCCTGCAGCAGCGCCAGTTACGCCCCCAAGAACGCCCTTGCGCAAGGAAAAGCCATAAAAATCCCCAATCCAGCGCAAAGGGCTGCGCCAACCCTGGACCAGTTTACCGGACTGCCAAGCAGCAAACGCCAAGCGGGGAACATGTATTACGGGTTTCGCGGTAACTTCCACACGCGAAAGGGCCTGTGCGAGTGTGGTACGTGTATAACTGTTGTTCGCGTGAATTTTTACACGCGATTGGCCTAGGTACGTGTATTCCAGGGGTGCGTGGGAAGTTTCACACGCGATCGGGCCTGGGGGAGCGGGGTACGTGTATTTCAGGGGAGCGCGGCAAGTTTCACACACGATTGGCCTGAGTACGTGTATTCCAGGGGTGCGCAGGAAGTTTCACACGCGATTGGCCTGGGTACGTGTATTTCAGGGGCTCGCGGGTAGTTTCCCACGCGATTGGGCCTGGGGGAGTGGGGTACGTGTATTTCAGGGGTGCATGGGTAGTTTCACACGCGATTGGCCTGGGTATGTGTATTTCAGGGGTGCGCGCAAAGTTTCACACGCGATTGGCCTGGGTACGTGTATTTCAGGGGTGCACGGGAAGTTTCACACGCGATTGGGCCTGGGGGAGTGGGGTACGTGTATTTCAGGGGCTCACGGGTAGTTTGACACGCGATTGGCCTGGGTAAGTGTATTTCAGGGGTGCGCGGGAAGTTTCACATGCGATTGGGCCTTGGGGAGTGGGGTACGTGTATTTCAGGGGTGCACGGGTAGTTTCACACGCGATTGGCCTGGGTACGTGTATTTCAGGGGTGCGCGGGAAGTTTCACACGCCATTGGGCCTGGGGGAGTGGGGTACGTGTATTTCAGGGGCTTGCGGGTAATTTCACACGCGATTGGCCTGGGTATATGTATTTCAGGGGTGTGCGGGAAGTTTCACACGCGATTGGCCTGGGTATGTGTATTTCAGGGGTGCGCATGAAGTTTCATACGCGATTGGGCATGGGGAGCGGGGTATGTGTATTTCAGGGGTGCGCGGGTAGTTTCACACGCGATTGGCCTGGGTACGTGTATTTCAGGGGTGCGTGGGAAGTTTCACACGCGATTGGCCTGGGTACGTGTATTTCAGGGGTGCGTGGGAAGGTTCACACGCGATTGGGCCTGGGGGAGCGGGGTACCTGTATTTCAGGGGTGCGTGGGTAGTTCAACACGTGAATTGGCAGTGTGGGTCCTCCCAGTTGTCCCCTCTACCCCCTCCACGTCTCCTGCAGGCAGCCCACACCACAGAGGATTACCCTGCACCCCTGGTCATGTCCCGCAGGCAGCCCATCCACCATGGGCATGCCCCCCAGCCAAGCCACATATCATGTTGCAATATGATAACCAACTCATGTTTCCCAGCACACCCACCCCCCAGCAGTGAGGGGCACCTGCCAGCAGGCCCCCACTCATGTTCCACTCATGTCCCCCTGCACCCCCATCCCCAAGCAGTGAGGGGCACCTGCCAGCAGGTCCCCACTCATGTCCCACTCATGTGCCCCTGCACCCCCACCCCCAGCAGTGAGGGGCACCTGCCAGCAGGCCCCACTCATGTGCCCTTGTACCCCCACCCCCCAGCATTGAGGGGCACCTGCCAGCAGGCCCCACTCATGTCCCACTCATGTGCCCCTGCACCCCCAGCCCCCAGCAGTGAGGGGCACCTGCCAGCAGGCCCCCACTCATGTCCCCCTGCACTCCCAGCCACCAGCAGTCAGGGGCACCTGCCAGCAGGCCCCCACTCATATCCCCCTGCCCCCAGCTCATGACGATCCTCAATCATGGCCTCCACAGAGGAGGAGAGGGTCCCCAGAGTGGCCGACACATGTACGAGACCCCCGGCCATGGTCGCTCCCAACTGGGCCACGTTGCCACGCTGCTCTTCGTGATGACATGCGTGCTCCCCCTGAAAGCACGCACGTCATCACGAATGACACCCGTGCGCAACGCGACACTAATCAGGACCTTCTCCATACGGCCAGGGGTCCCCTCGTCCGCAGGTAGAGGAGTGTCAGATGATATGGACATCCCGCCTACCTGCAGATGGGCCTGGGATGGGGCATCCCTGCTGGTGCATGGTGGTGCAGTCATAGTGTCAGGGACAGTGACATGCACAGGCCCCTCCACGGCGACCTGTGCTGCATCCTGCCCCTGCCCCTGGACTGCACCACTTGCACCAGTGGTACCACCCCCACCAGGCCCCATGTGCAGCTCAGTAGCGGCCTCCTCCTCCTCTGTGGAAACCACCAACCTGGATGGCTCCACACCGTCTTCTGCCTTTGCAAGCCCCTGTGGGGGCTCACCCACCCCTTCCGCTGCAGCCGTGGGGGCATCCCCGCCGCTTTGCTCCACAGCGCCGTCTCCGCCCTCTTCTTCACTTGCCGCTGTGTAGAGGGAGACATAGAACACAAGCATCAGGGTACTGTACAATGGTCCCCTAGACAGGAAGCAATGGCAGATGAGTGGCACTGTCAAACATCACTTCCATCATGTCCCTCCACAACACATGGGTCAGTGCAGGCAAAACACATTCAGTAACAGGCATGGGGCATGCTATGGACATTAGCATACATGTCCAAGGGACTCTTGAAACATTCAATGTTGGTTTGAAACTCACATGCTTCATGGGTCATGCCTATCACATGCACACACTTCACCGTAGTTTCATCCATCTGGCCTCGTACACCCCAGACACAGTGGTTACAAGGATGACTAGGCTGCATCAGTGAATCTGAACATTGTCACAGACTTGTGTCATGCATCCATGGCATACACAAGTCACAGAAACGCAGGTCAGACACACAGACATGGACACCATACATGTACATGGCATCAGCACCCATCCCTGACCCCCACCCATGTCCAGGAACAGAGACTGGCATGCTCTCATGTGTCAATTCCGCATAGAGCTCCCCATGTTGCATTTAAACACATGCACCAACCATGTGGTTCACACATTACTGGTCTCACATGCATGACCATGATGTCCCTGCACACACACATACGTACATGGCCTATGTCACACATACAGGCAAGTATCAGACAACCAGCACACTGCAACATGCCCTGTCTCACACAGCAATGTTTGGCCACTTACTGCTCAACTCCAGACCGGTCTGCCTCTCAAGGATCTGGGTGTGGAGCGCTGGGCGTGCTCGTTCCAGGACCCTCAGCTGGATGGTACTCATGCGGCCCCGACCCCCCTCCACGAGGCGCCGGGCCTTTAAGAGGGTCCTGGACCTCAAGTCCTCCCACCGCTTCTTGACTTGCTTGATGTTGCGGGTTGCCACCCCCTCCGCGTTGATGGCAACCACAAAGTCGTCCCAGATCCTGTCCCGTCCTTCCTTGTTGGCGTGTGTTGATCCGAAGAGGGCATCATAATGCCCCAGGACAAGCTCCACCAGGATATCAACTACCTTCTGACTGAAGCTGGTGGCCCTCTGCCCCTCTGGCTGGGGGTCGCCAGTGGTCTCAGATGGTGTTTGCCCCGACATGGCGACCCCCGAGGCAGGCATGGGTGGGCAACTGGGGCTGGGCTGTGGAGCGATGGTATACCAGTCGGGAGTCTTCTGTTCCAGCAGGGGTGGACACAGCAACTGGACCGCTGCAGATGGCAGATGTGCAGGCACACAATGGCAGGGCACGATGGCAGCAGGCAGGCAGCAGCAGATGGCTCGTGGGAGGCTGGTCGGGGCACTGGGGGGCAGTAATTCGGCCTTTTTGGCAGGAGCGTGGTCTTCCGTGTGTTTTCGCGTGACCAGCTTGATACGCAGTGATTTGGCACGTGAAATTCTTGCACGTCAGCATGTAATTCGAGGGCCCTCAGCGCGTAAGCGCTTCTGTGACGTATCGCGCACGGCCCTGTACGTGCTTTTCGTAGGGTGCGGTGGTGTGTTTTCCAGGCGTTGGGGTTCACACGCTATTACTTCACAGCGGGTGGGCGTTGGTTACACGTTCTTCTACACGCAAGGCAGACGGTGAGTGGTACCCCGCTCGCCCAGGCCCAATCGCGTGTGAAACTTCACGCGCACCCCTGAAATACACGTACCCAGGCCAATCGGGTGTGAAACTTCACGCGCACCCCTGAAATACACGTACCTAGGCCAATCGCGTGTGAAACTTCACGCGCACCCCTGAAATACACGTACCCAGGCCTATCGCGTGTGAAACTTCACGCGCACCCCTGAAATACATGTACCCAGGCCAATCGTGTGTGAAACTTCCCGCGCACCCCTGAAATACACGTACCCAGGCCAATAGTGTGTGAAACTTCCCGCGCACCCCTGAAATACACGTACCCAGGCCAATCGCGTGTGAAACTTCCCGCGCACCCCTGAAATACACTTACCCAGGCCAATCGCGTGTGAAACTTCACGTGCACCCCTGAAATACACGTACCCAGGCCAATCGCGTGTGAAACTTCACGCGCACCCCTGAAATGCACGTACCTAGGCCTATCGCATGTGAAAGTTCATGCGCACCCCTGAAATACACGTACCCAGGCTTATCGCGTGTGATACTTCCTGCGCACCCCTGAAATACATGTACCCAGGTCAATTGCATGTGAAACTTCCCGCGCACCCCTGAAATAAACGAACCCAGGCCAATCGCGTGTGAAACTTCACGTGAACCCCTTAAATACACGTACCAAGGCCAATCGTGTGTGAAACTTCCCGCGCACCCCTGAAATACACGTACCCAGGCCAATCGTGTGTGAAACTTCCCACGCACCCCTGAAATACACGTACCCAGGCCAATAGCGTGTGAAACTTCCCGCGCACCCCTGAAATACACGTACCCAGGCCAATCGCGTGTGAAACTTCCCGCGCACCCCTGAAATATACTTACCCAGGCCAATCGCGTGTGAAACTTCACGCGCACCCCTGAAATACACGTACCCAGGCCAATCGCGTGTGAAACTTCACGCGCACCCCTGAAATACATGTACCCAGGCCTATCGCGTGTGAAACTTCACGCGCACCCCTGAAATACACGTACCAAGGCCTATCGCGTGTGAAACTTCACGCGCACCCCTGAAATACACATACCCAGGCCAATCGCGTGTGAAACTTCACACGCACCCCTGAAATACATTTGCATGTGAAACTTCACGCGCACCCCTGAAATACACGTACCCAGGCCTATCGCGTGTGAAACTTCCCGGGCACCCCTGAAATACACGTACCCAGGCCAATCGCGTGTGAAACTTCCCGCGCACCCCTGAAATACACGTACCCAGGCCAATCGCGTGTGAAACTTCACGCGCACCCCTGAAATACACGTACCCAGGCCTATCGCATGTGAAACTTCCTGCGCACACCTGAAATACACGTACCCAGGCCAATCGCGTGTGAAACTTCCCACGCACCCCTGAAATACACGGACCCAGGCCAATCGCGTGTGAAACTTCATGTGCTTCCCCCGTGACGCCCACATTTTCACGAGTTGTTCCCCATTCCACGTGTCACACCCAGTGTTCCGCCTACTTTTGTTATGTGCGCCGCGCTATGTGCGCTTTCGCTGTGGCCTTAGCGCACACTGTTAGATGACCTGTGCGCCGGCGTGCGCCGCACACTTTTTCAGTGCACATCCAGATTTTACTCGCGCACGGACTTCCATGAATAGATCTGCGCTGGTTTCCCTGCGATATTCGCACTTGCACTGCGATTTTTGCTCTTTCACTGCGAATCGCACGTTTTTGCATGCTTGCGCCGATATTTTCAGTGCACATTAATTCCATGAATCGGCCTGAAAACCTTCCCACCTGAAGCCTGAAGGCCCAACTCATGGCTTAACCACGCCGAAGCTAACGATGAATGACAATTTCACGATGGATGCGATACAAAGACGAACACGCACTCCTTTTATGAACCATGACTCATTACGCAGTATATCTAACTTGGTGATGTGCCTCTCTGCATTGATGGCAGCGCATTTGCTGTGTTAAGGGGTTTTGGTAGCCTGCAGTATGTTCTACGTGCAGAATAGGACAATTGCTTTTTATTGCAAATGGTCTTTTTACAATTACCTGCAGTATAGAAAGTCGCTATTTTTGCTGAGGCCAGATGTGGCATCGCTGATCATCAAATCCAACAGAGGATAATCTATTTCCATGTCCTTGTCCAATGTTTCTCTCATTTTATGGCAACACATTTGTATTTTATTGCTAAGTAGCAAGAACTGGTACCCACAACAATTAATGAAGATGTTTGTATGTCTTACCTAGTAGTTCTATGCCTTGCCTCTCAGACACTGGAAGCCTATATATTGTTTAAAATAAAAACATAAAGGTGCATGGTAGAATGATAAATACTGCAACGTGCAGCGACAGTTGGTTGTCTATTATCCTTGGTGTGGGCAGATGATGCAACAGGATAACACTTTCTTGTGTTTATCATTCCGGTCTAAATAACTCCATTATGTGTTCACTGGCAGCACTAGTGACAAGTATTACATCCTATTTGGCGTGAACTTAATTGCCCTCATCTAATTGCAGTTTGGCATTGTATGTTGTGGAACAAGTCTAACAGACTATCCAGGTATCAATGAATACATAACACAAACAGTAAACCGAACTGGCAGAGGATGTGCTATGCAAGAGCACTTTACATTACATTACATTAATAATCCAAGGCATTATTAGCTCCAGAAAAATACAAATATAGAGGTTATTGAAAACAAACACACCAGAGTTAATTTTCGTTATGGAGGTACGAAATAATCACCTATAAAAAAAAAGCATGCATAACATGTTCAGGCATGATTTTCACATACCACCATATTTTCATTCATTGTTATAGTGGAGTGGGAGCATGCAGTGAAATGACTACTTCTGTCACGCCATTCGCTCTCTAATACAAATTTGTCTACATTACCACCAGCATCGAGTTTGATATGGATACGGCTTGCTAAGTGTGAATGACAGTCTGCATTTACACAATGTGCCCAGTGAAGTGTAAACAGAAGGATTCAAGGTGATTGTTTGTTTGTTTGTTTTTATTATTTATAATGCACGAGGGTACCCGGAGGTATCAGGGCGCATCATTTACAAGAATTGTCGAGGCTTAGTTGCAGTCATCATAACATATACATATACGTAGGACAATAAGGTAAACCAAAGTTATATGCAAAGCAGCAGTGAGGTAGACAGACAGGCATTATATACAAGTAGACAGGTAGGGTATACTAAAGGAGCTCTTACAGCAGCAGTCAGCAGTCCAAGACCCAGCTTACAAAATAGCTTAGGCATTTACAAAATGGCTGATCCTACCCACACAAATGCTGACTGCTCAGTTTTCAGGGACCTATGAGCTTCTTCTTTGTGTTGTATGCGTCTATCTGTATAGAGGGCTATAAAATGGGCAGAGTAGATTTAATGAGCTCTTAGGAGCAGCATTCTTCAACCCTAAACTTAATTTACAGAAAGGCCCAGGCATTTTAGGAAATGGTTCAACCGTTAAACACAGTTACAGTTTTTCTCAATTTTCAGGGACCTGCAACCGTATTCTCTGTGTCGCACATTCTCCGTTTAGATTTCTCAGCTGGTTTAGCATGAGACAAGGTTGAGGGAAATGTATCACTATTTGTGGTCACAGAGGGCACACAGAGTAGCTGCCTAGTTTAGGAGTGATTGTGTGGTACTTGTGCTGCCCTCTCTGACATTTTGCTCAGACATGTTACCAACCTTAGTAAAGGTTTTAAATGTAAGAGCACAATTCAGTGACCATTGCATGTACATCATAGTGACAGCCCAACAGCCTTTCTCCTTCTTTCTCCCACCTGTAGTATACATAGCTCTTTATTGGAGAGGCAGTACTTTCCCTGGCTCCCAGAGATAACCTGTGTAAACAGCTCACACCATGTGTATATTCTGATCCCTGACACCCCCCCCCATACACTTGGATGGACAGTCCTTAAAAACTGGATGAATGAAGCATGGCTGTTTTTGCCCTGTCCCCATCATTTAGCTGTGGCACAAGTAATACATTTCCTGTGATGCCCTAAGCTAGCAAGGGGCCAGTGAGATTGCACACCTGAGATTGCAGCCAATCCGTCATATCCCCCAGCCACAAAACCCTGGTCTATCACTGCCCATACACTGCTCTTCACCACCCTGCAGCCATCGCACCTCTGCATCCCCTTTTCTAGGCCAAGTTGCTGAACAATATTTTTGAGGATTCCACACTCCACCTTCAATGTATTCTCCTACTCTTTTCATCATGAGGAATCCTCTGCAAGGTTGCAGCAGCACGCTAATACTCAAGGTCTGGTGCTGAATCAAACCTTGGTGAGTTGCCTCTATTGGAGGTGGCAGAGGGGGATTTCATTTTGGACTGTGTGCAAAGCTATTGGGACCTTGGTGGGAGACAGCATGGTATACCGTACACCAAAATGGGCAGGGATTCTGGTCCCTGCCCTGACCAATGTCTGATGAAAGCCTAACACACATCTTGCTCTTCCCTTAATGGGCAAAGGTCCCAGCAGGACACTGAGTGTAGCACCTGAGCATGTTAGAGTGATGTTTGCAGCATTTCTCAGCTTCCTAACCAGCATAATAAGTAAGCCAAAATGGGTGGCGGTGGTCCTCATATTTCAATATGCCCTTTCACTGAACTCTGACCCTCCTGCCTCCCATAAGCCTTAGCAGGTTATGGTAATATTTGAGTTTCCACACCACCACTTTCCCTCATCTGCCAACTTGCAGATGATTGCTTTGTTCTTCAAGGGGTACAATGGATCTATTTGAGACAGTGACATAGAGAGAGAGAGAGAGAGAGAGAGAGAGGTGGCATTGGCAACTTGACAAATAACTGCAAATAGCTAGGGAAAGAAATGCTGGGTTACAGGTTGTTTTGCCTTGTAAGTCTTACTCCTCCTCCCCAGACAAATTGAATCCCCACTAAAATCTCCTATCACCTTACACTGCACACACACACAAATGCCCCCACAAACAGCCATTGCTAGCCTAGTCATTAGATCATCAACATTGGCCGGGCGACAACCAAGCTGTCCTCTTTAGCCTTTTCTCTTTCTCCCACATCAATGAGTAACCAGACCAGTGCTGTAGTCTATCAGATCTTGGGCTCTTCCCTATGAATAGCATAATCTTTTCAAATTGACACACAGAAACTAGGTACTTTCGACCTGCAGTCATCAACACCACAGGCTTTGATCTGCCTCTCCCACTGTCCCACTTATGGACCCCACCACCCTTTTGTTTTACAGAGATAAGCACAACAGGGCTACCAATAGTGGCATATGGACACTATAAATCTCTTAGATTACATTATATAGGCATTGAGAAAGAAGAGGACAGAATTATCCTGCGTTGTTATTGCTTGACCAGCATAAACCAGGTACCACTGTTAGCATTTGGATATCCTAACTGGAAGTCCTGGTGTTCTCTGCTAGATAAAACAAATAGTCTGAGTGAGACAGAAAGGGAATAATGATCTTATCCCATTCCTCTTGCTCGGAAGAACACCCACACTTCACTTTCATAATGTCTGAAATTTTAGGATTCATTGGTCTGCATAAAGTTTCATATAAATCAGAGATACTTTGCAGTTCCCATACTAATACGGGTAGCCATCCAACCAATTGATAACGGTGGGATGGGCGGAGGCTGGCAGCCTGGCAGCTAAGTCAGATCTATGGGTGAGTACAACTACTTTATAGCTGAGTACAGTTGACTGCAGTTAGTGAAATCCCATATCTCAATGTACATGTAGCTTTCAATCCCTCAAATGATAGATATTGAGACCCCTTTCCCAGCTGAAATCCATTCTCTTAGCATTTACACAAAAAGAATGGTCTATCGCCCACTAGAAACTTGCTGTTATGTCATAAGTAAGTCTCTACCTTTGTGACGTCCACAGGTTTGAGGACCGTGCATAAGTATCACAAGGCTACCTTAAAAGTTTAAGAACTGGATATTTGGTGAAACCTTAATAACATTAGATGAAAGAAAGGTCACACAATGTGAATGGCTTAGCCATCTCCCATTCCATATATAGCCACAATGCAATGATTTTATCCTGACTGTGGGCCTTATGTAACAGTGCCCGATGAAGTGACAGGGTCCTGCAAAATGTATGCATGCCACACAATTGTTTCTTAGTGCCACGGCTGGCACACGCATGGCGCACGCTCCTCCTCGGTACATGCCGCTTGCACCTTTTCTGCACTAGATTCTATGAATTGGACCCTTAATCTTCTGTCTGCGGACATACCTGGAAGCAGGTGGCAGCAACCAATCCAAAAAACACAGGGGACAGCACCATTTTCATGTTTCATTTTCACACAAACAATATATATACACCAACATTACGAACAATTAATGCAACTCAAACATACATTTACATACATGTATATGTCTCCAAATACAAAAAATATTTTTGTACACATTCCTCAATATTATGGATTATACCAAATAGTAAACATAATTGTACACCTTATGTAAGCAATGCAGTTCCGCACCTTTTAGGAACTGAAGCACAACACAGAAGAAAGTAGAAAACAAACTATCTGAATCTAGTAAGGAACTATTCTCTTCCTGATCATTGTAAATGTCTTCCATAGGAACTAAATACATGTATAATAATTTCTTAACAACTAAAATGACTCATTTCATATTTCTAAAGAAATGGCAAGCACACTTGAATGGTCAGAGGGGCACTTTCCGAAAAAATGACATGACCGATGAAGAATGTAATAAAGGTAAAAACACACAAATATGTTAAAATGCACTTAAATGATGCACGTTAATAATCAATTATTAAATTACATCTTGTTCAAATATTTTATTTTCCACAAAGTCAAAGAAGAAAAAATGAAGACAGTAAACATGAGGAAGCAATTCTAAATAGTAACTATGGGCAAACAGAAACGCTTGAAACTAAAATAATAAATTATGCACTCAGATGTTCGAATTACAAAATCAAGTTGCTAAATTGTCTAATTATGCAAAGAATCATGTGATATTTAATATTGATGTTCATTGCCCCACATATAACTCTAACCCTTTCCCTCAACAATCACCCCAATCATTGCCAGAACACTCTTATAATAAACTTTTGATGATATTTCTGTCCCCAATTCCCCAATCATGAAAATGATCAACCTCCAAATTCCTCTATTTATGTTTCCTACCAAGACTCTCCACCCCTGTCTTAAAATAAATAATTATAAATGTAATCTGTAAATATGAGTCACATAAATGATTTTCTTTGTAAATATATAATGTAAATAATAATGTTCTAATGTTTGTAAAAATTACTTTTTGAAACGCCTTTTTGATGTCCGTGGACTATAATAATGTCTGTGTCTGCATGTGTACATACCAGTGATACAGTATGGATGTTTTGGAGTCTGCAAACATACCTTCTAGTCCGCTAAGTGAACTGCGCACTTTTAATTTGATACGTCATAGGTCTTGTGGTGCTTCGCGGGTGACATGACGTGCCTGAGGAAGTCCCAGATGTCATCATGTGATCACCATCACAGACATCTTTGAAATACATTTTTGGCCACTTTAGGGACTTTAAGATACTTTGCCCTTGCACACCTCCTAGAACCATTTCTAGTGCTTCAATAAACTTTTTACAACTTTTTACATACTTTTTCCTGTACCGGAAGTCCATGGTCTCATAACGTCATCACAGACACCCTCAGACATTGTCATGTGACCGCACCCATGCAGCATGATGCTGTGTCCATGGTGGCTGTTCGCACTTCACAGACAACTTTAAATTTAGTTTTTGGTTACTCTAGGGACTTTCAAGTTAAAACTCTGCCCTTCCACAGCTCCCACTTCATTTATAAACTTTTTACAACTTTTCAAGGTCTTACTTGGGCCGGCGAAGGTCGCGGACAGGACAGCAGTCGGCTGACATTTCCTCCAAGGGGACGCCCCCCATTTCTGTTAGTCATTCTCAATCTGTCACACCAGCAGAGAGGGCCACTTTTCGTGAGAGCAGAGCAGACTCATTCAACCATTCAAGAATTGCATCGGCAATGGACATCTCTCCTCCTCCCCCCAGGGGCCACCACCACCACCTGGAGGATCTGGACAAGGGAACAGGGGACCAGCAGCAAATGACATGCAAAATGAAGGTGAAATAGTGGAGGTAGTGCCTATTACATCAGGTGGGCAAAAGAAGTCGTGGCATGGAGGTTTTTCACCACCATTGGAGGAGTACCAAAGGCTCACGCAGCCCAGGTGCGCTGCACTGTGTTCAAAATTGTACTCAGTCATGGCCAAAAGGGGCAGAACTCCTTTGGTACTACCTCCATGCTCCACCATATCCGCACCTTCTGCCCAGCGGCACTGAAAAAGGGGTTTCCATACTCAGGAAATATGATATGATATAGCATTTATAACACGCCTATACACACGTGTTTCAAGGCACGACGAGGCAAGGGAGGGGGAACAGAGGGAAGACAAAGACAACATACTAGGCCAGGTAACATTGAGATTGTGCAACTGCAGGGGAGGGGGGATGGGAAAGTTCAGGGGGAGTTGGAGGGGGCAGTGCAGTACATAGGAACAACAGTAATAAATAAATAAATAAATAGAATAATCAAAAACAATTGGTAAAAAGTGTGGCCAGCATGTGGCAAGTGCAGGGGTAAGTGCAGACTTAAAGTGTCAGGAGCTGGCAGGGACTGTAGGGATTCAGAAGAAGCCCCCAAGTACAGGGGTTGCCTGGGAGGCAGTGCAGGTGTGCAGCTGGTCGGGGCGGAGACCTGGCCCCGAGATCAGAGGGTAGCTAGGTGACCAGTGCAGTTTCAGTCAGGTGTTCAGCAGGGGAGAGAAGGAGAAACAAATAAGCAAAGAGGAAGGTCTTGAGGTGCTTCCGGAACCGGAGATGGTTCTCCTCAAGTTGCAGGGAGGCTGTTCCAGAGGAAGCCCCCATCCGAATGAAGTGATCTACCACCAACTCATTGCTTGGAGAAGCGACTGACCCTGGGGGAGTTGGAGGCGGATGAGCGAAGAGTTCAAGAAGGAAGATTTTTAGGAAGAGATAATTGAAGGTATTGAGGCCCCAGAACCCAGAAGGCCTTGTGGACAATTCAGAGGGTTTTAAACTTAATCCTCACAGCCACTGGGAGCCAGTGCAGAGATTTCAGTCCTTGAGAGATATGATCCCCGGGATTGATACCAAGGACAAGTCTTGCAGTCCTGTCCTGGATGAGTTGCAGAGGGTGGAGAGTAGAAGCAGGCAGATTTAGCAAGAGGCTGTTGCAGTAGCCCAGCCAAGAGAGAACCTGAGCTCTGGAGACAGTGAGCTTCTGGGGGAAGAAGAGGAAAGGAAGAATGCCTCTGAGGAGGTGCAGCTGGTAATGTGACTTCTTAGAGATGTCAGAGATGTGAGGAGAGAAGGAGAGTGTGGAGTTGAAGATGACCCTGAGGTTTTTAGCCTCAGAGGTGGGTGAAGGAAGAGGGCTAAGAAAGTCTGGCCGGAGATCAATAGGGAAGAAGGGAGCAGGTCCTCATCTTACTTAATATCTCTTCTGCGCTTGACATGGTCAGCCATGCCATCCCGCTGAACCGTCACCGTGATAACCTGGGTATCCCCGAGCAGACCCTGGCTTGGCTGACCTCTTCCCTATCCGATCGACCCTCCCAGGTCCAACTTGGTTCCTTCCTCTCCTCTATCCCTGTCTGTACCTGTCATGTTCCCCAGGGGCCTAGCCTCTCTCCCTGGCTGTTCAACCAATACCTTGCACTTTTTGTCCCACTGCATTGCTGCTCTCTGCCCCAACTTTCAGTGCTATGCGGACAACTCTCAGCTCATTACCAGGCTCCCCTCTGCCACCTCTTCTCCTTCTCTCATCTCTGAGTGTCTACCCACTGTCCAGGAGTGGTGTGCCGCCAATGACCTCTGCCTTAATGCCAGTAAGACTGAGATTCTCCTCATGGGCACACCTTCTCCCTCCTTCCCTATCCGCAAACTCTCGCGGACATCAGCAGACACTGTTGCACATGTGTGCCCTTCAAAGCCCTTTTACTTTTATATTTCTAACACTCCCTCATTGGCTACTTTCAAACAGTCACACATCCATCCACCAATCACATCCCAAAACTCTAAATATAACCCTGTTACCTCAGTTCCACACTTCAGAGGTACATTTCAGCTTTCAGAGTACATGTCTCCTGTCATTCAGAGCCTCCTGCATAAAAAGAACTACTGTGAAGCTGTCCCAGATTTCTGTTTGCATATTCAACAATATCTACATCCAACAAGACATAGTACAGGCATGCTTATATTGTTAAAAGAATGTTTTTCAACACCGTTATAAATACCTATGCAGGGTTGCTGCCAGTCACCCTGTAATTAGCATCTCAATAAGAATATGCTCTTTTTTTAACCACTGCTGTCAAATACTATGCATTGCAACATTCTGTACCTGCTCACATTAAGTGGCAGTTACTTACAGCTACTGTCAACATATTGGACTTCCTCACATCATCTGCCACTCAACAGTGTTCTACTAATCATTTCCCTTACTTGTAGAAAAAGGTTATACACAGTGCAGCTCTAAATGCACATATGCATTTTTATTGGTAACAACATTCTCCTAAAAAGAAACATTTTTACAAGAATAGTATTTTTCTGCAAGTATATATGTCATATTTTCCAAACTTTGCCATCACATCCCTTATAGTGCCACCATTCTCCACCTGCTCATATATATGTGTATAGTGCCAATGTATGTATACATGTTTTCCCTTTCAATACATTCCTACTACAAATATGCAAACCTAATTGCAACACTTTTTATTACATTAAAAGACTATCTTTTTAAATCACTACTACAACACACCATATGCTAACAACATACACTGCTGCACTGCAAAGTTACAGAGAATTACCAATATGCCACAGTTTGCCCTACTCTTTAAGAACTCTGCAACACATTACAAATCCATTGCGCTTTCCATATTGAAATCACCAGGACAAAAATTGCACTACTGCAAAAAGATACATTTTTCATGCATGTTTGCATCAAGGTAAACTTTGCTGTACAGCTAATACCATTCTATACTTGGCCTACTGCAAACTTTCCTGTGCTGAAAAAATGCACTATAAATGCATCCTTTTTACACTTTGTCAATTCTTATCCCATTGCTTATAATATGCCAAACTGTACTTGTCATAGTGCAATTGTTCCAACAACATAGTTAATATACTTTAGCACTCCACACATAACACGCCATTGTTTGCTCTTTTTTCCAATTACTCCTCCTACCTAAATAAATAACAACCTTTGCTATTGAAACTACTTCACCATTACCATAACTTTGTTTTACAATCACAGGAAAAAAGAAAATTGACAAATACAGCTACTGAACAGACAAAACTCTTCACATCCTGCAAAGTAAGTATATTAATATACAATGCATATCTGTCTAATTGAAATAACGCATTTTCACTATGCATTAGCCTTATGTATTCTTCTCTTCTCAACAAAATCATATTTCACACTTACGCCTTCTATTGCAGCATTCACACTCTTTATAATCATATGTCCATATTGCTCCTTATTCAATACAACACCAATTCGTTATTGCCTAACTACACAACAGTCTCTCATGAACCTCTATACTACCATTTCATTTCTTTACTCTTTTATACACCTATCCTCGTTAAGTCCTCAATTCCAACACAACAACATTCACACTGATTGCATTCCAAATTACTAACACACATTATCACTCATAGACATTCTTCCTCACCCCTTTTCATTTACACCCACACAACCCTCATACCTGTACACCTAATCACACCATTACAGCAAACACTGTTTTCCTCAACACATCATAATATTCCTTCTTATTGAATCATACCACCACTCTCTCACTCACTAACACTAGTAATGCTCCACACATTCTACTATCAGTAGTTTCCTACCCATTCCACATCACATGAATATACTTATTTTATACAATACCACCCGATTTCAATGTCATATTTACCCAAACCCATCACACCTATACAGCCTCTTACAACCTTCCCAACCACACCTGTCCTTCCACTACACAATCAAACAACACTCTTTTTCATCTCTCTATAATGAAACCCACAACCGTGTATGGCAAGTCCCTTCTGATGCCAATAGGAATAATCCAAAGAGCCAGAAATGCAATGTACAAGATGCAGGAAACAAACTGCCTAGGCAGGGAGGCATCCAACAGACATCCACATTGTAGTAGAGTGAGTATATTGTTTCAAATTCCTACATCAGTGATTGGCTGGAAAGAGTTGCAGTATATATAATTCTATGCATTGCGCTTTCTGAAGTAATTTCATTTCACACGCACTGTAATTGGATAGAAACATTAGACACGTGTATTGAGCAGAACTACATTTACAATTGGTTTTTTAAGGAGGCATAAGAGTGCTGTGAATGATTATACATTTTAGAACCAATCATTTGCGATATGACAGCGTGACAGTGTGACACATAATAATAACATCCAAGTTCCGTCTCAAGTGACCTATGCGAATTGGCACCAAAATACTGTTCTCATACTCTAAGAAACTTTGCTCAGTGGAAAGGTTACTAGCATGTCCTTCCTGCTTGAGTTCATCTTTGTTCGAATTCGAACTTTGTGTGCTGGGATATTGCGGCTTGACACAATTTGCTCATTCATAATGGCATGAATGTGCATTTTGTCATGCAATGCATATTGCCATAAAAGTGACTTTATTTTGCTAATACATTTCAGGCAGTGTAGCATGAGTATATGCAGCTCTACCAATTCATTAGTTCCGATGTAATTATATTGTATAGGGACAGGTGCTAATGCAAGATGAGTTGTCTGCATTACTGCTACATTAATGTAATGACCTATGTGTAAATGTCTGTGTTGTTTTTTATTTTTTATTAGGGCTGAGCTGTGAATAATGGTTTCTGCATAATTGTTTGTTCATTAAAGAGAGCTCTTCTAGTGTTATTTGACCTACAAGTGGCAGTGTTGTGCTGCATTCATTCTATCTCTATGAACATGATTTTCTCGTGTCTGGCTGTTCAATTTCAGCGTAAGTGTGACCTTCATTAAGTTATGTTTGGGTGCTTGGTCTAGGAACACAAGTTGTTATATTTCATCTGAAACATGGCGATGAGAACTCAACAAATCTTGCGTGGTCTGATCAATCGGAATACAGTGTCTTGTCTTTAAACCTCTGGGAGTCCAGTAACATTGTATGCTGTGCTTTCATGGCCTCACTATGCAAATTAAACTCTGGGAAGCTTTTCGCTTAAATCAGTTGCTGCGTGGCATGTGTGGCTGTGAAAATGTTGCAATTACGGAATGTGTGCCTGTCAGACTGTTGCTCTCTGGTGTGGGGTAATGGGAAAAGATGTTCACGCTGCAAGAATGGCTATCTAAATTGTGCAGCCTATGATGTAGGGTATTCAGCTAATGTAAAATAATGGTGATCATGCATTCAGCAATATAAGCACTCTGGAGTGCCTCCTGAGTGCCTGCATCTTCTGGCCATACTGGACTTTACCTCAACGGTGACTTGAAAGGCGTTCTGAATTTTGGGGGATTTGCTGCATACCGCAGTCTTTTCATGTACTCAAAATACTGGGAAGAGCTTTGCCAGCCCAAGGCCATGCCCCCAAGAGATGCCTTTCTCTACATAGGCACAGGGCCGCACGCAACTGTGCGCACACACCCGCAGTGAGTCCTGAGTGCCTTTTTGCTAGCTAGCAGGCATCAGCGGGAGCACACTTGTGGTCCTGTATGCCCTTTTGTTCAACCCATTCGCTGTGTGCACTTTTGATGTTTTAAATCAAACAGCCGAGTGAAGTGGGAGGTCGATTGATAGAGTGTCACCATTCAACCATATCAAAGGGCCAAAAAAGGTAAATCTGCGTGGCTCAGGATTTATGAGGATATTCTTTCTGTGCTGTTGATATTCACTCCTGTGAAGAATACCATGAACATGGCGTTAGCTCGGCCTCTTCCTCCCTCCCCCCCCCATTACCGATCTAACTATGCTAGAGATTGGGAGAGAAGAGCTCTCTCCTCTCCTTATTGGAACAGGAAGTTTCACCCCTGAATTTTACAAGCGATCTAAAAAAAAAAAGGTTGGTGTGGATACTGTGCCTTCTACTGACTATACACCCCCAAAAAATGATAACTCTTTCCTGGATACTCCAGAGATATTTTCTATGGGGGAGGTCTCCCTCCTTGCTCTCTCTGAACACCCCAATGAATTGATGGTGGATGAGGAGGTACGGTTTTCTATGGCCCAGCCTCTACATGTATGGGGGGGCGGGATGGGGTGGGAGAGGGGAAGTGTTGCTCAGACCTGCTACAAACTGAACTAAAGGTTGACACAAAATGTTCAAGTGCGATAATTTTACTCTTGACACATTTTCACACTGCTGAAGGAAGGAGTATGTATGGTTGCCCGTGTTTGAAACAAACTAACACTGAGTTGGAGGAGGTAGACTGTATAATCCAAGAGGGTGATTCAGCACCCCCAAGGGAAGACAATGAACTCAGCACAGCTCCTTCAAGGGAGGAAAGGGATGAACTCCCTAATAGCGGTGTGGTTCCAGAAGAGGCGGGAGTGGAACCCCTGACATGCCCCTTTGATGATCTTGTTTTGCTGGGCGAGAAGGGAATGACAAAAAGGGTACGAAAAAGAAAAGAAAATTGTTCAATGGAAAAGAAGCAAACAGGCCCTCCTGTACTTTTTGGAGGAGCATGGCAAGGGAGGAGGTAGGAGTTGAACAGGAGCTGGATTCTACTCAATGGTAGGAATAGGTGGAGGGGGGAGAAATTTGCAGAGAGGCCCATCTTCCATGGGGGAGAGCCTAGTTGCCCTGAATACTTTAACGGATGAAATGAAACACAAAGGAAATAATCACAACAAAAAATAAACAAATAAAAAAAAGAACCGAGGAGGTGGACCAAATAATCTGAGCAAAGGGGGCCATGTGTATCATAATCCTCCCAAGAAGGACCTCAGCATCAAAGCTCTAGAAACAGTGGCTCTGATCTCAGCTGTGTGTGGAAATGGAGCATGTGAAATGATTGGCTTATCCAGCTCACCTAAAGGGCCGCCAGAAGGGTCAAATATTACTCCTCAGGTAGTGAACATGGCTGAATGTGTGTTAAAGGAGAATATTTGGCCTGGCAATGATCCTGTTGCATACACTGGCATTGGGGGAAAAGAAGCACAGCAGGCGGTATTAGTTACTAATGAGCAGCAGGTGGAAGTGCTGGTACGTAACATGCTGTCCAACCTGTTAGGCATTTATCACCATGGCTGCTTCTCAGCTGTTCCCCAGGGTGGTGGGGTAAAAAGGTTATCCTATTTTGACCAAAAGGACCACTTCATGGGGAGAGATTCAAGGTCATTTGTGGCAGACAGCACCTCAACAGAAGCGTTGCTGGGAGCAGACAATCGGGGGGGGTGGGGTGGGATGGTGGTAGAGAGGATCCCAGAGGGAGGCTAACACCTGAAGGGAGTGGGATATACATTTCAACTAAAGAGTCTCCAGAATTACTGGTGGGTCATAGAAAACAGATGCTGCTGGCGGCGGTGAAGGGGTTGAGTGGGAAGAGAGGAACCATAAGTCTGTATACAACAGTAAATTGAGCACCGTACCATGGAGACAGACCCATTTCCCGGATGACCCCAGTGTAATTCTACACTACATATTTACTCATGGGGGGCTGGATTCACTAAATAAGTGGCAGGTCCTGGCTCTCCTGAATGAGATTCCCGGCTTGAGGCAAATCACTACGGCTGATATCAAGCTGGTGGACATCATCCACCTGGAGCGCTATGACCATGTCCACGTAGTTCTATACTACCAAACTGTTTACTAGGTATTACTACAGGAGGTTGATGGCTTTAACAAAATGGGGTATGATACATTAAACTTTAGTGCAGGTTTTGTGTACCCACACGTTGGTGGATCCTCTGAAAGAACGGAAAGAAAGGTTTGGCAGAACTTGAGGGAAGGCAAGAGCAAAAGCTTCGCAAAACAAGAAGAAGACAATTTGAATTGGAGATGGCTCCCTCTCATTTTGCGAGATTCAATCTCTCAATTGCAAGCCATGAAGCCGAACCTTTAACCAGGATGAAAAGCGTCTGCTTCAATCCTGGAATTCCCGAGGTTCTAGGTACTTGAGTAATTGTTCTGCACTATGCGCCACTCTCAAAAAATACTCCATCATTTGTATTCAGGAAACATGACTATAGGCTGTCTTTTTTGATGGCTTTGATGCTCGCTTTAAATTGGCCTCTAGAAGTCGTTGTGGTAGACCGTCAGGGGGGCTCATGGTTGCCATCCGTATGGGGGATAACTTGAAATTTAAGGAATGCATTCATCTCTCTAGCTGTTGCTTGGCTGTTATCTTGGAGATAGAAGTTGTCTCTTCCTGTTAAAGTGTGATACTATTTAATATTTACTGGAATCCGGAATCTAATCTGCAGGAAAAACATATTGATTATTAATTCTGTTATTGAGGAGCGATTGATCGATATTCCCGGCTTGCAGATTATAATATTGGGTGATTTAAATGCAGAAGTTAAGAGGAGGGGGTGTCTGTTCACAACCAAATTTGGGATTGTTAACATCCATAAAAGAGAACCATTGTATTCACATAATGGGTGGTCCGCCAGGCTGCACCAGAAAGAGATTTCAGGGACAACGGCGGCACGACTTCTTCCTTAATTGGGGACTCTATTCAGTGAATGACCTCTTAAACTCTACCATGGATTATTATACTAGGTCAGATTGGATAAGGTTTTCTACTATAGAATACATATTTATGTCAAAGTCTTTGATTGACACTGTTTTGGCTTTTAACTTAAAGAACTGTTCTAGCAGTGATCATTTGATGCTTGAGGTAACATTTGCAGGAGGGGATGCGATACTTCCTCATAACATATATTATGACCCCATTCTTATTAACAATGCCAAGACAAGGATTTTCTGTACAGGGAAAATGTTGTAAGACTCAACTCTTTATTCGTAATGGATTTTTCTGCAACAGAATTTGACACCAAGTTGGCCCAGGACACACAAGAAAAACGTGGCCTGCATATATACGCTCTTATAAATAAAGCAATAATACCCACCCATAACTCCGGCATGAAAAGGTTGCACTCTCATTCTTTTGACATCCTACTGCAAACAAACAAAACCAGAAAACCAGCACCTGAAGGCCTATCTTGACCAATACCTGGCCAATGGGTTCATCCGTCCCTCGAAGTCTCCAGCAGCCAGCCTCTATTATTCATACCGAAAAAGGAGGGGGACTTGAGAAGGTGCATTGACTATCGCGCACTGAACCAGATTACCGTAAATAATCACTACTCCCTGCCACTGATCCCTGAATTGCTTGATCAAGTCAAAGATGCCCAAATCTACACAAAACTAGACCTGAGGGAGGCATATCACCTTGTTCGTGTAAAACAGGGGGACAAATGGAAAACCGCTTTTTGCACCAAATACGGCTTGTACGAATATCAAGTAATGCCCTTTGGCCTTTGCAATGCGCCTGCTGCATTTCAATACTTCATGAACAATGTCCTATGGGAATTGATTGATGTCTGTGCTCTAGTGTACATCGACAATATCCTAGTATATTCCGCATCAAAACAGGACCACGTTAAACACGTCCGATCCATATTGGAGAAACTCCGTCAACACCAGCTCTACGCCAAGCTCGAAAAGTGCTCATTCCACGTCTCCGAGGTGGAGTTCCTGGGCTTTATTCTCAGCCCGAATGGAATCCAAATGGATGTACACAAGGTAGATGCTATCCTGAACTGGCCATCCCCAAATTCATTCTTTGGGGTTCAAAGTATGCTGGGTTTTGCAAACTTCTACCGCCGGTTCATCCCAGGATTTTCACAAATCGTGCATCCCATCACATAATTACTAAGGAAAAGCAACAAAAAGTTCCAGTGGACAACAGAAGCCGAGGAGGCTTTCCAGGAACTCAAAGCAAGATGCACATCTGCCCCAATCTTACGCCACCGTCCCCCTGATCTCCCATACCTGGTGGAAACGGACACCGCAAGCATGGCTATGGGAGCCGTCCTCTCACAAAAGGACCCCAAAACGGGCCAGTTACACCCTGTTGGCTTCTGGTGGCGTAAATTCACACCCCCTGAACTCAATTACGCTATCACAGACAAAGAACTCCTGGCCATTAAGTCAGCCTTTAAGGCATGGCGGCACTACCTCTTGGGCACCAGACACACAATCACCGTAATAAATGACCACCGGAACCTCCAGTACCTAAAACGGCAAAGGCCCAATCCTCACGACAACGTTGGGCTCTTTTTTTTGCTGAATATGCCTACGTGATTACATTTCGACCAGGTGTGAAAAACGGGAAGTCCGATGCCCTTTCCCATATGGGGGTGGAAGAGCAAGAGTATCAGACCCCTGACCCAATAGCAATCATCCCGAGTGACAAGCTCCTTGGAATCACAGCAACCATAACTCAGAAAGAATTACATGAAGAAATCCAAAACCTGATGAGTCCAGAGCAATTACAAGCGTGGAGTGCACAAGGAGAACATTACATGATAAAAGATCAGTTGCCCTACTTCAGGAATCGCTTATTCTTACCAAACCAAGAACTACGAGAACAAGTCATGTCAGGTTATCATGATTCCTTGATCGAGGGCCACCCCGGAATCACTAAAACCCTAGCCAGGGTAAAGCGAAATTATTGGTGGCCCACGTGGCGTAAAGACATTATCCATTTCATCCTATCTTGTGGAGTGTGTGCTCAAAACAAGTCATCCAAGCAGAAACCGGGTGGGCTATTACAACCATTGGAAATCCCACCAGCACCCTGGCACACGTTGTCCCTCGATTTTATTACTGACTTACCACCCAGTCAAGGGTTAACACTGTTCTTGTGGTCGTGCACCGATTTTCAAAAATGGCACATTTCATTCCTCTTAAGGGGCTCCCAAATGCTTCCACTCTGGCAAAGGTATTTCTTGAAGGCATCGTACGGCTCCATGGGTTTCCTTCAGTTTTGGTCTCATACCGAGGTACTCAATTCATATCTAACTTCTCGAGAAAATGCTGCTTTATGGCCCAGATCGACATCCGGCTAGCCACCAGTCACCATCCCCAAACGGATGGTCAAACTGAGTGGACAAATGAGACGCTTGTGCAGTTTCTGCGTTGCATGTTACACCAAGCTGAAGGAAGCTGGTTCAACCTATTATGGATAGCTGAATATGCTTATAATAATTCCCTACACACCAGCACTGGGCAGACACCCTTTTATACCATGTATGGCAGGCACCCACGTACTTCTGAGTTGGACGTTCCTACAACCCTGGAAATGCCAGCAGTCAAAACCTTGCACACGACCATTTCTCAAACCTTTAAAAGGGCAGCTGAACACCTATTTCAAGCTAAGAATCGGCAAAAGAAATTTGCTGATCAACACCGAGCAAAGGCCCCCAACTACCAAGTGGGAGACAAAGTCTGGCTGGCGTCTAAACATGTGTCCATTAAAGGAGCCCGAACTTTCCGTCTAAGATACCTGGGTCCATTCACCGTCACCTCCGTGATAAATCCTTTGGCGGTCAGACTAGCTTTGCCGTCAAACATGCAAATTCATCCTGTGTTCCACGTGTCTCTCCTTAAACCTGTTCAACCTGGGACCCGGGTAGCAACGTCACCGCAGCCAGTAGCAGTCGCTGGGGAGACAGAATTCGAAGTCAAGGACATCCTAGATTCAAAGTACGTTAGATCCAAATTATACTACTTAGTAGACTGGAAGGGGTATGGTCCACAAGACACGACATAGAAGCCTTGTGAGTACATCCATGCACCTCACTTGCTTAGACGATTTCATCAAAACCATCCAACCAAAGCAGGACCAGACTGAAGAGCCACCTTGAGAGGGGCCCTGGGGGGGAGTGCTGTCATGATTCCTGCCCCTCATGTCTACAGCCTTCCAAGATGTCAGGCTGGAGCCAGGCCACGATCACCTACATGGCCCTCAAGGGCCTATACATCCCTCCAAAGACCCACTTGGAGTCAGACTTGGTGCTTGTGGCACCAGACTCACTCACGCCCATAGGATAACATTGGGGATTGGACTTGTAGTGCATTGATGGGGAAAAGATGGATGCCCCCACATATTTTGGTTCCCAGAACTGCATGTGCGGTCTAGTCTTTTGGGTGTGGTTCAGCCCAGAGGCCCCTGGGATACCCAGAGACTATTTAAGCCACACCCAGGCTGAGAAACATGCTTTGCATTTTCTGCACCTGCAGCGTGACACTCACCGTGTTCGGATCGGTCTCCAGTAGGCCTGAATGTTTCTTCTGCGCTCAGCTCCTGCAAGAACAAGAACACCGTTAGGAACAGCCTTGCCTTGCGGCGCTTCTGCCCATCAGTCATCGCTCTTTCTGTTCTGCGGGCATCTTAGGCGGAATCATTCCCATCCTGGCACGCCGCTTCCTAAGGAAAAGGGAAAAGAACAGTAAAAAGGCATTAGTAAGCATTCTGCAAATCTTTGCTTATTTTTAAATACTGTTCGAGCTTCAAACGCTTAACTGAATCCCAGCCACTCTGGGGGAACTCTGTCTCCGGAATTTCTCATCCATCTGCAAGAGGGAAAAGACACTCCAGGTTAGCGTGGAAACATCTAAAGGCGTTGCATACCGCGCTTACCCATCGCATTTGTTCTTCATAACCGGCATCCACGCTGAAAACGTTGCGGCACCTAAAAGACACAGAAAAAGAACTTAGTTCAATGCAAATACGAAAGGGGTGCATCGCGCATCGTGCTCTCACTCACCTTCAGCACTACTCATCTCAGCAGCACGCCGCCATCACCCGGATGCCGGCTATCATCTAAGGAAGGAAAGGAATGAAGTTAGAGAACTGTTCAAAAGACTCATTATATTTACCTGTCGGACTCTTGCCAGTGAAGTAACTAGGCAGCAACGAGCCCGCATCAATCAATGCGCCCCTGCGCTGAGGGCAGGATGGAGAGCACACTATCCAAGCAAACAAGGTGAGCTGTGGATCAAAGGGAAGGGTTGGACCCCGGGGAAGAAGGGGTTCAAGCACACAGAGACAATAGGGAGTTAATCTCTACCAATCCTGTGTTTCAGGCCCATTCTCCAGTCGAATAGCCTCCAGGGAAGGGTTTGAGGTCGTAAGAGGTCAGAACAGACTGAGTGACGTCCCCGTGGATACCAGGTGAGCGTTAAACCGATGTGGGAAGAGAAATGGAGAAGGCCGCATTTGAATCTCCAAAGATAGAAGGGGAGAGTTTTTTCTGTGTAGATTATGCGGACAACTTTTTTCTTTTTGATTTTACTCTGAAAGGATTGCAACGTCTGATAACTGCATTCAGAGAATACATCACGAGAAATGTCCTACAAATAAATGAAAAAAAAATAGTCATTATGAGATTGAGGTGTCGCACATCCACAATGAGCTCTGCATGGTTCTTGAACCATGAGAGGCTTGAGGTTCGACATTTATGTTGTATCTGGGGTACCCCATATTTGCAATTAACAAGAAATTATACTATCAGCAATATTTGGAAGGGAAAGTGATCAAATTGTCCAGATAAAAAAGGTGGACCGTAAATATGGAACATTTACCTTGCTTCCAGCCTCGAAGTACTACAACTCTAAAATACTTCCCCAACTATGCTACGGACTAGCATTTTTTCCCTTGTGGTCAAGAGCAGAGCTGAAGAAGTATGAAGCTCGAATCTCGAGGGCCACATTCTATTGTCTTCTTAAATCTGTCCCTAAAATGCCATCCGCTATGAATTGGGAATATTGTTGATAGAAAGCCGGGTGGAGTGGAGAAGATTATGTCTTTGCAGAAACCTGTGTATGAGTACGAATAACACTCTCTATGCAAGAATTGGAAAAGGGCTCTGTCAGGGGATTCCGGATACAGGATTTTTGTCGGAATTGAAGACTGAATGTAGCCTTATTGTGGGGAACCTGGGCTTAACTCTTGAATCTCTCTAGCTTAATGCTGGGAGAGTTAAAAAAAAATGCTTGAATATGCAGACTGGGAAAAAACCATGGACGATGTACTGAAAACAATACTCAAATGGTCTCACACTATAAAAAATGGGAGTGCTGGAATCATATCTTAAGCATTTCCCTAACAAGTAAAAAAAACACAGGGTTTATAAGATTGCTGTTCAATGATATCAAGACAGGGGAGATCATTGATATAAGAAAGGGCCTCCAGCCAGGCTCATCACACTGCAGATTTTGGAAATCCATAGGATATATTGAAACTCTCCGTCACCTTTTAATAGTCTGCGTAGCACTTTGAAAAGAGGTTTTTACTTGTTTTAACAAATTTGTATTCAACCAGGGAAGAGTTGATTTAAACCACCTTTGGTATGAAATGTTACAAAGACTTTCAGTCTCGTTGCAGATTGCTGTGCTAAGATTTCTTAAAGATTCCTGCAATCTACTGGAATAGGATGCAACAATGCTAATTTGTATATGTAGGAAATATTTTTCTGGCTTTTCGTTTTTTACATACGAGTATGAACTCTCGGGTGAAGGCAACAAACTGTAGATATACAATTTCAAACTGTATTTTATTCTATTATTAAGGAAACGTTGAATCTCTGTGTATGGTGTAATGAAGGGAAATATCTTGTTTTAGGTGTGTTTAACTACTGGATTTGTTTAGTTAATGCACTATTAATTGAATTGAGCGCAATTTGTTTATGTGTTTTATGTATGTATGATATTTTGTATCCATTGTCAAATTTGTGTTCTTTTTTGCTCTGATTCTTATTTGTATGTTAAAATACTTTCGATGCACTGGTTTTTCTCTCCTATACATTTTTGTAAAGGTTATATTTTTTTTAACCAAAACAAAGAATACAATAATAATAGATAATATAAGCACTCTGTATATATGCTTTCCTAACTGGCACAGATCAAAGCTGGGTCAGGCTAAGTGGCATAGTATATATATATATATGTGTGTGTGTGTGTGTGCGTGTGTGTGTGTGTGTGTGAGAGTGTGCCTTTCTATGATGAACTGTCTGATGTTTTTTGCCTCTGGGGGAAGGTTCTTGTGCTTCCATAGAAGCTAACTAAATCTGGAATTCTACATGTAAGGCATTCTGCTTATGTAAACTATTACTGATCATCTATCTATCCCTGTAAAAAACTTTTACATTTCTCAAAATGATGCAAACTGCTGCTGGGTTAGGCTAAATGTACATGTGTGCTTTCCTATAAAAGGTATGTTATAACCTAATTAAAATGTAGTTCCTAGGCCTTGTTGGGCCTGCGTGCAATGTCTTTCGCTAAATGGGGCCACTTGCTTCTTTCCTAGGTGTTTTTTCATAGGGTTTTCCACAGCTTGTATTTCCATGCAGGTTTGGGGCACAGAATAAAGGTGCCCAAATGTGTATACTCCCCTACACACTCATAATTTCTGTACAATAATACAAACATAAATATTCAACAACTTTGAAACACACTGTTTCTTTTTTCCCAACAGACACAACAGAATGTATACTAAAAACCAACTCCTTACAAAGCAAATAAAATATAGAGCAGATATGAATAATAACAAGCAATATAGTAATCACCCTCTAAAACAATGTATAGAAAACATTCAAACAGAACAGATAGTAACCTCAATGAAACTAAACTAGACAGCACTAAAAAAAGTAAGCCCCCTCTTTCAGAAAATTAAAGTTAAAAATTGTAAAAATGAAACTAGACCTAAAAATGAATTTACCACTTTATCTTTATCTACTTTATCTGCTTACTACAAATACAAAATCCATCTTAAAAACTAGAGTAATCCATGAGCTGTATGGACAAAAGACATCTGTCCCCGATGTCATGGAACAATTAACTAAAAGAAATGTAAAATGCATGTGATTAATGCCAATGCTTGCAAGCTGTAGCCATTTCAGCGATACAATGTTGAAAAAAGAAATGCAACCAATAGGGTAAATCAGCTCCACAGACAAACTAGAAGTGCATGGCATGACACTCCCTATTTGTCAACAAGCAACAACATTACTAAATAGCTTCTAAAAATGTAAACGTAGCCACAGTAAAACATTAGAGAAAGTCAATTTTACCAAAAGATTTCCACCAGAGAGTTCTTAACTTTCTCCTAAAAAATCTAAAACGTCATGTTCAATGCTAAAAAACTACTGCAGAAAATGAATCCGCAAAGCTTTGTTTGACAGTGCATTTCTACTAAAGAAAAAGTTCTTTATATTGATTTTTAATAAAATAAAACCACAAACTAAATGAATCACTAAATTACAAAAAGTACTTCTAAACATGTACAATGTCAATATAGATACCTTTACAAACGTATTTGAAGGTAAATGTTTTCACATAAGCAGCACAGACCATATTTCAATGGGAGGCTTAAAACAAGAACAAATTAACCCAATTGCCACAGACAATATGCAGCGAGTCTATGAAGACAACTTCAACAACTTGTTCTTGTTCTCCTACAAAGGAGACACCGTTATGGCAAAAGAAACCCTTATAGAAAAAACCTTGCTAACACACTTTAAAGCAAATGTTCCTTTTATCAAAACAAGTCATCCAGTGTAGAAATGGACCTGCAGCTGAATATGTAATGTACGCCAACAACCATTCAAATGATTACAACAATTCCTCAATCACTATGTGAAACTAAAAGATAAAAGTAGAATAACAACTTAATATACCATTGACTCCTGCCCAGTAGGCATCCACACTGGACTACAAGAACATCAATTATCCTGCATTTCAGGACTTGATTTTAAGAGCAACTTCCATCACAGCAAAATGTTAGCAACACACCATTCTGCTATATGAAACTTTGTCCATAGATTGTACTATGCAAAATGCCTTGCTCTAGAATTCCAAAAATTAAATAAAAGTCTCCAACATGGAACAGCAAAAAACTCCTTTGAGAAATAGAACACATCCAAATTAATATTTTGGAATTGAAGTGGACTTAGAAAATTCAGTAACTTTAGAAAACATAAGAAAAAACCTGACACACCTTTATATCAAATAGCAAAGTTTCAAAATGCATCTGCTGAAATACCATCAATGATTACAATGCGATCATTGCCCTCTTGTGGAATTCAAATATAGACATACAATACATTGCAGACAACTTTACTGCAGTTGCAAGATATGTCTTAGCCTAGCTCACCAAAGCTGAGAAGACAGAGCCTTTTGGTATAAAAATGCTTTAACATAGAGAATGTGGTTGCTAAGAAGCTGCAGACAGTTTAACAGGTACACCCTAGAAGGGAAATCTGAAAAAAAATGTCTGGCTAAACCTTGGTGCAGCTTCAACATGCAAAAGGGTACTAAAGTCCTACCAAGAGATAGACACAATAGCCACAAATTATCACAACAACCAGGACATTTAAAAAGAAAAATAATTGACACACACTAACCATACAGAAGTACTGCTCTGGAGAACATGTGCCTGTACGACATAGGCCAAAACTACTCCTACAAAACAATGTTATGCCAGATGAGACAACTGCCAAATATTCAGTCTCAACTTGTGAACGAATCCTAGTAGAACCTACCAAGCCAAGCCTAATTAATCATATACAATTATCATTTAAATTTCCACAACATAGAGAACTTCATTACATGGCCCTACCACAACTTTTCAAACTTTGGAGAAATGCAGAAGCATTATTTGGTGACCTTACCTCATTTGAAGCTGCATTCAAGGCAAGTGAAAGCAGTATAATAAATGTCAATTTTAAACAATAAAAACAAATGTTGGACAATGAACGCCAACAAGAGGAAGAAATTGAAACACTACTAGATAAAGACACTCCTGAGGGCAGTCAACCTTCTCTTACAGCAAGCCAAGAACCACTTGTTTGGAGAACCACTCATTCTAAATAAAACAGAAATAGCTATGAATGAGGTTGAAAACACCATGTATCAATCTAAAGAATCTGAAGAAGACTTGTCAGTGCTCAAATTACAGCTAAATGATGAACAACTCACCATTTACCTAGAAGTCACTGAAGAAATTGAACATGGACTTAACATGAAACTAAAACCTGCAGCTTTACACATTATACTCGAGTATGTAAGTGGGGAAGCTAGTTCTGGTAAAACCTTCCCAATTAAAAATATCAGGACATTTCTACAAGACTTAACAAGCAACAACCTTTGAGCTGTTGTAACAGCCCCACAGGTATAGCTACCTACAACACAAGAGGTGTACTTTTACACTGACTACTTCTCCTCCCAGTGGAACAACAAAACGAATTAGAATTCTACTAATTATCATCAGAAGCTTCTCCTGAAGGATGCAGAATTCTGCAAAAAATGAAAGTACTCCTGGTAGATGAAGTAAGTATGGTTTCCAACTGGGTGCCCCAGAGTATCACAAATCCTGCTGTATATCAATGCTGTTGTTACCTCTGAAATGTGTTTTGTTATGCATCCGTACTGTTGTGTACCTCTGTAAAGCGCTCTGTTATGTATCTGTATTGTTTTATACTGATGTAAATCACTCTGTTGCTTCTTGAAGCCAGGTTCATGCTCAATAAATACCATAGTAATAATTCTGATAAAAAACCTCATGCTGACTTTAATTCATGTCAGAATGCAATAAGTCCTAAAAACCAACTACAAAGAACTGTTTGGAGGAAAACACATTATTGTTTTTGGAGACCTCCTATGTTTAACACCAGTAAAAATTTAACTAATTTTGATAACATTAGGACAAAAGCAATGCCGTAATACACCCTGCAGCATACTGAATCTAAATCTCTAAAATATTATCACTAGAGAACTGACTCAAAACATGTCAGTCTGCAGATATAACCTATGCTAACATTTTAAAAAGCATTAGAACTGATCTGCTTACTAAAGATGCAAAATCCATCTAAAAAAACTAGAGTAATCCATGAGCTATATGGACAAAAGACATCTGTCCCTGATGTCATGTAACACTTAACTAAAAAAATGCAAAATGCATGTGCTTAATGCCAACGCTTGCGAGCTGTAGCCATTTCAACGATGCAATGTTCAAAAAAGAAATGCAACCCATAGTGTAAATCAGCTCCACAGACAAACTAGAAGTGCACGGCATGACACTCCCTATGTGTCAACAAGCAACATCATGACTAAATAGCTTCTGAAAATGTATCTGTAACACAGATGGATTAGAATATCTATTAACTCTGCATCTAAACTGCAGAGTAATTCTAAAACATAACCTTTATGTAGAGCCAGGTTTAATCAATGGAACAAATGGTACAGTTGTGGGCTTCCAAACATATCCACATGACAACAACATTTAGATTGTCAACATCCGCTTTGACAAACTTTGACAAACTTGCAGAAGTTAAAAGAATAGGCCGCAAAATAGCATGTTCCTTCTTTCAAAGACATGTTTGTATGCAGAGAACAATTCTCTCTATCTCTTGCATATGCTTGCACTTTTCACAATTCGCAAGGTCAAACTCTAGACCATGCACTGATTGACATTGGCAGGACAGTCTTCAAACAAGGTAGGAGTTAGGTTCCGCTTTCACATCTCCACACACTCAATGGTCTATTCCCAGTACACTTTGATGCAAACAAAGTCAATGCCGACATTCCTTGCATAGAAGACTACAGGCTATGTTCACTATACACCGACATCTAGATATGCACCTTGTACATCAAAAACAAAACCTTTAAAAAGAAAACTAATAGAAACAGAAGCTGTACCGGATCTCCCTGCAATACCAATAAAAAACAAAGAACAACTGCTGCTCCATCAAATAATATAAGCACAAAACTCTCTAGTCCAATAACAACTGCACGTCCATCAAAAGACAATGAGACAAATGTCTCTTGTCAAACAAGAATTGCAGGTCCATCAAAGGATACAGAAGCACAACTCTCTGGTGTATTTAAATTCATCGACAGAACTGGAGTAACTTGCTATGCAAATGTCACAATCAATCTGTTGTTCCAATTGTCACCAATTGTTCACAATTTTTACTTACATGGCTCAAACCAGTTATGTTTGCAAATGCTCATCCTTCATACAAATGCCACAAATAATCCTGGCAGTACCTACAGTGTCTCAATTATAGGGCAATAATTGGACTATTGTGCATGAATGGTAAAATTCATCATAAAGGTCCACAAGAATTCCTAATGTATTTACTACAAGTACTAGAAACCAAAATCATCCCTATAAATTAAATCTTCCTGATTTAATTCACATGGAAACATACATGTACTTTCTGCAACCATGTTTCACAAGAGCACATCCCTAGTGAACAATTTGTGTATGTAGCCATACCAAATTCTGAATGCATTCCACTTCACCAGCTTCTGCAGAATGCAAATGATAGCATATTATGCTCTTTTTGCAATTCAGACAATCGCGCCAGCATACAAATAACTCACATGTCCAATATGTCATGCTAATGCTTCTAAGGCACAATACAGATGGTACCAAACATAGCTGTAAACCTACAGGCTTTACACATGGCCAAGTATCTCATGGCAAGAAAACCTTCACAACAGTAGGCATCATCTACCACACCGGTGCCACAACCACTTCAGTCAATTACACTGCGTATGTCATAAAAGAAGTGGTTGTTTTGAATGTAACAACACTTCTGTTACTCCAAAACATTGGTTACCAGCAAATCTAACAAATGCCTACTTAATATTCCTGCAACCCAAATTTACTCACTAAAATATTATATAAAACTCAGTTAGGATACGCCAATGAGTATCTACCTACTTTAAACATACCCTTCATTAAAATACACTTCATACATGGCATCACAATTAAACATACATACTTCATCCAAAGTACTACAACAGTACTTGTAAAAGCCAATAGAGTTCGAATATGCCAATGGATATCTATCTACTTTAACCATTCCCTTCATTACAATACACTTCAAACATGCTATCACACTTATACTTACACTTACATAATATATGCATAATACCAAACATATGTACTCTGTATCAAGAATGTACTTTAAAACCATGTAAATGAAACAAACTCTATCTAAATACAGTAGTGTTTTTGAATCCACCATGGATTCTGTTTCCCAATGACCCAATTATTACTTCATGCTAATGCAACAAGAGTGTACCACGCACACATGTTATACCAAATATAATACATAGAATGTACTATTTATAAGGGTAAAATAAGTAAATCTATGTACAACTGTATGGAATTAAATGTTTTAAAGTATGTTGTTTAACATTTTTTTTCCACATAGGAACAACCACAGATTCCAGCCGTCTTACCATATTCAAGTAACTATTCACACACAGTATCAATTACTCTTGGCATATTACTGTAGCCATAATTACCCAGGACAAAGTATTATATGTTTCACCACAATCTATATATCTACATTACAGCCTTCTTATAATATTCAAGAAAGCATCCATCCCCACTATCAAGATACTACTGTAGCCAAAATCACTAGGACAAAATATTAGGACAAAATATTATAACCATAAGCAGTGTCCAAAATTGTGGTAGGATTTTAAATACCATATACACTTCAATAATATCCTTCCACCATATTACAAATACTGTATACTCCCCAAGAGTAGCTTTAATTACTATACACATATTACTGTGGCCATGGCCGTGGTCGGTGTCTAGATTGATACTCCCATTACACTATCTATAATTAATATACACATATCACTATGGCTGTGGCCAGTTACCAGTTCATACTCTCCATAGAGTGCCTATAAATATTATACACATATGCCCCCAAGAATCTGGAATGTCCATGTCCGCAGACAAATGTTCAGGTCCGGAATATAGCTGCGGACAGTAAAATTGACTGCCAACTCAGCGACACCTATAAAAACGACTCGATCTAGTTTCCACTCCTCCACTCTTCCCAGACACTCTTTCAGCCACAAAATAACCCCAAATGTATTGTCCAGAGTTTTTTCTCACTGCGCTGTCATTGGACTACGGCCGTGGTCCGCAGATCCAAAATGGCAACCGTTTAAAAAAATATGATGCAGCTCACATTTTTCAACATCCAATCAGCATGCCTGTTAGATGTCTGCAAATGTCACGTGGCTCACAGATTGTTCCAGAGGTGTCCACGGACACCAAATCAGGAAATGAGTCAGTGGACCGGATGCAGATAAAATAATTCTTTTTACCTACTTTTTGGCAATTGTTTAAAAAGCTGCTTGGTGGATTTACACCAAATTTGGAAAGGCAGGCTTTCGGGACCAAGCTGACAATTCTGGCACAAGTTTTGTGCAAATCCGTCCAGTGGTTTGTGCCGCAGGCATGAGCAAAATTTTGCTTCCATTATGTCTATGAGGATTTCAAACGTTTTGGGACTCCCCTGATAACTTTGCCCCCTCGACGAAACCGCACCAAACTTTGCAAAATGATTCCGAGGGTGCCCATATTCATTTTTTGCAAAGTTTGGTGAGGATTCATTGAATGGTGCAAAAGTTATAAGCTCACAAGTTGGGTTGGCTTGCTGGATGGGGAATGATGCAATAAGAGCGTACTGATCTATCTCAATGCCGTATGGTTTAATGGGCAGAACCTGGTAGGTGGCACAGGAAAAGTTGACAAATGCTGGACAATCAAGTGTCTGACCACTCAGTTCTAGTAGCTCATTATTCCTACACTGGTAGGAAGCTAACTAAGAGCCTAACAACCCCAAAGAAGTTGATGTTACCATATGCTTCAACTGCTATCGCCTGACCCTCTCTGGTTGCTATGATTGAACACACTGCTGGACAAAAACTCCTTTTAAGAGTGGTGGGTGGGAAAAGCAGCACCCTTGCAGTGTACCTCTGCGTACAGTCCTTGGAGGAAGGTGATGTGCCCTTACATTCAAGCCCAACAACAGATGTTGATGCCAATGTGGCACTCTCACCACCACAAGTCCTGTTTGGCCTAGAGACCCATGTTCAGCAAGTAATGAGAGTGAAGTGGGGACTCTCTGATAGAATCGGAACACACATCTAACTTGTCCTACATCTTTTATGACAATATGTACTACCAAGTGTGACCTTAAACATCTATCAAGATAAATAGTCAGATATTCTGCATTACAATTATTATACTTGTTCCCTTGTACTTTGAGACAGACAATTCTCCCACACGCCTGGTATTCGAAAAGGCATTTTGGAAATATCTAATATAAATGCATTATGTTCCTTGTCATTTCGTATGGGTGTCGTTGCTCGACTGATAGGCATGCAAACCTTGACATCTAATCTTGTCTACTGCACAAATTGTGTGATCCTGTGCATATCTCATTATAACAATTAGCCACCAATTGTAAATATGTGTTATTTCAATAGGCGCAAAGCAGTCTACATCTCAAGGAGCCACCCCATCACATCGCGGTTGTTGTGTTCTGGTCTCAATGGGACCCTGCGGACATCCCATAAAATTACCCAGCACCATGTAATTCTACGTACAGCATCCTGTCACCCCATGGATATACGTTCAAGCAAACTAAAATATCTTAAAATCATACAATAAACGCGGTCAGATAGCACAGCGAGTAGAGGGCTTGCTTTCACTGTACAACGTCCTTTCATCCCAGTATATTTCAAAGCCTGGTATTTAAACGTGCGCATTATACCATAAGGGTTTGGCTGGGTAGTTAATAGGTAAAAATAGGCGGAGGAAGAGGGGGTTGGGAGGACCTCCCCCAAAATGTTTAAAATTAGATAAACATTTTTGCTATAATGTAAACATTGAAATATACGGCGATGACAGAAATAGAATAGCTTTAACATCTGTGCAGAGCCTGCCAATGCAGGTTCATATCCCAGCACGGCCAAAACTCAACCTTTTATCCTTCCGAGGTTGATAAATGAGTACCACACACCATGGGTAATAATAAGCAGTGCTCGGATGCCTGAGGGTTCTTTGCGCTATATAAATGTTTGTTATTATTATTATTATTATTATAACAGTAAATGCCCATATACACACACTCAAAAGGAGACGAAACAAACCCTGTGCACTTTCTTCCCCTTAAGTGCCAAGGGCGAGTATGCTCGTCATTTTTTGCATAGATTTGCGTAATAGCCTGGCAGTTAAGTGCTAAGGAACAAGTGCATCTGATTATATATAGACAAGAAGACAGCCGGCCTCGTGGTTTAGGCCTCTTGCAACATGATCACAAAAACATAATTACAGGAAGACAATGAAATACTGCAGTTTTTTTTTGTTTTACTTCTAATGGCTATTTATTTTAATTTTTGTATTGAAGTGTAGTTAGTTACACACACCTTTAACATTACAAATCACAAAGAAAGAAAAACACATCATTACTAATATTGTAAGCTGTCAGTTCATAGCTAGTTCAGTGCACTGAGAATTAAAGCCAGCGGGTTCTAGGTTCGGTATTGCATGATGTGTTCATATTATGCCGTTGTACCTGTTTACCTAAAGCTGCTATGTTAACCCCTTAAGTGCTAAGTACGATTATGCTCGTCTTTTTTGCATAGGCTTGCATTATAGTATGGCACGTGACCAAGGCATGCATAAACACGACATACTGTGTTTGTTTTTTCTAGGCATTAGGAACACGTGGAGCCCATAGCTAAGGACAATGGTGTTAAAAAAAACGTGTGTTGGTTCTGCTTCTGTGATGTGTTGTTCTTTTGCTTATTTAAAAAACAAGCACATGTTAAGGTGGCAATGCATGATATCATGTACTTCAAGTGTCCGCGTTGTGAACCGCGTGTGTTACTTGTCTTTTATTAATTGCTATTAAAAAAAAAAGAATAGTAGAACAAGCGTCGTGCCTGCTGTTTATTTCAATGTGCAATCACGTGAGTTTAAATACGAGCAGTCTGTCGGCATACATTTGTTTTGCTGCCCTGCACACATCACCACACCAGAAGAAGCTCTCATCCTCTCTTATCCCTCCGAAGCCACAGTGGTCTGCATATACCCTGATTGGCTCGGCATAGCCGATAACATGCCACTCTTATCTGCTTGCAACCCAGGATGAAACGAAGATAATATTCGGTCAATGGTCGTTTCCGCAGACTGCAGATAATTAAATATCGGCCTATTGTATTGATCTAATTCCTTCAGAGAGATACGTCACTTGCAGGTCTAAGATTTGACTATAGGTGGAGTTTCTCCCCAGCCTTTCATTCTTTCAAGGGTGATCCACTACTTTTGGAAATATTTTGTTATGGCATTTGAACAGATAGTAAATAATAGCAGGTGTGTATATAGCGGTTATAGAAAATGCTGTACCAGAAGGTAGTATTCGTACACACATGCAGGGAATTCATTTTGTCGCTGCGTTGGGCCAGACTATATTTGCACTTCCGGAGTGCAGGCTGGACCTTTATTAAAGTGAGTGCTTCGATACCCTGGATCCTAGAGGACGTGTTGTGTGCTACTTTAAATATGACGTATCTAGTATCTAATGTGAGTACCTGGATATTATGGCAATAGATAGCATCGTGTTTGTGCGTGTTCGTGTTGTGCGTGGTGCGTGTGTATAGGTGGTATTTGATGGCTACAGCTGACGACTGATGAGAATGTCTAGAATTACAAGTGTATGCCTAACACGGCCTGCCCACGGTGGGAATGGGTGGCACGATACTTCCTGTTGTATGCTGTGAGCTTCTGTAAAATGTCAATGCATGGTAGCTCACAAATGTTCACTGTACACACGCCTTTTGGATTTGTTAATGCTTCTACAATCTTTATATACAATGTCCCTGCTGTACTGCACAGCTCACAAACTTCGGATACTGGGGAAGATATTTGGAAATGTTTTAATTTGATAAAGTTCTTGTACAATGAGCTGGGACAGGTGCTGAGGAGAAGGATAGGGGTTGGCGGATAGGGGAATGCATGGGTTTTTCTAATGAGATTTCTTGTTCTGTATTACTACGTTTAAAAAAAAAACATGTATGGGATATTTTCAGAATGAGTACAAAAATCCTATTGTTGTTCATATATACCTGTCAAACATTTCTCATGGAAAAATGATTCTTGGAAGACATTTTTTTGTATCACCTGATATGATTTTTTAATGTTATTATTATTACTTGTGTATAGTCAAAAAAGAATAATTGACTTTTACAAGAAGAAAAGAGGAGAAAACGCGTGGTGTCAAATGGTATACATGGGATATACAAGGTCAGCTCTGATTGTGAAATGCCGATGTTGAAAGGATCTTCACTTGCTTGTTGGATACAGAAGCTGGTGTTTCCCTCGAGTTTCTTCGTGGAACAATTTAAAACAAGTTCTGATTTTACTAATTTGCTAAGATTTGATTGGAGTTGATCTTTGTAAAAGATATGATTTTTTTTTTTTTTTTTTTAGCAAAGACGCATGTAATGTCATTGGTCTGGAGAACCATAGAACTTCAAAGACCTGTAAGCCTTGCACCTCGTGAAAACTATGAAATTAATCATATTTTCTGAGTCAAGTACCTGCACACATTAGGAACCAAAACATAAACGGCTGCTCTTAAGGTCAAGCATCCTCTTCAGAAACATTAAAAACTAAAAAAATATTGCAGTACCAATTCCCTGCCTGTCGTCATTGTAGAGTGTTTCTGACTTGCCTCAGGACTGCTAATATGCCTGCTTATGTCCTGCTTTTTGTGGCTCTACCATTGGTATTTAGGTGTGTTTATTTATAACGGGATTTTGTGGGGTCATATGAAAAGAAAATGACCTCAGAGGGAGAGCTTTAGGGGACAGACTGATGTTTGTGTGTGACGAGGCTGGAACATGGATGCAGGTGGGGAAAACAACAATGCAGCAACTCTCTGGCTACTCACCTGAAGCTTTACCAAGGAGCCCTGTACAAAGGTCATATTGGAGCATGGAACAGTCGGATAGATCTGAGATTTACAAACTTTTACAAAGTTATGATAGAGTAGTAAATACAATAAATTATCTTGTTGTGAGTGAGGAGTTGTAAGCAGCAAATACAGACTTTGCATTTTATTTAAATATAGACTTTACTGAATGGACGTATTCTGTTCTGCCCAGCATGGTTTCTGGGGTGTATGAGATGGTTGGCCGACCCACTGGATGATGGGGGGTAGCTTACTCTATCTAAACTGAAAGATAAATCGGACCTGGAAAGGGATTGTATGCTCAAATACTGGACACTAAAAATAGTGCTCGGTGATGCCAATACTATTACTGAAAAAGAGTTGGGAGATACAACTAGAGATCTCACGAAACAGAACATTCTGGCTTCCTTGGTTTATAATTCTTGTTAGGGGCAAGGAAGGGGAATTCAACACTAACAGAGAGATGGTCCCAAAATCCTACCACGGGAATGGAAGAAGCAAAATGGGAGAGGATTTGCTGTAATGTTCCACTTGTAAAGAGGATAGCAACCCAAAACCCGAATGATACAAATAATCCAAAAGATCAAAAAATCACTCCACCTCTTTGCAAAGCAAAACAAGGTTTATTACATGCAAAAAGGGTCTCAGACCTAGGTGGCATGAAGCTCATCACACCCCAAGAAGTTACAGGTTAAGTAGCAGAAAAATGCAATATCACATACATAGGTTACAATGATACCCTGGCACTCTCATTGGCTAACACCTATATAACATGCTAATACCCCCCTATAATCCCTGCACCAATTGCCACACCTTATCTAAACCCATTCCCCTAGACACGTGGCCCACTACATCGTCACTATTAAATTCCGCTACAGGATGGGCTATTAAACATAGTGACACATTAATAAATCGTGACCGTACCATGATGTGAACCGCTCCGATCCAGACACGTTCAAAGTAGACTAGTTAGGCCAACTCTGCTTTAATAAGACAATAGGCCTTCTCATTATACCAGATGCTGTGGTGTACACAAATCCCCCCTGATCTTGTACTAAATGTGCTGGTATCACCTCTGCTTCTGATATCCCAAATCACAGAATGTTCCAGGCATGGCTCCCCCGGATCACCCTCAAACCCCATGCGCCAGGTAATGGCATGACCGGGGCACTGCTCCTGAGCGTGAATTTCAGGGATGCATTTGCTTTTGGAGATGTGTATGGTTGGAATTCAAAAGGGATGACAACTCCTTGGATGAGGGAAGAAGTGCTCTAAATCTTTGCCTGGCCGGTAAGCATCACAGAACCGTATGCCCTATTCTCATGAATCTGTCCTTTCAAAGGGCACATGCCCTGCAACTGGATACAATTAGCATTTATCTCTGCACCGCAGGTGCATCTGACCTCAGCTACTCTCCTGGGGAATGGAAAAGAGTTTTTTTTTTGGGACTGAGTTAAAACGGAGCCACAGCTCCACATCGGTACCTCCATTCTTTTCGGCTCATTGTGTACTAGGCCTTAACATTGAATATGGTGACACTCCTGCCATGTTAACAAGCTGACCTTTCTTCTATCACAGTAACTTTCTAACTCCATATTTCACCTGTTTCTGTTCTTTACACATACCTCACTAAAAAACATAAATTCAGGTACAACAACTTAACAAAGGGTCTATACCATTACCCGATCTATAACCTCGGCAACTGCAACAATAACATGTTTGTTGCTTCTTCTGTGTTGCTATATGTGGGTAACTAATGTGTGTAACTAATTACAAGTGACAAGTGTGCCTTTTGCTGCTCACATGACGATACGTGCTAATAGGTTTTTCTCACCCTGAACCTTTTTGCCTGGCTGGGATGCTCCACATGAATCCCAACATTCCCCCCTTTAGTTAATACTCCATAACTAATACTGCTGCCCTTTTTCTTCTATGGTCAACATCTTTTTATTTTTTTATTTAAGTATTTATATCTTGACATGCACGCATTTTAAATTATACAATCACAATAAATATACTTAAAACAGAATACAACGTATTTAGAAATACATTGTTACCACACAAACATCACAGAAATATATATAAATAACAATACAATTCAAATCATATCACATCTATACAGGTATAATAAAATGAAACTAGGAGAAAAAAAGAACTATAAACTAAACTGTCTCAGTAACTATTTTCATACATAATATGCCACAGCAGTAATTACCAATGACTCTGCCCCATAGGTTTCAGGCCAAATTGATGGGAGCCAAGACTCGAAACATTTTCATACAGTCTGCTATATTCTTCAGTCAGTGATGGACATTCCAACACAATATGTCTCACAGTTTCAATGATATGCCTACCGAGACTCTTTAATGACCACAAAAAGGGCTTTTATTACACCATGTGAAGCACTACTTACCAGGTCTGCACCACTAACCAAGTACAGACCAAATTGACATGTGTGATCGCACATCGTCACCACAATTTTGAAATAAGAAAACTGATAAACACATATTGGCCTCTGATCAAATTGAATTTACTTGATGAGCCACCTCCCCAGTTTGCATTCAAACGCAACAAAAATGTAAGTGAATACCTTGTTCATTCTCAATTTAAAAAGGAAATCCCCAAAACACACCTTTGGAATGAATGACCAGTCAACAGACATTTCCCCTGTGGTAATTGTGTCGTGTGCAAATTCACCAAGAAAATTCAAACTTTTCAATTTGGAGACAAACAATGGTAAATATGCAGTCTTACCTACTGCAAAACTTCCCAAGTTGTGTATTGCATTGAATGCCCCTGTGGTTCAAGATGTGTGGGACAAACCATGCGATCTGTCCACATTTATATATCGGAACATCGATCAAAGATCCAATGTAAAAACTCTTTGGCAGTGGCACAACTAGTCTCCCACTACATTAAATATCAACACACTCCAGATGATTTACCATGGTGTTTCAGGGAAGTTGTCAAAGGCATGCCAAGTGGCCAACAGAGTTTACTTAGCAAGGAAGCCCTTTGGATCCACATACTAAACACACACGCTAATGGTTTAAATGAACAGTTTCTGCCTATTACATAATTGCTGAGAGATTTATAACCAATTCTTTGTCAGCTGAATCCAACTGATTGTTTCTTGAATTTCTGTTCTGTTTCACTTTATTGTAACCTTGTATGTGTGCAATTTTGCTGCATTGATCCTATTTCCCTTGAGGGTGAGTACCTTCTGGGGCGGCACAACATTTGAACTTCATTCAGTGTGATAGTTTGTTAATGCACGGGTGTATTGCACCAGTTACATATTCTAATTGGTGCACATATATTTGTGATCTATTGGAAGAGTAGCGTTTTATTGTGAATAATAATTTACTAGGAAGGCAGCACTTCCAACAATAAAACAGGATGCACTCTCGCTGCAACCTTGCAGATACGAAAGGTCACATATTGGCTTTCAAACTTGCACTACAGCCTATTGCTGTATGGGGGTTTCCGCTGTCCCCGAACAATTAGTTACCATGGTAACCTTTTTACTCATGCTGATGTCATTATGCTTCCATGCAGTCATGTGGATAGTTTTTGTTCTCTACATCACCATGACTACAGTAACAGTGTCTCTTTCCAGTCTCCATGGTGTGTGCCAACTAGCGTGTCAAATAGAGCACCATCGACTGATCCCTTTCTGAATTAAAAAACCATCCAACAGATAATTTGATTTGCCGGCTAATTCACGTGTCTTTCTTAGAATTCATAGGTACACAGCTTACTAGAATGCCTGCCCTGGCCTTTTGTTTTTGTTTTCCAGCCGCAAGTAGGAACGGTTGTCATGACAACACCTACTATGTCATTCAGCATTCAACATTCATAGTGATTTTTCACATTGAATAACAATTTACATTGATGGTGATTTAGAAACAGGAACATCATAATATCAGCACTTATTTACCTCTTTGTTGCAAAGCAAAGTTACTTTAGCTTGGTCTGTGTTTTCTGAATGACTTTTAATTCAATTTTTTTTCCAGCATTCACACAAATTTATTGTAAAGGAAATGTGTTTGCACATGTGCTTTAACATAAAAAGCTTGAAAGCTTGAACATTGGAATTTCTACAGTCCATCATCTTGGTTCTCCCACTATTTTTGCAGTAGATTCCTTCACAAATAGTAAGCCAATTTGGCTGTTCTTGTTTTTATTCAATTGTCCCCCATTATAGGGTTTTATCAACTTCATGCTTTTGTCGAATCAATCACAACAATGTTTGTGCTGTTTCTGTTCCCAGAGCTTGAAGCTATTCCAGCCTTGTTGAAATACTTTTTAGTCTTCCATTATATCTTCAAGGGTTTGCTTCATCTTCTTCTCTGGCATGGTAAGAATATTTAGGCCTACCAGCCTAAGAGTACATTTGCGTGATCAGCTTGCCAATTAGGCTATCCAATTTATTCAAATTTCTTTTCACATTTCAGGGTCTTTAATTCAGTCCTGAGGTAGGCGATTTATATTTGATTATACTGCAGAAATGTTGTATTAAAGTACCTTCATTCCACATTTACAGTTTCAATGACATTCGTCCATGATTAATTACTACACATCGATATTTAGAAGAGGATTTACGTTATCATTGCAAATTCCGAAAAGCTCAAACTACAAAATACCTAAGTCCACTTTACTGCATTTTGTAATTCAAGCTTTTCGGAAATAGAGTAATTGTCCCCCACTTTCTCTTCCATGTATGCAGTGACACCCCTGTATACCGAACTAGAGGAGTGGGGGACACCACCACAACCCCTGCTCACCAAGTTCGGTATTTTCGGGTCCAATCTTTTTTACCTATGCCGAATGTGACCAACACTTGCATTCAACATTCAAAGCCATAGAAGACCCAATACGGACCATGATCTTTTTACAATAATGTTTGGTCAACTTCAATGGGCAATAAAATATATAATGTTTATCATGGCTGATATTATTGTCCATTTTTTATTTCTGATTTTTGACCGATGTGAATATTCAATATCATATTACAATGATCTTGAAAGCCTTGCACATTAATAAGTCAACAACTCCAATCACTGTACATTAATGATAAATAACCTAATACTACTGATCACATTCAGACAAGTGTGTCTTGTGTTAATTTATTTCATTCTATTTCTGTTTTATTTTCTATTGACTTTATATCTTTCCCACAATTGGTATTCTGGCAATGGGCCACCACTAATTTGGTCTTCTTGATTTTCTTTTTTTCGCTTTTCCCCGTTTTGCAATTAATAATGTTTTCAGGTTACTTAAACCTATTGTGGTTCATTACTGTAAATATATTTATGTTTTGCGATAAATGAATTGTTCAAACTTGTTTTGTAAATAAGTTTGTTTAGTCAATTTCTTTTTTCCGCTTGTGTTATGAAGATGATTATACATGTGATTCTCAATTGCACTTAATGGAAAAAACATATATTATTGAATTTTGTTTTTATTCTAGTGGACTTTTTTATGTTATGCCGACAAAGACAACAGAGACTGGCTGCTCGTGGGATACCCTTCCAAGCTCAAGTATACTCCAACACAGGAAGAATATTGAAGCAGTAAATCAGAGAAGGAGCACTACCTTGCATATTGCATAGATCTCAGATAGATTGTGGGCAATCCCACCCATGTGTCTTATCTCTCAATTTATTAAAAAAATGAGGAGGTTTCACAGGCAAAAGGCAGCGCCAATCCTATGTCCTCAAGGTCAATGTTCACAGTGGCTAAGAAGTTCCTATATGCAATGTTACTGGAGCATGTTAAACACTGAGGCCCAATTGTGATGAATAAGAACTAGCATCCAGAAGATTTTTTTATCAACAGTTTACACCTAATTCCAGCCTCAATGCCTCCATGGGACAAACAGCAGGCAATCCTAATAAGGAGTGCAATATCTTTCAACTTTCTCAAGCCAACTTACATAACATGCAGGGAGTACTTTTAGCCCATATAAGATCCCAGGTATAATACATTTACGATAGACCTCAAGCATACCTTTGATAGAATAACCCCCCACTTATAGATGGCACACTTTATTGCCTACCCTGTCCGGATAAACCTAGGCAGTAACATCTCCAAATAAAAAGCTAGAGAGGGGGAATTCCTCAACGGAAAGCACAAGTAATTATAGGTATTCACAGCCTCAAGGTGCGCACTGCCTATATGCCAAAGATATAGTAGTGTACTAATCGGTTTATAGTGATAATACCAAATACAAAAATCTCGAAAACAAAAATCTCGAAAAAAAAGGCCGAAAAAAAAAATATCGAATATTTTTTATGACGTTTTTTTTCAAAATGGGGGGGTTCCCCTCCTACCCCCCTTTTTTTCTATTTTTTTTTATTTTAACCCTTTTTTTTACTTACCTGACCCCAAAAACACATAAATAAATAAATAAATAATTTGATATTTTTTTTTTTTCGAGATTTTGTTTTCGAGATTTTTGTCATTCGGTATTATTTTTTCGGCCTTTTGACTGACCACCGTACTAATCACCCTTCTTCAAATTACCATGACTTTATTTTTACTGAAGTTCATTTTTAACTTGTTAGATATTGCATACAAAGCATCCAATGAGATCTGCAATCCTCTGGTCTTTTGATTGAGCAAAACTATACCTTCGGACTACGAAGGCCAAGTAATGCTCTTGCTGCTGAATTTAGGAGGAACATTATGGGCGGTCTGTAATGCCTTGTCCATATCAGCAACATATAAATTGAAGCAGAGGGGTGCTATCACCCAGCCTTGTTTTGGTCCAATGTTAGTAAATGTGTGGATAGAACTATGATCACCTTAACCCAAAGTAGGCCCACCTCTAAAGAAGCAAGTGCACATTTGTCCATAAAACAAGTTTACAAGTTTATTGTACAAATGGACAGGAGGAGCTAGATGACGCCACAGAGTCAAACTAAGCGGAATCTCAAGTAACCACACAAGTGTACACATTCTATACATTTTGCAACAGTTAAAACACTTCCACATATGTTATTACAAATCATCCCCCCACAACTGATTGTTCAAGCCTATACAAAGAAATTTAATCTCATTTAATTCCCATGCACTCATTGGACACATTTATTTAACTACCATCCCCTTTTAACATATCTTTGCATCAGCTGATATTTACAGCGCACCCCTTTTTGGGATCTTTCTGTGTTAGGTCAAGATGTCGTTGCATGGTTAGACATTCACACAACAAACATAATTAATTGCAAGTTCCACCTGCCCGGAACCTCTAATCCTGAAAGTGATGCACATGATTTTTGCAAAAACACATCGACGATATGAGGAGGGGAAGGAATAAACACATTCCCTTTGAACTGGAAATAAATATCTTATCTTCCCAGAATAGCTTGCTTCCTAATTTCTACTAATCTATACGAATACCAATTCTGCAAGCATGTCCTCTGTGTACATACTGAGAACCTGATCGAAACTCATAAACCATCTGTCCATTCTGCCCTTAAGTGTCCCTTTGCACCGGGTTTATTGAAAGGCTCCCATGTACTTAAAAAGATTGCATCTTCGCTGCACAATAGTACCAAGTTCTAAAAACCAGAGCCTGGCTGTAGCTATGCATCTATTATTATCACGGCTGCCCGCTCTCCTTCACCAGCTATGAACTTGCTAAACCAGTTTTCCCAGCCATGCAGAGTTCATCTCGCCAACCCAAATTTCTGGGCATGCACATTCCTTAGCAATGACAGGACTTGTGGCATACACATTTGCATATTCACCATGCACCCCAACTGTGCCAAATAATGTCCCTAAAAAAAATGTATGTATATTACAATCTCCTTGAGTAATGGAATCAGTACTCACCATGCCTGTCTTCTGAGTTGATGAAGATCCAAAAGATGCACTGCTATTGTAGCCGTGTAATCAGAATACCACCCTCAAGGTATCCAGGCCAAGTAAAATGGGCTCTGTGCGCCTCATGGGCAGTATCTTCGGGAAACCCTCATGGGGAATAAAACCCGACAAGTAGAAGATCTACGTAGCTGCAGTAGTCCAACAAGGGTTGGCGTAGAAGTGACCGGCCGAAGGTAGATCAGAGGATAATGTTGCTGAATGGAACAACAAGCGGAGTATCAGGAATCTGTGAAGTTCACAAGAGGAGATCCAGTGGCTGCAGGATCCAGGAGCAGCTCGCAGGAATGATACCAATTGGAGATAGGAGCGGGGTGGAGAAGCGCTTACAGGAAGGGAACAAACGCTGTAGCTCCACGACAGAAGAACTCACAGAACAAATAAACCAACAAAAACCAACAAAAAAATGACTCTTTTCAGAGCCACCTTTTACAGTTCAAAAATATAAATACCAAAAAAAGGTGCAGGCCTCCTCGAAGTCTGCGGAGAGCGCGGGAGTCTGCGAACATCTTAGTACTGTAGGTGGTGGCACCATGAAAAACATATTTTCCAGGAGAAAGTTGTGGCTCTGAAAAAAGCCTTTTTGTGTTTTTTGTTGTTTTTGGAAGGTTTAAAACGGCCAACAAATACTGCAAAAATGCTTGCTATAGTTGCAGAAAGAACTGCAAAGCATTTTGGATATTTTGTGAAAAAAGCTTATTGCCAGCATTAGTAAGATGGACTCCATCTCTGCAAAAAATTGCTACAAAAAGTAATGTTTTCATTGTGGAAGGAGGACATGCCAACATCTCTCAGAAATGCACAAACAGCCCTGTTGACTTTGCACCTTGCTTTCTCCATTTGCAGACCAAATGAAGAAGACCGCAGCCACATCTGTCTCTGGGTAATGCAAGAAAAAATTACTCAGGAGTTTAGAAACATGTCCATGACTTTTCCAAGTGCCTCCTTCATCGCAAACTGCAGTGAGATTTTGGTAACATGGCAAAAACTGTTCTATCCACAATGAACAATGATAATGGTGCTTCACCAAAGTGGCACAAAGAGGAACCAAGTTCACCTACTGCATGCCACACACTCCATACCAGTGCACATCCACATGGCGAAATCCAAGATGTACTGCCACTCCACATTACTCTGCATACCCCTGCAACCAATGTATCCATGAGTCCCCCAAAATTCACACATGCTGCTTCCTAAAAGACAGAGCCATAGCCAGCTGCACTCCTCTCAGAAAACAAACTTTCTGCCACATTCTCTCCTTGCACACCACACCTGCGGAACCTTATTGGCCAATCCCCGGGCCTCCACAGTCCCATTTCCCTGCATGCCATTCTCAAAAGACCCAGATGAGGCATGTGCCATCCGCGGACTATCCGTGGTTAATATTGAAGGGGGGGACAGAAATTTAAATCAGGGTAGAGGATTTGCTCATTAGTGGTAGCTCTGAAAAGATGCTTATTTTTTTAGGTGCTAGTAAACAAACACCTTTTTTGATTTTTTTTGGACCTTTTCTCTTTTTTCTTCCGTACATTCTTACATGAACCTCTTCAAAGCATCCCTTATATTGTAAAAGAACATGGCATTTCCAATGGTGGACAAAGAAATGCCATATGAAGTGAAAACGTTCACACTAATAGAATTACTGTGCTCATTGTGGAAAGTGAACATCCCAGCACTGTGCAAAAATGCAGACATACCTCTGTTTCCAAGACACCTTCCAGCATCTTGATGAGGACAGACTACATTGTGGTTGTTCCATACTGCTCTAGGTGGTATGTGTGAGGAGAAACCCCCCTTCGCACTGGGAAAAAGCAGCTTCAGTGCATTCATCAAGTCCTTCAGTGCACTAAGCAAACTTGGAGCACTGATGTAACCCAAATGCAGTGCTCCACAATGCACCACTAGAACATCAGGAATGCTGAAAGTGGCCATAAATTTGCAAAGACCAAGCACTCCTTACAAATTGCGGCCAGGCACACTGGACCACAAAGTCTCCACTCCTTCAAAACCAAGATTGGCAGGAATGCCTCTTCCCTCTGCATGCCTCTCCAAAACATTTACAAATGAATCTCCAAAAATCAACACCCTGACTTTCTGCATCTCTGCCATTTTCACTGCACATAGGAATGGAAAACAGTATTACCCTCTCTTTCCATGATGGACAACCTGAACAACTGATTGGCTAATCCCCACACTACCATTTTTTATACCAGGCATGCTGAGAAGCCCTGGATGTGGCACACCCTGTCCGTGGACTACCACAGTGTCCACTGCCCTCGTAGCATTGGGGCAGCCCTTCTTCCCTTTCCACTTCACTCTTTGCAGCACTCCCTCATTGGCTTCTGTTAAGCAGGCACACAACCATCCACCAATCACATCCAAGAGCTCTACATCTTACTCTGTCATCACAGTTCAACACTTTAAATGTAGTGTTGAACACTCAGAGTACAGGTCTCCTGTAATTGCAAAGCACCTGCATCAAAAAGTACTGTAAAACTCTCCAGGATTTCTGCATTCAGAGTCATCCACATCTGTATCCATCAACACAAACTACATGTATGCATATATTTTGTAGAGTACATTTGCAACACTTTTACAGACGCATAGGAACAGGGTGCCTGCCACCTACCCTGCATAACCTACTCATTTTGCATACTGTCATTTGCCCCATATCCTGATATCTAGTGGCAGTTACTTACAATGCTGTGTGGTTTTAAACTTTTCTTTTAAATCCCACTTGCATAACATTTGCAAACCACATATTTCAAATTTAGCAGCACTCTCTGTGATTCTTCTGTAAACAAATAAAAATAAAAGGACATTGGGAACATTTGCACAGCAAATTCAAGTGCCAGATCCTATGTGAAACTTCAATATATTACCACGACATGCATGCTTGCCCATGTCACCCATTCTAGTGTGCAAACTGTTATTTTCGCCTTTCCTTCTGTCACTTTTATAACCACTTCTCCCACTTACCCACCTGCTGTAAAATGCCCAGAATGCACACAGAAAAGGAAAACTGCATGTATGTTACCAAAGGATGGCAAGTACATAGATTCTTTCTAATCTGTACATCTTTCTAGGCTTCTACCTTTTTCTCACCCTACTCACCCTACTAGGACTTGCACTACTCCATTTCCAATGCAGGTAGCGCAACAACAACTCACACGCTTGAAAAAGTGCAGCCCTGTAGGGCATACTTATCACTGCACCACTGGCCCCCATACCAACGATGCTGATGCTCCCAAGTCCCCATTCCTATGCAGTGTTCTTCAATTGCACACACATACTTACCAACATTTTCCAACACCTGACTTTCCAGGCCAACATGGCCTGTAATATCCTAGTGACACTGGGAAGCTTTCTGCCAAAGAAGTGTTAGGAATGTAGTGCCAAACCTGTCTGGACCAACAGCAGTATTACAACTGTATTCGTAATCATGTGCAATGTTACTAACTCTTCCTCCCAACAAAACCTCCTGCATTGTGAAATAATGTGTTACCTGGTGCAATTATTGTGCCATTAACACACATACCCACTAACTTCATTCTTTTGCAATTACAGTGATAAACAGCCTCCTGAAACACAGAAATGTGTCTTCTGGAAGATAAAACCCACAAGAAACCTACTCTTCACATCCAACAAAGTAAGTGGAGTACTGCAGTAGTATTCTTCCTGTTACTCAGACAGTGCTGTGTTGCTGTATTGCAGCCTACAAAATTCTATGCAACCCAACAGCATTTGCTTAACTCTTACTCATTGCACTTCAGAAGGTCCACCCTTTGCATTCTCATCTGAACATCAGCATCGTAACACCCACTAGTTTTGTGAAAACATTGTAATGTCCTTACTTATTCATGCACAGTACACTGTCATGCACACTGAAGCAAACCTTTCACACATCAACACACTCAGATACCAGTACAACCTTACCAACCAGAAGTAATATCCCATTGCACAATCACACACCCCTCTATGTATGCCTATCCTGATATTCAAACTCTCATTCACAGTGCAGGCAAATACATTGCACAACATGGAAACCCACACTTTCCTTTGTTTCTCTTCTTCAAAAAAACGGTGATAAAAGATGACCGGAGTCTGTTTTTATAGATAGGTCTTGGGCGCCATATTGAAAAGCATGGCTGACTCTATTTTAAGTTAGCGGTGTTCGCAGCCAGGAAAAATCATGGCAGTTTGTTCTAAACCACTGCCACCAGCCATTTCAAGAGGGAAAGGGTAACATTTGACTGTTACATTTGTGTTTTGACTCAGGGGATGCTAGGCAGCCCCTCCAGCACTCTATAGGAAGATAGTGTGTGCTAGGTCTGTACATTTAAAAAGACTCGTAAAGTCAATTTAACTTTACATGCTCTGGGAGACAGTAGTCAGTCCCAGAGAAGGTATTTAAACCTTGGAAAGTCTGAAAGACATCCCTGTGCCACTGCCCTGGGGGTGCTGTGTGACACACAAGAAAATGATGATGCCTATGGAGTTGTTTTAAAACTCCATATCCAAAGAACACAAAAGTAAAACACACATAAAATACATGAAAGAGTCGGAAAAAAGGCTCACACTATTTCCAGGTAAAAATTTAAATCCTAGAAATCCAGCAAAGTTGCTGGGGGTCTCCAAAGGTAAGGGAAATTAGCACATTCTTGAGAATTCTCCCTAACAGTTGCCATTCATGTTCTGTTTGAAAATTGTGTCAATCAAAAACATCAGTCCCAGCCCATGAAATATTCTGTGGACATACAGAGGAGCTCATTTTGTGCTCCATCTAACGTGAACAGAATGCATAAAAGCCATGCCTAAGGCTTTTTATGCATTCTGTTTACTTCACGGCCCATTTTCATTAATTTAATTTAAGAGGTGGAACGCAACTTAGGTTTCCAACTTAGGTTTCCACCGCTCGCTTCCTCTCTGCCATACAAATACTTCAACATGTGTGCCGTACACGGCAGGTGGCGTTTGCTTCATATGCACGTTTGCTTCATATGCACGGCAGTGTGCAAAAGGGCAGTGTAGAGGCATTTCAGCCACTGTTTTACATTGCCCTTTTGCTTTCCCACGTGCAAATGAGGAATATTTGGCGGCATAGACATGTCTACCCTGACGTCTAAACGTAGCAGATCTGTACCGTCAAATATCAGGGAACTTGAAAATGCACCCCAAAGCGTTTTCAATCTGATACAAGTTGCAACCATCAGCCAGTCAGGTATTTGAAGTTCGGAAGTAATGTGATCATGGCGGTGCAGCTGAAACGGTGTTTGAGCTGCAGTTTTTTGGACATGCTGTCTTCAGATGCATGAAATAGCTAGTAAGCTCCAGCAAGACACTTTTGATGTGATCAAAATGCAACATTACAAGTGTTAGTACTACCTGGACGGAGGGGACCAAAAAGTGAAACATGTGCTCTATTTAATACGTTCAATACGTTCAATAAACAATTGCAACTGTAGAATTTGCAATTCATTATTATTCAATATTCTATGTTTTTTCCACCTTTACCCCGTGGGGCCATGGTGGTGGCCAAATCTCAGTACGCTAAGACACATAGGGGGCTCCCTATATCAATATCCTTGTTTTTGTTCAGACACAAAGTCATTTACCAGCCAGCTCCTAAAGAAAAATAGACAGCTTTTTAAAAGTATGAACAGAAAAGTTGGAGTTGGACCATATTTTAAAGGTTCTATGTGATATGTCGCTGTGAAAAAGTCAGCAGGTAGGCAACTTTTTTTTCCTGGCCCCTCAAATTCTTTCCCCAAATTTTCTAGGGGGGGTATGATTATATATTATTACCTTCAATCCCAGAATATTTGGGGAAAGTGGTTGATTGTCTGGAGGGTGCATTTTTATGGAAATGTCGCCACCTGGCGGCCATTTCACCGCGATATTATCACTGGATGTGATTTTAAATAAGTATTCTAGATCATCTTTGAAACTTCACACTGCAACCCCAAATGAGGGCATCAGATTTTAGGTTTGAAATTACACCACCTTATAGCATCATAAATTATAGGGTTTTGACTGGTTGCAAGTCTATAGGCAAATGCTGCAGCCGTTCGTTATTATATACTGGCAGCCAGTACGAAAAGAAAAACATTCTCTAGAGATGGTGGAATCTATATTAAATTACGTTCCAAGGACTAAATCTAATAAGGGGGTTTAAGGATAGGCAAGTGGGGTACAGGGTCATTTCCTAAGGAGTCTCACAAAAAATAGTTTCTTTATCCAAACACAAAGCTTGCCCTAAAAAATAAAAAGCACTCTCCCCAATCCACATGCAACCTTTTAACTTGGACACATTGTGAAATGTTGCTCAAGAACGTTTTACATGCATGGGTTCTGTGTTTAGATGATGCTTTGACGCTTTTGTCATGGCCTGTAACTAGAGACATGTTGTGGTGAAATGAAGGGTGTTGGGTATACCGTGGCCGCACTATATCTGAGATACGGTGCCGCTTGTAGCTACGGAATATCTCTGCAGAGGGCAAGTAAATATTCAGGGGGAACATAGCATATGCACACAAGAACTATCAGGCAAGCCTGTGTTTATGTTTTTGACTAAACAACCAAAAAAGAAATACAAAAACTGAAGCAAGCTCTAGGCATTGCTGCCACCCCTATCAATAGTATGCCCCACTCCTTTGCATGGGCTTGGTAGGCGCCCATGGTGAAGTGGGCAGGATTTGTCCTCTCTCTTTTATTACGGTGGCCAGACTCCCTTACTTTGAAAGATTTACCAGCATGAGCGGGCCTAATCCCCATTAGCAGGAGAATAACATGATGTTTTCTTTCCAGCGTCAACCGACATATGCAGACATAGGGCCTGATTCATGGAATTATCTGCACAGAAAACCTGGACTTTGTGTGCCAAACCGCATGCAAAATCCTGTTTGTCGATTCATGGAATCGACTGTGCTGAACTTTGTCATACTTTGCATGGACTTCGAGCAGTCTCAGCACGTCACTGCGAGAGGCAGAGTGTCTTGTGCGAGATACAAAGCAGGGCGTAGCTTGTGCAGAGGGCAGGGTAGGGGGTGGAACGCGTAAAAATGAGGACGAACAACAGAAAATGTGGGCATTATGAGGGACGGCCCGCAGGCAGTCATCGCACACCCACTTTTGAGCAGAACAATATGTATTCAGGGATCCGACAGTGCAACCCCTGGGCAGGGAAATGGCCACGCAAAGTCCTCATACTATCCGCCACCCGAAGGCAGGCATACAGACACTTGCGCATAGGATTCACCGTACAGAGGTAAGATCGGGTGTCGGATTTGGGGGAGCGTGCACACAGCCTGGGTTCCGATCTAACTTAAGGATGCACTTATGCAGTGTAGCGGGGTGCAGTAACGGTTTCTGGGGGTTTGCACGCAGATGTGAAGAGTTTTACCAGAGGTACGATAAATCGTACGCATGTTGTCAGGGGTGGCGGTAACAGTTACTGGAGACCTTGCTCAGGGTCCCAGAGATGCAGGCCTGCTTGCAGGGGACCCAACGCACTGTTTTGAAGGTGCATGTATTTGTACACAGGGAGCACGGAAATGTTGCTGTTTCTGGCTGTTTTTGCTTTGCTTGATGGAGGATGCTGGCGTTCCGGCCGCGACTTGCGTATACGGTTACTTTGTGCAAATAATTTCATGAATACGCAGAGCCTGCAGAGAAACTTCTGAGTGCAGGCTCACACAGAGTCGTTCTCGGCACGTGGGATTTGTGGGATCTCTGCGCAATATTCCACGAATCAGGCCCATAATGTTTCTATATTTTTAATTCTGACCGGCTCACTAACACAAAAATGTGCTTTTTGTTTCTGGCTTCAGCAGGCCCACACCTTGACAAATATGGAAATTGATAGAAAATAAAATATTTTAGTAGGGTGGAAGACCACATATCAAAATTCAAGAAAAGAAATTGGGGCTTGGGGCATTAGAGATGGGTGGGACCATGATGTTGCTAGTGGACATCTGAGGAAAGGACAGGGATATTTATGTGGCTTTGCAGACTCTAAAGTGTATACATGTGGTTCTGACTAGCTTTTTAAGAGTAAACTTGGGAATGTAGCTGGTCACTTGATGGGCAGTGTAAGCAATACTGCCCAAATGGAGAATGGTTCATTTTAGGCAGTCTCTAGGCCTAAAACATGTATGTGTGAAGTAGTTATCAGCCAATAGTAAATGTTGCTTGTTTTGGCAGATCCACAATGGCAAACCAGGCTTCTAGGTGCCGTTTGTGCGGTTTTATACGGTTTGAGTTTTTGACTAAAATGAAACAAAACGAAATAGTGCACAATGGTACTGATTACAAGGAGTATACATGCCTGGCGATCTGATTAATGTCAGGTAAGTAGTATGCCTATAAACTCCTGTCTCTTCTTGGTACATTTTCAAAGCCCTTCATTGAAGTGCTCCAGAAATGTGGCCCCTTATGTTACTGAAGCATCAGGGAACAAGAGGGCTCCTCAACAGTGTGGAAAACATGGTTTGATAAAGAATGTAGAGGTAACAAAAAAATGTATTTGAGGCATTTAGTGAAAGAGAACACTTCCTCTAGTTGTGCACTTGTATACATGGTTACTAGATAAGAAGCATGGGGTCATGCACAATTATCTTACATCGTAAAGAGATGCTTTCCAAACCAATGTTCAAAGAAAGTTCTGGATTATAATACTGTTTTTCCATAATAACGTTATAGAAATTCAAGATTCTATTAAAGATGCAGCGGGGAAGGATTATGTTTTCTCTCTTTACTTTAAACTCGAGCAGCATTGAAACAATTAAAAATATATAAAAGAATTACCACAATATAAAACGACATTTACCAAGAAATAGTCTTTGCTTGTAGTCCATTTTTTGATGTGGTAACCTAGAACATGTGACATTTCAAGCCAATACTGTCACCCATAGTCCAATATCTTCCTCTCCAGTCTTCTGTCCTTCCTCTTTCTTTGTCTCCATCTTCAAGTCTTGCGCTTCGACCGGTAGATGCTGCAATACATCCTGACCTCCTCTTTCCTCACTCATGATCATGCTGTCATCACCTCCATTCCCGTTAAGTGATCAAAGAACAAGCTGAGGCTCGCTACGATAGGGTGGGCAATCGTTACACTACAGCAATTCTTCACAACGATAATATTCCATATGCATTACATCCATTAATCGATCTCCACATAACGATTGACTGGGTGGGATCATCCTTTGCCTCTGTGTCTTTAATAGAATCTTGACTTTCTATAAGATTAGTATGTAAAATCAGTATTCTATGTCAAGACTGGAGGCTCGGATTATGCTTGTTCAAAGCTTACTTAGCACCAACGTAGACATCTGATCCATCAGTCTAAAATAAAATTGTTTGAAAGTTGACTGCTTTGACTAGTCCGCTGCTTTAAGTATGTCATCTAACCTCCTGCGTTATATGCTTTTGATGCCATAGCTCCTCGAATGGAATGTGTGCCCGCAGGTTTCAATGTTAATGCCTGCCTGTAGCATACACCATTTATCCCATCTGGCTAGGGTTGGTAAGGCTACAGCCTTAAAAGATTTTCTTAGTGAGATAAACAAGTGAGTTAGCCCTGCAGCTCTAAAGGTACCTTTCAGCTCTTCATAAGCCTTCAGGCACCGCACCGGACATAATTTGGGTTGGTCTGGAAAAGTAGAGTAAGTAACTGTTCTGATAGCTGTCTCAGTTCTCTTGTTAACGTAAAAAGTGACCCCCAATGGGCTGATGGATCTCCTTTCTATTTTGAGTGCTTTCACATGAGACACCCTTTTACAAGATATGAGGCAAAGTAGTGTAGTGAGCTTTGCCAATATTGCTTTCCTTGTCAAGTGTTAATTGTCCGGCCAGTTATTAAACAAATTCAGGACCATATCCACATCCCATGTTTGTGAATATTTGGGTACCGGTGGTCTCAACAGTCTCACTCCTCTAAGGAGTGTACATACCAGTGATTGCTCCCCTGCTGCCACGTTCTCTATCTTGAGATGGTGGGCAGATATGACTGATCTGCATGTGCTTACTGTTCTGTATGCTTTGCCTTGTGCTGCCAGCAGCACGCTAGAAAGTTCACGGTTTAGTTACATTCGCTCTAGTGGGATGTATTTGTCATTCCACACAACAGCTATTCCACCGTGCTAAGGCCAATTTGTAGGCCTTTCTGGTACCCAGTACCCAGGCTTCTTCAATGAATTTCTCAGCGTCTCCCGAAGGTCCTGGCTTGTGCCAGGCTCCCTGGAAATCACCCACGTAGTCTCAGGTTCCCTTCCTGGTTCAGTGGTTGAATCTCCCCCACTGGATTCCGAATCAGTTCCCTGATTTCGGGAAGTAACAGTGGTGTGCCGACTGACAATTCAAGAAGGTCCCGGAAGGTCTTTCCTCTCGGATTGACCCTCCCATGTCCAACTTGGGTTCTTCCTCTCCTCTATTTATATCTCTACCTGTGGTGTCCCCTAGGGGTCTAATCTCTCTCCCTGGCTGTTCAACCAATACCTGGCACTTTTGCCCACTGCATTGCCGCTCTCTGCCCCAACTTTCAGTGCTATGCGGATGACACTCAGCTCATTTTCAGGCTTCCTTCGGCCACCTCTTCTCTGTCTCTCATCTCTGACTGTCTCTCTGCTATCCAGGAGTGGTGTGCCACCAATGATCTCTGCCTTAATGGCAGTGAGACTGAGATTCTCCTCATTGGCACACCTGCTCCCTCCTTTCCTGTCACTCTCTGTCCAGCCTCTCTTGGCCCTCTTCCTGCTCCTACCTGCAAGGCAAAAAAACTTGGGGTAATCTTCGACTCTACTCTCTCCTTCTCTCCTAACATCTGTGACGTCTCTAAGAAGTCACACTACCAGCTGCACCTCCTCAGAGGTATTCTTCCTTTCCTCTCGTTCCCAGTGGTCGAAGTGAGTGGGACCGGTCGGGAGCGGTGCTCCTCTACTTTTTTAAATTACCTTTTACAGCTCCTATACTTTTATTTTAAAAAGAAACCATTCCGGAATGGTTTTGTTTTAAAATAAAAGTGTAGGAAGAAGTTGAAACCTTCACTTTCAGTACACTGCACTGAACGTTCCCTTAAGCAGCAGGTGCACGTGTTTGGGGGTGTTTATTGTGTGTGGGAGGGGTCATGGCAATGGGGTTTGTGGGGAGTGGGGAGTGGGTGCAGGCCAGCAGGGAACATAGTTCCACTACTTCTTTTCGTACACTTCGACCACTGCTCGTTACCCAGAAGCTCACTGTCTCCAGAGCTCTGGTTCTCTCTAGGCTGGACTATCGCAACAGCCTCTTTCTAAATCTGCCTGCCTCTACTCTCTACCCTCTGCAACTCATCCAGTGCAGGACTGTGAGATGTGTCCTTGGCCTCAAGCACAGGGATTGTATCTCTCCAGGACTGAAATCTCTGCATTGACTCCCAGTGGCTGCGAGGATTAAGTTTAAAACCCTCTGCATTGTCCACAAGGCCTTCTGGGGCCTGGTGCCTCAATACCTTCAACTCTCTCTTCCTAAACACTCTCTGATTTTGGGTCCAGGTTCCCTCCCCCACCACTTACACACCTGCATTGCCTCCCGGGCTAACCCTGCACTTGGGGACTGTTTTCTGTATCCCTACAGTCCCCCAGCAGCACTTGACACCTGATGTCTTGACTTACCCTTGCACTTTCCACCAGCTGGCCCTACTTCTCTTATAGTTTTATTTATTCTATTACCCCATGCACTGCACTGTCCCCACCCCCCCTCCCACTCTGAACTTTTCCTCTTCCCCCATCCTCTGCACTTGCCTGATCTGAATGACAATTGGCCTAGTAGGATCGCTGTGTCTGTCTTCCCTCTGTTCCGCCTCCCTTTCCGCATCGTGCCTTGAAACACTTGTTTATAAGCGTGTTATAAATGCCATATCATATCATAACCATACAGCACTCCTCCAGTATGGTGTTACTATTATTATTGTTACATGCTGCCTCCTGACCTGAGCTACCATTCTCGGAATCATTGCGAATGGTGCAAAGGTGTATTCCTTGTCCAGACCCCACTTCTGTAGAAATGTGTCCATTGCTTCCACAGCTGGTTATGGCCTCCAGCTGAAGATGCAATTCAGCTGAGCATTCAACATTTCTATTAGGGACAGAAATACTGTTCTGTCTAGCTGCCAGTCGCTGGCATCTCTCAGGTATCTCGAATTCCAGTCTGCCATCTCATTTTGTAGACCTGGGAGATATTCTTCTGTGATGCTTATCTTGTTGTTTAGGCATGTGTGCCAGAAATCCTTTGCCAGCTCTGCTAGCATCCTGGTCTTTATCCCGCCCAGGCTGTTTATGTAGCTTACTGCAGAGACATTGCCCATCTTCAGTAATACGCAACAGTTCACTTTGTCCTGGGTTTAACACCTTACTGCGAAGGACCCCGCCATCAGCTCTAGGCAATTGATGTGGAGCTCTAGCTCCTTCCCTGACCACCCTCCTAACCTTGTCATCTCTCCGCAATGGGCCCCCAGCCCCAACGGCTGGCATCTGATTCTATGATGAGGCCCGGGGGTGAGCCAAATGTCGTTCTCCCATTCCAGGCCTCCATGTGCCTGAACCACCACCATAGTTATGTCCTCGCCTCCAAGGAGATTGGTACTCTCTGTTTATATGATAACCTCTTTCGCGGGTGTTGGATCTTCAGGCACTGCAGGGCTCTGTAGTGTAGTGGCCCTGTGAAGAGCGCCTAAATGGATGATGCTAGTCTCCCTAGCAATCTGGCCAGCTCTCTGAGTGATAATTCTTCCCTCACTATTATTGATCAGATCGCTTCCTTGATCAGATTCACTTTGGCTATTGATAGATAAGCGTAGCCATTCTCATGTCTATTATGAAACCCAAGAACTCTAGTGTTTGTAAGGGCTCCAATGTGGATTTCTCCCTATTTATTAGAAATCCAAAGTTCTGCAATAGTTGGATTGCTAACTCAGTTTGATGCTCCAACCTTAACCGGTCCTGTCCCATCAGACAAAAGTTGTCTAGGTATACTATCAGTCTGATGCCCTGTTCTCTCAGGTGACTGACCACTGTCCTCATTAGTTTCGTAAAAACCCAAGGCGCTGATGCTAGACTGAATGGGAGGCATGTAAATTTCCACATCTGACCTCCACACCAGAATTGAAGGAACCTCTGATGTTCCTTCACTATTGGGATCATCAAGTAGGCATCTTTGAGGTCTATCCTGACCAGCCAATCCTCTGCTTGTAACACGTCTCTCAAGAGATGGAAACCTTCCATTTTCAAATGTCTGTATATGATGAATGTATTAAAACTATCAAAGATTATCACTGGTCTGTGTTTGTTTTTGCCCTTTACCAGGAACTTATTGCTTACAAACCCTCTCGAGGATTCACACAGGACACTAGTGTGATGGCACCCTTCCTCTCTAGGTCTATTATCTCATTGTCTAATACATCTTCGTCCACTTTGCTGAACGTTATGGGCCTCAGATATTCTATCTGTATTGGTTCTTGGCAGAATTCTAGTTGGAAGCCCTGTACCATTTGGTCTACCCATCTATCTCCTGATAACTCTCGCCTCCTCTCCAAGAACAGTGTGGTTCTCCCCCCTATCACTGGTGTACCTGTATCTGCTGGTTGTATCTGTAATTCTGTGACCAATCTCACTTGTGTTTGCCTGTTGTCCTCTGTTACTGCTTCTCCAGCCTCTGCCTCAACACCTCCCTCTCGATTGAAAGAAGGGCTTGGGTCTGCTCTTTTCCTGATTGCTCCAGTTATTCCTGCTATTGTAGCTGGACCTGTATGAGGCATAGCGGCTGGCCAAGCGACCCCTTCCCTTGCCAGTGCTTCCGAAAACCTTATGACCGAAGACTCTTTGTAAAAATAGTTGGAAATATTTCATCAATATGTAATTTTCCCTCCATTTATGGACCCCTCCCCCCCAAACGTTGTGCTTTTGTTTGGTAATCCTATCCTGACTTTTGCCATTGGAGCACAGCCTTCTTCTGTGCTCCCCTGGACATTTGCTCACGACTTGTTGTGGGGAAACTGACACATTCATCAAACTGTCAGTACTGGGAAAGTGTTTTCCTTAGACTTCGACTATGTTGCCATTTATTGGTTACATTTTAGCAGTGCACAATGTACCTTCAAGGTTCTGTTTGTATTATGGCCCTAGACACCCTCGAAGGATATTTCGGTGACTGTACAAGTGTGCCTGGAATGCACAGGTGGCAGCAGTATATTTTATAGGTGTTTTACTTCTTAGGTCGCTAATCCCGTTTGGTTCAAGACTGTGGCCAGGTCTGAAAATGGGCGAGCCACAAAGACTTTTGTTCTGTCGCATGGCCATTATGTCCCTTGCCTTCACCCAGGTCGAGTAACCTGGGTTTTATTTATTTGGGCATGCAGCCTCCCGCAAAAAACGATCTGTTTTGTGGGCTTATGCATGTCACGTATGTGTGTGTGCCAAGGAAGCAGGCTGGACTGTCTAGTCCCAATCCACACTACTGGTGCAAGGATGTCTGGAGTGCCTGAATGACTGGAACCACCCTGGACTGTGATTGGTCTGTGGATGCCTGTACGAGAGCAGATCTTCGATTGGAAGTCCTCTATTTTGGTGAAAAGCTGATCTTGGGGCTCTGCATCCATTCCAGGTCAATCACCTCAGTTTTCCCTGAAATACAGAAGGAGACAAGTATCCTTCACAAAGAAACAGAGTTGTGATACTGTCAGAGATGCTTTGGGAGATTTTGGCACCCTTCGCCCTCTGCTGTCCCATTGGACCCCTGTTTTCTTCATCGATCAAGCAGGCCTGCCAAGGTGCTTTGACCCTTTGGAGTAGTGGGTACAAGTACTCTCGGTGGCCCCTGCTTATCCACCAAATGAGCCCCTTCAGAAGTGTTCCTGGGCCATCCAGTGAACTGTCCAGCTCTACGTTAGGGTATCCCACAGAAATGCCACAGTCTCAATTTGAAACCCAAGATTTGGGACATAGCTTGCTTGTGGTCCCACACCCTCTCGGAAGAAATATTGCAGGCCTAGCTCCTCTAGTTTCCAAACTAGGGGAGTGCACAACACTGCACACATCTGTGATTCCCGCGTCACTACCTGTTGGTGATGGTCACTGCAGGTGCCCTGCTGACCTGCTTTCCTGTGCCTAGAGGCCTGCTGCACCAGAAATGTCTTTGTGTCTCATTGGGAAGCTGAGAAAATTCATCTGTCGCGTCACGGATGATCGTTCTATCCTGCTGCTGCTGTGAGCGGAGTGGCACGAAACTGCATGACCTGAACCTACTCGCAACCTCAAATAAGCTGGAAAGTTTGGTCTGGATTGTGCCGAGGGTCCTGAGCTCCTGCATCACTTAACGGTATCCCCCTGGCACAACCGATCTCTTTTACGCATGAATATCCCTAAAAAGGTTTTTGCATTTGGCTGGGTTAGCCTGCGCTCCCTAGCTATTCTAACCTTTTGAAAACTGCTCTGCTGCCAAGGGCAGCCTCTACTCGAATAGTGAGAACCAATTCTTCATCACCTCAAGCTCCTTCTTGACTTGCTACAGCTCTCCCAAGAAGACCCACTTTTTGTTCTGCCTGCACGATTGTGCCTTTTTACGCACAACTGTACTGTTGAGCGCAAGGCTCCCCACTTCTTAGGGCTCGACACAAAAGTTAGGGAACGACTCAGAAGAATTTTCTAATGCTTTCAGTGTGTTAACTCACCCTTCTCTTTACAGGTTGCGACTGTGTTTTACTCCTTTGTCACATTAGGGAATGTATTGTATATATATTACCTAGAATAGGATTTGTGTGGTAACTGTTTTTATATAACTGAAGTTTACTTGTGTCAATTGGTCCGGCCAACAATAAATGTATAGATATTACTATGTGTGTTCATTGTGGGCTTCTGATCACTCTCAGCCCTCCTGAGACTTAGTCTTAACTGCCTGCCAAGATACCTAGATTGGTCTGTGTTGTCCAGAAGGTTCCCCATTTTCACTAAACTAGAATGGCCTCCTAAACATCTGTTGACAAAGTCAGAGTTTAGAAATCCTTCTTAACAAATAGGTGTATAGAGGTGGGATAAGATCAGAGGTACCAGTATTGCGCACTTGTAAGGTACTCGGGTTTTACTTGCAAAGGAGACACAGTGTCCTTAAGTGAACACTAACTGTAAGCCACCTGCCTTTACTTATAATATGGATGCAATTACAGACATTCTTTGAGTGCCTCAAATCTCAGACACTAAGAAAGATTTTCACAGGGTGGGGCCTGCCGGCCACTGATACTAAATCCGAAATGATCCAGAGGATCATAGATTGGCAGGAAGTTAGGATTCAGACTTTGTTCTCCTATGATAGTGCAGAAGGTAGTGGGGCAAATCCAAGTATCAGTTATGTAGTAACTAGTGCTATTATAGAAAGGGCCAATGATAATGCTGCGTTCCTTACTTCGCTGACTGGCTCTGAGGCTGAAGGGGGATGCCTTCTGTTTAGGCAGAAGGAGCCTGAATTCTACATGGCTAAGCTAGAACTGAAGAGGTCAGACAAGCAGAGGGACAGAGAACACCAATTGCAGCTTGATAGACCTTAAAGCACCAATGGCTCCTCCAGAGGGTCTTCTAATTGGACTGGCCCCTCCTATCATCCAAGAATTCTGAAAGATCTGCTTAATGTATATGATGACAAGGCCCAAGAGGTAGGCCTAGTGGTGGGCTGGTATACATCCGGCCCTATATATGGCAGTCAAACTGATCCCAAATGGGATGGCAGACCTTCTGTGCCTTGAGTTGACTAACACAGGATGGGAACCATTTGCTGTTATTTAATATAGATTATTTAGTATATCAGAGTGGGCAGATTGAATAGTTTGGCTAATTAAAAAGCTCCAGGCACAGGCCAATTTCACCCCAACAATTATGGCAATGGGGGACTTTAACATTCAAAATGAACCACTGACACTTCTTGATGGCCTTTGGAATGCCCAAGATGCTGCATTTGGGATAGTGTCAGCAAAATCAATTCAAACACACCCTGCTGCAGTGGAAGTAGCAGGGTTGATGCGTGAGTTGGGATTGGTTGCATGCAATGGGAGAGTCACCCTGGATATGCCTGCAAGTTATACCTATGTAGGCTACCAGGGAAGGTCTCATATTGATCATGTAACAGTAAGTATGGCTGACTGGGATAGGATTATCAGTTTGGAAGTGTTCAAACACAGTGACAGTGATCACTATCCCTTGAGTTGCTCAATGACCCTTCGAATAAAGAGCAGCATTAACCTAGTAGCCAGAGGGATGGGAATTCCATTGTGATAACGGGGCATTCTAAAAAAGCTCTGAAATGGTCCACACTTCATCTGTGCGTAGTTAAACCAAGTACATATGCGAGTATTGTAGGACTCATTGAGGGTATATGTCTAAGTGATGGGACAACCACAAATGTTGGAGACCTGTACATTGATCTGACAATGATATTGTCCCATTTCTTCACCAAACAAACAGGGAGAAGTAGAAAACCAGCATTAGCTAATAAGGGATGGTTTGATAGCGATTGCCTAGAGGCAAAGGAACTCATATTAACCTACCTTAAGAAAACTACTCTGTTAGACAAACCATATTTGAAGAGGTTAAGGGAATCCTTTATGAAATTGGTTGCCACAAAAAAGGCAGAATAGAATGAGAAAAAATAGGAATATCTGCTGAATTATTCCAAGAAAGGAGATCAGGTGAACTTTTGGAAGTCAGCAACTGGGGATGAAGGGAAAATGGGTACTCAGATGACGAGGCATATCCCCCCAAGTGAGTGGTTTAACTATTTTAGTACACTCTATGGTAAAGCCTGTGTGTCCACAAAGCACTGAGGGAAAGTGATGAAATGACAGTAGATAGAAGCATGCCCGAAATGTTCTCTTGGAATGAGGTGACTGATGCAATTACTGGTCTGGGTCGGGAGAAGGCTCCGGGCCGAGATGGCCTCCCAATTGATTTATTCCAAAAGGAAATAACTGCCCCGGCCCCTCTGTTAAAACATCTGTTTCATTATGTGGCAAAAACAGTGGTTGATCCAATCTCTTTGTGTAGTGCGATTATTGCGTCAATTTTTAAAAAAGGGGGACTTTAGAAAGCCGGTTAATTATAGATGCATCTCGTTATTGGATGCTCCCAGAAAATGTTTTGCAAAAATGTTAAAATTACATTTACATGAATTGGTTTTTGAGAAGAATGCTCTGAACCAACTCCAGGCAGGGTTCCACCCTGGTATTAGCACTGTGGACCAATGGCTCAGATTAAATGTAATCTTGGCTAAATGTATCACAATCCAGCACTCTTGGATTTATATGGTCTTTGTGGACATTCGCACAGCCTTTGATAGTGTTTCCTCTGATAAACTATGGGCAATATTGAGAGACAAGGGCATTGCAGAATTATTTCAGTTTAATATGCAATCCTTATATTGTAACAAAAGAGCTTCTGTGAGGTGGGGGCTGGATGGGGAGAATACAGAGTACTTTACAGTTGAAAGGGGTGTGTGGCAGGGGTGCGTGCTAGCCCACCTTTTGTTCTGCTTGTATATAAATGCAATAATAGTGGAGTTAATGGCCGCCAGTACTGATGCTTCAAAGTTGGGGCCGGACAGGTTCCCAGCACTCCTTTATGTCAATGATGCTGTATTGCTATCTACCACAACGATGGGACTAAGACATATTTTGAAAATGTCGAAAGGAACATGTCAGGATCTCTCAATGTCACTAAATCTTGAAAAGACAAAGGTGATGGTATTTGTCAGAAAGAGTCAGAAAACGATTAAGCTGAAGGTGATGGTTGATAATTACGAGTTAGACAAAGTGCCCTATTATGACTACTTGGGCATAAGATTCTTGGAGGATCTCTCATCGGCAACCCATCTTGTCAAAGCTACAACAACTGTAGAGAAATACAGTGGGGGAATTCAATGCTTTTTTAAAAGACTTGGAAGGGGTGCTATCTCCCCGGCTATCAAATTGTATCTAGAACAAGGTAGAACAGCGGCAAGCTAGGAGCAGAAGTGTGGGTTCACTGCCCCCTCCTCACACTGTGTGTAGCAGATAACAATGTTTTACGATGTTTACTTATGCAGCATAAGGGAGCCCCAATTGCAAGCTTGCGATGGGAAAGCAGCCTCAAACCAATAAACAAAGTCATTGCCACTAAGCCCTCACTATATTGGATTAGGCTCTGGAGTGTTCCTGAACTGGCAAAGTATGTGAAGTCACTGAGGGTCATGTTATTGATCTCTGGGGCTAGGTTGTTAGCCTGGCCAAATTTATTAAAACGGGTTTTGAAGACTTGGATCTGTTGGACCACTGGGTAACCCCAGAAGGTATAATTCAGCAAGCTTAAACCAGCATTAAATCCATCTGTCAAGAGGTAATTCTGGGTAAAAATTAAAAGGGCCTGTACTGTGTTGAAAACTGGAGACCCCTATATAGTGCTAAAACCACTTGAAGGATTTGAACCATATCTGTACTCTGTAACGCCAGCCTATCCCCGAATGCTGTTTGTCCAGCTGCGCACCAACACGGATTTACCACTGTGATACCACCCAACTCCTGGGTGTATATATACACAGGGCATGGTTGTACAGGGCTAAAAGTATGGGAACCTTATGATTTTAAATGTATTTTGGACCCCAGAAATGGTTACTTACCCGCCACCGCAACTTGTGATTCGGGGCTAATAGAGCCGGACCAATTTGAAGTAATGCTAATTGCATTGGGCAATATCCTCGCGGATTTACTGCTGTGATACTGCCCAACTCCTGATTGAGCCCATTGAAAGGGCTTCTTGAATACTCTGGAAAGCTGGATTTATGAGCATAATATTACATCAGATATACAAGCAGGATTTAGAAAGTGTGCGAGCACGGTAGACCAGGCTTTTGTCTGCATCTGATTTTACATAAATCTGTATATCCAAATTGATTATCTGTACATAAAGCCTGTATCGACCTGAACACAGCATCTAATAAGCTTGATAGAGCAATGTTGGGGAATATGATGGCACTGTTGTGCCTACTAAATGCTATTAACTGGTTACAGAAAAATTATACTGCTTTGCTAAAATGGGTTAATGTGGGGAAGTCAAAGGGCCATTTGTGACTACGATGGGTGTGCTTCAGGGATGTGTGTTGGATCTCCTTCTGTTTCAATTGTATGTAAGTGAATTTGCTAATATAATTTAAAATCCTGATGCTGATGAACCAATAATTGAGGCTGCTGTGGCCTCTCTAATCTTGAAAAGTCCAATTGGGCTAAATAGACAACTGCAGATCATCTCTGAGTTTTGTGTTTTAGAGAAAATTGGCCTTCCATGTATGATAAACCATTGTCATGGCATGTGGTAACATTCACTGTCTAAAACTTATTATTTATTCTCAGGTAATCCGATAGGGACAAGTAAACTGATGGTGATGATATCTGATGGTGGTCACAGTGAAAATTGTCATTGCATGTTAACAGAATAATGTTTAAGAATGCTTCTAGACACAGGCAACCCAGATGCGCTCGAGGATTTTCGACGCCTAACGCGGGTGGCCGCCCAGGAAGCAGCCAGGAAGAAACAGTAATAAATCTGGTAATGAACTTGTCTAATCGTACTTTAACTAATGATGAGCTATCTGTATTGAACAAAGGACTATCTTTTGCTCCAAATAATAACTTGGATCTTATCAATACACAGATTGATTTGTTTAAATTCGTGCGAAAGCTGAGGCTTAAGACATTTTTTGCGACTGCACACAAAAGTAGATTGGAACAAACAGTGGAAAGGAACACAAAATGTACATACACCATGGAGGACATAGAAAACATACATCTTCTAAGGACGCTGGGTGAACAAGAAGTGAGTGAAATACACAGTACCTTACACAAACTTGAAATCAGACCGCTATGCCTTCTGGATAAAGAACTTAAACCTAAATCTAAATTCACACCACAATTCTCCAATGAAAACATGACTGAGGTTTTTTACAAAGCAACTACCAGGGATATATATAATATGTATGAAGATACAAGGACAAGAGTTAACAAACAGAACCTAACTAAATATGAGAGATTAGAATTAAAACACTTGGAGAAGGACAAGACCATTGTAATAAAGGAGGCGGATAAGGGTGGGAATATTGTCATGATGGACAGACAAGACTATATAACAATGGCATACAACCACTTAACAACACCATCATGCTATTAGGAACTCTCTAATAACCCTAAGAACGAAATTATACTCAGAGTGGAAGAACAAATCACCGCATGGCATAGAAAGGGTCTGATAACCAATGAAGAGAAATCTGCACTACTTAACAAATATCCTATAATTCCAACTATTTACTTCCTGCAGAAGATACACAAGCAGTTTGATAAAATTCTAGAAGGCCGCCCTATGCTGAGCAGTATTGGCTGGCTGACAGAGAGAATTTCGGAGTACATTGACAATATACTGAGACCAAGAGTACCGAAACTGAAAGTCTTCATCAAAGACACCACATATGCACTTAAGGCATTTGACCAACTAGTATGGAAACCATCATATCTACTGTCAACTTGGGATGTCCGCGCGCTATATACCATTATTGAACATCAAGCAGCCATACAAAGCAACTACCAGGGATATATATAATATGTATGAAGATACAAGGACAAGAGTTAACAAACAGAACCTAACTAAATATGAGAGATTAGAATTAAAACACTTGGAGAAGGACAAGACCATTGTAATAAAGGAGGCGGATAAGGGTGGGAATATTGTCATGATGGACAGACAAGACTATATAACAGTGGCATACAACCACTTAACAACACCATCATGCTATTAGGAACTCTCTAATAACCCTAAGAACGAAATTATACTCAGAGTGGAAGAACAAATCACTGCATGGCATAGAAAGGGTCTGATAACCAATGAAGAGAAATCTGCACTACTTAACAAATATCCTATAATTCCAACTATTTACTTCCTGCAGAAGATACACAAGCAGTTTGATAAAATTCTAGAAGGCCGCCCTATGCTGAGCAGTATTGGCTGGCTGACAGAGAGAATTTCGGAGTACATTGACAATATACTGAGACCAAGAGTACCGAAACTGAAAGTCTTCATCAAAGACACCACATATGCACTTAAGGCATTTGACCAACTAGTATGGAAACCATCATATCTACTGTCAACTTGGGATGTCCGCGCGCTATATACCATTATTGAACATCAAGCAGCCATTCAAACTATTGATTTTGAATTTAAAGAGGATTCTGCATCCCACTACCATTATATACAAATGCTCAAGGAAATGCTGACATTAACACTGGAGAATAACATCTTTATGTTTGACAACAAATACTATCAGCAAAAAAGAGTGATTGCAATGGGCACAAAGTATGCACCAGCACTGGCAAATCTCTTCATGGGAATGTTTGAAGAAAAAACTGTTTACTTGGATGAAGCATTTGAAACACACGTAATGTTATGGGTCCGCTTTATTGATGATGTACTGCTAATTTGGCATGGTACTAGTTTGGAACTGAATGAATTTAATTGAGGATGAATCAAAATGACCAAGGTATCGAATTTGTGGGACAGGACAATAGTCAATCCATTAATTTTCTGGACTTAACAATTGTTGTGCAGGGTAGTAAACTGTCCACACGTACCTATCGTAAGGAAACTGAGGTAAACTCAACCCTCCATGCACAGAGTTGTCACCATAGACCTGTCAAATGGAATGTCCCTAAGGGCGAGTTTATCAGAGCAAGGAGAAATTGTAAAAACAAAAAGGACATTGTGGCAGAATGTGACTTATTGCAGGACCGATTTAGACAAAGGGGATATTCAAAAAATTGCATCAAGGAAGCTAAACAAAAGGCTACAATTATGACACAGGAGCAAACTTTGGTGCCCAAAACCAAGAATGATAGGAACGAGTGTAACCAAATTAACTTTATTACTACTTACAGTATGAATAGCTCAGACCGGAGGAAAACTTTGAACAAGAATTGGCACCTACTACAGTTGGACCCTCACCTTACAGGATTTTTAAGTGACAAACCCAAAATGACATACATAAAAGCTAAAACGCTGAAAATGGCTCTGAGTCCGTCACTGCTCCCAGAATTGAACCCTGAACCGACCAGAACTTGGCTTGACACACAAGTATCAGGTTTTCGTAAATGTGGAAAATGTACTATGTGCCACTTTGCACATGAGGCAACTAAGGAATTTGTGGATTCAAGAGGAACTAGAATGAAAATAAATGAGAACATCAACTGTCGATCTAAATATATTGTATGCGCCATAATCTGACAATGTAAAATGATATATATTGGAAGTACTATGAGAGAAGTTAGAATAAACATACGTGAACACTTTTCGACAATTGGAAGTCAGGATGCCTCACTGCCATTGGCACATCATTGGCAGTCTAAAAATCAGATGAATGATAAAAAAAGAGTTGACATTTATTGGAATACAGAAAGTAAAATTGGGAAGAAGAGGAGGAAATCTTGAAGAAAAACTGAGGCATTCGGAATCAAGACTGATTTGCAAATTCAGATCAATAGAATTTGCTCTGAATCAAGAAAATGAGATGGTGCATTTTTTATAAGCCTATTCTTGCATGAGAACGGTTTGTTAAAAAATTTTAAAACATTGGCTAGTCATCTGTTATAATAATGCATTTTGTTCAAACTGGGAAAAAGTAGGGGATGATTCACTTCTTCCGGACAGAAAAACTGAATGTGTAACAAATCATCACTGTTTCTAACAACAATGTAATGTAAATGTACATTTTGGTAGATGGGGAGTACAATCTTTCAACGTTACAAATGACAGGCATAGGGACACTCTGCCTGCCGTATCACTAATATGAATACTGTTGTTTGGGCTTGAGCGTTTCACATCTGGCAATTTAACTTATATTTAAAATCCAAATTCAGGTTGGGATAATGAAACAAACATTTAATACAAGTATTAGACAAGGTAAGCATCTCTGAACATGAAGGTAAATGATCAAGAAGCATTCTTAAACATTATTCTGTTAACATGCAATGACAATATTCACCGTGACCACCGTCAGAAATTATGGCATTTTATTACACAGACTACATAATCTATCATGTATTTGGGGAATTTACGTGGGTTTGCAATGCGGGTATACACAACCATTCACCATTCCAATATGGCACCCACCAAAAAGGAAGAGTAAGAGAAAAGGGACAACTACTGCTACCATGGCAACCATATGAAAACACTGCTGCCCAACGCGGCGGCCCAGTATTGTGCAGAGCCGACGCGTGAAATGACTTCCAAACAGATACGAGGTAAGCGGGTGCCTATGCGCGCAGACTGTGAGAGAGAGCGGGAGACGTTCTTCTATGTCCGCATTTCTAGCTACAGACACGAGAGAATAGAACTAGGAAACCAATTGGGCTGATCCATTTTGATGCGCTCTCAGTGATGGAGTGAGAAGCAGTGTGGCTCACCATCCTACTGCTTATTTAGCAACTATAAACAGCACTCGTATGACAAACTGCAATTGTACATTAGTTATTATATGAAAATACCCAGGATTCTTTCTGAATATGCCGTATGCGCACTTACGGGACCACAAACTTTACATGCTTAGCAACTATACGGCATACTTTTAATTTTAAGCATACAAGACTCACTATGTTTAGATACTCAGGACCTTCTCTGAATATGCCGTACATGCAATTAAGGGACTGCAAACTGTACATACTTAATTTTAAATATATGTCATTGGTTAACCATATAAACATACAATATGTTGTGGTGGTTTCTTAGTATATGTTTAAGGATTACTGTGGACTTACAAGTTAAATGAATTCCATCGCTTTTTGTGACTTTAGGGATCTACCCATGACATTACTGTGAGAGGGATTTTTGGGTAAGACAAATAATTTTTCTTTTATTAGTGGGGCAAATCAGTGCAATTTAGCAACAATGTTGAATTATGGAACGTTAATCTATCACAGTGTACAGGCTCTGTCAGATGCGATATGCCCATACCCCGAACACAGTGGTCACCATTCATGGAACTTATTCCTGATTTGAATTAATGGGCCATAGTTTTAGACTTCTCTGAGTCAAGGAACACAAGTAGCATGAACAAGAATGTGAGTTTGTGAATGCCTTATTTTCATTCAACCATATTCTAAAAACGTGTTTCATGTCTTTTTCTCCCATGTCTCTTCTTTGTTTTCTATATTGTTTTATTTTTTTCTCCAACTCATTTCTTTTGTGATTATTTGGTTGTTGTATTTTATCTTGGGGATTATATTGATTCACTTATGTCATTGGACCCTCATGCTTAAAATACACTCAAACCCTCATTTTCACTTTTCCTCCTCTGTTTTTTCAACATGTTATTTTGATCACTTAACATTAATTGTGGTACATTTGATTTTTACTCAACATGTGCTTAGAACATGTATATGAACATGTATGTGAATTAATTTGTGAATTGCCCAATTTGTTTTGAAAATGGCTCTTGAGCAGCCGAAACACGTGTAAACCTGAGGGCATTTTCATTACCAATGGAAAACTGCACTTCTCTTTTTATTTATAATTTTTTTGTGATCAGACCACAAATACAAATAATTTTTTTTGAATCTGTGTGTGGCGCATTCAATGTGTGGTGAACCGCTCTCAATTTCTACTAACCAAGGAGGTAGGGGGATTGGCTCCTCCAAAAATCACTGCACGGACGCGACACAGCCGAAAGGCCAATAACTAACCAGGTCGCAGACAGAAGAAGTTGCATCCAAAAGTCACCCCCAAACAAACTCTGTAATCCATCCATCTCAAGATGGATGATATGGAGAACCGCGAACAGAGAAGCAACCTGCAGATCTTTGGACTGGCAGAAGTGGAGGTGCAGGATATCATCAGGATTGTCCTGGAAACTGACTCTGGGGAGAAAGTCTTGAACGACAGCGTCCATCGGGCGGGTGAAGGCGGAAGGGGTCCGTGCTCGGTCCCCGCGAGATTCCACTATTACAGAGATAAGGCAAGGATACTAGAGTAGGCGAGGACCCTGAGAGACATAAAATACGGCAACTCCAGGGAGGCGATCTGTCAGGACTTGTCCGCCCTCACACTGCAGGTGAGGAAAAAATGTGCGGCGATCACCAAGTGGCTACAGGAGAAGGGGGTCCGATATCGTTGGGGACACTCATTCTATTTGGCATTTGAATGGCAGGGTGAGAGCCACCACCTTGGGACTGAAGAAGACATCCAAAGAGCCACTGATGAGTTAGTTGGGGACCCTCCAGGATCATCTAGAGACAGGGCCCCGATTTGACTCAAGGGAAGCACAAGGTGAAGGGCACTCGGAAGTTCCGGAAAACTAGAGATCCGCCAGCGGGCTGCGGCGAGCCCCTATGATCATAATGGAAAAGCCACAATGTTATTCTCTGTAATGCAGTTGCTTACACGACCTCAGGGGGGTTCCCCAAGTTGGGGGAATCTCATGTTGCCCGTGGGTGTTGCCACTGTTGGCATGGTTTCTGTTTAATGGATCCGATGCAAAGTTTGGATCCCACCTGGTGAGAGGCCCGAGGATAGTTGTGACTTGAGGGGCACTTGCACTCTACCTCCAATTTTGGAGAGAACCTCTCCGACTTACACCAAAAGCCTATGCGCTGAGGAATTTACAGTTGTTATGGCACATTGCATGTTGTGGGCACAAGGAGGGAAACACTGGAAGGGGACCATCACTGGGATCCCGATCTTGACCATAATCGAGAAAAGTTTTTAGGTAAATGTGGGAAGGGAATGTTCCACATCACTAATTTTCCCGGGCCGAGGTAGTAACCCTGGTGGTTCGTTGACTAACCCTGACGCTAGTTGGGTGATTGAGACGAACGCCTTACAAAATGGGTAAGGAAGACAGGGGACAGAGGTTAGGGAGAGTGAGGGATGAGGGTAAAAGGGACACCACACCATGGAACTGCGGGTCAACTAAAGAAAGGATACAGGGGGACCACACTGCAACTTCACAGAGTAAGGGAATGTTCCACATCACTAATTCTCCCGGGGCTGGGGTAGTAACCCTGGTGGTTCGTTGACTAACCCCGACGCTTGTTGGCTGACAGAGAGGAACGCCTTACAAAATGGGTAAGGGAGACAGGGGACAGAGGTTAGGGAGCGGGAGGGATGAGGGTAAAAGGGACACCACGCCATGGAACTGTGGGTCAAGTAAAGAAAGGATACAGGGAACCACACTGCAACTTCATAGAGTAAGGGTAGTGACGATCATGGTTGAAGGCCGGATTGGCACGCTCAACGTTAAGGTCCTAAACTCCCAGAACAATCGTTCTCTCACAAGAAATATGTTCCGTAAACTCCGTAAACAAAAAAAATTAGTCCTCTTCCTACAAGAGACACACTATAGCAGAGAGTGGAGTCAACAATAAAAGGAAAGGAGATCGGAAGGAACTTTTGGGCCTCCCACAAATCCTCTAAGAAGGAGGGAGTAGGTATCCTGCTTGGAAAATCAATGCATCTCACCGATGTTGAGATGAGAAGGGGCTTTGGGGGAAGATTCCTGGGGATTAAAGGACAGTGTCAGGGCGTATGTGTTACATTGGCCACTTTGTACGCACCCCACGTTGGCCAAATCAGGTTCATCCATAACGTACTTAAAGTCATGGACAAAAGGGCGGAGGGCGCAATGATTCTGGGGGGTTATATTAACCTCATCACAGACCCCCGACTAGACTAGACACCCACTAAAGATCAGCTTTCCATGAGGGACCTCATAAAAGAATACTATTGGGTGGATGTATGGAGAAAATGCTGGCAAACTCTTGGGGGGTACACATTCTTCTCCCCACCGCACCAAACATACACCAGAATTGACCTATTATTGGTATAAGAAGAGGGGGGGGGAAATTGTAAATCACACAGTTGAGTCAGTGACCTGGTCGGACCATGAACTTCTCGTCATGGACTGGCGACTACAGGGAGCCCTGAAGTCATATGGGTGGTGCTGTAATGATACCCTCATGAGAGACCAGGTGTTCAAAGAATTCCTACGGAAAGAAATAGAAGCCTTCTTCGTAACAAATGACACAGGGGGCAATCCATCTTGTCAAAGTTACAACTGTAGAGAAATACAGTGGGGGAAATCAATGCTTTATTAAAAGACTTGGAAGGGGTGCTATCCCCCCGGCTATCAAATTGTATCTAGAACAAGGTACAACAGCGGCAAGCTAGGAGCAGAATTGTGGGTTCACCGCCCCCTACTTACGCTGTGTGTAGCAGATAACAATGTTTTACGATGTTTACTTATGCAGCATAAGGGAGCCCCAATCGCAAGCTTGCGATGGGAAAGCAGCCTCAAACCGATAAACAAAGTCATTGCCACTAAGCCCTCGCTGTATTGGATCAGGCACTGGAGTGTTCCTGAATTAGCAAAGTATGTGGAGTCACTGAGGGGCATGTTATTGATCTCTGGGGCTAGGTTGTTAGCCTGGCCCACATTTATTAAAACAGGTTTTGAAGACTTAGTCCTGTTGGACAACTGGGTAACCCCAGAAGGTATAACACAGCGAGCTTAAACCAGATTTAAATCCATCTGTCAAGAGGTAATTCTGGGTAAAATTAAAAGGGCCTGTACTGTGTTGCAAACTGGAGACCCCTATATAGTGCTAAAACTACTTGAATGATTTGAACCATATCTGTACTCTGTAACGCCAGCCTATGCACGAATGCTGTTTGTCCAGCTGCGCACCAACACTTTGCGTGTAGCTGAGAATACATCAAGCTGGAGAGTGGCACGGAAAGCACTGCAGGTTTTGTGGCAACCCAGTGGAAACATTAAAGCATTTTATTCTGTTTTGCACATGGTATGATAGGATGAGAATATTATTTATTGCCAATATTTCGATTAAATGAGATCAGGACGACAGAATTGGCAGTTGCTATTTGTAAAAGTACTATAGATGTGAACCTGATTTATATAATTGCAAAATATATACACAGGGCATGGTTGTACAGGGCTAAAAGTATGGGAACCTTATGATTTTAAATGTATTTTGGACCCCAGAAATGGTTACTTACCCGCCACCGCAACTTGTGATTCGGGGCTAATAGAGCCGGACCAATTTGAAGTAATGCTAATTGCATTGGGCAGTATCCTCGCGAATTTACTGCTGTGATACTGCCCAACTCCTGATTGAGCCCATTGAAAGGTCTTCTTGAATACTCTGGAAAGCTGGATTTATGAGCATAATAATTCATCAGATATGCAAGCAGGATTTAGAAAGCGTGCGAGCACGGTAGACCAGGCTTTTGTCTGCATCTGATTTTACATAAATCTGTATATCCATATTGATTAAATGTATATAAAGCCTGTATCGACCTGCACACGGCATTCAATAAGCTTGATAGAGCAATTTTGGGGAATATGATGGCACTGTTGTGCCTACTAGATGCTATTAACTGGTTACAGAAAAATAATACTGCTGTGCTAAAATGGGTTAATGTGGGGAAGTCAAAGGGCCATTTGTGACTACGATGGGTGTGCTTCAGGGATGTGTGTTGGATCTCCTTCTGTTTCAATTGTATGTAAATGAACTGGCTTATATAATTTTAAATCTTGATGCTGATGAACCAACAATTGAGGCTGCTGTGGCCTCTCTACTCTTGAAAAGTCCAACTGGGCTAAACAGACAACTGCAGATCATCTCTGAGTTTGGTGTTTTAGAGAAAATTGGGCTTCCATGTATAATAAACCATTGTCATGGCATGTGGTAGCATCCACTGTGTAAAACCTATTATTTATTCTCAGGTAATCCAATAGGGACAAGTAAACTGTTTGCATTACTAAATTATCACATTCCCAAATTACCTGTAGAGGCTTCCTCAGATATATGAAGTTAACAGGCCTTAAAAATATGCAATGGGAGGCCACCAGGGGCGCAGGCAAGATGGCTGCCTGATACATAAGCTCCCCACATGGCCCGAGAGACATGCATAGACATACTGGAAAAAGGACCGTTCCCTCCTCCAATCGAGGAAAATCAGCTTTCTGAACTTGCTGGGAACCCAGGGACACCCGAGCGAGACCTGGAGCTGCTCCAGATCCGGAGCTATCTATCGGAAGAATCTGACCACTCCCCCTCCCCCACTGGCCCTGCGACGTGCGTGGGCCGGGGAAAGCGGAGCTGCTTTGTACGCATCGAGGGGAGACTTCCACACCGCAACCAGCCCGCCCACCAGGCCGCCTGCATCCCTGCAGGGACATCCAGTGGGGGAGCCAGAGCTCCCCTGGGAACCGTGGCCGTGAGGCATCCTGCGAAGGGGAACTGCCCACTCTCCATACCTAGCGCGGTGTAGAGAGGAGGAGCAGCTCGAGTCACCGAGTTCACAGAGGCACGCCGGGACCCCAGCTACCAAGGAGGCTCCACCAGCATTGCCTCGCTCCACTCACCTCTGTTGGCAAACTCCCTGACATGCCTGGGCCGTCGCGGGAGAGCGCCCGGGCCCCTCCTCCGCTTCCCTTCACCCGGCCGGGGCCCAACATTGCCTGGCACCGGGGAAGAGCGGCAGGTGGAGCTGCAGCAGGGAGCACCCAAAGGCCACTGCAGCCCCTCCTGGGGTGTCTCCATACAGGCCCGGACCAACGCGGGAGCGCGCCTGGGCCCCCCCTCAGCCTGTCAACACACCAAGAGGGGATTTGTTTGGTGTGTGCACCCGTGAGAGGCAGAAATTGTATGTGCCCCCCCCCCAGTGAAGGGCTACATATGAAACTTTTGTGAAGGGGGCCCTCGCTCCACCGCCCTGCCCCAGCTCCTTGGGGACAGCCCCAGACATTACCAAAGACAGCTGGACCTGAGCGAACACCCGAGGGGTTGCCACCCCGGCGGTCCCACATCAGGACCTTTGAACCCATGGTGGCCTAATCGTGAGTAGCACCAAACAGTGGCACAGGTGAAGCGGACCACCCCCCAGGTCATTGCCCCCCCTCGCCACATTGGGGAAGTGCAGGGGGATGCTAAAACAGGAGGGGCCCCTGGCACTAAACTCAGAGGTGTAGCCAGGTAACCGCCTGGGACCCCAAAACATACTGACATCAGAAGGCATTAGAACACTCCACAGATGTAGACCCAAACTCAAGACACCGCTGGGGCCTAACCCAGGAAAATTGAAGGAGCAAAACACACCGGCAGCCGTAGAGTTGGGCCCTGTTTCTATTGAAATCCTCATCGAGCGAAATAAACAATAAGGACTGGCCTACCACATAGTGTACCACACAAACCAAGGCGGAGGCAGGCAGCTGGGCTCTGGGTCCAGGGGGAAACCACTGGGGGTGCTGAACAATCACAGAGATCCTGAGGGAAAAGCAACCCATGAGTTGGAAAGAAATCATGGCGAAATACCAATTTACACCTGGAGACCCAGCGATGGAGACCGGTCCCTCCTCCACCCAGGCCCCCGATATGAACACCATCCTAAACAACATCCAGACAATACTCGAAATTAGGGGGATGAGAACAGACATGGGAGCCAAGCTGGCCGACCTCACATCCAAGGTCTCCACCATGGAGGACCGAATGGAGGGCGTTGAAAACAATCAGGTGTCTACCGTCCTCCTGGAGACGCAAATGGAGGCAAGGTTTAGAGAGATACAGCACCGAGAGGGGGAACTCCATCTGAAGGTGGATGATATGGAGAACCGCGAATGGAGAAGCAACCTGCAGATCTTTGGCCTGGCAGAAGTGGAGGGGGAGTCCCAGACAGGCCTAGAGGGCAAGGTGCAGGATATCATCAGGATTGTCCTGGAAACTGACTCTGGGGAGACAGTCTTGATCGACAGAGTCCATCGGGCGGGTGGAGGCGGAAGGGGTCCGCGCACGGTCCTCGCGAGATTCCACTATTACAGAGATAAGGCAAGGATACTAGAGAGGGCGAGGACCCTGAGATACATACAATATGGCAACTCCCAGGTGGCGATCTATCAGGACATGTCCGCCCTCACGCTGCAGATGAGGAAATAATGTGCGGCGATCACCAGGTGGCTACAGGAGAAGGGGGTCCGATATCGTTGGGGAAACCCGTTCTATTTGGCATTTGAATGGCAGGGTGAGAGCCAACACCTTGTGACTGAAGAAGACATCCAAAGAACCACTGATGAGTTAGTTGGGGACCCCCCAGGATCATCTAGAGACCAGGATGGGACTGACAGGGACCCTACCCGGGACCCACAGGGCCCCAATTTGACTCAAGAGAAGCACAAGGTGAAGGGCACTCTGAAGTTCCAGAAAACTAGACATCTGCCAGCGGGCCGCAGCGGGCCCCCATGATCATAATGGAAAAGCCAGAATGTTATTCTCTGTAATGCAGTTGCTTACAGGACCTCAGGGGGGTTGCCCAAGTTGGGGGAATCTCATGTTGCCCGTGGGTGTTGCCACTGTTGGCGAGGTTTCTGTTTAATGGATGCAATGTGAAGTTTGGAGCCCACCTGGTTAGAGGCCCAAGGATAGTTGTGACTTGACGGGCACTTGCACTCAACCTCCAATTTTAGAGAGATCCTCTCCGACTTACACCGAAAGCCTATGCGCTGAGGACCTTACAGTTGTTATGGCGCATTGCATGTTGTGGGCACAAGGAGGGAAACACTGAAAGGGAACCATCACTGGGATCCCGACCTTGACCATAATCGAGAAAGGTTTTTGGATAAATGTGGGAAGGGAATGTTCCACATCACTAATTCTCCCGGGCCGAGGTAGTAACCCTGGTCGTTCGTTGACTAACCCTGACGCTAGTTAGGTGATGGAGACGAACGCCTTACAAAATGGGTAAGGAAGACAGGGGACAGAGGTTAGGGAGAGTGAGGGATGAGGGTAAAAGGGACACCACACCATGGAACTGCGGGTCAACTAAAGAAAGGATACAGGGGGACCACACTGCAACTTCACAGAGTAAGGTTAGTGATGATCATGTTTGAAGGCCGGATTGGCACGCTCAACGTTAAGGGCCTAAATTCCCAGAACAAGCACTCTCTCACAAGAAATATGTTCCATAAACAAAAACTGTTAGTCTTCTTCCTACAAGAGACACACTATAGGAGAGGGGCGGAGTCAACAATAAAAGGAAAGTAGATCGGAAGGAACTTTTGGGCCTCACACAAATCCTCTAAGAAGGAGGGAGTAGGTATCCTGCTTGGAAAATCAATGCATCTCACCGATGTTGAGATGAAAAGGGGCTTTGGGGGAAGATTCCTGGGGATTAAGGCACTCTCTCAGGGAGTACGTGTTACATTGGCCACTTTGTAACCACCCAACGTTGGCCACATCAGGTTCATCCATAAAGTACTTAAAGTCATGGACGAATGGGCGGAGGGCGCGATGATTCTGGGGTGTGATTTTAACCTCAGCACAGACCCCCGACTGGACTGGTGGTCAGCTAAATGGGTAAGGTCAAAGGCACCCACTAAAGATAACCTTGCCATGAGGGACCTCTCAAAAGAATACTATTGGGTGGATGTATGGCAACAATGCTGGCAAACTCCTGTGGGGTACACGTTCTTCTCCCCACCGCACCAAACATACACCAGAATTTACCTATTATTGGCATCAGAAGGGGGGGGGATTGGAAATCCCACAGTTGAGTCAGTGATCTGGTCGGACCATGAACTTCTCGTCATCGACTGGCGACTACAGGGCGCCCCAAAGTCATATAGGTGGCGCTGTAATGATACCCTCATGAGAGACCAAGTGTTCAAATAATTCCTACGGAAAGAAATAGAAGCCTTCTTCATAACAAATGACACTGGGGGGATCCCAATGGCCACAGTTTGGGAGGCGGCAAAGGCTACCTTCGGGGGTCTCCTTATCGCAGAGGGCACAAGGAGGAAGCAGGAGAGGGTCCTCATAGAATCCAAACTTCAGGAGGACCTAAGGGTGATGAGGGCAGAGCTCACCAAGGGTGATGTAGATCGCAAAAACCTCCTGGGTGAAATGAGGGAAAAAAGACAAGCCCTACACACAGTTCTAATCGGAGAGGTGGCCAAAAAAATGAGATACACAAAGCAGAGGTATTACGAGAGGGGAGACAAGGTCGGGACACTTTTGGCAAACAGGCTGAGGGAAAATAGAGCTGGCAGACGGGTGGAGGGTATCAGAGATGGGGTGGGTAACATCCAAACAAAAACCAAGCATATAGCCAAGTCGTTTGCTGGGTTTTATAAGGTACTATGCACTAAACAGGATGGGGGATCACAGGACAAGATCTGAAGGTACCTCGAGGACCACCCTCTCCCCAAGCTCACAGAAATGGAGATAGAGGCACTTGAAAGGGAAATATCAGAGGAAGAGGTGGAGGGGACTATTCAATGGTTGATGGTGGGTAAGGCTCCAGGGGGGGACGGATACACAGCTGACTTTTTTAAACAATATGAAGCGGTGCTCATACAACCGCTAACCAAGCTGTTCAACCAAATTAAGACCTCGGAAACCATTCCGCTGACATTCTTACAGGCCATGATCACGGTTATAGCCAAGCCTAGTAACGACCTGGCGGAATTCTGCTCTTATAGGCCCATCTCGATCTTGAACACAGATGTGAATATCTTCACCAGGATCTTGGCAAAACGCCTAGAAAAATGTCTCCCCTGACTGATCCACCCAGACCAAGTCGGTTTCGTGTTAAACAGACAGGGGTCAGACAGCATGCGCAAAACCATACACGTATTAAGCTCAAAAGGGGTCAGAATGGAGGGGGCCCTTCTCCTATCCCTAGACGCTGAGAAAGCGTTTGACAGGGTGAGCTGGGCCTTTATGAAGGGGGTTTTGTCGTCCCTGCGGATGGGGCCTAAATGGCGAGGGTGGCTGGCCTCCCTTTATTCTAACCCTTCAGCAAGAGTGGTAGTAAATGGTGCTGCGTCAGAAGCCCTTCCACTGAAAAGGGGCACAAGGCAGGGGTGTCCATTGTCTCCCCTTATATATGCACTGGTAATGGAACCCTGGGCTGTAGCGATTAGGGGGAACGACAAAATCCAAGGTATCAAGATAGGGGAAATGAACTGTAAAATAAGCCTATTTGCTGATGACATGCTGCTATATCTCTCCAACCCATCCCAATCGGTCCCGAGGTACTGAATAGCCTGGAACGATATCGGACCCTTGCGGGCTATAAGGTTAATTTGGAGAAGTCAGTCGCATTTATAGCAGGTTGGCTCGAGGAGGTAGAGAGGCAATACATTGCAAGCGCTGCAATTTCACAAATAAATGTCTTAATTTCTTTCTGAAGTCGGAGTGCAAGCTCCATTTGTGGCGTCCAGCGCTCTGACCTGCTGGACACCACAAGAACCAGATGGTTCTCCATGCTTCCTGGTTCCTATCTGCATGGTGGAAGCCGGAGCGTGGAAGCCCCTGCCTCCGTGGAACGGGGGCCTTCGTTGGGGCAGTCAGATTCTGGTCCCAAAGCAAATCAAGTGCAACAAGTGTGTGTGTGCATGTGTTGCATGTTTGATGCATGTATGTGTGAATGTATGCATGCATGCATGCAAGGGTGTGTTATGTATTATGTGTGAGTGAGTGTATGGAGTATGGGTACAGGGGGGACTGGGAACCAAAAGGCCCTGGAATTCATTTTCAAAGTGGCCCCATGTTACACAATTTTAGGATGCCCAAACATTTTCCCTTGAGAAATTTGGGATAAAATAGGTTACTAAACAAAAGAGGCCCTGGGTGCAGAGGTCTTCCGGGAAATCTCCAGAGCTCCCTATGGGTTGGTCCACCCCAGGCTAGGTGCGCTGTGAATGAGCAAGTGAATGGTGTGTGAATGGGGGTGCGCATGTGTTTGTGCTGGACTAGCGCCGAGTAGCTCATTTTGACGGGTGTCAAATGAAGTGTATTCTTACATGGTGGTGCAGGGGTTGGGCAAGCATTTGTGCAGCAGCAATAACTTATTTTCTTCCTGCAGAAGGAGATTCTTACTGGCAGATCCAGCAACGTTGTTCGCCTGGCCATACTGAAGAGTAGACGAGTGAAGGGTCTGGGGAAATCATTTCAGGTACAGGCAGTACATCTGTGGAATAGTCTCCCAAAAGACCTAGCTGCGGAAAAAAAAAAACATCTAGCTTTCAGGAAAAGGCTGAAGACAGTTATTTTTGATTAATTTCCTTTTTCTGAGTTTTTTCACTTCTTCCTCTGTTTCTGCACCCTGATGCCTGCAGGCTTTCGGCGCACTATAAATACAAAAATAAATAAATAAAATAAAGTAGGGGCAAATTCAAACAAAACACAGTTCGTACATGGGAATACTGGCATATACTGACAGAGTCTGCATGAACATGTTCTTGTATGGTATCATTACTGTGCATACTTTTACTGGCCATGCACAGAGTCGCTTAGTAGATTTCGGTGTCAGGACTCAGAGGCGAGCCACAGCCCCCTTGTTTCTACACTACATGAAAGATTAAAGTTTTAATAAAACACATGCTTGCATCTTTCACGTAGTGCAGTGTATGACATACCCATGCAGAAGCATGTTCATGGGGCCACATCACACTCCGGCCCGGAGTGTGGCACATCCCATGCTTTTGATGTTGAGTTTGGGGCGGGGGACGTCCGCATGGCTTGCAGGGGTGCCACCACATTTTGCGTTATGCCACTGATCAGGTTCAACCTGAGCAAATGCCTTTCATCATAATAATATAACATACAATCAAACGAAGCAATAATATTATCAAAACAAATTGAAAGGAATGAAGGGAAAACAAATTTAAGTTGCCAAAGGTTCAAGCACGGTCACCCCAATTTGTGCCTTAATCTATTGGAGTCTATCAAATTGTGGTTGATAGTACTCCTTTCTAGATTCAGATTGGACTGGTTTGAACGATTCAAACTGATTTAAACTCAAGTGTTAATATATGATTGAATGTTATTTGTGTTGATTTGCCTATGCCTATTCTGATAGCCTTGAGAGCACCATGTCACACCAGTGATAGTGCCAATAACTATGAATCATTCTTCCACAATTTTCCCCATCTCACACTGAGATGATGCATCCCTGTATCTCTGGTTTGGTGCACAGAACTAAGTCAGATGAGCATTGCCAAAGTCAATAGGTTTTGGTAGTCATATGTCAAGTCCAGCTTCAATGACTTGCTAGCATGAGCTTGCTTTATGAAGAATGACTTGCACTTTCTGTAACTAGCGCCCTGATCCCAGAGAGTTTGGTGCCCTGCTATAAATGCTAAAATAAATAAATAAATAAATAAATACATGCTCACAATATGCATTTGTAGTTATTACGATAGTAGGAGCGCGTCAACAAGAAATGTGTGTCTGATTGACTAATACCAAGATTGTGTGCCTACCATTTTGAAGGAGTTGTGAATTTGAAAGTCGTAGGGAGGTGGTGGGACAACAAGAAGTAACAACACTGATAGACAATGATAACAGTAGAATGTAATGGCATGTTAAACTGTAGTATGGAGACTGGTCCAGCAGATAAAGTGCATAGCCAACAAGTTTTTATGTCATCATCCAGTCAATATTATCTCAAGCCTCTGTCAATATCATCTGCCTCATCTGTCAATCGCTCTCTCACATTCTCCCAGCTCTGTCACTCAGAGCAGAAGATTCTGACCACTCATACAAATGCTGCACATCTTCCTTTTTCACTGAGGCAAGCAGGGGTGGTTGATGTGTGGTAGAGCGAGGACAAGGGTTAAAGGATAGTTCCGGGACTTTTTTTTTATTGTCCCTATGGTTCGGCCATGTGTTTTTAAGCATAAATCGGTAGATCGTAGAAAACTTTCCTATGGACCTTACCCGACTTTTCGTCCATTAACGCACTCGAAATCAGCCGCCATTTTCTGATAATCCTATCATTTGCCCCCATCACCCTGGCTCACCTGCTTTTGCGGCACTAAATCAAATCCCCCGCCCCTGAGCCTGACATCAGCAGACGCGTACCGCCCATTTCCCAACGCCAAAGCACGTTTCGTGTCAACAATCGCTGCGCCTCAGCTAATGAAGTGTCGCCATGGAAATGGCAGGACGCCTCTTTCCTCAATAAGTATAAACACACCGTTTCACAACACACAGCAGCAGATTTTCGATTCCATTATTCTCTCTCTGTTACTTTGAGTATTCTGTGACTCGTTTCTGTGCTCTGGTCAGCTACCTTCGCCGCTTCTAGGCCTTGTGAACACCTGTACCATCTCTGTAAATTATTTTACTTTCTTTACCACACAATGGCTACAATAATGCCGTATATGTACGAGCCCGAGTACACCGAGGAAGAACTACTGGAAAGGCAAGCACGCGAAAACGATGGGGATTCGGACGGCAGTTGGGAGGACCAGTCAACGGATGAAGAGCCTGGACCATGTCGCATGGACGGCGTCTCCACCTGGTGCACGTGCAATCGGTGCGAGCTAATGCCAACTGAGGAGGAGAACTGCTGCTGCCGTGAAAATTCCGGGTGCTTGGCCTACATTTCGGAAGGCGAGCCAAGTCCGCAATGCATCACCGAGCTGCCAGAGTTCAGGGAAGCCTGCCTCTCACGGACCGTGTTGAGGATGATGATGGTGCTTATGCACGAACTTCGCGGCACTGTTCGTCCGCGTAATCCGAGTAATGAGCAAGTATACTCTGGTTGTGATGTCAGTGATGCCACTACTATTTCATGGTCGTCTCCCACATATAAAATTACATCTACATATCATTCGAATGCATGTAAATTGGTTCCATATTGTGCATTTTCTAGATAGAATTTTTTTCAAAGCAGAATGACATTTTTTACCTGAATCGACAGTGATAAGAAAGTTTTGTCATTTTAATACAGTTTGCATCTTTCATTTTCACAGGTGGTACAGGCTGGTGGCCTATCGTTGCTTCACTTGGTGGCTTCACGGGAGACTCGGACACCGCGTTCGGAGAGTAATACCTGCCTGTGCGGTACTTGTCATTAGACAACATTTCCCCAGCGACAGTGGACAATACCACGGATTTTCCCTGGATGTGCTGCAACCGGAACTTTACAATGTGTAATGTTTATTATTTATGTTCAATTGAAATTAAGATCTAAAATAAAACCCAACATATATTTTAACAATGGTTGTTTTGATTTTTTAAATGAATCTAGTGTGTCTCCATTGAATAGTCTTCCTGTGCCTTGTCTTGTCACACCACATGTCTCCGGCCAGCATCCTCCCTCACGCTGGCCGCCCACCTTCAATCCACATAACCGTTGAACCCATATGCAGCAGACATACATATGTTATTTTGCGGGTTGGCATCAAGCCTCCCGGCCTTGCCTCCTCCCCCAAAAATACTTACCACACCACTTTGTTCAAGCGTTGGCAATAAAAGGCCGTTGGATTTTATTGATACAAAACATGGTTATAGGTAAATAATCAATATGGTTGATCATAATAAATCATCCTTTTGGGCACCGGGTACAGAGATGACCCCCTCTGGCCCGTGCCGCCTTGCCACCACAGGCCAGCCTGCTGCTGACTAACTCCCGAGGCATACAGGGTCTCCAGGGTGAACTGCACCCATATATTCTCCTGGGAGGGTGAGGTATTTATACCTGCACGACCACCGCCCCAATCCACCCCCCGCCCGATCAAAGGCAGTTCGCACCGGGGTACTTGTGCTGGCAAGTGGAGCTGTCAGGGAGAGATAAAGGCCAAGAGGTGGAAAAGACCATGTACACTTCAAAGTGGTCTATAGAGCATGGGTTGTTGTTCCCATGTCTACCTCCAGACCCCGTGTCTCCTGCCAAGCATGCCCCCTCACGCTGGACGCCCCCCTGCAATCCACATAAGTGTGTCTCCATTTACGAGTCTTCCTGTGTCTTGTCTGCACAACCACCGCCCCAATCCACCCCCCGCCCTATCAAAGGCAGTTCGCACCGGGGTACTTGTGCTGGCAAGTGGAGCTGTCAGGGAGCGATAAAGGCCAAGAGGTGCCAAAGACCATGTACACTTCAAAGTGGTCTATAGAGCATGGGTTGTTGTTCCCATGTCTACCTCCAGACCCCGTGTCTCCTGCCAAGCATCCCCCCTCACGCTGGACGCCCCCCTGCAATCCACATAAGTGTGTCTCCATTCACGAGTCTTCCTGTGTCTTGTCTGCACGACCACCGCCCCAATCCACCCCCCGCCCTATCAAAGGCAGTTCGCACCGGGGTACTTGTGCTGGCAAGTGGAGCTGTCAGGGAGCGATAAAGGCCAAGAGGTGCCAAAGACCATGTACACTTCAAAGTGGTCTATAGAGCATGGGTTGTTGTTCCCATGTCTACCTCCAGACCCCGTGTCTCCTGCCAAGCATCCCCCCTCATGCTGGACGCCCCCCTGCAATCCACATAAGTGTGTCTCCATTCACGAGTCTTCCTGTGACTTGTCTGCATGACCACCGCCCCAATCCACCCCCCGCCCTCTCAAAGGCAGTTCGCACCGGGGTACTTGTGCTGGCAAGTGGAGCTGTCAGGGAGCGATAAAGGCCAAGAGGTGCCAAAGACCATGTACACTTCAAAGTGGTCTATAGAGCATGGGTTGTTGTTCCCATGTCTACCTCCAGACCCCGTGTCTCCTGCCAAGCATCCCCCCTCACGCTGGACGCCCCCCTGCAATCCACATAAGTGTGTCTCCATTCACGAGTCTTCCTGTGTCTTGTCTGCACGACCACCGCCCCAATCCACCCCCCGCCCTATCAAGGCAGTTTGCACCGGGGTACTTGTGCTGGCAAGTGGAGCTGTCAGGGAGCGATAAAGGCCAAGAGGTGCCAAAGACCATGTACACTTCAAAGTGGTCTCTAGAGCATGGGTTGTTGTTCCCATGTCTACCTCCAGACCCCGTGTCTCCTGCCAAGCATCCCCCTCACGCTGGACGCCCCCCTGCAAACCGCATAATGCCACGACATATACACGTCATTCACAAACACACCCCTGTTTCGAATTCTTTATAACCCACTTCATATTTGTAATGAGAACTTCTTTGCGCTTTGCTAGTCAACCCGTGAAGGTGCTGGTTATCTGCTCTTCGTCTCTGTGAACTTCCGTGACCACTTCGAGGAAACTCGTCAGTTTGCAACCTGTGAACTGCTCCCTGTTCTACGACAAGAAACTACTCTGATCCCTGCATCTAACTGTTTGTTCGTCAAGGTAAGGCCATGTACCATAATCATTTTGCGTCCAATTTCTTTTCGTTCAAGACAGTACATGCAAGGAACTAGTCACATGTTCTGAGTTTAGTCAAATTATTTTTCTATTTTTTTAAAGTTATTCAAATACTTATCCGCATGTGAATAACGTGTATAGTTCCAAGAACCAAAACGAACCTTGCATTGAACCTTTTATGTGTCATTTAATTTTTTAACACATTGGTATTCATAGAGAATTGTTGATCTTTACTTTTCAGAACTTTCCACAATGCCTGCCTGTTCCATTGGCGGTTGCCCTTCGAAGACCCATAATAAATCTGAAGGTACTATAATGCATGTTTTCCCTAAGACAATAGATCAGATAAGAGAATGGGTCCGATATTGCGGATATCCACCGTCTGAGCTTGAAAGTAGAGTCCTAGAAGTCTTTGCAGACAAGAGGGGTGATCGATACCGCATCTGCAGCAGGCACTTTAGCTAAGACATGTACTCCACATCATTGCTAATAAAGAAGAACACACCGCGAGCGAAGCGAAAATTGCTCTCAACCGCTATTCCCACTCTATTCGTCCACATCCCTCCACTGGTGAGTCAAGTTTACGTATTTATCTCTCGGCCTTGCGATAGTGTGTAGCATTAGCTAACAATAATTTCCCCATTTATGTATCCACTCAATATGAAGGCGGAAGATTCTCCATCCGTGTCGTTATTGCAGTCATCAGCCACTTCAAGCGCCTATCGGGTAATCTTACTTAGCTATTCTGCCACTGACTTGTTTTAGGCATGTAAATCAATAGTTTTAATTTATCGTGTGATTATTTTACCTAATGGTACACCCTTGGACTCGTCCTGTAGTCTTTGTTTTCAGTTTTAATTATTGTTATCCAAAATAATGCAAGTACTGTCTTTCAGGGAGATGCTGAGGAGTCCAACGCATTGACGACAACCGTTGATGTCACTCAGATGCTCGAGGTACGTTTCCGGACAGTTCCATCGATGGAGATCATCAGATCTTGCATTCTTGTAGCGTGATTGTTACACACAATGTTTCTTTCGTTTTTAGCCATTGATATGTCCTTCTGTCGTCGCCCTCCTATGTGTCTTCTTTTTTCAATATTGTGTTCATTACTAATGAAAGTCCTATGTTTCAGGGAGTCGATGGAGCATTAGTCCAAGAAGAAGGGGGAGCATGCAGTTACGGGTCGGCGCAACAGCTTGCAGAAGTGTGCACCGCAGTTACATCGTCCCTTGATGTTCTTATGCATTTCGAGGTATGGATACTGACAGTTTGATCAAGCGAAATCATATTACGTGATTACATCCGCTATACTTCCTTCTTTATTAACGCAAGTACTATGTTTCAGGGAGATGACAGAGCTTCTTCTACAAGAACATCACCCCTAGTAGTTGATGCAGATCTCTGGGTGGTGACACTTCCAACGATCGAGCAAATCGAATCATATTTAGATATCCATTATTTATTTTAGACAACTGATCATTTGTGCAGGTCTATTTAGATGAGCCGTTGACGCCTGCACAAAGTTTATGTTCTTTTTAACAAAATAGAAAACCATACTAATGCAATTACTGTGTTTCAGGGAGTCACTGAAGCATCATCTTCAATAATATCATCAATGGAAGTCTATGAGGAGCCCGAGGTATGGATCTTGACAGTTCCATCTAACTAGATCAACAATGCGTGAATAATTGTCGTTTGAATGTTCTACACAAAGCGTTCATTCGTGTTTTGCTATTGAGATGTACGTGTGTATTGGTCCCCAAGTCCATTTTGTGTTTTCGATATTATTATACATACTAATGAAAGTTCTATGTTTCAGGGAGTCGATGGAGCGTCAGTGCGTGATGGATGTGCTTATCATGAAAATATAGTCGTTGCAGCGCAAGAGGAAGTGGAGACATGCACACACGAGTCGGAGCAACAGCGTCCCGATGTTGAAGTTCGAGGCAAGAAAGTTTCAAAGAAAAGAAAGCAAAAGAAGGTTAGTGTCCTGGTCACTATATTATGTTGTTTTTCACTGTTAATAGTTCAATACTGTAAGTTGTGTTTAAACTGAACATCCCTTTTCAAATCTGTCCTCTAGTTGCGAGTGGGTGTACGAACTAGATCTACACAGACAGTGAAGCGAACGAGAGATGTTGCTTGTCAAACCTTTTGGCAGGGACTTGAGACTGGAGATGCATTGTGCCAATGGGAAGAATATGAAGTGATTGACAACAGAGCTATACCACATCCAGCCATTGATAGTGAATGTCCTCCTGGTAGTTCGGATGCAGTCGGAGATCAATTCACAGAATCCACACCCGCAAAAACTAAGACCGCGAGAAAGTTGAAGAAATTGTTTTATTCACCCATCGCCGGAGAAGGAACAGATGTTGCAATGGAAGAGAATGAAGTGGACGACAATGAAACACCATCAATATCACTGAACATAGCGGAAGACGATATCAGAGATTCTACCTTTCATGTGAGTGACATGTCCTCAACGTTACAGGCCGAACCAGCTGGGATGCAGAGTGACAGTATAAGGAAAGAGGCCAAATTCATTGTATTCGATAGTTGTTTGATTGATATTATTATTCGGATGAAATGTGGGAATTCGGTTGGTGGGGAAGTATGTGGGGAGCCATTGATTAATGTGACTCGTGCAATTCGAGGCACTAACCTTAAAATACATGCCACCTGTACAAAATATCATCCTTTCTCATGGTCTGCACAACCCATGCTGGGGCAACTGCCAGCAGGCAATCTACTTTGTGCAGCGGCTGCACTTTTTAGTGGTTCAAGTTTTAAAAAGTTAGAGTCTTTCTTTCAGTTTGTGGGAATCCATTTCATTGCGAAAACTCAGTTCTACAAATACCAAACCGATTATCTATTTCCAGCCATTAGCGAAGCTTGGAGAATGGAAAAAATGTCTATTGATAGTACATTCGCGGGCAAACGGTTCAGGCTAGCCGGTGATGGACAGTGCGACAGCCCAGGATTTTCAGCCAAGTACTGCACCTACCACTTTCAGGACATGGAAAGTAAGAAAATTGTGAGTTCGGTGGTCGTGCAGGTGTCACAAAGTACATCCTCAGTGGCCATGGAGAAAGTTGGCTTTGTAGCATCATTGCAAGAACTACAATCGCGGGGAATGGTGATCGACCTGATAGCCACGGACAGACACGTTTCAATTGCCAAGACAATGAGAGAAGAGTACAAAAATATAAATCACCAATTTGACGTTTGGCATCTTGCAAAAACAATCAATAAAAAAATGTCGGCTGCAGGTAAAAAAAAAGATATGCAAGGTATTTCACAGTGGTCCAAGTCAATCAGCAACCATCTTTGGTGGAGCTCAAAAACATGTGGAGGGTCGTTGGAAATTCTACTGGAAAAATGGCGGTCAGTAATGCTACACTGTAGCAACGTTCACCGCTGGACCACAAACCAACATTTCCACAATTGTGAACATGGCCATTTGTCCACAGAGGAGGCACGGAAGAAGTGGTTGATTCCTTCATCACCCACTCACAAAGCCATTGAAAAGATTGTATTTGATAAAACTATAACAAGAGATTTGAGGGGACTCACGGAATTCTGCCACACAGGAGATTTGGAGGTGTTCCACAATATGTGCCTAAAGTACAGGCCAAAACGATTGCATTTTGGCATGGAGGGCATGATAAATCGGACTCTTCTAGCGGTCTTGGCACATAACCATAATGTTGGCCGTCAACAAAGTAGGACCACCGGAACTTTAGGGACGCTTCGCTACAATAAGGCCTTCACTAAAAGAAGTAAACAATGGGTTATCAAACCAGTGTTTGAGGATATGCAATATGACTTTATTGAGAGACTTATTGTTGATGTCCTAGATAGGCACATACATGGAGTTGTGAACGAACCTGTGCAGGGGACAACTGCATTGCCACCCAACATTGCCTCTGTTCCATATCCACCTAAAGAAGAGCTCATTGAGAAATATACATCACGGTTTAAATGATTGTAATTTGATTGTCTGTTCTCTTGAGTCTCCTCATGTCGCAGGCCCATTGAATATGTGTAGCTATGTATTGTGTAAATAAAAGTGATTGCTCTATGAGTCCTGTGAGATGGCCTTACACTGAATGTAGCTAACTAGGAATGTGTGCTCGTTCAAAGTGAAGGTCAGCTGCTTTGATTTTTTTCTCGGGTGCCGGAATGGCCCACGACTCAGTATAAGGTTCTATTGTTATTTGACCTTGACAGGCCGGGACCATCCCGAAAGACTTCTTTTTGGGGGTGTGGGGCAATAACGTAAGAAACGGTAATGAATATAATTTCAGAAACGAAAGCCATTTAATGTTCGTTCATTAGAAGAAATAACGTCAGCATAGAAGGAGTGGTATTTCGGGGCTGCCCTACGCACAGACACAATGGAAAATGCAAATATAATGTAAGTAACTCTTTAGATGAGTTTATACCGCAATTTAATTACTATAAAGTAGCTTTAAAGACGGGTTAAGTTGTACTTGTTCGTTCTATGTGGCATATTGTTTTGTACCGTGCACTATCTTGAGGAGAACCATCTCCTTTTACGGAAGCACCTCAAAACCTTCCTCTTTGCTTCTGCTTTCTCTCTCCCTCTCCCCTGCTACAACTGGTCCACTGTCTGCGACCTCGGTCCTGGGCCCTTCCACTCTCCACCTGCACTGCCTCCCTGTCAACCCCTGCACTGGGGGACTGTCTCAGTACCCTACAGCCCCCCCTTGACGTATAATACCCAGTTGCACTGTCCTAGCTATGAAATAATTTCCCGACCTAATATATAAAATGAATAATTTTAATAAAGATCTGATGGTGAGACTAATTTCATTTTTTATGTTTTTAAAACAGGTACATCCTTCATTATTGTATGTGTCACAAGTACCAGACACCGGCGGATGGCTTTTACAACCGCCAGTTGCTTCTCCGCGTGAACAACGTTACCACCCTGACCATTTTATGGGACGATCGCCAAGTACAAGTATGCCCTTACGCGGTACTAACGGCTAGATGCAACATACAGACCGTTGTGGTGGCCTAGTGCCTCGTTGTTGGAACAGCTATGCGATTATCAGTGCGACCGAAGAGCTTATTTTATCGTAAACCAACACCCTGTGTACTGCACACGAACATCGCTTGCCTCAAGACGAAATATTTTGGATCGAGAGCAAAGAAAAATGCAAATCGCAGAATATTCTCTAAACATTTGATGTCCAATAAATGTACTTTGCCAAATGGACAATCTTGCCGTTTGCTTTTAAACCACAGTTTCATATTCCGAATTGTGGCGCTGTATTTGAGATGATCTAAGACCCTGTGTACAGCAAAGGAACATCGCGTGCCTCAAAACGAACTTTTTGGAACGTGAGCAAATAAAAATGCAAATCGCTGAATATTCTCTAAACATTTGATGTCAAATAAATGTACTTTACCAAATTTACAATCTTGCAGTTTGATTTAAAAGTACAGTTTCATATTCCGAATTGTGGCGCGCTGTGTTGTGAGCTAATCTGTGTTGGTTTCCGGGTTCTGTGTGGAGTCGCGTAGAAGACGCCTGGCCGGGTCTGCCTACGCAGCACAGTCACGTCACGGATAGAGGCGGGGAATATGAATGTTTTGATAAAGTCTGTTTTAGGGGCGGGGGATTTGATTTAGTGCCGCAAAAGCAGGTGAGCCAGGTCGATGGGGGGGAAATGATAGGATTATCAGAAAATGGCGGCTGATTTCGAGTGCGTTAATGGACGAAAAGTCGGGTAAGGTCCATAGGAAAGTTTTCTACGATCTACCGATTTATGCTTAAAAACACATGGCCGAACCTTAGGGACAATAAAAAAAAAGTCCCGGAACTATCCTTTAAAGAGAACTGTTTGAGTAGGAGAAAAAAAGGGATGAAGGGTGGAGAGGCAATAGTGTGAGGAGAAACTATTACACATAATCTTTCAAGTAAACTGGTCTTCTAGATTTCCTCCTCTCCTTCACGAACCTTCCCCAAGACTCTGTGATCTAATCTGTTTTTCATTATTACCAGCAGCACCTCTCTGAGTTAATTTGTTGCTTAAACTCTCCATAGTATGCTTTCACCTAGTAACTATTAGCTATTTTTCATTTGTATCTTAAATCGCTGCCTTGTTAGGTTTCTCCCACTTAAACCCTTTGGCCTAGGCTCATGCCACTTGTACACCTGATCATTATTCCATGCTCTCCCATCTATGGTTTTGACAGCTCCATGGAAAACCTCCACTACCTTTCATGTTTCTGCAATGCCAATAGGAGTTTAATGCGAACCTACTACCCATTCTTGTATTCTAGCATGAAAACCACCTTGCATTTATCCTGTGATACTTGATACTTTGTTATTCCTTGGTTTATTTGTAATCCTACTTCTAGTTTGATATCTATTCTACAAGTCCTTCCCATCCAAGAGGGATACATCCTTGTATTGGGTATTCTCCCCCTTAAAATCACATATGGTGAAATAACTGTGGTCACGTGAGGAGTACATATATCTGCTATATACCTGCTAATACAGTGTCATTAACATATATCCTCCAATCTTCTCCTATCGAGAGAGCAACAAGCATACTATCTTGTCATCCAGTCAAATCCTTTGACTGTATCATTAGTTTCTCAGTGATACACTGAGGCAGTATATTGTTCAATACCATTCCTCCTAATGAAGGTTTGTCAGTAAGTAGGACCGTGGGGTAACCTCTCTTGAGAACTGTATCTAAGATTGATATATCATCACTGGTAAAATTGTTCTGTACACAGTTTACTTGAGTTCTGGACAAAAATATTCATTAGTATCATGCAATATCATTGTGATACTTAACTCTGTCTAGTCCCTCAGTGTGGAATCCCACTCTTTTCCATGGCATGCTAGGAATAGTCATGGGGCTGGTTCTTTTGGAGGAAGCCTTTTCATTTTTCTGACATATGGGACACTCCCTGATGACTCTATCTACTTGTCACAAGTAGTCTACCAATAATCTGTCTGATTGTCTGTTTAATCTTAGACAAACTGTGGTGACCTTGATGTGCTGCCCAGTCCATTCCACCCTGAGATATACTGATTTTGTAATATCTCAAAACAGACACCTGTCCTGCTTGTAACTCATCATGAACCCTCCATATAACCTACCACTATAGTTCTTGAAATGCTTTTTTGCTGGTGTTTGTTAGTTTCTTAATCAGCTCACAACACTCAGTGTCTTGTCACCACTCATCATCAAGTCCTACTCTTTCATGGATACAGCATATTGTTTATTTGAGGCAATTTGGTCTTCATCTTCGACATCCTCATTGAATTTCACGTTGTTCATCAATCTGCATAAGCAATCAGCTGCTCTTTCTCTAATTCCTGGTGCATATTTTTTTCCCAATGGGTACTCTAATGTAATGGTAAGGGCATATTCTTATGCGGAATGAGACTTTGGCCCAGCATTTAGTGGTTAAAATGTCCTTTAACTGCCTGTGGTACAATCGAAGCTCAAACCGTGTATCCCATAAAAATGGCCTAGATTTCTCTACAGGCCATTTGTTGGATAGTAGTTCCTTTTCTCGTGTAGCATAAATTCATTCAGCTTTTCATAATATCTCTTGTGGCAAATGCAATTGAGTGTTCTCTCCTCCCTTCCATGTTGTTAAAACTGCCCAAAGATATTTATCTTTAGCTGGCCTCCATGTCACAATACTGTTCCTGGAGGAATCACAGTTTCTTAGAGTGGGTCTTCTTTATGCACCAATTTAACACCCTGAAACTCAGCTTCACATACCTCACAGCATGCAAATGTTGTTCCTTTTTTTGATAGCTTCCTCAAGTTTGGTGTCATACTTGCAAAATACTATATGAATTTGGATAAATACTCAGCCATACCTAAAACTGACATTATTCATTCTTTATCTCTGGGACTGCAAGTGTTACCAATAGCATTCACCAGGTTATTTCTAGGTTTGAACCCTTTGTTTTATTTTGTGACCCAAATACTGTATTTTCTCCTTGTATAGTTTGCACTTATCCTTGCTCATGGTCATTCCGGCTCTACTTACTATCCCTCATGCTCTAATCAAATGTTTTCTCATGTCTTCAGGATTCTGCCTATAAATCAACACATATGGGCATCATTATAAGTTGAATGGTATTAATGTATACCAGCACGTTACTGCACCAGCCAACTAGAAGTTTGTCGGTGGGATGGTGGTCATTCTGAAACCCTACTGGTAAATCCCTTTGGAGTCCTATAGGACTCTACCAATGGGCATTTACTCCATCAACCCGGCACTCATGATCTGGCTGTAATACCACAAGACCAAGGGGCAGAATTACAGCCTGGATGCCAGCAAAGTTGTAATGAGGCCAATGGTATTTCCCCATTAAAGGAACCCGGACCCGGTACCCGGTATGGGTGTAGCCATGCCGCTAAAAGCTAAAAGTGTCATGGCTACCTCCATACTTGTAATGAGGCCCAATGTCTTGAAAGAACACAATTCCTTCCTCTACATGGAACAAATGATACTCAATCCTTTGGAAAATGGCAGCTGCCGATGTTACATACTGATGATGTATTAAGGTAAGCGCTACATATTAAAAATAAAAGGATATATACAAGGCAACAATGCCAGACCCAAGTTCTAAAAAAAAAATCTAATTTACTAACAGAAACCATGTGCCAATGTGGGCCATTTGAAAGTTAGAAGCCACGGTTCGTAATGTACTTAGGAGACCTGGAAACTGGGAAAACCAAGGGATTGACTCTAAAGATCAGCAAATGTGAGCCTTGTAAAATATGAATGTCAGGAATGTAATCGAGTAGTAAGGCTAGATTGATAACATATTAGAATACTGGTATTTTATTCCTTATCTCACCAACAGATAACTTATCACAATTTTGAAATAAGATTCAGGTAAAATTGAAACTATAGATCCGGATACCTAGCAACCAAGTGTTTAAAGTCCCGCGATATCAACACAGATCTTAAGCATTCATGTTAAGTAATGGACAAACTAGAACTTGTGACTGTTCCCAGAAAGAAGCGCTTGGAAGGAGTAAAAATAATGACCAATATGGTCAGTCTCCTTAGCCCTATTATCTAGAGTATAGGAACATGTCGCCCTTTTAAGACCTTTAGTCCGTCAAGTTGAAATGGAGTGGGAATTGTGTAATTTTAAGACCACTGTTGTGTTGGTAATGGAGCACACAGAGATATAACCCATAAAAGAAATTAAGGAAATTAATCTCCTTTTTCAAGTAAAAGAACTAAAAATAAAATCAAACTGCAATAAGTGTGGCTACATTTTAACCAGGCTTATTTTTTGTCTGTTCAGAAAGACACTGTGACTTATTAAAAAACACAATTAGTGAGGAATGGAAACACTCTAATTTCTGCTATGATAAGGAAACTACAGAGCAAAAGAAAAAGTTGTTTGATCAGTTTTGAAGTGTATACCCCTGATGAATTTCCTGCATAGAGAGTGTGTAAGAATGAATGATGATGAATGAAACATGTCGTGACGAATCAGTTGATGGAAAAGAGGATGACTAAGCAAAATCACCAAAACCTACACAATTGGTGAAATGTGTATGTTTTCTTGTTGTTAGGTTCTCTCCAAGAACAAAAGGAATACATGTTTGTGGCACTATTAATGAGAAGTGGCGATCAAAAACAAATTGTACAGATTCTACAACTGATCGATCAAATTAAGCTAAAATGATTGTTTTAAGAGAAATATGTTTTTAAGATTAATAAAAAAGTATATTTTGGGATAAATGCTGAAAGGTATGGTGATTTATCAAAGATCGATAAGTAGAATAGATATATATTATAAAAAGTCAATCAAACAGACTGTTGGTGTAAGTCTGAAAAGACGCAGGACCATCCAAACAGAGTGTATGTACCAAATCTAGTAACTAAGGAGGGATTGTGTCACACTCAGCCCCTGTCCTCACCTGTATGCCCGTGGTAGTTTTCTTCTTTGGAGGTCTTTCAGCGTTCCGGGACATCCGGGATTTATACAGGTAAGGGTGGTGGTCTTCCGTATCCAGTGTGGGTACCGTAGGCAGTCTCAGGAGGAGACAGGAGTTCAAGGTTCCAGGAAGGTAAGAATCAGGTAGTCTATGTCCGGGATGATGCGTGGAACCAGGAAGGGAACAGCACAGCTCGCAGAGGACAGGGAGATTGCAGTGAGCATGGAAGTAACAAGTGGTTTCCAGGAAGGATGGAAAGAGTGGCCTCAAGCGGAGGCGAAGGCCACGCTAGCACTTCAAGAAGGAAGAGGAAGGGAAAGAATATCAGGTGGAAGGTTCTCCGAGAAGGAAGGAAACAGCGAGCACACTAGCCGCAAACTCGAAAGGGAGCATTGAGACGCGCAGCGCCACGGGCGCATGCCTGTTTTCTAGGAAGCCAGAGTTCCTGCGTAAACGCTGAACCGCTACATGTCTGAGCCGGCGGCCATGTTGTGAGGATAGCGGCTCCAATGTCGCGGTGCACCATGGACCAGGCAGTCCAAAAAGGGCATAAACGGCGAATCATGACAGATTGTTTGGAGAGGCCCATTTAAATATACCCTCTTGTCTCTATTTTGTGTGTAAAGCTACTGAAGTTAGTCAGAATCACATCCTCAGACACCGAAACAATCCTTCTGCTGTTATAAAGGCTATCAAGTTATTTCATGAGTAATCCAGTTTCACTTTATGATATGTCTATTTGAGATCTAGTGTTGAAAATAGTTTTTCCTTCCTATTGTACTTAATAATGGCATTTTATTGTGTAATGGATTTCAGCCAAGAACAATGCATATTTATTTAGCGCTCTTATATCTATGCATTACCTTAATTTCCTATTCAGTTTCTACACCACTACCAAGGGTGACATTTGATTCCACTCACTATATCACCCCTTGTTTTTCCATGGATAAAGGTTCCTCTTTAACTACATTACATAGTGATAAGGGTATGCTGCAGATTTTATGTACTACTGGAGTAAATCTGGTCTTATCTGATGTTGAAAATCTTTCAAACAAATTAACTCTTCTCTGAAGATGTCCTGCTCTCCTTTAGATGTGTCCTGGACTTTTGGATGTTTGTCCAGACTATTTCCATTTTCACATTTAGAAAGTGATTCTGAAGTGCGTTGGCTGTAAGTGTGTGGCTGTCTTGCTGTCCGGGAACGCCGCTGCTGTGCTTTTGTGTTTAAGCGATTCTACTCGTGGACATTGCTTCCTGCATATGACTGGTGCTCGTGGTAAGCCTTCTACGAAGACCTAACACCCGGACTGGATTGATGGTTGTGCATCTTTGCAAACACTGAAACATTGAGGACATTGAGGACTTGCGTAATCTGTGTATCTAATACTCCTCCCCCTTATCTTCCACTTTATACAGATCTTGACCCCGCCCTCACACCAGCTCGACGCCTTCAAAAGTATTGTGACCACGCGTGAGCGCACGCGTGAGCTGAAGTGCATTGGCTGCAAGTGTGTGGCTGTCTTGCTGTCTCGCGGGATAGCATGGGGCTGGGGCCGAGTGATTTGTCCGGTAAGATATCCAAACGGTGTGTCAATCTCGTAATTACTAACTGCAGACAAGAAGTCATCTAGTCACACCTATCTTAGGCTAATTCCCTATTTTTCTTTTCTTTAATATGTATACTTTAAAAACTGGTATGCCATTAAGAGGCGCTGAGGGGATTAACGTAGGCGATTCCCCACTTTTAAGAAAAAATACAATGGCCCTTAAATGGAATGGTCAGTCTCTCTCACTGTTTACATTTGTTCCTTTTGTTCATTAGATACATCGAGAGTTAAGGGCATTGTCAACTCTGTTGTACACGAGGCTATAGAAGTGAACATGCCTAATCAAGAGGTATTACCTAATAGTGTGGTGGATAACACAACTGAAAGTAATACAATCGTACAGAATTCCACTGGTCTTCCTATGAATGAAATAACAGATAGAACGATCGAATGAGCATGTGAAACAGGTGACTTATGTGCTACTCAATTAGCAGGTGGTTTATGTGTCACCAGATTAGCTCTTCCGGAGCCTCAACATACAGCATTTAACTGTAATTCTTCAACCCAACTTCCGCTATTATGCACTGTACAAGCCCAACATGAGTTGAGAAAAGAATATGATAGGCTAACAATGGTCGGGGAAATTAACAATGATATTATGGATTTTATGAGTGCCTCTAATGAGCAAGGGGAAGGTTCCCAGGACATAAAATAAATGTATTCTAATTCTGGGGATTTGATGCAATTTGACCAAGAGCGCTTCACAACAGGTAAAAATGTTGAAGATAAGATAGAAATGTATGCCAATTTGGCCCCCCAGCATGCAAAAGAACATGAACTATCTAGGTCGCCAATCATGTTTAATAAAACAGACATGAGTAGCCCTAATAGGTCATTATCATTTGTTGCACCAACACCGAGGCGGATAAGATGTGATGCTCCAATAAGGGAACAACCTTTCTTCATTAGAGATCAACAATCAGATTTAACTGCTGGGCATAGGTTTTCATACCCCGAAGCCCCAGCATTAAATAATGCTCTAGGGGCTATGAATACGGCCCTTTTCTCGATGGCTAAATTATATGAAGCACTAGATGAAAAGATAAACAAACAAACATCCATCTTGCTACAAATAATCACAAAATTGAGCAAACGAGTTTTGCCAGTGAGCCTTCGGGCTCTAGCTAACAATCCCGAAATTAACAACCCTGAAAATAATTTAAGAAATGGGATTCTCTTACAGCAACAACAAGATGAGTCAAAGGTGTGTCGTGGCACTGTGAAAGATTAATTTTGCCCAGTTAAAATCCAAAGACACGCGAGTACCATGATTAACTCATTCTCGTCTCCTGTTAAAGAGATCGACATTGTAAACCAAGAGCTAGCCTCTTCACAGCTTGTAGTGCCTGAGATTTCTGTACTAGATCCTTCAGCCAATCCATTTACTATACTATTTAATAAAGGCAAAAATCAGACAAACAACAAATCTACTAATGAGGGATCAATGGTGAAAAAAGCTTTGTTACAAACAAAGTCGCAAGTTAAGATCATACCAATAAAATCTACACTCACTGCAATAGCAGCGAAAAAAAGAGAGTGATAAAGGTAATTGCTAAATCCAAAAAGGTAAATGAGCAGCCAAAGAAGTATCAACCCCTGGATGACCTTGTAGCAGTGGCGCTAGCCAGTCAACCTTGTTCGGCGCCTAACCAAACTGTTAAAAACCAGACAATTACATCAAAAGTACATATACCCCTAGGCAGTTTGAATAAAGAGCCCAGTATAAACAAACTAGAGATCCCTCACTCCATTCAGGCTCAAGGTCAAGTACTGAAAATTAGTACTGTGCCTTCTATACCACATCCTGTAGACCTACAACCACTTTAAAATTCCATCCATGAACTACGGGAGGAAATACGTTTATCTTTTGCGGCCTATACATGAAAACCAAAAGATGAATCAAACTGACTCTGGTGGGACAACTGATAGCACTCCGTGCAGCAAACAGTCTTCTGAGAATATGATACCTGAGGTCAATCGGCTTCTAAGGGGTCCCACTGGAACCTAAAAACTGGCTGAAACTGGGGGACAACATCGGGAGACCCATAATGGGGCAGCTCATCCTAGTCTGAATGGGTGTACCGCTCAAAGACATTTTCTGAGAAATTTGCAGACAAACGATGGGCCCCTTACAAAATCCATCATTGCCTATTGATTACATGTAGGCCCCAACCTTCCAACGGTATGATCTAAATCAGACGAGTGTCTTGAATATTTGTTCAGACACACCCGCACTGGAAAATTTGAGATCCTCTGACATTGGCTTAGTCAAATTTACAGAACCACGAGGCCCAGGCGAAGTGAGACCCTACATTCAATCTGGTGTTGTTTGGAATACCCTATGGTCAGCTTGCACTGCATTTTTCAACCTGGGTTTTATTATAAATCAGGATACTCCCTCAAATGTATTTATGGGTAAAACTCAAGTCCAGCCAAGCCTACAAATATATGGCTCCAAAAGAAAACAGGGGGGCCAAGTAATCAAAGCAACGGGAGCTATACCATGGCTAAACAAAAATCAGGAGATAAATCATAACAATTCCAGCCATGTGATAAGATCAACCTTATCTCCTGGAATACTCGTGGGCATAGTCACTTTATGAACACCAAGTGTGCAGATCTACAGAACTATGATATTATAGTATTCCAGGAGACATGGCTCTTCTCTGCTCCCACATGGGACTTATACTATATTTACACGGTATCAGCTATAGAAGCCCCTCAAGGTCGTCCGATGGTGGGCCTCCTTATGGCGTTCGGACAAGATAAAAAGTTCAAAGTCTTTAGTGTACCAACTTCAGCTCCTTGTTTTCAAGTATGAAAGTGCAACGAGGAGCATATATGATTGCCATTGTTAATGTTTATTGGGGCAGAAAAAATGTGTCTGTGGATGATTTTTTGTGTGGATTACATTCTATCCTTGATAGCATAGTACTGGACAAGACCATCATGCACACCCTAATTATGGGGGATCTAAACATGCATTTGATGAACAATGTAAAATCTATTTAAACTATAGAGGAATACAAATGGCTGGCAATTATGGACGAACGCAATTATGTCATGTTAAATGGAACCATTCAAGGTGACGTTCTGCCCCGTATGACATGGCACAGAGATGGCCAATATGCTATTTTAGATTATATTTATGTAAACTCCGTTTTTCTGGACAAAGTAATGTCACAAAATATTAAACCATCAAACAAGAGTGATCATGATCAATTATGTTTGGTATGTGACTGGCCCATTTCCCACACGTAGAATCTGATTAATCCTTGCATGGCTGACTTAAATGTCAATAATGCTACAACTAGAGTAACTTGGAACAATGTAAAGTTACTTAAGTATGGAGAAATAGTGCATGCCTCGTTTCAGAGTTCCAATAGCAATTCCAACACAAGCTATGTTGACTCTATGCAGGTATTCAAGTCCAAAAGGGTGATTGATCGGCAAAACCGTGGTAATCATGTACATGCTTTTCATTATGAGGTTAAAATCAGAAAAAGAGAATTAAGGAAAAACATACGTGATGCGGGATTGTTTGGGAACAAACAAGATTAGATAAACAAACTCAAGAATGCCTATATACATTGGCAAAGAGGAAGACGAGCCATTCAATACCAACATGATGTCGAGTGCATGCTTAAAAAAGTTATGCTCAAGTCATCGGGAGGCATATGGGCGCTTCTAAATGGATCTTTTCAACAGATCCAACATGTATTACAAATGAATCCCATTACTGAAGAAGTATGGGGCGATTATTATGGCAATGCCTTTCAATGTCTCTTTAATGGCCTTGGTATTGAAATAAATGATCCACTTCAACAAAGTAATATAGAATTCAATGTGACCGATATTCAATATCATATCGTCAAATTGAGTAAATCCAGAGCAAATGGCCCAGATGGGCTATGCAATTCCATGCTTAAAAAAAATCCTAAAGCATGGGCCCACATTTTGCATTTAATATTTAGAAATTTTATAAAAACAGGCATTGTCTCATGCTCTTGGAAAACCTCTATAATACTCCCTATATTCAAAAAGGGTTAGCGAATTGACCCAGCCTCTTACAGGCCTATTGCCCTTTTGGACTGTCCAGGCAAGATATTTGCACGTCTGATATTGGATGAATTCAACACCTGGTTAGATATAAAAAAAAACATTGTGATCCCTTTCAGACGGGATTTATGCCAGTGCTAGGCACTGCAATAAATCTGATAACATTGACCTCCATCATATCCCAACATAACCACCATAATCAAGCCTTATATATCGCTGTATTGATTTTCGATCGGCTTTCGATCTAGTGCATAGAGAATTTTTGTTTGAAAAACTGTGTGATCAGAAATGTCCATGGTCTATAATGAAGTGGATTGTGGCATTACACATGAATACTTCAATTCAGGTTTGTTTGAGGAATGATGAGTTGTTGTCTGTCCCCATTGAAACATCTAGAGGATTAAAACAAGGTTATTTGCTAGCCTCTGCTTCATTTAATTTCTTTTTAGGAGATATATGCCACAGTTTTACACGTCTGATCCACCTAAATTACAGGGGTTGGCGATAAATTGGCTCTTATATGCAGATGATATGATCCTCATATCTAAAACACCATCTGGGCTAAGAACATTATTGAATGCCCTAGATAAATATGCCATAGCAAACTGCATTAGCATTAATACTAGCAAATCACAAACAATGCAGTTTGGCAAGCCAAATCAAAAACAGTATAATTGGCAATTGCAAAATACCACGCTACAATCGCTCAGGACATATATTTATCTGGGAGTGTGTGTCCATAATAATGATGATGACAAGCCATATGAGGATCATATGAAAAGTAAACAACAGACTGCTATCTCTCAAATGTGCATAATAAGAGCTAAATGTTGCAAGTTTTCAATATCCCCCTTAATAATATATTATAAACAAAAACTCGTGCCAATAATACTCTATGGCGTAGAGGCAAGGAAATGTTAGACATACGAATATTGGCTGCAACTGGAAGGCTCTTATTGGAAAAAAGCACTGATACCTCCCAGTTCTGAATCCATGGTTATTATCAGGCATGAATTGGGACTTATATCCCTGTATGCCGTATACAAATGGAAGATATGTCAACTGTATAGGAAATGTATCATCCAGGGAAATAATAAAGGTCTATTACAAATAATTTCAAAACATCTAAAACAAGGAAATGAGGCCTTTGCGAAGAGTTGGGTGGAATTTTGCGTTCAAATTACTGCAAAGACCCAGGATAACAGAAAGAATGTTGATCGAGAATCCGGACAAAGCTAAGCAAACATTATGGATGTTTGACTGGATCAAAACAAGATAAAAGTGCATGGAACTACACAAATTCCAAACAAATCCATTCTGTCTAAAACCACATGGTCAAGTGGAAGTTTATCTGCAGCAATCCCCCACCCCCACACATCGGGCAGATTATTTAAGATTTAGACTGAACATCTGGCCTACCAAGGAGATTTTGATAGAATGGCAAAAGATACCAATACAGGCCATACATTGCAGATTTTGTAATTAATACCCAGAAACGTTAAAACATTTGATGTTTGAATGTGGTAAGCTGCTAGAAAAGAGAATTGTTCATTTCAAAAGTTATTTTGCTGACCATGTGGGTTTGACAGAAGATAGCCTGTGGCATGAATTATTTCACACAAACAGAAGATGTGTCCGATATGCGATTGTTGGGTATTTAAATAGCTTGAACCTAAAGAATTTACAGATAACAACATAATTGTACAGTACCTTGAGAAAACATCACCTTCCAGCCTTTAAATGAGACTAATTCGTTTCTATTGCTGTTGTGGAGTATTAATTATGTTTGAAAACAGTTATTTTTATTTGTTTTTATGATTTTGGAGAAAAACAATATGAACTGATATGTTAAATCATAAAGTATATTATGTAGTATGTATTGTAATGATTGATATTTGAATTTTTTAAATATTTTGTACATCTTGTTGAAAGATCGGATATTTTCCGATCAAAACAACAATAAAAAAATAAAAAAAATAAAAAGAAAGTGATTCTTTCTGCAATTGGGTCCAACTTTGTGCTTAATCTTTTTTTGTGTGACTAACTTAAAGTTAGTGCACTGCCTTTCAGAGACAAATATACATTTCCTGTCACAGTGTGGTCCTTGAACGTAAGTATTGCCCAGAACCACACTAGCAGTTCAATGTGCTTTCCGCAGAAGCCACTGGTTTAATATTTATTTCATTAAGTGATATGTCCTTCCTAAACATTGAATGAAATTGAATCCATGATAGGAGTGTGTTCCTTGCACATGAGTCAATTACCCTATTCATGACTCTGTTCTCCCACACATATCAGTGTTATAGCTTTTTCCTTGTCTGCATCCTCATCTCCTATGGCTAACATTGCATCTTCCGGTCAAGCAGCTATGGTTTTGGTTTCACTCACATCTACATTTGCATCTTCAATTATGAACATTGATTCATCCAATTCTTTGTATAGCTCTTCTATACAGTCTTTTGAATCCAACATGCGCTCACAACATTTGTCAAAGTGGCCTCTCCTGTTCCATGTACTGCATATTTCCCAAATGGCAGAGCAGGTTTCAGTGTTTGAAATGTGGTAAGACCTGTCAGAGAGAAAGCTTTATTTCCTTTTCCACCTTTTCTGCCCCATTGTTCCTTCTTCTAAGCATTTGTTCCCTCCTAACACCCCTCTTGGTTTGCATAGTAAATATGTCAGATGATGTCTATACTTCATCCTTCCTGCTATCTATCATGGTTACACACTCCAGATATGTTGACATAGTTCTTTATGTTTTTAACCTCCTTATCCACTCACAATACCTCCATCAACAATAAGTTCTGTTCGCCATATAGTACCTCTATCACTGTTTCATGAGCCACTATCCCAACTAACAGATTTTCCCTTTTTCCACCCATAGAGATACCAGAATTACAACATTCAGACTTGACACTTTCCATAATTTATTTCCAAAGCCATTCACATGCATTCATTTGACACTGTACCAGCCCCTCCAGCCTCTCTAAGGCAATGAATGGTTCCTGGATTCCCTCCAACCCAGTCACCTCTGCCTTCAAAATGCCTCAGCTAAAAGCTTCCCAGGGACTTGTCAGTAAGCCTGTCTCTACTCAAGCCTCTCACACTTCCTCATGATTGTGATGCAACACAATCCTGAGGTGGTATTTGACCCAAATTTACCACCAGTCACAGGCTAACTCATAACTGGTTGTGTATCCCACCTTTCAGCCTTCTACGAGCACACGTCATGTTGATGTTTGTACTTCCACTGAGCATGCAAAGAGACTGGCCTGACAGACCAAGTCTCAACTGGACTGCTCCTACTATGACTGACACTGACCCATTCCTGCTTTCTTGCTGCTTTCTTGAGAGAACTAACAGGATGGGTTCTTCCTCCTTTCCCTGTTCTTCAGTTACACTGAACCTTGCCCCACTTAACACAGTGTACCATTTAGACTTTGAAGATTGCAATCTGTGGGGGAGTGCAACATCTAATACATGCCTCTCTGAGCAAACCTACAAATCAGGTACACAGACAGACACAGATAACATGGTATTTCCTGGAAAAAACAATGTTTTTCAAAGGCTTCATTTAATCTCTACCTGAGGAAGTAGAGGAACTCCAAGAAAGCTCACAAATATGCAAAATAAATGTCTTTGTTAACCTAATTAAGGTATCAATTCACTGTTTTCTTTTGGACCAACATTCTTTCAACCCTTGGCTAACATGGTACATGGTGCAAGCAAACCTATATACCCTCTTTTTTTGTTGTTTTGTTTTGTTGAAGTAGTATGACTGGTGGCTGCAGCCATTTCAGTTCTGCACTAAGCGCAATGCAATAGTAGTGATGTTATGTGTACTCTATGAGCTTTTCTCTAATATGTGGAGACTCGTGCATCTTCTGCACTGTCTGAAAGTTATTCTTCGTAGCGTCCTCTCATGGCAGCAGTCGGCATGCACCCCTGTGCATTAACTCAGATGCCATTTTATTAACTGCAAGCCCTCCCTACCTTGGCATGGAAATGGAAGTGTTCATCAGGTGGTTCCACGGCAGGACACACAGACAGTCTGAAGTTCCTTTCCCATCTGGCACAACACTCCTCTCTCCAATCATGCAGGACTTCCTTGGCTGCCTTTCTCTCAGGGCATGCAACCGTGTGGCTCATGGCTATTGTAGTAAGTGCATTTGTTAACCAAATTAGTTAAGTATCCAATGCTTATTGATATCATTATCCAGTCAATACTATCTCAAGTCTCACCACCCACCTTATCTCTCAACCACCATCTAATTTTCTCACACTCTCCCCACTCGGAACCACAGAGCGTAAGATTCTAACCACCGAAGAGACTGCCACATAAACATGTCAAGTACTTCTGTGTTCTGCAAGATGAGCAACTAGCAGTAATATATAACTGTGTGCAGAGGTGGGATAGGATGCGGGAGTCATGCAAGGGAGTGATACCCTTAGACTGCTCTAGTGTCCCTTTATGTGAAAGGAGGTGCTTTTTCAGGGCAGTCTTGAAGCCTACTACAATGGGTCTGGACTTAATGTCAGGGGGTAGGGCATTTCAGTTGTGTGGTGTGAGTAGTTTATAGTAGCAATAGTTAGTTAAACGGGGAGGTTCAACAGGTAGATTGGGGAGAGCTTGAGGTCTCAGCGTGCAAGGGGGTGTGGAGCAGGAGGTTGAATTAGCCAGGTAAGATGACCTATAGCTCATGGATGGATTGCTAGACAAGAAATAGGAATTTTTAAGAGTAGGTAATTGTCTATGGAGAGCCAGCCCACATGCAGGTGAAGCACAGATGTAGATGAGGGTTGAGTGTGTTTAAAGATTGTGTAAGTGGAAAATGTAAGTACCTGATAGTATGAAATGGAAGTATTTCTTTTTTTTGGACATGTTGAGGTGGTTTAACTTGGCATCTGTAGATGTGTAGGAAAGGAATGGTAGTAGTTTCCTATTAGTTTCAAAGAGAATCCCCAGGCTGGGAACCATGGGAAAGGATATGGGAGAGAGGAGTATAAATTAGGCAATAGAAGCTGGGAGGAAGTTCACTATA